>NC_072431.2:99505500-100121500 GCF_028878055.3 Symphalangus syndactylus
TTCGGACTGCTTCCACTCGTGGCAGAAGGTGAATGGGATCTAACACGTGCAGGGATCACAGAGTGGAAGAGGAAGCAAGAAGGGAAGGGGCTAAGCTCTTTTAAATAACCAGCTCTCACAGGAACTAACAGAGTGAGTACTCACCCACCATCCCCAAAGGGAGGACATTAATATGTCCTCCATGAGGGATCTGCCCTCATGACCCAAATACCTCCCATTAGGCCCCATCTCCAACATTGGGGATCAAATTTCAATATGAGATTTGGAAGGGTCAAACAAACCTAACAATGGCAACTTTATATCCACTAGGGCGGTTATTTTTTTAAAAAAATTAAGGAAAATACCAAGTGTTGATGAGGATGCTGAGAAATCAGAACTCTCAGGCATTGTTAGTGGAAACGTAAATGCACAGCTGCTGTGGAAAACAGTTTGTCAGTTTCTCAAAAAGGTAAACATTGAACTACCATACGACCCAGCAATTTCACTCATATATATATATATATGTACACACACACACACACACACGTATATATGAATGAAATTTAAAGGAGAGATGCCAACAGATATTTGTACACCAATATTTATAGCAACATTATTTATGATAGCCAAAGGCGGGTGACCATCAACAAATGAATGAATAAACAAAATATGATTTATTATACCTATAATGGAATATGATTTAACCATAAAAAGGAATGAAGTTCTGATATATGCCACAACATGGATGAACCTTGAACACTTTATGCTAAACAACATAAGGCAAACACAAAAGGACAAAGACTGTATAACTCCATTTATATAAGGTATCTAGAATTGACAAATTTATAGACATAGAAAATAGAATAGAAATCACCAAAGTCTGGAGAAATGAGATAATGAGGAGTTGTTGCTTTAATGAGTACAGAGTTTCTGTTTGATATGATTAAAAGTTAGATAGTGAAGATGTTTCCACAACATTGTGAATGTATTTAATGCCACTAAACCGTACATTTTTAAATGGCTAAAGTGGCAAATTATGTCATGTATATTTTAACCACAATTTTAAAAATGAAAAAAAGAGATGATTGATTGCTTAAAGCACAACTAATAGTTATGTTGTGGAGTTTGTGGCCTAGGCAGAAGTAAAAAGTATGAAAACATGGCAAAAAGGATTGAAGGAGGAAAAGAGAAGTATATGATTGTAAAGTTTTTATTCTATATAAAGCAGTATAATATAATTTGAAGGTAAACTGTTATGTATATTTGAAATCTGTGAGGTTCTACTTTTAACAAAATAAAACAGCGATATGATTAATTAGTCAATAGTGGAGATAAGATAAATCTTATAAAAATGATAATCAAAAAAAGGAAAAGAAGCAAGACAAAACAGAAAGCTGATGAGACAAATAAAAGGCAAATAGCAAAGTTGTAGGAATAAATCAAACAACATCAATCAATAAATTACATGTAAATGACATTACTCCAGTTAAAGAGATTGTCAGATGGAAAACAAAATCAAGACCCAACTACATGCCGCCTCCAAGAAACCCATTTTAAATATAAAGCAAAGATAGGTTAAAAGTTAAACAAAGGAAACAGACCATGCAAATGTAACTGAAAGAAAGTTAAAGTGATTATGTTAATATCAGACAAAGAAAATTTCAGTAAAGTAAACAAGAAATAGTAGCAAGGATAAATATGGACATTCCATAATGATAACAGAATCAACCAATCAAGAGGTCATAACAACCCTAAATGTGTGTGCACCTAATAACAAAACTTTAAAATGTATGAAGAAAGCACAGAAGGAATTTTTTTTAAAAAAGAAATAGACAAATCCAAAATTATAGTCTGAGGTTTCAGTGCTCCTGGGTAATTAATAAAGCAAATATAAGACCACAGAAGCAATGACACCCCAGCAGCCATGAGCATATCTAATGCCCAGATCTTGGTGTGTAATATCATTCCACAATAAAAGGAATCAGGAATCCTTTAAAAAAATGACCAATTTTAACTCTGGGGCAGGAAATTTACAAGATGAATCTGGAACTTCTTATAGTTACAGGAAGTAAGGAAGCACTCACAAGTTCCACAATAATGGGATTATATCAAAGGGACACAGGAGCCAACAGAAAGAGCTCCCAGTGGTCAAAGCTGAAACAATATGAGCAACAAAATTAATTAAATAACATTATATTATAACCCAAAGTATCAAATATATATCCATGAATCCAAACTTATATGAATAAACAATTAGATAAATAGATAAAAGGGAAGGATAGACTAATGGCCTATGCAGACTTCCAAATAATTTATGTAGCTACTCCAGCCTCAAAAAGTGGAGCATAACTCTCCATGCCTTAAACATAGGCTTCCCTTACCAACTTCCTTCCAAAGAGCACAAATGGGAAGGAGGAAAAAACTTTACACTGGAGAAAATTTACAAACACTGTATTAGCCAAGTGATTAAGGATAATATTGACTATGATAAATTATACTCATAGTATATGCTCTTGATATGGTATGATAACAACTGCACTTTACCTCTGTGGTCTTTCTCCCACAAATCTAGTCTAAGTATGAGGAAAACATCAGACAAATCCCATTTATCTTAGTCTGTTCAAGCTTTCATAACAAAAATACCATAGGCTGAGGGGTTTTAACAATAAACACTTATTTCTCTGGAGGCTGAGAAGTCCAAGATCAAGGTGTCAGCAGATTCTGTGTCTGGTGGGTGCCCTCTTTTTGGTTCATAGACAGCCATCTTCTTGGTGGAAAGGACAAGTTAGCTGTCTGGGGTCTCTTTTATGAGGGCATTAACCCTGTTCATGAGAGCTCCACTCTCATGGCCTAATCATCTCCCAAAGGCCCCACCTCCTAATATCATCACATTGAGGTTAGGATTTCAGAAACATATGAATCTGGGGCGAATCACCAACATTCATCCCACCACATCATTAGAAGAGCATTGTACAAAATACAAGACCAATATTCCCTAAAACCGTCAAGGTCATCGATAACAAGGAAAATCTGAAAAACTGTCATAGCCCAAAGGAAACTGAGGAAATATGAAGAGTAAATATAATGTACTGCCCTAGATGGAATCCTGAAACAGAAAAAGGACATTACATTAAAAACTAAAGAAATTTGAATAAAGTATAGACTTTAATTAATAATAATGTATCAACATTTGTTCATTAGTTGCAACAAAGGTATCACACTATTATAAGATGTTAAAAATAGGGGAAACTGTGTGTGAGGTAGATGGCAACTTTCTGTACTACCTTTGCAATTTTTCCATAAATCTAAAACTATTCTAAAACTAAGATTTCATTTTAAAAATAACAGTTCATTTTAAAAAATAAGTAAGGATATAGATAATTTGAACAACACAATCAATTTGACCAAATTGACACATGTAGAAAAATCTTTATAAATATTTTATCTAATAAAACTTTTATCTAGTATTTTGTACAAGAGAATACACATTCTTCTCAAGTACACACAGAACATTAACCATGATAGACCATATTCTGGGCTACAAAACAAGTCTCAATAAATTGATAAGAATTGAAATCATACAAAGTATGTTCTCTGCCCATAATAGAATTACACCAGAAATCACTAATAAAAAGGTGTCTAGAAAATCCCCAAATATCTGGAAGTTGAACTGTATACTCTAAATACTATATTGGTTGTAGAAGAAATCACAAGGGCATTAGTAGATATTTCGAACTGATTGATAAGAAAAATATAATGCATCAAAATCTGTGGGGTGCAGCTAAAGCAGTGCTTAGAGGGAAATCTGTAGCACCAAATGCTTACATTTAAAAGGAAGAAATATTGAAACCAATGACCTAATGTTCCACCACAAAAATAACAGACAAGAACAACTTATGTACAAAATAAGCATAAGAAAGCAAATAATAAAGATAGCATAAATCAATGAAATAGGAAAAAGAAAAACAACAAAGAAAGCAAATGAAACCAAGCCTGGTTTTTTAGAAAGATCATTAAAGCTAATAAATATCTGGAAAAACTCCTCAGGGGAAAAGGAAAGACAGGTTACCAATTTCACGAAGGAAAAAAATGTTATCACTATAAATCCTATGAATGCTGAAAGAATAATAAAGGAATATTATGAACAATTGTATATCATTAATTCAACAACTTATATGAAATAGACTAATTATGTGAAAGATTTTAATAAAACTCACTCAAGAAAAAAATTATAATCTGAATAGACATATTCATAATTAAGAAATCTGATTTGTCTTTTAAAAAACCTTCCAACTAAGTAAACTTCAAGATTAGAAGCTTTCACTGGTGAATTTTTGCAAACATTTAAAGAAGAAATAATACCCATTTTTTTTACAATCTCTCCCAGAAAAAATGAGGAAGGGGTGCTTTCCCAAGTCAGCCAATGAGGTCAGCATTGCTCTGATACTAAAACCAGACATTCCAAGAGCAGAAAATTGCAGACCAACATCTCTTAAAAATATACACAAAATAACCTTCAACAAAGTATTCGCAACTTGAGTCCAGAAATACATACATATATATTTCTGGCTCAAAATTCAAGATCCAATCAATATAATTCACTATATTAACAAACTAAAGAAGAAAAACCATATTATTATCTCTAGATATGTAGAAGAAAGCTTTTGACAAAATTTTACATCTGTTCATGACAAAAACTCTCAGTGAACTAGGAATAAAAAGAAACTTCCTTTACCTGACAAAGGAGCACCTGTAAAACACCTACAGTCGTCATGTTAAACAATGAAAGAGTGATGCTTTCCTCCTAAAACGGAGAACAAAAGAAAAATGCCCTCTTTCACTACTCCTATTCAACATCAAGTTAGAAGCCAGGAAATAGAAATAAGAGGTATACAGATTTCAATGAAAAAATAAAACTGGCTGTTTTGGTTGAAACCCTAATTTATGTAGAAAATCCAAATAAATCTACAGAAAAAGATCCTGGAACTAATAAGTAGATTTAGCAATGTTGCAAGATCCAAGAATACGTACAAAATCAATGATATTTCCATACATTTGCAATTAACAATCAGAAATCAAACTTTTAAAAGTACTACATATAATAGCTTCATAAAATAAAATACAGATAAATATAACAAAATATGCTGAAAACTATAAAATATAAGTGAAAGAAATAAAAACCTGAAAAAAATGGAGAGCTATATTGTATTCACAGATTAAAAGATCCAATATTATTAAGATGCAAATTATCCTCAATTTGATCTATAGATTCAACATAATCCCACTTAGCTGTTTCTATAGATATAATTGAGCTGATTCTAATATTTGCATGGATAAACAAAGAAACTAAAATAGATAACACAATTCTGGGAATTGTGGGAAAAAGTTAAGAACACACGATCCAATTTTAACACCTACTACATAGCTACAGGAATCATGACTGTGTGGTATTGGCAAAAGGATAGGCACATAGATGAATGGAACAAAATAAAAAGCCCAGAAATAGACCCACACAAATACAGTTAACTGATTTTTAAATAAAGGTGCAAAGTCAATTTAGTGGGGAAACTACAGTATTTTCAACACATGGTGCTGGAACAACTGAATATTTGTTTGGAAAAGCAAAAATGAACTTCAGTCCATACCTCACAACTTTTACAAACTTAACTCAAAATGGATCATAGACCTAAATTTAAACATAAAATAATAAATTACCTAGAAGAAAATATGGAAAAAATCTGCATATTCTTGGGCTTGGGAAAAACTTGTTAGATACAATACTAAAACCACAATCCGTATGGGGAAAAAAGCTTGATCAATTAGACTTTAACAAAATTCTACAAACTTTTGCTTTGCAAAGAGAAGAAAAAGACAAGCCACGGACTGAGAGAAAATATTTGCAAATTAAATGCCTAATAAGGAACTTGTATGTAGAATACATAAAGAACATTCAAACCTCAGCATTAAGAAAGACAATGCAATTTTTTAAATCAACAAAAGAATTGAACAGTCAATTCATCAAGAAAGATGCACAAATGGTAAATAACATCTAAAAGATCTTCAACGTCATATTTCATTAGGGAAATGCAAATGAAAGCCACAAGCTACAAACCACAAACTACACACCTACTAGGATGGCTAAAATTTAAAAATTGACAAAACCGACTGTTTGCCAAGATGCAAAGCAACTGGAACTCTCTGAGAACTCTAACGAGAATGTAAAATAGTACAACCAATTTACAAAACACTTTAGCAGTTTATTTTAAAGTTAAATATATACTTACTATCAATCCTTCTCCTGGGTATTTACCTAAGTGAATCAAACATTTATGCTTACCTTCACACAGATGTTTATAGCAGCTTTATTCATAATTATTAAAAACTGGAAATCACCTTTCTTTCAACAGATGAGTGGTTAAACAGACTGTGTAACAGTGACACAATATAATATGACTCATCAATAAACAGTAATAGACTATTGATTTATGCGACAATGTAAATGAATCTTAAATCCACATTGGTAGGTGAAAGAAAGAAATCAAACCCTGAAGGCTACATACTATATTATTCAGTTTATGTGACACTCTAGGAAAGATAAAAACTGTAGAGACAGAAAGCAGATAAGTAATTGCCTAGGGTCGGGAGTGGGGGAAAGGTTTGACTACATAAGTACAGCATGAGGGAATTGGGAGGGTTAAAAAACTCTTCTGTATATAAAGTGGCTTTGGATATAAGATTCCACGCATTTGCCAAAACCCATAGACCTGTACACCTCGAAGAGTGAATATTACTGTATGCAAATAGTTAAAAACAACAATAAAAAAAACAAAACAGGATGTCAGGGGTTCCCAAGATTGAATGCAGACTGTGATAATGAAACTGACTGTATTACAAACATATGACACAATCACTCTGGAGATGAAAAAGAAAGGATCGGATCTAAGTATTTTGCCTGGATGCTGTGAGATTAAAGATTAAAAGAATGGTCCATAAACAGTGCACTCTACCTGTCAAGTTTGTTTTTCACAAAAGTATGAGGTAACAAGTCGAAAAATATTTTACTTGTATAGTAGAACAGGGCAAATAAGTAAACATACTGTAGATAATAAGATCCAAAGAAAGATTGTGGTTAATGAGAGCTAAAGTTACAAATAAGTAAAGCGAAAATGCCAGAATGAACACATTGTGCTGGATTGTAGTCACAAGTGTCAGTGTAAAGTCATGCTTTTCTTTAATAGATAGATGTGGATCAATAACTTGGTGGATTGATCGACTGATCAATTAATAGATAAACAGACAATTTGCATACAAATGAATTAGTACACATTCATATACTTCCTAGCTCTGTCTGACGAGAGAGCCACCGCATAGAAGCTGGCACGTAGATCTTGATATCTATTAATGATATTTACCATTCTCCAATAAAAAAAATTAAGATTGCTTGACGAAGTTGGTTCCAGGTCTGGGGCAAAAATAACTCAAGATAATCCTGGAGCATCTCATGGTTCCAGAAAGATGGAGAATGCTCAAAAAAAAAAAAGGAAAGAAAAGAAGGCAGAGGAGGGGGCTGGCGGCATGCCAAAGAACACGGGAGCAAACCTAGAGGAACTCCCGACAGCCAAGGCTGGCCATCTGAGCAACCAAATAAATAAGATTGGATTACAATCCAAGGAGTAAAATAAACAGCCGTGAGTTCACACATAGCAAATAAACGATGGAGAAGAGAAAACTCTTGCAGAAGGATTCCAGTTAATAAAGGTAGCTGGAATGAGAAGCATAGAAAATTGCCATTAGAACACCATAGTAATAATTGCTGCAGGCAAACTCACCAATGAATGCAAAAGATTTGTTTGTTTCTTTTCTTTTGTTTGTTTTTGGTTTTTGTTTTGGGGACTGCATCTCACTCTGTTGCCCAGGCTGGAGTGCAGTGGCACGATCATAGCTCACTGCAGTTTCTAACCCCTGGGCTCAAGCCATCCTCCTGCCTCAGCCTCCTGAGCAGCTGGAACTACAAGCACGTGCCACTATGCACTACACTTGTCTAATTTTTTTTTTTTTTTTTTTTGAGATGAGGTCTTGCTTTGTTCCTGATGCTGGTCTTAAACCTCTGGCCTCAAGCGATCCTTCCACCTTGGCCTCCCAAAGTGCTGGGATTACAGGATTGAGGAAAGCAAAGGTTTAAGGAAAGAAAGGATAGTGGTTTGGTCTCAAAGTATCTCCCTCAAACTTTCAAACTAAATGCAAAGGGAAAAAATTTATAACTTTTTAGTGGAGAAACCCATCAGACACCAAGTGATAATGTCCTATTCTTATCATGTGCCTCATGAAATAATGTAACCAGAAGGGCATTTGGTATTCTTCCCCCAAATCCACAACCTCAATGCAATAATGAGAAAATATCTGACAAACCCAAGCTGAGGGACACTGAACAAAATACTTGACTGTCACAGATAGAGGAAACCAAGGGGATATGGTCAAATGCTGGAACAGAAAAAGAACATTAGTGGAATCTGAATAAGGTCTGTGGTTTAGGTATAGTGTCATACTAATGTTAATTTCTTAGTTTTGATCATTGCACTGTGGTTATGTGAGATGTTGCCATTAAAGGAACTTTTGTACTATCTTTGCAATTGTTCTGTAAGTCTAAAATAATTTCAAAATAAAAAGTTAAAGAGACATAGTTACATTAAGAAGATGAAAAGACAAACCACTGAAAGAGAAAAAATATTTCTAAAATATATGTCTTATAAAGGACTCATACCCAGACTATATACAAAATTCCTACAACTTAATAATAAGGAGATAATTGATTTTAAATGAATGGACAAGATTTGAATAGACACTTAACCAAAGAAGATGTGAATGGAAAATAAGCATATTTAAAGGTATTCAACATCATAAGCCATTAGAGAAATATAAATTTCATCATAAGATACTACTACACACTACTAGAATGGCTTAAAGTAAAAAACTGACAACACAAGTCTTGGCAAGGATGTGGAGCAACTAAAACTCTCTTACGTGGCTGGTGGGAATGCAAAATGGTACAGCTTCTGTAGAAAACCATTTAGCAGATGAACATAAAGTTAAACATACACTTATACCACACAACAATCCTTCTAAGTATTTCCCCAAGAAAAACAAAAGTATACATTCACGCAAAGACTTGTACCAGAACGTTCATAGGAGCTTCATTCATAGTGGATAAAACCTGGGAACACCCCCAAATGTTCATCACTGATGGATGGATAAGTAAATTATGGTGTGTGCATACAGTGGAATATTACTTAGTAATAAAAAGGAACAAACTACTTACACACAACTATATAAATGAATCTCAAAAGCATTATAAAAGCTAAGTGAAAGACATCAGGCTCAAAAACTCCATGCAGGACAATCCATCTATATGAAATTCTATAAAAAGTAAAACTATAGCAACTGAAAGCAGATGAGAGGTTGCCAGGGTGCAGAGGTGAGATTATGAATTGACTGGAAAGGGTTAAGAGAGACTATTTCAGGAATGTCAGAAATCTATACAGTGACCATGATGGTGGTTACACTATTGGACACATTTGTTAAAATTCATCAAATTGAACACATAAAATTGGTGATTTTTATGATACCTAAATTTATTCCTCAATAAAGCTGATTAACATTTATAGATTTTTAGTAGAAAAAAACAAGTTGTACAATGTATGTGCTTTTTGAATTTAAAAAACCCTATATTTGCATATATTTTAATGTCTACAACTATAAAAATAGGGAAAAGAGGAAAGGGATGGGATGTGGGGGGGATGGTCAAAAGGAACATGATCTTTAATTTCAATATTTCAATTGTTAAGAAAAATTTATTTGTACCCTCACTACTTGCACAATTAAAAATATTTAAATTTAATATAGGAGGTAGCTGGTGTTATGGTTTTTCCTTGTAATCTTGGCGGATATCAGAGATATCGGCCGAGATTTTAAGTTGGGCTGTCTATCCCATTAGCAGATGGACTCCTTAACCGCCAGGAGGGACAAGTTCTCAGAGAGCGCGTCTGGTGGATGATGAAACTCCTAGGGTTTAGTCCCGCCTGTACTGGTGCCCCCTGGTGGTGCTGATGCGCAACGGCCGACAGCTCCCGGTCTCAGGATGGCACCAGGCATGCGCAGGCTGAAGGGCGCCCAGAGCTGGGGCCGGGGGCTTGGAGATGGTCGCTGGGCCTTGGGGATCAGCAGTTTCTGGATATTTGGCCCAAATCTCCCTTGCTTGAGGGCCTGGAAGCGACTCCTTTCCCTGGCTGGGGTGTAGTCCCTCTCCTGCGCCCCATGCTGTTCTTCCTTCAGGCGCAGGCAGCAGTCCTGCAGAGACACAGGGGCCCTGGGACCTCAGAATGGATCCCCACAGACAGGAGCCGCCAGCCCCAGCCCTCAGTTAACTGTGGCTCTGCAGGGCTGCAGGGGCTTGGCGGCCTGGAGCCATCTGCCGCTCTCACATGATCCCCTGAGAGACCCAGCTCTAAACAGGGCTGCAGTCAGGACTGCCAGGGCTAGGCTCTGGCCAGGGTCAGGTGCAGGATAAGGACCAGGACTGAGAGTCCTGGGGACACTCTTAATAATGACATTTAGATGCTTTAGGTTATTAAGACTTTTAAGTCAAGAGCCGAGAGCAGTGGCTCATGTCTCCTAATCCCAGAGACTCAGGAAGCTGAGGTCGGAGGATCACTTGAGGCCAGGAGTTCGAGACCAGCCTGGGCAACACAGCGGACCTCGCCTCTAAAAAAATTTTTTAATTAATTAAAAATAAAAGAAAAAAAGACTTTTAAGTCAACTTTGCTGTTCCAAAGTGAATTTGCTGCTGAACAGAAATGATGGAACTGAGGAAGGGAATCCTTATCCCCCACTGGGGCAGAAGCACCATCCTTAAGGGCCTGCCTAGCCCCACTGCCCCACAGGCCCTGGCTCCTTCCTCAGATGCCTCTTTCTCCTTCTCCCAGCAGCAGACTCAACCCCTGCAGTCATTTAGGAATGTCTAAAAATGTCCTATGCAGGGATCATGATGATTGTCACCCTATGATCCACGTTTGTTAAAAATCACCAAAGTGTACACATGAACTTGCTGAATTTTGTTGTGTGTAAATTATTCCTCAATAAAGCTTATTAAAATATAAAGATTTTTAGTAGAAAAAGCAAGTGGCAGAATGTGGGGGATTTTTTCCATTAAAAAAACTGTATTTGTGTATATGAGAGTTTTTTAATGTCTGGAAGTTTCCACATCAAAATCATTAAAAATAGGGAAAAACTGGGGGAAAGCAGGCAAAAGAGGTAGCACCTGTTAGGGGGAGGGGTGAGGGCGAGGTGTGGGGGGGCAGGTGTGTGCAAGAAACACTGGCCTTCAGCCAGACAACATGAGAACAATGTGACACTTTGTTTTCCTCCAAGCGAAGACGGTGCTTTGATTTGTGCATGGATAACTCATTTCTTTATAAACTTTAAACTTCACTGCAGACTTTGCCCTGTTTCTACTGGAGCAAGCTTTCACTAGCCAGCCCTGTGAGGGGAGTGGGGCTAGAGAGGTGAGATATATACACCTGTGAGATACACAGACCCAACTGTTCCTCACATGTGCCCAGCATGGAGAATTGGCCTCATTTTGCAAAAGGAGAAACTGAAGTACCCAGGGTCTCACAGGAAATTGTTCTCTGAGCTGGGACTTGGACTCAGGCCCCTAGGTTCCCAGCCTTGGGTGCTGTCTGCAGCCCAAGTTGCATGCTGTAACTCCCCTCGAGGCTTTGATTCAAAATTTCAATGTGCTTATTTTGGTTTGAAGTGTTATTACACACTAACTCAAGGCACAGAGGGAGCAGAGCCCCCAGAGTACGATGGGAGCATCCTGAGGAAAGGTGCCTCCCAGGCCCCAGCTACACCCCACACATGCACTGTCCCACCTGGCCCCACTCCCCGGGCATTCCAGATGAGGCAAAGCACCACCTCCAGGCCAGGGAGGGACTGGGACACCACAGACATTCCAGAGAAAGGACCACTTCACCCACTCTCCTTACAGGTGGGGAGACTGAGGACCAGAGAGGGCAGGAGGCCCACCCAGGGTCACACAGCCAATTAGAAGCAAAGCAAGGACTCAGGCCCAGGCTGGTGCCCCCGGCCAGTCACTCCTTGCAGAGCAACATACAGATGGGAGAAAAGGCAGTGTCTAAAAATGTGGCCTGAGTCTGGGTAGGGACAGAGCTAGACAGCTAGGGGTAGGGTGCTGAGGAAGGGGACAGCCAGACTGCTGCAGAAGAGGGAGTTTGAGGGCCTGGAGGCTGGGGCACACAAGGTGGGCTTTGTGCTCTCCCTGTGGTCAGGAGTGGGAAACAGTGGCCGGGAAGAAATCAAGGGTGGTGAGTTCCCCAAAACAATGAACAACTGCCACAGGTACAGCATGGATGCATCTCCCAGAAACTGAAGATTGAGTGGACAGCCCGCAGGCTATCTACAGTATGCTCCCATTTTTATAAAGCTCAAAAATCAAGTGAACCAATATATTGATTAGGCATACAGGCATGAATACAAATGTTTCCTTTTTTACGCAAAGAAATGACAAACACAAAATTCAGGATAGTAGACACCTTTAAGGGATGCTAGGGGAGTGGGAGAGATGCACAAGCTAGATGCAAACTTTGGAAACGCTCCAGTTCCTGAATTGAGTGTTGGGATCATGAGTGTTTATTATGTTATTAAACTTTATAATTTACATCTCTAATAATTCATACTCATTTAGCGCTTACTATGGGCCAGGCCCTTTAATAAGCACTTTATGTATATTAGCTCATTTAATCTTCACAGCAACCTCATGAGGTGGGTCATTTTCCAGATGAGGAAACTGAGGCACCAGTGATTTGTTGGAGTTCACACACCTGGTATCTGGCCCCAGATTCTGACCCAGGCAACCTGATTCCAGAGCCAGTGGTCTGAACCATTCTACTAAGTTCCATGCATTATTATATAAGTAACAAATGTTTTATTATTTTAATCAAATAAAAAACGTAAAGTGTACTGGGAGAGGCAGGAAAGGAGGTAAACACTGTATCACAGGCAAGAGGGGCAGGGCCTGAGATGGAGAGAAAATCCCCCACCAACCCTCCCCTTCCCCAGGTTAAATTCCTCCCCTCCCTCACCCTCCTCTCCAACTGCCCAGCCTCTACCCTTTCTTCAAGTCTCCTCTCCCCGCAGTACCCTCCCTCATTGCTGACCCCTCTTCTCTGAGCACTGAGGGCTGATGATCCTATGCTTTTGTTTACAAACGTGGGTGGCCTGGTGCTGTGTACTGGTGTGGTCAAGATAAGCTGGACTCAGCGTGGAAGACTTCATGGAGGAAGCAGCGCTGGTACCCTCTGGGAGGACCTGGAGGGCTAGGCCAGAGCTCCGGCCCCTGGTGCCCCCTTCAGAGATGCTGAGCCTGGGGCTAGACACAGGGGATGCTGGAGTCAGCTCTGACCAGAGGAGGGGGCTGCCCCCAGGGTGGTGGGGGCTGGTGAGTACCAGGAGCAGATGGATGTCTCCTGAGGCCTTCTCCTGGCCTCTCCCTGCAGCTCAACCTTCATCCTTCCCACCCGATCCATCCCTGCCCCACCCAGCTCCCTTATTTATAAACCATACGTCCCTGTGTTCCTGCTTGCCCCTACTGTTTGTCCAAAGCTTCAGCTGCTTCCCTTGATAACCCCTAGGACAAGAGGTCCTGGAGAACTGGGAAGGGCCCAGGGGCAAGCATAGTTCAGGGATGCTCCCCCGACCCCTGCTCAGGAACTTCAATGGCTCCCCATAGACACTCCAGGGTCTGATGCATAGAACATGCTCAAAAATCAGTAGCTATCCGATGTAAAATTTTAATTTCAGTTTTTGCGCACAGGAGCTATTCCAGACTGCTTGGCCAAAGGCCTCAAAGTCTGCTGAGGAAATTCAGGTCCAGGGAGGGGAAGTGACTGGCTCTCGCTCACATAGCAAGGCCATTGGGCCCTCTCTACTCCACCGCCCTGCCTTTCTGCCCAACCATTATAGACAAAGGCAAAGAACTTAGTCCCAGGCCTTTCCAGCTGTGTGACTTTGGTTGCTTGCCTAACCTCTCTGATTTAGAGTTTCTTCATCTATAAAATGCAAACATTGTCTGTTTTCTTCAATACCCAGCACCCAGAATGGTGCTTGACAAATAGTAGGGCTTGATAAATATTTCTTGGATGAATGAATGAGTAATCCCTAACTCTCAGCTCGTTTATGAGTATCAAGCCAAGCAGTAAATATGAAATGAAGTTGCTGCGCAGTGCCAAATACACAGCAGGGACTTTGCAAACGGTGCTCCTCTTGCCCCCTCACTGACCACGCTGCGACTGTAGCCTCCCTTCTGACCCAAGTCAGGGACCCCTGATCTCCAAAGCCCAGACTCCATCCTGAAATCACAGGCACCTAGAGCTCTGAGCCTCATAAGTTTGCTCAGCTCCCCCAGGCCAGCCTCCTCCCCAGCAACTCCTCTGGCCTCTGCTCCTACACCACAGGCCTTCCACTCAGCGCCTGGGGAACCAGTGCCCCTGGCCTGGCCAGAATGCCCAGCCTACAAGGCCCGGGCCCCCTGAACACTGTTTTCTCCTCTTCTCCTTTGTTCAGCGAATGTTTCTTTGCCCCTGGAACTGTCTCCTGGGACTCATGGTGGAAGAGAGGCCGGCAGGGATGGCGGTGCTCAGAGCAAGGACAGGTGAGCTGGCGATCGTGCCTCTGCTTAGGGCCATTCAGGGGGCTGTAAAGGCTTTGGCAGGGATGGTGTGAGACTGTCCCCCATGGACAGAGAAAAGCAGAAATGAGAAATGGTCACAGTAAAAGGCAATCAGAGGTGAGGGCCAACACTAGCTCGGGGCAGTAGAAAGAGCTCCAGTCCCATCTCTGCGACTGAGCCCAGAGGTGACTTGGGGCAGGTCCCATCTCTCTGGCCTCAGTGTTCCCAGCTCTATGACGGTGCAGGCGTCTGGGCTTTGGTCAAACCCCATCACCTCCAGCTCTCATCTGGCTTTCTCGTGTCCTCGCACCCAAGTATCCCCACAGGCAGACACGGAGGTCCCAGGACAACCACGCCAACAGGAAGCTTCCACCTCAGCCCCACCTGCTAAGGAGCCTAACTCCCTCCTCAGTGCATTAAGCCCCAGAACCTGCCCTGCAGGGATCCCCGAAGGATTACAGTCCAGCAGCAGAGGGTAGGGGTGATGTGGGCACATGGGCAGGGCTTTGAAGACCGTCTCCCTGGGAGTGCTGAGCTCCCAGCTTTGAAAATGGTTCCCCTGGGAGGACCCGGGGAAGGGGCCTCTCTGGCAGCTTCCCCAAGAGCTGGGCTGAGGTGCCAGAGTGATGTTTCCACCCGGATAAGCCCCGGAGTGTGTGGAATGAGAGCCAGGCCTGTGAGGGTTGCACGGGCTTCATCCTCCCACAGGCGGGCAGGCAGGACTGGCTGTTGGCTCCTGCAGCAGGGACAGAGAGAGGCCCCTCCACAGTGAGAGCACACAGCAGCCACCTCAGGCCTTCCTCTCAGGGCTGTGTTATGGGGCCTCAGCGCAGGGAGAGACTGCCCAGGGTCACACAGCCAGGCAGCAGCAGGGGCAGCAGATCCCCTAGGGTGAGTGCAGGCCTACCCCTTTTACAAGTGGACCTTCACAGTGGCCCCACCTAACGCTGGTCGCTGGGATGCCAGAGCCTCTGAGAAAGGTCCCCAGACCCTCAGCCCTCTGTGTGTCCCTGATAGTGAAACTGAGCAAGCGTGGAGCCCGTGAGGTGTGATTTAGGATAGAGCTGCGGGAGATCGGCTAGGGTCTCGATAATAAGGCCCCAAGGCCAACACATAGACTTCCAGGCATGAGGCTTTGAAAAGCTTTTGGACAAAATCCTCGAGCCAGGAGTGTCTTTCAGGACTCTCAAATTCAATCCCCATGTCTACATGGGGACACTGAGGCCGAGAAAGGAGAAGGGGCTCCTTCAAGGTGCCACGGTGAGTCAGTAGCAGAGGGGAGCCTGGAACTCTGGGCCCCGACTCCTAGCCCAGTGCTCACTCTACTTCCACTGGCTGCAGGGGCTCGGGATCAAGGGAGTCTCGGTGTGCAGAGCCCATCCAGATGGGCTGGGATTGGCCTATTTTGGAAGCGTCTGGATGAGGCTGTAGTTCTGCCTGGGCTCACCCCCAGCCTGCACCACCTTTGCCCACAGCTCCGGGAGCTTGGCACGGACACCAGCCCCAGCTGGTTCCAGCACAATAGGAGGACAGTCAATGATTCATGGAGCCTTCGTTCCTGGGGACCTTCTCCCCCAGGAGAAGCTGCTGGCTCCTGTACAAGATACCCCAGCAGGGCAGCACAGGGATTAATCAGTGATGGGCCTGGAGGGAGAGTGTGGGAGGGTTACAATCTCTTCCTCTCTCCTTCTCTTTCTCCCTGCTTCTCTCTCTCTCTCTCTGTCTCTGGCACACCCCATACCTGCCCCCTCTCCCTACTACCTCACCAGCACCATCACTGGGAACTCCAAACCTCACTTTCCTCCTTCTTCCCTCACACCTGCCCTCAGAAGAGGTTTTGATACACTAAGTCACCCTGAGGTTTTATACAGGGCAATCTGAAAGCTAAGGGGCCCTCAGAGATAACACCCAGGTCAGCATTTACAATAGGTGCTTTATAGAAATCCAGTTGTCTGAAATGGTAATCCATGTTACTTCCGAAAGAAGGTTATGTGGACAAACAAGTTTGGTGAACACTGGCTTAAATAAAATGAGTTCTTACTGCGGGACTTGTCAGAGCCTCTACTCTGCTGACTTGAATGGTGAGGCTCCAAGAGGCTGATGTGGTTTCCAAACTTACCTCGCCACCTGTGAAAATCAGTCGATAGCTCCAAGAGCTGGGACCCTCACGGGGCGAGGACCACAGAGGGCAGGTGACTTCCCCAAGCCACTCCACTCAGGCCTTAGCCAGGAGCATGGGTGGCACCTATTGGTAAAGTCCCCTCTGGCTGCTAAGCTGTTTCAAATCCAACTCTCCAGGGTATTTCCCTCCAGAAAAATCTCCCCTAGGGTAGCCTGTGTAGCTTCACACTTAGGGAGAAGGAGTGAAAGGGGCAGGGGTCCGGAGCCTTCCGAATTTTCTGGAACCGAAACTGCAAGCCCATGGAGGCATTCCTGGGCATGGTGTCTCAGACCTCACATTCCCGGAGGCAGATGCAGCTGCTCCTCCCAGCCTGGAGGTCACTGCCAGCAGCGGAAATTCTTAGAGTTCGTCTCGGATGGAAGCTGCCACCGGCCCGTCAGCTACAATCCAGGCGCAGTAGCGGCTCACCGGCTCCAGGGAACTTCACGAACAGTTTAACAGAGTCATCCCACCCAAGGGCCCAGGAATCCTCCCGCAGGGCGTGGAGTGGAGACTCCTCTTTAGGTCTGCAGAGACACAGATGGGAGAGAGGGGGTAAAGTGAGGCAGGACAGAAAAAGGTACAGGCATAGGAAGGCGAGGAGATCCCTGAGTCCATCTCCTCGCTGCTGAGACCCAGACACAGGGTGAAAGCACAGAACGCTAGAAAAGGGCACCCTGAGGTGTATTTCAGAGCCGCGGCGCGTGCTTGGCGTTGGCACGCGCTTGGCATTGGCACGCACGAGATGGCCTATTGGAACTATGGGGCCACATCCCCTGTGACCAGCCTCCACAACCTGCCTCTGTCAATGATTTCACTGGGACACGAAACTAGCTCTGGCCACGCTATGCCGTCTTAAATATGGAATTCACCTCCCAGTGCCTGACTTGACAAGGAATGTCAGCTGAGGAAATGTGATCAATGAATATAAAGGTTACTGACATTCTTATCACATTTCAAATTTGTTATACATTTCTTATTGAAAAAAAATGTTCACTGACCCAAAAAAATATTTCATGTATAATCAGTCCAAGGTTAGACGTTGGATCTGGCAAAGAAGATGGATGAGAGCATTGGTCCTGCCAGCCTCGTTTGGCAAGTGAGGAAGGGGAGCCCAGACTCCCACCAGACCCCCAGGAACTTGCTCTTCCCAGCAGGAGAAAACAACATCAGCTGCCCACAACTCGGCAATATGCCTCTATTCTGCGACTGGGTCTGGATAAAGTGCCCTCATATTGTTCAAAGGCTAGATTTAAAGGTTTCCTTGGAGTCCACATGAATCCTGTCATCCCCTGGCAGGCAGTAGCCTGACACAGTCCAGAAGAAGACCCTGCAGCTGGGCCCACAGGCAACTCACAGACGTGCACAGATGCAGCGTGGGCATTCCTGCTGACAGGCCTGACATGACTCTCCGAAGAGTTGAACCTCCTACACACGTGCACATGCACACACACACACCCCCAAAGAGATATTCCAAATGTATTAACACCCTGTGTGCCATGAGCACCACCCCCAGCCACCAACTTTACACATACATGATTAAAATAAATTTTCTTAGTTTCATTGGTTTGATTTGTTTTGGTTTCCAATTTGAGTTCCTTAAAGGCATAAGTTATTACATCTATTTAAGTTGCATTATGAAAAATATAAGCTAAGTTTAAAGAAAAAAACACTCATATGAAATAAAGCACCAGGGACATGTTGACCCCTTTCAGAATGTTCAAGACTGCTGTGAATCGTAAGCTTCAATCCTTAAGAACTTTTTCATCTGCACTAATTCTCTGATTTGCTTTTTTTGGATTGGACTCATTTGTTGAATCAGCTTCCCTCATATTACTATTTCAGAGGGAGAAAGGATAATACTCTTCTACAAATTATATATCTACTTACCTACTTAAGCTTATTGAGAAATGTATGCCAATTCACCCTTAACGAACACAAGCCAGGCCAGCCTTCTCAAACCAATATTCTACCTGGAGAGCATGCTGGCTCTAGGCAAACTGAGTCTAGTACCTGGTGGTGACATCTGTTAGGAAGAACACGTCTCTTGAGTTCCACATAACTCAAGGCATAGACGCAGCAGAGCCGTCAGAGCACAGTGGGAGCATCTTGGGGGAAAGATGCCCCCCAGGTCCCAGCTGCACCCCACACATGCACTGTCCCACCTGGCCTCACTCCCTGGGCATTCCAGATGAAGCAAAGCACCACCTCCAGGTCAGGGAGGGACTGGGACACCACAGACATCACAGAGAAGGGACCACTTCACCCACTCTCCTTACAGGTGGGGAGACTGAGGACCAGAGAGGGCAGGAGCCTTGGACTCCAGCCTTGGACTGTGTGCCCCAATCTGCTGACACACACACACACGTGCACATACACACACCCTTTTTCTAACTTGGACCTTGCTGGATAGGCACCTCTTACTCCTTCCCACCCAGGGTTGATGTGTAAAATATATACCATCCTGGTATGATGGGGACACCAATCCATCAGAACTATCCCACAACTTTAGTACTGGACAGGGTCTGAGGGGCCCCCTTAACCCATTGAGTGCTGGATTGTGGGGAGGTCTGGGGGAGAATAGAGAGAGGCCAGGAAGCTAGGAAAGCCAGAGAGCAGGGATGGGAGGATGTTACTTGGATAGCTCAAAACAGACGAAAAGATTTTAATATTTTAAGAGCAGGTGGGCCGGGCACGGTGGCTCATGCCTGTAATCCTAGCACTTTGGGAGGCTGAAGGGGGTGGATCACCTGAGGTCAGGAGTTTAAGACCAGCCTGGCCAACATGGTGAAACCCCGTCTCTACTAAAAATACAAAAATTAGCCAAGTGTGGTGGCACACGCCTGTAATGCCAGCTACTCGGGAGGCTGAGGCAGGAGAATCACTTGAACCCAGGAGACAGAGGTTGCAGTGAGCCGAGATCGCACCACTGCACTTCAGCCTGGGCAACAGAGGGAGACTTCATCTCTTAAAAAAAAAAAAAAAAAAAACAGGTGAAGCTGTACTAGCCCATATGGCTGAAGATCAATTGTGCTCTCACCCAGTTCCAGATAGATGCACTGGAAAGAACAAAAAAATAAGCAAAATCCTACATGCAGAGAACATGGCTTTATTGGAATGAAGCAGAATCACCTAAGCAGGATGGACTCATTGAAATTGCTGGATACCCTTCGCCACAGATCTCTCTGCACACCAGGGCCCAAGGTATCAGTGGGGACTAGCGGGCTCTTGAGGGCTAGGGAAGACACCCATGTAAGCACGGGCTTCACCTGCCTTCTCTACCTACATAATCGCCCCCTTTTTGGCAGTAAGGACAGTAAACATCACTACCTTTGGGTCTTCGGGCCCCCAAGAATGGCCCCACCCTGGCCCCCAGCTCGGCAGCAAATTCCACTCATCGTCCTCATTGTATTCTAAACCTAAAGATAACAAGGCGTCATGCCCAGCAGTTCCTCCATGAAACATTAATCACTGTCCCCTCCTAGAGAGGCTTCTGACCAGTGAAGGTGTGACCTACAGGAGTGATGGAAAAATCCCAATGGGCCAGCACATGGCCTGGCCACGCCATGGGTGGGGGCCCTGGCACCAGTTCCTCCGGTGCTTTTCCAGACTCCTGCCTTGGGTTCCAGGGATACTGAGGACCGCCTAAGAATCCCGAAAGAGAGAGAACCCTCCTTGCATCTACCGCATCTCCCAAGAGTGCCGTGGTCCTTGTGGTCAAGTGGCCTTGAGCCACCCACACCCTTCTATTTGGGCCCTCAGAGCCCACAGGAGCTTTGAGATGGATGAGGGTGCTGGGAGCAGGGCCTGGACTATGGGCCACTAACTCTGCTGAAGTTTCACCACATCTCTGACCAGTGGACGAATCCTAGTCCAGGGTATTTGAGAAATCAAGTCTTCTCCCTATAACCTCTCAACACCTCTCCAGGGCCAGGAAAGATGAATCCCCTTGATTCTGGAGGAGAAAGTGAAATGTCAAAAAGAAAATATGGATCTGTAAGGATTTCAGACTCCTGAATGTTTAGAAACCCAGAAGAGGTTGATCCGATGCTTGAGATCATAAATATGTGTGGCTGAAGTGAACATTCACTGCCGGGCTCTGGCTGACCTGATCTTCCTAGGGTTCCTAGGGGGCCTCAGAATAAATGGAGCAATTGCAGAACCATAACTTTTTGCTCTTGTGAGTTTAATGGAAAGACAAATATTCTAGGATTCAGTGGCTGCTAGATTACATCCTGCTTCCTTCTGGGCCAGGTGCAGAGGGCATGACCTTCCAAGCCAGCTGAGCCATTCCGTGTGCAAGTCTCAAGGGGAGGGCCAGGAGGGTGTCTGATGGAGATAGTGACCTGTTGTCTGGTCTCATCAGGGACCCAGTCAGAGATGCGTGACAGGTGCCCCTCACCAAGTCACATCACATGTGCAGTTGCCTGAATGTTCAACAGCCTGAGGACAAAGATTGAATCCTGGGAGTTTTCAGGAAATTTACTACCTCCATTAAAGTCTGATGAACAAACAGACAAGGTCTCAGCTGCCCAAGGAGCCCCACTTCATCTGTTATTCCCTCAAACTTCTCCCTGTGTTGGGCTGTACAGAAGATGAGAAGATCAGAGTCGGGGTAGCCCCAAAGAGATGAGGTGCCTGGAGCACTAAACCCACAGACTGGAAGATGAGGAAGAGTCTGGGATCACTTTGGCCCAAAGCTGTTGCCCCCTGGCCTGATGGGTAGCTGAGGGCCCGTCTTAGTGCATTATTATCCCTCATGGTGCAGCATTGCCTTTCCCCTTCTCAGATACTCTGCTGGGTGAACATGGTTCTCAGACACTTTCCTCCCAAGGAGAGGCCCTGGAAGGCAGCAGGGAGGTTTGGGTGACACCACATCCAGTTATCCCTGGAATGAACTGGCTTCTCCTGATGCTGGATGGCTCTGGGGCTGGCCCTTCTCCTCCCTTCCCCCTCCCCATGCCCACTCTGCAGCAGTGGCTGTCCTCTTCATGCAGCCTGGCTTCCTGGCTAGCCCAGAGCTTAACTTAGCAGGAATCGTGACAAAACTGGCCCAGACCACATCGTGGGAAGAGCCTGATCTTTGAAGCCAAGCAGAATAGGTTCAAATCCCAATTCTGCCACCAACCTGCTGTGTGGCCTAGGGTAAATCACTTCATCTTCAGGGACCCTGGCCTCCTCTACAAATGGGTACACCTATCTCTACCTTCCAAGGATGTTGTAAAGATTGGAGCGAATGTATGCAAAATCTCAGGGAGATTCTTCACACATGGTAAGTGCTCAAGAAATACCAGTTCCCTAATGTCTTATTCAGGCCCTGCCTCGTGGCTCTAGGAGTCTAGAAATCATATCTAAGCAATACACGAAAGAAGGCTGTGCCATGGAATGGGGGTGAAATGGGGGTGGGGGTAGAAGCGAATGAGTAGGATTTGAGGTGGGGTGGCTGGGCCCATAGTGGTGAGGGAGGGCTTCAGGCCTAGAAGAATGGGACCAGTTAAGGAGACAAGCCAAGAAGGGCTGTGAGAGATAGCCTCGGCACACCCTCACAGGCAGGCCTGGGATGCAGCGGGCTGGCCCATACCCAATTCCCATAGCTTGGCTGGCACTCTGCCATTTATATGCCCCTCTTAAGCTGGGAGATAAGTTTCCTTATCTGTTAAATGGGCTAGAAGTTTTTGCGAGGGAACGGAAAAGAGTGTGCAGATGTGATGCACTGATTTGCAGGGACTGAGACAGCCTAGTGACCCAGGGCACACTTAAATTAGAAACCCTGTTCCATCCACACGGCCTCAGTCTTCACTGGGGGTGCCTAGCCCCTGGCTCCCTGAGACCCAGCCCCCCTTATATCACCATCAGCTAGGCATTCCATAGAGGGGACAGGAACCATGTGTCTCCCAGGAGCAGTGCTGGGGCCCCAGGACCTGTCCATACACTATTTCCTGCCTCAGCCCACTGCCATGGTGATATCTGTTCCCTATTATCAGGCACTACTAAGTGTGTGTGCACGTCGGGAGGGTCAGGAGCTGGGGTCCCAGTCTTAGCCTGAAGTAGCCCTAACTGCACTGGGCTCTGACGAGCGAGTCTGTCTCCCATGGGACGCCCAGCCCAGGTCAGATGGGTTGCAAATGTGAGTGGAGGAAGGGAGGAAGGTGGAGAAATCCCTAGTGTTCCCTGGGCCCTGCTCTGTGGAGGGTAGAGGGGATGAGGGGGCTGTTAGACTTCGCGGCTGTTAGACTTCAGTCTTGCTTTCCCCCATCCCTTCCATACTCCAGAATCAGAGACGGCTCTCATTGGCCCATTTAAACTGATCAGAAGCCTGCCCCTTTTCCCTGCTCCCAGGTCTCCAAAGTCATCCCTCTGGGCTCTGGAAGTCTCCTACTAGGGGTAGGACCCTGTGTCCCTCAGATGGGGTTCTGTGGTGTGGCTGTATCCATCACCTGAGATCAGGGGTCTTGAAGGCAGAAGGGGAGGCAGTGGCTCCTCCTCAGACTGGGTCTCTAGCAGTGCACTGAATTTCCTTGGGGAGGAATCCAGAAACATTTGTGGGGACACGGCATCAAAAGAAGAAAAACTACAGGAAGCCCGAAGGACCTTATAAGTCATTTTCCTTTATTTTCTTAACATATAATGAAATTCCAACTCCAAAGAGACATATATGCAGAGCAGACAGATGCAGGGCCCTGGTGTGCAGCAGCCTAGAACCAGGCAGGAGGTGGGTGTGCCCCCTCTCCCCTTCATCACAACTCTCCCCACTCCTGGCCCCTGGCCACTGCCCAGGCAGAAACTGAGAAGCTGGAAATGAGAGGAATTAGCCTCATGGTCCAGGGAGTAGCCAGAGACAGGGCCTTGGTTACTAGGCCGGCCAAATCATTGTCTAGCTGAAACCGCGGGCCTCAGTTTCTTTATCTATTAAATGGGCCAGAAGTTCCTGCTAGGGAATGGAGGAGAGAGTGAGCAGATGTGATGCACTGGTTATAGCTAAAGGCCTTCTGGTTGTCCCTCTGCTTCTAAATACCTGCGTAATTGTGTCTCTTGGTTTCTGTTGCCATCATGGCTAAGTGCACAGTGGTGGAGCTGCTCTGGCCCTGGTGGAATTGAATGGACTTATGTAGATACAATTCAGCCTTCAAAGCTGATTCTGATCTCTGAACTGTCCTTGGGCTGCAACTATAGCTACCTTATCAGGTCAAAGCTGACCTCTCCCCTCCAGGTCAATGCAGAGGGAAGGCTGTGGCCAGGGGTCACACAGCAAACCTGTGCAGGTTACTCAGCTGCTCAAATGCCTCTGATCAGGAGCTCATGAGCAAGAGAAGAGCTTGCTCCATCCTGCTCAAGACCAGCTGAGGGCTTGGAAAACCCCCAGGCCCAGCAACGGCATCTGCCTCCCTGGGCTGACCTGCATCAGGGTCTTTCTGTCCTCAGGCTTTGGGCTTCAGACAGCTCAAGCGCTCTTTGATAAACATACACCAGCATAATGGTGACCTGTGTCTACACTGACCAGAGGGAGTAGAGAAGTGAAAGAATGAGCAAGATAATGCAGTGATAGATGGAAAGACCAACTAAAACTCAGAGAAGTAACATGCGTATTCCTCCTTCACCCTCTAAATGGCTTCATTCTGCAACAGCAGGCCCTGTGTAGGGAAGCCTCTCCATAGGGAACACAAAGTTCCAACTACCTGGCTGTCTGTCGGTCGATCTCTGCTTTGTAGCCTGTCTGCTCTGTACACATGTACACAGAGGCGTGTGGCGACAGCCATGCCCCTGGGGAAAGAACACAGGGCAAGTGGAAAGAGCAGCCCTTGTCTAGACCATGTCTTCTGGACCCATACTGTGTCTGCACTTGGGGGCTGCAGGCCCGTAGAGCTCTGCCAGTCCCTGCCACTTTGCAGAAGGAGGTCGCTGAGGCCCTGAGATAGGGGCGATTCCAAGGTCAGGCAGTAAGTCCGAGCGGGTCGGGGGCCTGGGAGCAAGCAGAACTGAAGGAGCAAAGCTTGCCCCCTCCACTGCACCTCCTGGGATCTCTTCCCCCTCCAAGCACCACTGGGAGCAAGGTGCGTGTTAGGAGAAGAAGGAGGGCCGTGCCCAAAGGCACAAAGCAATTATGGTAGAATCCCAGGCATGTGCGCAGGTGAGTCGGTGAGCAACTTTGGGGCGAGGGGGGACTTTGTGGCACACCTCCCATCACACTCTGAGGGGGCGACTAGCAGGTGGGTCCCTTTCTTTCACCTCCTCCACGACTTCAAGGGAGTGAGTTAATTGGTAAATCTTGGTCCCCAGGAAGCTCTGAGGCCAGGAAACAGAAAGAGAAAGAGATAGAAACACCCCCAAATGAGGCTTGACCATGCAGGTCTGGCAGATCTTGGGGAAGTGACTTTGGCCAGCTTGTCAGAGTGTCTACAGTATGGATTTCACCCCTCCCCTCCCTCCGCCCGCCCCTGCCCCTGCCCCCGCCCCCTACGTGGATGCCCAGGCCAGACCCCTTCTATTTGGGCTTCATCTCCACCCTGGAGTTGATGTCGTCGGCATCCAGGTCGTACTCCTCCACCTGGCCGCTGGTCCACACCTTCACGCGGTCTGTGAAGTCACTGCTGCGTGGCGCCAGGATGAAGTCATAGATGAGTACAGCCAGGGCTCCCCCGATGAATGGCCCCACCCAGAAAATCTAAGAACAGAGCAGGTGTGTTTAGAGGGCTCCACTCAAAAGCCCCTGGGAAGTGTTCCCTGGGTTACCCCCCAGCCCACTACCCCGTTGGACAGGTTTTCTCCCACCTGGGATGGAGGCAGGTAGGAGAGCCAAATCCTAACATCCTGATTCCAGTGCCCCTCAGAACTGGCCCAGGCCAGAGTATGTGGTAGGGGCACCTCCTTGCCTCTGCGTGGCCCAGCTCAGGCATGGGCAGTAGCAGCCCCTTCTTGAGGAAGGCCACCGCCCCCACACTCCCAGCTTTGGAAGGGCCCCAGAGACCATTGTCTAATGCAAAGCTGGCCTAGCACATCCACATCCACAACCATAAGGGCTAAAATCCACTGAGCGCCTCCTCTGTGTTGAGCTCAGTTTGCAGATAGGGAGTGAGCCCTTTCCTCTTCTCGGCCACCCTGAGAGGTGGGCACCACCATATCACCCTCCGTAGCTCAGGAAACCAAGGCTCAAGCACACTGCGCAAGGTCATGCTGAACTCGAAAGTGGCTGAGCCAGGATCTGGAGCCCCACTTTCAACCATGCAGCTGGGATGACCTGGAGGCCAGGCAGCATGGGGCAGGGCCAAGCTGGGAGGGCAGAGACTAGGCCTGAAACTGCTCGCAGTGTGACCCCACCCTGCCTCTACATGGCAGGCCTCAGTTTCCCGATTTCCTGTCCTCTGGCTGTCTCCCAGAGCCTCCAGGACAGGAAGGGACACTGTGAGGGTGGGGTCAGGCTTACCATGGGACATCAAAGCTTCCCACCCCACCCCCTGTAGGTCTCCTACCCAGTGGTTGCTGAAGTTGTGTGTGATCACCGCGGAGCCAAAGGACCGAGCAGGGTTAATCCCACAGCCGGTGTAGTCAATCTGTGAGGGAAAGAGACAGAGGGAGGGGCAAAGGCAGAGAGTCCCAGGTGAAGAGAGAGTGAGAGGAGGGAGAAGGTGGAGGGAGAAAGAGAACAATCAGGGTGGGGGACAATGAGACCCAGGGAAAGAGGAGTGCTGACCCCAAGCTGGGCAGGACCCTGCCCCCAGTCCCCAGCGCTGACCCGCCATCCTCCACCCAATGGCAAGAGCTCTGTCGGGAGTCCCACTGGTTGCCCATGGCAGGGCACACCACCAGCCCCCGCCCTCCCTTCCCCCACCTCCATCTGGGAGGGCCCCTGACTCACAGCCAGGAGGTGTCCAAGGGCTACAGAGAGGCCGATGGCAAGGGGGGCTGAGCCACCAAGGTCGTGGCGCCTCCGGTCGGTAGTAGCCAGCACGCATAGCACCAGCTGGAGGGTCCCGATGATCTCGATGCCCAGGCCCTGGCCCGAGTTCACGCCATCAGCCAGCTGCAGGGGAGAGAGGTGGTGAGGACTGGTGAGAAGGGTAGGCAGGGACTGTGTCCAGGACCCCAAGGATACCCAGGTCTCCCAGGCCCAGGCATGAAGGGCAGACCCTCAGATGGACCTTCAGAGCCCATCACAGGGTCCCTGGCAAGCATACACAACAGGTAGTGGAAATCAGGCCTTGAACCCACCCACTGCTGTTGATGAAACTCCAGCCCAGCCCCTAATACCTGCCTAGACCCAGGCCCCACTCTGCCTAGAAGCTGGAGAGGCCTGGGGTGAGCTGGGGCCTTTGCATCCAGCTGCATCCAGGCCAGGGTATTCTGGGGTACCAAGGCCAGAGGCAAGGGGCGAGCCCCAGGCATGAAGGTGATGGTCAGGAGCACTCCTAGGAGAAGAGATGCAAAAAGGTGGGAAGGCCAGCAGGGGACATGGCTTCATACCCAAAAGTCCAGAACATTCCACCCCATGCCCGACTGCATCTAAATTCCAGGGCTGAGGAGGCCTTCAGTGAGGTCCTGGCTCCCTCCACCCTCTTTCTCCTCTGCGCCTGCCTCCCTTGTTGTCTCCACCCTCTCTCTCTCCTTCTCCACCCCTGTCTCTTTCCTTGGTCCAAGGCCTGTCTCCCATTGCTTCTGGCCCTGCCCTCCCTGTCTCTCCTTCTCTCTTCTTCCTCCCCACTGCTGGCCCCAGCCTCACCCTCCCTCTGCCTGGCCAGATAGGCCCTGCCACCACCGTCTGGCTGCCACTTACTCCTGGGCTACTTTTAGAAACATGACTCATGGAAAGAAAAGGGAATGGGAGCTGCCGCAAGGTCATGAAAGCCCTCCCCATGCAGCTGCCCCTAGAGGACCCCTCCCCAGGAAGCCCCAGCACCTTCCACTACGCTTTATGGCCGTCCCAGGGGCTAAGTGCACTCACACAGGGGAGCTGGACCACATTAGCAAAGGCTCACTTGCAAAGATGCCCAGATGAGGCCACTTAGGCTGCCTTCTCCCAGGCAGGGCTGGTGCACCCAAACACTTCCCAGCTGGGAGACTCCCTACCCAGCTCCCATCCTCAGGATATGGGAGTGTCTCCAAGGCCATAGGGAATTTTGCAAAATCCAAGGTAGGGGGGCACACCTTGGAGGTTTTCCCAGCCCCACCCTGAGGCCATCCTACAAGAACAATTCTCTTCCCGCTTTTGTCTGCAGCCCTGGGTTACAGGGAATGACTCACATCCCCTCCCCTGCCTTGCAGCCCCAGCTTTGGGCCTTTCCTGGCGGACCCCAGGGCTACATCCCTTAGGTCCGCCAGCCCTCTGGCCAATGACCAGTTTCCTTCTGTCCCAAGGTTGGGCCAAAGAGGCAGAAGCCCTGTGTTCAGGTTCTGACTCTTCTACTTTCTGGCACCATGAGCATGGCCTATCCCCTCTGGTCTTCAGTCTTCCTATCTGCAAAATGGATCTCATTGTCCATGCCTGCTCTCCAGAGCAGCTGGGAGGTTCAAAGGCCCAAGGGGCCGTCTCAGGGCATTTGGAAAGAGTTGTCGACGCAGGAGGGATGGGGCAGTGGTAGTGACTCTTGTTTTGGTTCTTCTCATTGTGTGTGCTGGATCTGGTGACAAGCAGAAGGAGTGACGGCAGGTGGAGCTGCTGGCAGAAGCCTGCCCAGAGTTAGGACAGGCTGAATGGGGTTGAGGCTGGTGAGGCCAGCCCGGTTAGTCCTGATGCCCACCCACACTTGCACCTGTGAGGCCCCTGTCCCTCCGTATCTGAGCCCTCAGGAAGCTCGCGGCTCCTTCTATTCCTCTCTCTTCTGCTCTCCAGGTTTGGCCTAATTGCTAGCTGGCAGAAGTCCTGAAACCAGCCCATCCCCCATGATTAATGGAGTCATCGCTGTAAGTGGCTCCCGCCTTGCAGAACCCTCCCAGCCCCATCCCTCACAGATGTGACCAGAAGGAGCTCATCTCTTCTGGTTTTTAACCAGGTGTGAGAGCCCCAGCCCCTACCCAAAGACAACATGCTTTTCATGCAAAGTGGGCAGAGCAGAGGGTGATAGTTCCAAGCCCTGTACTCTGAGTCCTCGGGAAGGGGAGGGGTCAGCCAACTGCCCTGGGAATTCTGGAATGTGCCTTCCTGACTGCTGAGAATCACATGGGCTGACAGCCTTCCTCTCCAATACCCACTACCACCACCACCAGGAAGCCTCCCCTGATTGCTTCAACATCTACTGACAACCTTCCTTCAACTATCTAATACACTTGCATTGTTTACATCTGGAAACACTTGATAATTCAGAATTGGAAGGGGCACTCAAAGGCCTGTTGAAACTCAATGTCCAGGAAAGAGCAGGTAAAATACTTCAAAATGTACGTTACTGTTTACAACCCATTAAATTTGAAAACTTGCTTAAACAAGGCCAGTTCCCATTGTAGTCACTTGTTTTATATATATATATATACACACATATATATACACATATATACATATATATACACATATATACATATATATACATACATATACATATATACATATATACGTGTATATATATACATATATATGTGTATGTATATATATATATATATATATATATATATATATATATATATTTGCACATCCCCAGGTAGTTTTGCCTGGCCCGGGTCTTATTAAGGCAAAAAAAAAGTAAGAATCAGAACAATTCTCAATTCTCAATTGTCTTCCCGCTTTTGTCTGCAGCCCTGGGTTGTGTGAATGCAAGTATTACCAAAAGAATAATCCACACATTTCTTCTGAAGCGTCAGAAAGATACAAGCTCTCTATTTTGTGCTAAGCCCTTGTAAGCCCACTACTCAAGGCCCAGTTCAGACCCCACCAGCTCCTAGAAGCCTTCCCAGATCCCTGGCTGGAATTAACTTCTGCTCCCACCCACCATGCCCTCACTGAATTCTCTGTGCATCTTGTAGGAAATCAACCTTCCTGCGGCCTATGTGGGTGCATCTCCTCCTGGCCTGGGAGTTTGGTGAGGACAGAGTGGGGGACCTCTGCCATTTCTCTGCCCACATCTCTGAGGGGAGGCTTACTGTGTGCTGATAGAAGTGGCAGAGAATGCTAATTTTCTAGAACTCCCACCCTCGCTAGGGGCAGCCTGGCTCCAGTGATGCTCTCCGGACCCAGGGCTGTCTTCTTCACTTTCTAGCTGGAAACAATGGGCCAATCACTAGCCTCTGGGAGCCCTGGAGGGCAGCCTGTGCGATGGCTCAGTGAGGTGATGATGTGGAGGCTGAGGCCCAGGGAGGATGCAGCAAAGCCAGGATCCTTGCCCCATAGTCTGTGCCACCCTACACTCACAGGTCAATGGGCTGGCCACTCCTGGGCCCAGTCAAGGGACCTGGCTATTCCCAGCTTGGACTTGGGAGCTGGCAGAAGGTGGTTCTGTGGCTGCCAGTGTGTCCTGGCTCTAGGGCAGCCCAGGGACGATCTCTCCAGGCAATGTGCTCTAAGCCCTCCCTGCTACCCATAGGCCAACCAGGGTGGCTTCCAAGGCATGGGGCCCCTGGCTTGGCCTGGGCACCCTGGTGCCCCGGTCTTGGGGAAGAGAAGGCTCCAGGGCCAGGCCTGACTGAAGCTCTGAGCATTCGTTCTCAAGGGACAGGAGACATCAAGGCCTGCCCTGCCCACCCCAGTGCCTCCGGGACTCAGCACTGGGCAGTGAGGGGACCTATGTGGGCCCCAGAGTGTCACTCCTCCATGGGTGTTCACACGTGGACTTGGGGGTATTCCTGGTTTTGTGTGCCTCTGTGTGTCTTTGTAGATAAGTGTCTGCTGTGTCTGTGATGACCACATGTGTCCAGGGCTGACTCTCTCTTTCTCTTTTTTGTTAGATTGTAAGTGGTTTATTACACAATAATTAAATTTTAAAAATCTATAAAAGAACTGGCCGGGCGCGATGGCTCATGCCTGTAATCCCAGCACTCTGAGAGGCCGAGGTGGGCGAATCACAAGGTCAGGAGATCGAGACCATCCTGGCCTGGCTAACACGGTTAAACCCCATCTCTACTAAAAATACAAAAACAAAATTAGCCGGGCGTGGTGGCCTGTGGTCCCAGCTACTTGGGAGGCTGAGGTGGGAGAATGGCGTAAACCCGGGAGGCGGAGCTTGCAGTGAGCCGAGATAGTGCCACTGCACTCCAGCCTGGGCGACAGAGTGAGACTCTGTCTCAAAAAAAAAAAATCTATAAAAGAACTACAAAAATCCCCCACTTGTATGCACCAAACAACATAGCCTAAAAATAAATGAGGGGAAAACTGACAGAATTACAAGGAGGACTGGATCACTCTACCACCAGAGTGAAAAATTTTAACAATCTTCTATTGGAAATGTATAGAATAAATGAAGCAGCCAAAAACTACCAATAACATGATCAGGGAGGGTTTGAACCCCATAATTAAAAGCTTGATTTAAGAAAAATATGAAAACCCTGTACCCCTGAATTAAAGAATGCACACTCTTTTTCATCAACTGATGAGGTACTGACCAAGTGCCTCGGTCTCCCTGGGAACAGCTATATCATACAGGCATCTCTGCAGGACATGAGGTCCTGGAGGCCGTGCTGTGTGTTTGCACTGGTATGTCTGATGGCACTTCTGAGTGCCTCACTGATTCCCTATGTCACACACCCACACAGCTGCCACTACCAGCTAGAGAGGGAAAAGAAGAGAAAAAAATGAGCCCCTGTGTGAGAAAGCAGCAGGTCTCAACAAGCCCTTTATTTGCTCCCAGAAGCCATTTCATCTTCCTGACAAGAAACAATACACAAAGCAATGGCTTCCTCCCTCCCTCCCTCCTTCTTTTCCTAACTCCAGGGCAGGGAGAGGAAAAGGCTCCATTGGGGAACCCCCACCCAACCCTCCTTGGGTCCCAGAGCCTGAGTGGCACCACCCAGTCTTGAGAATGTGCTTTGTGTACCGTGTGTGTGTGTGTCCCCCATGTGAGGGCACATGTGTGTGCATGTTTGTGTTTGTGCCATGTGTGTACACCTTGGAGCAGCAGGACTAATCAAGGGCTAGGAGGCAGTGCCACCTTGACAAGTCTCCACGCCTCTGTGGGCTTCAGTTTCCCCATCAGTAAAATGGAGGCCTTGGCCCAGATTTGAGCCCCAGTCAGTCTCCAAAAGTGCCTCCGGCCTCACATCGGGGTGGTCACTCTCCAGCCCCAGATCCAGAAACCTAAGCACAGGATCCCCCGCAGGCCATCAGAATTGCTGATCTCAGCGTGACACAAAGCCTATGTTGCAGAACCTGTCACCCACCCCACTGGACCCCCGCATAGACTGGCACCCCCAAAGCAGCCTCCCCACCAGAAAGCATCTACTTGCACACCCCTAATGGCAGGGAGCTTATTGACTTAGAGGCAGCCCCTTCATGTCAACAACAATATCAACAACAACCTTCTTTACACTGAGTAGAAATCTGCCTTTCAAGGGGCCCTGACAGCGAGATTGCAGGCACTGAAAGGAGCTGCTGAAAGGGCCGGGGGCATTTTCCAGCCTTTCCGGATATCTTTTAAGTTGGAGATTTCAGCCTCAGAGTCTGCCCACCCCACTGAACTGTAGCTCCTGGCTGAGTGAAGATAGCCCCTCATGATCCCCCTGGGCACCATTCCATGTGGGCACGAAGCCCCTCCGTCCCCAGGGGGAAGCCCTGACTGAGGGGATCCTGGCCACTTGCAGGGTCTCTTGAACAGCATTTTCCTGCCTTCACCTCCCGGTGTGAGGGCTCAGATCCCAGCCATTCAGGAGGCTCCAGACTTGTTGGTGCTTCCAGAAGGTAAGGGCCATGGCCCCTGCTGGGTGGGGGCCCTAGACTAAGTGGGGCACCATCTGGAATTGGCTTGCAGTGAGCTAATGGCCACTTCACGCTGCTAGAAGGTTGCCTGGGGTGGAGGAGGGAAGGCAAGGTGTGACAGGAGGCTGTGGCCTGGGAGTGGTGAGCAGGGGGTGAGCCCCTCAGACAGGCATCCCAGGGGGCCGTGTCCCCTCTCAAAGCATGGCCCCTTCGGAGTTCCCAGGGCAAGTCCCGGTCAGGGCCAAGCATCAGGGTGGGCAACACTGGGACCGGCTGGGCTGTTCTGAGAGCCCTAAAGGGGAAGCAGCGTCAGGTTTTTCCATGGTGAGGGAAGTCTCCACCACAAAGCTCCCGCCCCATCTCTGTGCCCTCCCCCTCATCTGGGGCTGGCGGAAACAGTAATTATATGTCCCAGATGTGGCATCACCACCCAGCCCCCAGCCCCTCCCTGGGCAGGACGGGCTGGGCAGGGACATGGAAACTCTGCCTTCCTTTCCCCGGCCCTCCCCTGAGCTCTAGAGGAGGCAGAAGCACCCCCAGGAGAACTGGTGGCATGAAGGGGCCTCTCACTCTATGGCTGGGGAAACTGAAGCCCAGAAAAACGGGATAAAGGGGAGAGCTTAGGGCTTCAGTCAGGCCCCTGATGCTGCAGGTAGAAACACTTCTTGAGCAGTCAGGCCCCGAATTAGCAGGGCTGGGAGAAGACCCCAAAATGGGTAGCTCTGCCCTCTGCCTGAGCCCAGCGGGCTGAAATCACAGGCTCTGGGAATCCAGACCCCTTTCCCTGGATGCAGCCCCTGGCCTGAATCCTGAGCCCTCACCACCCGCCTCCCATGCACCCCCAGCCTGACCATAGGCAACAACTCCCGCACCACGGCCCCCACCTCCTCCTAGCCTGTGCTCACACAGTCTCTCTGCCCCTTCCCTCTGCCAGTGTCTCCACATTCAGGCTCCTGAGAAACCTCCTCCTTGATGCCTTCCTGGCCCTCCCACCCCTTAAGTTCAAAAGTTCCCGCGCCCGTCCTGACACCTCTTATCGCACCTGCCTCCTGCTTCGTATCACAGGCAGCTGGGCACTGGCTTATCTTGACCTAGGGCTGTGGGCTTCTCTGGGGAGGGAGCCGGGCTAACCCAGCCCTGCAATGAGCACCCAGCAGTCCCTGGTCATGCTTGCAGGGAGCCGGCTGAGCAGACCAAACAGCAGAAGAATGAAAAAAGCCAGCAAATGCCAGGAATCCTGAGTCCACCAGCATCTCCTACTTCTCAGAGCCCAGCCACACCCTGCTATGTCCCTAGCTCATAGACAGGAAATAGGGCCACACAGGCCGGTCTGTTGTGTGATGCCACATGGTGTTAGTGGCTGAGCTAGGACAGGCAAGAGTGTCCACCCCAGCCTCAGAGCCTCTCACCCTTGGCCAAAATTGGTATTTGGCTCTTGGAACTAGCCGGGACCTTGCAGGCTAGATGGAGGCCCACGGTCTCTCTAGGGTGTATCCTGAGCCCTGACTCAGTCAGGAGAAAGTTGTCCCCAACATGTCCCGAAGGGACACCCCCTGACTCACCCCAACCACTTCCTGCCACATCTTTCTCTGTTTTCCTTGGAAATCTCCATGCCAACCACTTGCCCCACCCAGGTTTTGGCTGGGGTGGGGCTCAGGGCCAGAGAGGCTGCAGGAGCCTACCCCAGGTCATGAAGCAGAGTGTGTCACCTGCTGCCCAGACTGTTCCCTGCTCCTCTTGAGGCATCCAGGCCACCCCTGAGGCCCCTCCAGTTCCAGGGCCAGTGTCTGACGGCAGCCCTTAGGGGGGGTACCTTCTCTATTTCTAGGCCCAGAGTCGAGGTCCTGAACCCCACCCTTCCACTGTTGGGACAGGGCAGCGCCTGAGCCCCCACCATCATGCTTAGCGCCCTTATGTTCAGCACTGCCCCTGCAGGGCTGATCTTAGCCAGCCGTCCTGGGATGGGTGATAAGCTCAAAGCAATGAAGTGAGTTGGCTGTCTGGGTGTGGCTGTGAGGTCACAAGACCTAAGTCCCCTCTCGAGAGTCAGGGTCCGCAGCTCCAAAGAAGCTCAACAAGTTAGCAGCAGACAGCTCTTGAACCCAAGTGTCTGCCTCCCAGCCCAGGGCCGGCCCCCACACTAGGCTGCTCCTCTTTCTCTCCCATTTGCAACACGCCCAGCCCAAGTATTGGGGTGACTATAAAAAATGAAGGCCAGGGAGGGAATGGGGCACGGGAGTCGGGTGTGGCCTCTGATCCAGATGGCACAGAAGGGGCCCGCCCTCCCGCCTCTGCCTCGGATGCGCATACTAGAGTGTGAAGCCTTCGCCAGCAGGTGCAGAGGTTCTGCCCTGTGAGATGGGAGGGAAGAGACGGGGCCAGAAAGCCTGGGAATCACATCTCCTCCCCTACAGGGATGCTCCCCCAGCCCATCATACCCAGCCAAGCTTCAGTGTGAGCTTGACCCTACCCAGCGGAACTCCCTGAGGCCACAAGCTCTGCCCCCACTGGAAACTGAGGCCTGGGGGGCAGAGCTTGATGTGGCCTGCCTGAGCTCTGTCCCGTACATCCCCCGCAGCCACGTCTAAACTGGCTAAAGTCTAAACTCCAGCCCACGGAGCTAATCTTCAATCTTGGGCCGAGCAGAGGTTGGCTGCAGAGGAGGTTGGGTGAGGTGTCACTGTGACACAAAAGTGCTAAGCCCCCCATGGCCAGGTTGAGCCAGCTGCCCTCTGCACCAGACCTTCACCTAGCCTCCCCCAGGCTGCCAGCCGCAGGATCTGAACTTTGGCTGAGAAGCGAGAGGACAGCTGCTGTAATCACTATCTGCCATCTCTGAGGCGCCCTCAGAGATGGCCCACACCGTCCCCACACCAACATGCCCTACCCACAGCCCCGCCAGCCTCATCTCTCTAGACGAGTCCTCCTCTCTGCTCCTTAGCATCTCTCCCTCCCTGTGAGGGCACCCCCAAGCCTGCTCACTTGTCCCTTGGGTCCTCAGAGACATCCTCCAAGCCTTCCTCAGTCTCTCAGGCCAAATCGTCCCCTGCTGTGGCCCAAGCCCGGCCTGAGTTTGCACTTGTCTGAGGAGCTGGGAAAGGCCGTGTCTGGGACAGCAGGCAGTTGCCACCAGGGCCAATTTGCCACGCTAAGCAGCCCAGGAGACATTCTTTTCCACAGCTGCCACCCAGTCACCAGCATCTGCTTGTCATTAGTGACCCCAGTCCAGACCCCATTCAAGCCAGCAGCCATGGGCACGTGTTGCAAACTCACTCCCACACACCCTTACACAGCAGCACAAACATGCACACAGTTGACACAAGCACAGAGACTCAAGCTGGCAAACACATGCACACATACACACCTTCACACACACACACGTACACGCACATGCACATACGCCACACCTCTCAGTGCCTGGAGACCATGTAGCCCAGCGCTTGCCCCCCAGCCCATACTGTAATCCAGGAAAACTGCCTTCAAACAGCCCCAGAAAGTGTTTTCACTCCTTTATCTTTGTCTAATCCCCAGGGGCAAAAGAGTGGAAGAGGGCCTTTCTCTTGATTCCTAGAGGTGGTTTGTTTGGAAACCTGTGTGAATATGGGGGGCTCCCTGAGGGAGTCCTGCTCACACACTTGCAGAGCCAACTGCAGACAGGCTGGGCATCTGGTTCAGGGTGGCTGGGGACAGCGGGCAAAGTTTCCCCGGGGTGCAGGGCTGCCGGAGGAGAGAGCTGGCGGCACAGGCAGGACTGAGAAGGGCCAAAAAGCTACAGCCAAGGGGCGAGGACCTGCTGGCCAAGCTTATTCCCCATAATAGATGCGCTGCAGGGGACATTGGCAAGACCATTATTCTCTGGATCTCAGCTTCCCACAGTGCCTGGCAGAAAACAGGCTTTGGGAGGCATGCATAGCTGAGTTCCAGCCCCAGCTCTTCCCCCCAGCTCTCTACGTGACCTCCAGCAACCTCTTGTCCTCTCCATTCCTCAGTGTCCCCATCTGCACAATGGGCAGAGGATGGAACCGGTGCCTTTCAGCATCATTCCAGAACCCCCCAAGCCCAGGGACACCCCACTCACGTCATTGCGGCCAAGCGAGTTCCCAGGCAGGGAGGAGGTGATGCCTGAGAGGATGGCGGTGGCGACGATGGCCCCCACGCACTGGGCGATGATGTACATGAGGGCACGGAAGATGCTGATCTGGCAGCTAAGCAGCAGCCCCAGTGTGACAGCTGGGTTGAGGTGGGCGCCGCTGATGTGGCCCACGCTTTGCGCCAGCGTGGCGATGCTCAGCCCGAAGGCGAGCGACACCTTCACGTTGTCCTGGACTGCCGTCTGGTTGTTCCCCACTGGGTATTTGAAGCCCAGGGCAGAACCGATGCTGATGAAGACAAAGAGGGTCATGGCCAGGAACTCGGCCACCACTGCCCTCCAGAAGAGCTTCTTCTTGAACTCGCTGGCCATGCTGGCAGGGGGCTTGGCCTGAGACTGCTGCTGGGTGCTCAATTCCCTCTGAGAACTGAGCCACAGCCTGGGCTGGGCCTATTTATAGGGCCGGGGGGCGGGGGGAGCACAAAGGGAGGAAGGCCTCTCTTCGCTCCTGGCCCGCCCCACACCGCACGGACCTCCTCTGGATGGATGCAGACACGGCTCTGCTGTCGGCCTGCCAACTTTTTCCTTCCTCCTCTCCCCCTCCCTCTCTCTCTCTCCCTCCCTCCGCCCTCAGCCCTGCCCAGCCCAAGGAGGCAGGCAGGAGGCAGCCGTTGCTCTAATAGGCTTTGGGAAATTCTTCCAAGCTGGCCCCACTCAGGGGACCAGAGAAATCCAGGTGTCTCTGCCCTGTGTGCAAAGCTCAGGGAGTTCCTGAGGGCACAGCCAGGTGCTCCGGAGTGGGTGGGGTGGGTGGGCTGGACTCGGTGGGTGGACGTTGCCCTCCCTGGAGGCAGGCACCATGATCCTGCTGGCCTGACATCCCCATCCCAACCCAGAGAGGCACTGGCCTGGAGTCCCTGGGCCCAGGGCTCCAGAGGGGCAGTCAGGTCCTCTCGCATGGCCACTGCATGCCATGTTAGGGATGTCCCAGAGTCCCCAGTCCCCCAGAGCCAGGCCTCTGTGGATGGGGGCACGGAGGCATCAGAAGGTGCAGAGAGGTTGTCTGTGGCTGCCCTCCGTGCTGCGGTTGAGGGCAGGCCTGAGCTAGGCAGAGCCGTTAGAAAGCCCCCGCCCTGGGAGCCCCCAAACTTCTCGAGAGCAATTTGAACCAATGATTTGAGGGCAGGTTGGTGAAGATGGAGACAGTTTAGGACTTTCCTCTCAAGGCAGTCACACTGGCGGCTCACTGGGAAGGTAGAAGGAATGGCAGCCCCACCTGGCATTGGAAGGTGCTGGAGAGGAGGGAGGGAGGGAGCAGGAGAGAAAGGGAGAGCCAGAGAGATGCAGGCTGAGGGGAGAAGAAGAGACAGACAAGGAGAAAGGAAAGACAGTTGCAGGGAAATAGAACAAAAGTGGAAGTGAAAGAGACAGATCCCCAGCCAGAGACAGTGAGACAAGCAGGGCCGAGAGAGACAGAGAGAGCACAGAGGGCTAGGAAAAGACAAACTGAAGCAGGGGAGATAGGACTGGACCCAGAGCCAAGAAGCAGAAAGGGAGAGATAAATGAGGAGAGGCAGAGAGCGGGAGGGGCCAGACGAGCCCCTGCAGAGGGAGGGGCCGAGGCCCTGCTGCAGATCCCCGTGGGCCGCCTGTGCCCTGGGCATCTCCAATCCAGAGGCCTAGTGCCAGCCAACAAGCAACAAGAATCTGGACTCCAGGGCCAACAAGCTGTCAGGAACCCCTGGGCCTGGTCATCTTGCCTGCTGCATGGAACGTGCTGGAAGAACCAGACCCAGGAGGGAGGGTCCCCCTGCGCCCCCTAGGGAGGGCCTGGGATGATCTGGGCTCTCCTCCCACCTCCTGCCTGCCCCACCACAGTCCCACTCGGGAGTGTTGGCATCTTCCCGTTTATAGGTGGGAAACAGGCCCGGTGAGAGGACTTCTCTAAGTGTGCCTGGGGCAGGGCAAGGATGAGTGGGTCTTATGCCTCTTGTCCAGGGGCCATCCTGCAGAGAATGACACCAGCTGTTACTGGCCACCCCTCTGCCCAGCTGTGGCCTGGCTCTCGGGGTGAATTGCCAGAGACCAGCCTGGTGTGTGTTTGCTGGGGCTGCAGGTGGGGAAGATGCAGTCCCCTAAGTGCCTGTACAGGACGGTGTTGGCCAGCAGGCCCTGCCTGCTCAGACAGCCCGGGTGGCCGAAGGTCATACGTACTTTCTTAGCTGTCCAGGAGAGGGAACTGGCCCCACTGGGCTACTTCCTGCGCCCTCCTCTACATCCTTTCCTCTTAGGAGCCCTGGCTCAGCATTCCAGGCTCTAGGAGACTCCTTCATGCCCCTGGCCCCATGCCCTGGCAGGGACACTGACCCACATGAGGAGCTCTCTGGTCAGTTTCAGGGGCGTCCAACCAGAGCTCTCTTTGCAGGGCTAGGATCCCCTCACCTTGAAGTTTTGGAGGGCAAACTGTTTCTCCTGCAGACCTGGCTCCTGAGGGCAGGGGCAGCACCCCTCAGACCAGGGTCCTCTGGAACATGGCCATTTCCCTTCAGGCCACAGGCTCCTGGGTGTCTCCTGCAGACTCTGTCTACTGAGGGACATACACACCTCTTCCTCCCCTCACCTGTCCCTGCCCTGCTATGTTCTGAGGCTGGCAGGTGCTGGGACTCAGCCAAGAAGACTTGAGGAAAGAAGCAGGGGCAGAGTTGGCACCAGGCCGCAAGGAGCCACTGAACTCAGGCCAGTGTGGCCATGCAGAGTGGCAGAGACAGGAAAATCGGCCTGCGTGGACCCAGGCATGTCCCGTGTGTCCATGATGGTGTCCGTGGCTGGGTCAGCGTCTATGCAGCCGAGGACCCATTTTTTTCCAGGGGGCCCATGTGGGTAAGAGTCATCTGGAACTTACTAATTTATCCAACATATAGTTGGATAAATGTTTAGTGTGTGTCACATGCCAGAGTACAGGGGAGACAACCACAAGCCAGACAGACCAGCTCCTGTTCACATGCAGTTTCCATCTTGGTGTGAGGGCCCGCAGGTTAGGTGAGGATATGGTGGCTGATGATCGAGGTATTGTGGAGTGTGTGTGTGTGTGTGTGTGTGTGTGTGTGGGCTCAGCAGAAGCCCTTGTTCTGCATTGGGGCAGGAGGCCAGGGGGACCAGGGGGAAGTGGTCAGGCAAAGCACTTTTGTCCAGGCAGGTAGGTGCCCACCAGTCTCAGGAGGCTATGAGGGTCCTCAGGGTGTCACTCCACCACCCCCTGCATCTCCCACCCTCTCCCCCTTGTGAGTGTGCCTCTGCCTTTAATACCACCATTATGGCTCCATTCTTTTGGAGGAAGGCATGGCTGTCACCAGGAGGCGCCACCAGAATGCAGGCACGGCCAAGAATGCCAATACAGAGCTCATGTGCCCACCACCTCCGAGGGACCCTCTGGCTGTTACCTGGCCACGTGGCTAAAAAGGAGAAAGGCTTGCCGCTGGAGCCCCAGGCCCAGGGACGTCTCCAACCCCTCTGCCTCCTTCTCCCTGATCTGCCACAAATCCAGGCCAACCAGAGAAGGAAGGAAGGAAGAAAGGCCACAGTGTCCAGCTGGGGCCTGTTTCCTGCAACCCCGGAAGGCTCAGATTGTAAGTGACTTGCCAAGGAAAGGCAGAGCTGGCACTAAAACTCAGGACGCCCCCATCCCAGAGCCCAAATGCAGTTCTCTGAACACCTGTCAGTAAGGGCCCCTGATGACCTGGTTACCAGACAGGAACCCCAGTACAAAATCTGGGGGCTGCAGGCCCAGAGAGGTGCCAGGATGGGTTGGGGGTGGGGAGGGAGGGAGGGGACAGCCTCCAACAACCCTGTATAATTAGGGTGGTGGGGTGGGAATGGAAGCACCAGGCTAAGAGTGGGCACCAGAGGAGCTGAGGGCAGCCAGAGCCACCCCTGTGGTCCCAGTGAGCCCTAGGAGGCTGGGCTCCAGGGCAGGTGCTGTGTGCAGCCCAGCTCTCTTCCAGGACTTCCTGACTTGGCAGGTGCTGTCCCCTCGCCCTCTGCTGGCTCTTGGGTCCTCCCATTGACTTGGGCCTGAGCCAAGCTAATAAAGGGGCTGCCCCCACCCCCACTTCTGAGCCCTGGGCGGGGCATGAGGCCACTGAAGCTGGGCACTGCCTGGCCCTGCTGACAGCAATGGTCTCGGCAAAGGCTTTTCCAGATGTGCCTCATTCCTGACGTGCCTGGGAGACCCACGTTCCAGCCAGAGCTGGCTGTTCCCAGGACTGTCTGGGCCCCATCTCCCGGTGGGAGAGCCTTGGGCTTCATCCAGAGGAGGGTGGACGGAGCCTCGGATGTTGGCTGAGGGTCCAGAACTTGGGTGTGGCTGAGGCTATCACTGGCCAGAAGCTTCTGCTAAGTGCAGGGCAGAGAGGCTGAGGCGGGATGGACCATTCCTCCGGGGCCAGCAAGGATTTCCCACCCACAAGCCTGGCTAGGGGAAACAGTGACTTCATTCCCTCCAGGAGGGCCATCAGGAAGATGGAGTTTGGGGTAGGAGGGGACTCAGACAGCAGACTGGTCCTGACCATCTAGTCACCATCAGCTCGCCCACAGCTTGGATGAATTTTCCAGAATCATTCAGGCTTTCCTGAATTGGGGCAGAGAACCCTGATGGAGGGTGGGAAGAAAGGACCCAGTCCCCGAGGCTGCTAGAAAGGAGGTGAAAAATCAGAGATGCTCCTCCCAGCGAATCCATCCCAACTGACCAGTGGCTCCTGGCTTTGCTTAAAGATCCTGCACAGGGCATCCGCTGCCATCCCTCTCCTGACTCTGACCTGCCGGCTCTGGCTCTCAGGTCACCCGCACAGGCCTGCACCCACAGGAGGCCATGGGCCAGACTTGGTACCAGTCTAAGAGTGGCCCTTTGCACGAGGCAAGGCCAGCCCTCTCCAAGCCCGGGGGAGCAGGAGGGGCCCAGGCCCAGAGCACACAGACCCAGAAAAGAGACAGGATGGCCCCAGGGCCTCTCAAGTTCCTCTGCCCGGAGCTCTCCACTGACTGTCCTTTTGAGGTCCTCACCACACCTTCCTGCTCTAGACAGAGGCCCCGGCTCCATATCCCAGGCTGGCCGTGCCTGGGTGCTGGCACCCACACTCTTCCTTCTGCCACAGTGCTGTCGCCCTCCTCCCCAGCTGTAGCAGCCCCTCCTGACCCCTCCTCCACAAGAGAACCCTCGGTGAAGGCCCAGGCCGTGCTCATCCCAGGCCCACCGTCCCCGAAGCAGGGCCTGGGCCTCTTTGTCTCTGCCCACCATGCCCTGCTGCAGAGCTGAGCACAGGGCTGGGCATGGTGGGGGCTGACCCTGGTGGCATCTGCTGACTATCTCAATCCCCCAAGAGAAGAGATAGGCACCCACCTCTCAAAGCCTGTGAATTCCTCCCTGTCTGACAGATAATTCCTGAACATTTAGGTGTCACACGATCTCTCTTAAATCAAAAGCGGATTTAGCGGGCCACCAGTGATTCACCAGAGCTGGAACAATTTAGTAATTTTCTAGGCTACTGCCTCCCATGCACTTCTCCTCTCCCTGCCCCCACCCCCTCCTCACCCCCGCCACTGCCTGCCCTGAGCACTGGCCAGGCTTACTGTCCTAGGGGTGCAGGGATAATGTTGCACTCATTTCTTTCTGGAAAGCATGGTTTTCTGATGTTTTACCATCAACTCTCCAGCAATGGTCCCTGCTTCATGCCATAGAGGATGAGCCACAGAGACAGTATGGGAAAAAGTTGCCATCAGCCAGGCTGGGGTCCATGAGGGCTTGAGGTGCTGCATTCAGGGATGGGGGCAGAGATTTGAGAGTCAGACTGAACTCTCAGAATGAGGGTGCCCTGAGGAGGCTGGGCCCTACTTCCACCCCAACTCTGTGGGAAGGAAGTCCAGGAAGGGTGAAGTAACATTTTCCCCAGCCCTGCCCTGAGGGTGAGGAATCCCTGCTGGCCCGAAAGGGCAGGCATTCCTCACTTGCAGAAAAAGCTGGGGGTGGCATCTGTGCCATGCTGCCAGCCCACACCCTTAGGGAGGGCAGGGCAGGACAGGGGCTCTGCCTCAGCACTGTGGGGCCCTGGAAGGAAGCGTCATGTGTGTAAGTGGCTTTGGAGCACATCCTTACGCCGAGCTCCTCCTCTCTCCTAGGCCCCAGCAGCCTCCCATTCTGCTCCTCCCGACCTGGGTTCCCTCAGAAGTCTCCCACATTGGCTTGTTAGATTACAAAGCACCAGGATTGGGAGAGGGGGTCAGATAGCACCGGATCTGACACCCTCCTCTGGTGCGTGGGAAACCGAAGCTCAGAGGGTTTTCTGGTGGGGCATGGTGGAGCCAGGCTGGAACCCTGGGTCTCCAGTCCTGCCTGGCTTGTTCTGCTTGCCACACCCAGCCTCTTCCTCCTCCTTTCTCTGCTTAACAAGAGCCAAGGTAGAGGCCCGTCAACCCCCCCCATTGACACCGCAGTCCCTGAAGAGTCAGCAGCCACTGCCTCATGGCTCTGGGCCATCTGCTGGCCTTTTGTGGTTCTCATGCTCCCCTTCCCCATCCCCTCCCACCCCGTACCTCCAGCCAGGTGTCCCCACAGGGAGTCTCTGGGTGCTGGACTCTCTGTCCACTTCTCCCTCTCCTGGAGGCTCCCATGACATCTGTCCCCCTGGCGTGAGTCCCACCCTGTCGTTGGTGGCTGCTGCCTCTGCCACCTCTCACTGCATCTTCTTTGGCTCTGTCTCCTCCTGAGAGCACCGTGGCCACTGACACTGCTCCCACCGCCTCCTGGCCCAGTCTGATCTTCTGGGAGCTTCCGGGTTCAAGCCAGCTGCTTCAAAGGCCAAAGCTTCCCTGGCTTCTTCGGTGTTCCCAGCATGCAAAGCCCAGTGAGTTTCAGCTGAAGAAATAGATGCCCTGCCTGGAACAGTCTCATGTTCCCTCCTGGGCCCAATGGTGGAATGGCCTAGATGCAGGTGGCCCCAGAGCTTTGGTGAAATTCCTTCTTCACTGCACTCAGGGCTGTTCAAACAGGCCTCACCATCAGGATTCATATATTCATCTTAATGCCAATGCAATTGTAAAATTGAATATCTAATATCTTAATGTCTGGAGGAAAGGGCCCATGAAGGCCAAAGAACCCCGGCACACAAAAGTCATAATGTGGCCCCGACACCACCACTGCCACCACCACCACCAGCCAGCAGTGCACAGGGCGGGGCTGGAGATGGGCACACTCCAGCTGTGCTCACATGGACCGTGCAACAAGCTCCAGGTGGAGGGTGGGTCCCTAACCCTCTCCTCCCTCAGGATGGGTCCACAGTTCCTGACGCAGGCCCTGCCAAGTCACAAGCAGGCAATAGACCTGGCCATAGGCCTGGTTATCCCTTCCTCCACCTCTGACAGTGCATGGGCTTCATGGACACACAAACACATACTTGCACACACACATGCACACGCACCGACAACACACATCTGCACACACGCGATGCACGTTTCACACCTGTACATGTGTGCACACACAAACGTGTGTGCCTGAACATACACATGTGAGGACACACGTGTGCATACATGCACACACATGGAGCAATGCACACGTGGTCACTGTCACCCTGCCACCTCTGAAGGCCTGTGCCATGTACACTGTGGCCTCCACTACCTGCAGCCCTGAGCCTGTCTCTCTGGCCCCTCTGAGTGCTCACAGCGGTTGCCACCTGTGCTGCCCCTCATCCAGGGACCTCCCGCACCTCCTGTCCTCACCGAGAGCTGAGTTTAAATGGCAGAACAGAGAAGCTATGGGTGTTTCTGTGACTGCATTGCTTCCTGGGCCCACTCTTGGGGATATTCTACTTTGCTATGTGTGTCCTGGTCTCCATCTCCAGACGGTACCCCAAACCCTGAGTAGGGCAGGGACTGGGCCTGATCCAGTCCTCTACGCACAGCCAGGTGGGGAGTGGGCTCCGTGTGCAGGCAGCTTGGGAAGGTGTTCAAAGCTGAACAGGACCTGCCACCTGCCAGCCCACCAGGCACTGTTAGGAAGGTATGCTGGGCCACCAAGAGCAGGGATGGGGCAGGGCCACCTGTGGGGCAACACTCCTTTGGTCTTTCTCCCCTAGGATGTTGTGGGCAGGGGCTGGGGGGGGTGAGGCCTAGAAGGGTGGAAGGAAGAGTGGGCAGGGCCTACTGTTGCCCCCGCCCACCCAGAGACCCCCCTCCCTCTGAGGTCCATCTGGTAAATCTATTCATGTGAAGCCAACATTCCTGGAGCCCACAGGGCCAGCAAGATCATCTCACATGGGCAGATCACTGTCTCACCTAATGAGAAAATGATGACATGGTCCCCTGCCCTGGCCCCCTGTCTCAGCCAGCTCCCAGCTCCCCAGCCTCGCCCCAGCACACACACCTCCTGCTTTATGATGTTGCTCTACAGGTACACAGGTCCTGGGAAGCCACCTCACAGGCCCCCCATGCCACGTCCTGCAGGCCCTCCTGTCACCAGAGCGTTGGAACATCACAGCAGCAGGATCTGCAGGCCATTACAACCCCATAGCACCAAAATAAACTGAGGTCATGGGCTCAGGTAACTTCCCCAATGTCATATACAGTGAACCAGTCTCGACCTACTCCTCCCCAGCCCCATAAACAGCAAAGTGGCCCCTGGCAGGGCATGCAGCAGGGCAGAGGACTTGCCTCATGACCGAGGCAGGACTCGTGTCCCCACTTCCTCCCTGAACACCCCACTCCAGGCTGGCACCACAGGGGCCTTTGAAGAGCCAGGGCCAGATGGGGTTAGGGCTGCAGGACCTGGAACTCAGGAAGCCTGGGTCCCCATGCCAGGCCCAGGCCCGTGAAGAAGGCTAAATACAGCAGTAGCAGCCACCTGGGTGTGGGGGATGAGGGTCCTTCCCCAAGCCCTTGGTGTTCGAGAACCAGAGGCTTTCGAAGTGGCCATTTTTCAGGGCTAGCCAAGATGGAGGGGCCTGCCAGGCCTGCATCATGGGTCTGCCCTTGTCTCCTGCCCATCCCTACCCACTGAGCCTGAGGATGGGTGGACAGAGGAGGTCCAAGCCCTGGGTTCGAAGGCTGGAAGGGTGCCCAGATTCACAAACACCTGGAGTGGTGGGGAGAAGCTGATCAGGAGGGCAGAAGTCACAGAGCCTTCCAGGAGGAGGCAGAGCTTGGACTCATGGAGGCTGGGGATCTGAAGGCCTCACAAAGGCAGCCTGGGAGCACACATGTTCAGACTCTGGAATCCCCTGGACAAATCCCTGCTGGAGGGCCACTAACCCCAACGTGGGTGCTCCCCTGGTGGGGCCCTGGTCATTTTCCTGGGCAGCCGGTCCCACCGTGGGCCAGCTCCGAAGACTGCTCCTTACATGTGGCTTCCAGGAACTCAGCCCTCTGTCCCAGTGCTGCCCTGCAGGCCGCAGATCCAACACTTCCTGCACCCTCCACCTAGTGACAGCTCTTGGAGCAGAAGAGGGACTAAGGACCCACTCCCTGGGGCCGCAGCTCCTCAGGCCAACCACTCCCAGGTCTCTCGAGCCCTCCTTGCTCCTGCCTCGTCCTGGCGACAGTACCTGGGCCCAGTGTGACCACCTATGATGTCCCATTCACCAGGAGTGCACCACACATGTGCACGCATGGTCAAGGCATCTGAAGAAACAGTTGCCCTGCCTGGAACAGTCTTGTGTTCCCTCCTGGCCCAGGAGCAGAACCCTAAGGGCCCAGTGCAATAGGAGGGTCAACATAGTCTGTGAGGGATCAGCCAGCTTCTGGAGGGTCCCGATCCTGGGGCACAAGCTTGCTATCTTCCTCATCCCTACAGACCACAACACAGAGGGTCCCCTCCCACAGCCTTCAGTAACTGACCCTGCCAGGGAGCAGAATGAAGAGCAAAATCAGAGCAAGGGCTGGTTTGGAAGGGATGGGGCTTGGAAGGGGTGGGGCTTGGAAGGGATGGGGCTTGAATGGGGTGCGGTTGGGCTTGGACAGGGCTTCGTGGGAGGCCCCTGGTAGGGAAATTGGGATAGGAAAGGAGAAGACGCATCACAGGTCTTAGTTCATGCAACTTTGATTTAAAAAGTTTTTTGGAATTCCATCAGTGCTTCTCAGACTATAATGTGAGCATAAACACCTGGGGGTATTGTTAAAATGAAGATTCTGATTCAGTAGGGCCGTGTGGGGCCTGAGATTATGTATTTCTAACAAACGCTCAGGCGATGCCAATGCTGCTGGTCCCAGAACGACACTTTGAACACTAAGGGACTGAATTACAAGAAAAACTCCTAACAACAATCTAGTGAAAATAAAACCAAAGAGAGGAAGGAAGCTTCTCGTGGCATCAGAGACAGATTGCCATTGAGCATCACTTTCCATCTGCGCTTCCTGGAAGTCATGGTAAGAAAGGAAAGAAGTATTTACCAACTCTTACTCTATGATAACAGAGACAGCTGCCCGTCATCAATAGGAAGTCTTTTCCCCGATTCTGGCCGTCCAGGGAATTGATCAAGCAGATCTTCCTATCAGGAGATTTGAAAAGCAGGCTGTAGCAGGGCTTTTGATGGAAAGGACTCAGACCGGGCACCTCAGTAGGGTGAATCCCTGATGCGGAGTCGTCATGGTTCTGATAACACAGTGCCCTGGTGCCAAGCCTGATCTAGTGCCATGGTCAACGCCCATAGGAAACCATCTTGCCACCACTTACTGGCTCAGGCACTAGTGGACTCAAACGCCCCTGCCAATGGAGGAACCCTGGAGCTGTGATGCTCTACCACGCTGCCCTGGTGTGTAGGGGTGGGCAGCTGGGACCAGGCCTGAGCCACAGGAAGGGGTGAGGTGGATCTCTGGGCTGCGGAAGAGCCCCACCTCTTTCCAGTAATCGGGAAAGGCTTCCTGGAGTAGGGAACATGGCAGACAGATTTGTTTGTGTAAAGGAAGGGAGGTGGTTTGGGGAGAGGAAGGTCCAAGCAGAAAGAGGGCCAGGAGGGGTGGGCTTCTAGCCATGGCAGGAGCAGGGGAGGTTCCCTCACTGCCCCTCTCCCCACAGTCAGCTCTGACTCTCAGGGAGGAGCTGGTGGAGCGGGGATGGCATGCTGCCACCAGGATGTGGCCACGTGAGCCTGTCTTCTCTCCGTAGCCTGAATTGGAGCCATGGGGATGCTCTGCTTCCCATTCCTGGGTTGGTGCAGATGAGGAGGACAGGCTGTGCCTCGGGAGCACCCGGGCTGGGGTGTAGAAGTAAAGATATAGGAGCTCTGCCCTCAGGGAGTCCTACACCACCTAAGTCCGTCCAAGCGGGAGCCAGGGCTGAATGAGCAGCTCAGACAATTAGGGCCTCTGAAGATGACTGTGAGCATAGTCACGAGCAGGGGAGGCCTGGCAGCCTCGTGCTATGAGGCCCTGGGGAAGTCACTGCCCTGGCCTGGGTTGTTCACTCCTAAAACAGGTTTATTCCTATAACAGGCCACCCCAAGAGGCCTTGAGCATCATCACAGCCTCAGGCAGGTGTCAGGGTGAGCACTGCTGAGTCCCACAGGTCTTGGGTTCTCAGCCTTCCCCACTCTCACTTCTTGGGGACACGTGCCTCTCTTCCCAGCCTCCTTTGTGAAGACAGCAACGTGCAGGACCCAAACGACTTTCCAGAAAAGGAAATGGAAAATCCTTAGATAAATAAACCCAAGGTGTGTCTGCCTTAGCTGGGAAGAAGGAAAAAGTGCTTGGCATTTTCTGTGGTGGCTTAGGGGTGATAGGAAGTGGGTTTTGCAGGAGGCACTGGGGCTGCGTCACGTCCCCGGGCTGGCTGCCTTCTAGGTGGGCCAGACAGGGGCACTGACCCATCTCTCCCTCCGGACTGCTTGTGAGGGGTGAGGGGAGGGGTCTGAATTGAAGGAAAGGCTGGGCTCTCACACAATAGCACACGGGTATAGAAACCAAGACACTCACAGATTTTTCCAGAGTCCCCAAAATAAGTCTCAGGAAATAAAGGAAGATAGGAGAGGAGGGGTTCCAGGAAGCCCCACCCTCTCCTCTGCCCTGCTTGGGGGCCTTCCAGAATCCCAGCAAATCCTCTGGGAGGCAAGGAATGAGCAGGGAGAGCTTGGGCACCTGCCATCTGTTAGCCTCAGGCCCTGAGCAAGCACCTGGCTGGCTGAGCCTCAGTTTCTTTATCTGTCACCAGGGAGGTGTGAGTGCCAGGCTCATTAGGGGCTGCACAGTGTCTGCCCCTGTTGCCCTTGATCTCAGTCTTGGGAGTGGTCACTGCTGGGATTGCTGGCCCAGCCGCTGTGCTGGGCCTCCTCATCCAATCACCTCCTTTCACAAGCAGAGAACCAAAGCCCAGAGCAGGGAGGAATGGCCTTAAGGGGGCAGGCAGAGAAGAAGCCATTTATCCAGCTGGCCCAGGAGCAGCTATGGGGCCTGGAGAGCCAAGGAAAGGAGGAGAGGGCCTTGCCTTTCAGGGCTGGGTTTGGAGAGGTACAGGGAGGGACTGACTTCCAGGGGTCAGTACACAGAGACAATGCCCAGCAGGCCTCACTACATCACAGCATCTCATACGGTCACCCTTCCTGAATCTCAGTGAGGTGAACGTGCCCCAACCCCCGCACCCTCCTATCGGCTCATGGCAAAAGAGCCAACATTTACTGGGCACCTACTAGGCACCAGGTGCTCTTCTAGGCAACTTACACTTAATCCTGAAACCAATCTTATAAAGTTTATGCTGTTATTATTCCCATTTTACAGACATGGAAACTGAGGCTCAGAAAGGTCACTGTGTGTGTGTGTGTGTTTTGTAACTTAGCTAAGGTGACACAACTGAGAGGTTGGAGCTAAGATCTAAACTCAGGTGGTCCAAATTCCAGTACAAGCTTTAACCACTCCATCATCCAACCCAAGCCCCTTTTCTCACAGCCCACACCCTATGGTAGGTGCAGCAAGGATCCCCAAAACCAAGAGAGAGGGAATGGCAGGCAGACTTGGGCCTCTGATCCACAGATCCAGGACAATGGCCCCCAACAGCAGCAGACACAGGAGGAGGTATGGGTCTCTGTTCTGGGGCTGGGAACTCACTTTCCTGCCTAATAAGAGATTCCTGGTCCTCAGGAGATAAACGGTCTCCATAATGCCAACTGGGACCCCCAAGAGCTGGGGAAACTAAGTCTCTCCATGGGCAGGGGCCCTACTCAAGGCCACCTAGGGACTGAAAATCACCCTGCCAGCCTGGCTGTCTTCCGCAATGGACTTGGAGGTGGGAGCCAGCCAGTCCAGTCCAGCTGGCCCAAGGTCACCAACGGCATGAAAAACAATAGACAGTGGGTCCAGCCATGGCCGGAGCCAGAACAAAGCCCTGGGCGCTTCCTCGAATTGAGGCCCCCTCCTTCATGGTTTGCCAAGGCAGGGGGGCAGAGGAAGCCTTCCTTCATCATGTGGCAGGGATGTTTTGTAAAGATGCTCTCGGGAGAGCTGCAGCCACCAGTGCTGACAGAGAAGCAGGCAGAGGGAACCGCTGCTGGAGGCGAGATCTGCCAACCAGGAAGCAGGGAAGAGAGCGGGGACTTGGGTACAGGTCCATGGGCCCACCACCTTGCTCCTTTGGCTGAAGCACTAAAAGGCAGGATGTCTCTGGGAGGCCAGCACAGGAGGATCACTTGAGCTCAGGAGCTCCAGAACAGTCTGGGCAACACGGAAAGACCTTGTCACTACTAAAATAAATTAAAAAATTAGCCAGGCATGGTGGCATACACCTGTAGTCCCAGCTACTTGGGAAGCTGATTTAGGAGGATTGCTTGGGCCCAGGAGATCAAGACTGCAGTGAGCTGTGATTGTGCCACTGCACCTCCAGCCTGGATGACCCTGTCTCAAAAAACAGAAAAAAAGAAAAAAAAAAAGCAGGCTCTCTCACAGCCAATCCTCCTCTCCATGGTCCCAGTGAAGAAGTTAGCGTCTTTCTTCTGATCTGTCCTCCACATTGTTGCCATATCAGTCTTCCCAAACAGCTTGGACCCATCACTGCCCTGCTCTGAAACCCTCCATGGCTCCCTAGTGCTCACAGCTCAAGCTCCTTAACCTGACATTCGAAGCCCTTCAGGATCCAGCCCTGACATCCTTAACCTTCCCACCACCCCCAGACTCCCCAGGCCCCTTGCCCCTGACAACCCAGACCCTCTGCTTATCCTACCTGGAATGCTCTCTGCCCCTCGTCCCACCCACTTTCCTTCAGGGTCCAGTTTCAATCCTCCCCCTTCAAGAAGCTTTTGACTGCTCCAGCCCATCAAGAGGATTCCCCTCATCTGAGCTCCATCCCCCAAATACAATCCAAGGATCTGAGCCTGGAGTTTGAAGGGCAGGGTGGTGGGAGATCAATCAGTAACAGAACAATCCTCTCACAGACTACAGTTCCCGTGCACGGCAGTTCCTGATTACGAAACTGTTCTGATATAATTATTAAGAGCACTCCTCAGGGTCAGTCCTTGTGCTGGGGAGGGGAGAGGCAGGGCCCAGGGATGGTGCCAACCCTGGGCTACCCACAGAGCAGGCCACGGGGAGGTGGACCTGTGAGTGCTGTGCTTATCACGGAGGGCTCCGAGGGCTCTGTGGGAAGGCGGGACTTTGCTGAACCTCAGACAGGCCTTAAACAGAAAATGCCAGATAAACACCCAGGATCACCCTTATCAAGGGCCACAGGAAAGGTGCCAGGTTTAATCTCAAAGCCACACCTGGAACCAACGGTTTGGAGCCTCAGGCGGCACCTTCCCACCCTGACACCCAGCTGCGGAGGCTTTCTGCCCGGAGTGGGTGTGAGCAGGGGAGGGGCCTCAAAGTGGGCAGAAGGAGCTTTGGGCTTGTCCCCCAGGGTGGGACAGGTACCTGAGGGAGGGAGGGAGGGAGGAAGGAGCCCCTGGCCCAGGGTAAGGAAACAGCACTAGAGGTGTACAGGCGTGTGTGTGCATGTGCTTGTGTGTTTGCTTGTGTATATGTGACAACAGAGGAACCTGTGGCCAGGTGACCGACACCCTCTAACTATTAAGACCTAGGCTTGTGAAAGAGGAGGTGGTTGAGTCCTGTGGGCACTCAGAGGGGAGGACTTGAACTTTCAGCTGGGTAATCCAGGAGGGCTTCTTGGAGGAGGGGCCTTGGAGCTGGCCTTGTGGGATGGGTAGGATTTGACAGATGGACATGGGGAGCCAGCGGGCAAGGACCCAGGTGAATCAAAGAGCACCAGGGAAGGCTGCAGGCAGCCAGGGGCAGTTGGGGAAGAGACTGCTGGGGTCTGTGGTGGGTGAGGTGTGGGGCTGGAGGGGGAAGCAAGAGGGGAGGCAAAAGGAGGCAGGTTGGAATCACCCCCACCCCCCATCAGATTTATTCCATCCAGCCCCAAGACCATCTGGTGGTCTGGTCTCCAAGAGACCCCTGTGGAAAAGAAATGCCCAGGAGGGCTCTTAACTAACAATTCCTGTCTGGGCCTCGGTTTCCCCATCTGTATGGAGAAGGCCTTCAGTGACTTCTTGGAGGAACAGAACACAGGATGGGTATTTTGTGGGAAGGTGAGCAGGAGAATGGAAGGAAGCGCCGCAGTCTGAGAGTTGGCATGAAAAGGAAGGGCAGGAAAGGCCACTCGCAGGCGTTGGTAGCCACTGGCCCTTGACCAACAGGGTCCTGATCCCTCTCTGTGCATAACAGGTCTGCCGGGAGCACACGTGCAGGCACTATAGCAGCATTCTGCCTGGCCCCTCCCCCACCCACCTATCAGTCCACCCCCTCATGCTGGAGTTTGCATTAAGCAATCTCTATTATCGCAGATGCCTGGCATTTTTGCCTGGTAATTAAAGCTCCCACAGCCCCATGAGGATTAGTGCATGATTAGGGAGTAGGGCGGACTGTGGTGGGTGGAGAAATACCTGCAAATAGACTTGGCAGCCTGATTGCCTCCTGCAAATTTTAGGATCCCCTAAGAGCTCAGTGGCCATGTAAGGATGGTCCACTGGGCCTCCAGTAGCAAAGGCCACCAGCCATCTTTCACTTCCATCCCCTCAATGTGCTCCCAGCCTCTGCCCCACACCCCACTCTCCTGCCAGGGAGAGAGAGGTCTGAAGTAGCACGCTGAGAAGTTCTCTCCCAGGGAAACGTCCCAGCCCCAGACCATCGTCTGAGGCCCTCTCCTGCTCTTTGCCTCCACTCCTACTGCTCTGGGCCTCCCACACTGTGGTCACCACAGAGGAGACCTGCAGACATCAAGGACTTCCCTGGTCTCTCTGCTTTCACTGTTCCTCTCAGCTGGAATGATCTTCCATCTACTTCGCCACTTGTTAAAACTGCTCATCCTCCAACACCCGGATGAGACACCACCTCCTATCTCATTGGAAATATTAGGAGCCAACGTTTACCAAGTCCTGATGCTGTGCCAAGCCCTGTTCTAAGCACTGCACCATGTAATAACTCACTTAATCCTCATCCCAGCCCTAGGAGGTTGTAATTCTACAGATGAGGAAACTGAGACCCAATGAGCTCGAGTCAAGTGCTCAAGGCCCAGAGGCAGGAAGCAGAGAAGTCAGGGCTGCACTCAAGCCTGGGATCTGATGCAGCTTCTTCCTCGTGTGCCCATGAGCGCCTCCCACACATGCCTTCAGTACTTCATTTTGGGGGCCACTTGCGCATTTCACACTGTCTCCCCACAAAATCACAACCTCCAGAGCAGGGCTTTAAGTGAAAGTGCAGACTCTGATCCACTAGTTCTGGGCACAGCCTGAGCCCGCATTTCTAAGCCTGGACATCAGGCGATGCTGCTGCTGCTGCTGGTCTGAGGACAGTACTTTGAGTGGTGAATCTGGACTAGGGCAGAGACGCCTTGCTGTGCCACCCTTGCTTAGCAGAGCCTAGGGCCTGTGGAAGCCTCTCTGAGATTTCACCAGCCCCGGCCCTCACGGCAGGCGGGAACACTGCTGCTCCTCTTCCAGGGCTGGTGCTCTGGATGGGCTGGGTCCTGCCTCCATCCCTGTGTTCCCTCTGGGCTCAGACATGGAGACCCTGGGGAGCAGTCAGGTAGAATCTCGACAAACCTTGCCTTAGGACAGCCTCCAACACCCCTCCAAGCCCTGGCCCAGCTCTGACCCCCGGGGAATTCTTGCAGTTCTGGAAACTGCTCTTCTGACAGGTGCTCCCTCTATGTAGAACTAACAGGGAGAGTGCTGCAAATGATCCTCCCACCATTCGCATGAAGATGAAGGAAGTATTGGGCTGGCAGTCGAAGAGGTCAGGGGCTAGTGAGGATGTCTCTGGAAAGAAGCATCAGTGTGCTGGGGTCCCTGGGTCCCCTTCCCCTAGCCATGGGGAGCAGAGAGGGTGAATCTCTGCTTCTAAAGCCAAGTGAGGGAGGCTTCAAGGAGACTGCCTGAAAGCTTGATGTGTGCCCCCAGGATGTGGGACACTCGCATGGAGTGGGGAAGGTTAAAGGTGAGAAGCTCCCGACAGGGCAGGAGATGGGCTGAGTGGGGAAGGTCTGATCTCCAGGATTTTGGAGGCAATGATATGTTGGTGCTTTGCACAGTTCAAGTGTGGATCCTGCAGAAGGAAGACTCGGGTCTTCCATAAAGGTGGTGGAGGAGAGGTTGGCTCTGGCAGAGGGGATGGAGAGCTGCCATAGTAGCAGTTAGAGGGGGGATCAGCTGACGTGGGGCAGTCCTTAGCAGCGGGAAACCCCCTCACAAAAGAGGAGGCCAGCACTTCCTATGTGCTCATCAGAGGGCCCATAGCAACACCCAGCACCGCTGCAGGACAGGTTAAGAGCTTGCCGCCCTGCCCCTCCTCCCCGGAGGAGCCACAGCCAGCTTGGGCATCTGGGGAGGACTCCAAGGACAAGGTGGAAAGGTGACAAAAGCTAACCACAACTCCCTCTCCCAAAATGACCACTGCAAGGGGAGGGGAAACTTTCACATAATCTGGGCGGCTCTGGACCCTCTGAAGCCCACCCACAGTCTCCCTAGAAAACTCTGCCCCTTGGATGGAGATCGCCCACGGGTGAGGAGTCAGGGGCCTGTATTTCATTCCTGCAGGCTTGGTGGCAACACCATGGACTTGTCCCAGGGTCTGGGTCTGGGGGAGGATGGTGCTGGGCTGTGCTCATCTTCCATTCCAGGAAAACCTAGGCAAGGAACATCAAACTGCACAATGTACCTGGCTTCTAGATAAGCAGGTTTGTAATTTGTTGGAAATGGTCTTCTCAAGCAACACTGGGAATAGTTTGTTTTCTCCAGCCCTGCCAAAGGGACCTTGGTCAGGAGGTTAAGTGAGTTTCATTGAAAAGACACACTTTTCCTTCCCAGGCTGATAAACAAGGCTGCTGCTGGGAAACCGATTTCCTCTGCCCGGGTGCTCAGCTGGAGCGCCCTATCCCTGGCCAAGGAAAACAAATGCATAAACATTTCAGGGATATATAGGAAGCATTTCTGCTGGAAGCCTGCTGTGAATGGCTGCTGGAGTTTACATAGCAAACCCCACCGGGGCCTCGGCACAGCCTGGACAGAGCAGTCCCTACCCTCCCACTTCCCTCCCAGCCTGACTGGCTCTCTGCCTGCCTCTCCCCAAAGACCAACAGTCAGGCCTCTACACATGCCCCATCCACAAGAACACAAGACAAGTGCTTTTGCTGTCACCACCAAATGAGTTTCACCCCCAACATGCCTGGCGCCTAAAATAAAAGGGGTCTCCTGTAGCCAGTACTGCAGAGGGACACAGCTCCTGAGCTGCTTGTGTCCTGAGCCCCAGGGGCACATGGAAGCTGGGGACAGGCTGCTGTCCAGTGCTGGTGGCTCTCCCAGGCTTCTCCCTGGGCCAGAGCAGACACAGCAGGTGTGCATCCCCTGGTTCCTGTGTGTACACACCCACCTCTACACAGCCCCCTCACAGTCCCAACTGCAGCACTCACTGGGCACAGACAGGGTGGGGTACAGGGATGGCAGCATTCATATGGGCAGCCATGTGATAAAAACCCTGAGAGGCTAGTGCTCTGCCCCGGGCTCCTGCATCCATCCCATTCTTTTAAACCACTGCAGAGGAGTCCTTCACTGTGCTTTCCACACAACCTCTCTCCTCACCCCCTTCTTCATCAGCAGGCCACTGTACTCCTGCATGTTTTCATCTTCTTTTTGAAACTGGTGGGATATCAATAATGGAACAAACAAGGATCAGACTACTATATCCCCTTCATGAGTGATTATCACACTTTTCCTATTCCAACTTATGCCATCTTTGTTCTGGAATGTGAGGGCTCCACAGGCTCTGCCTACCCACATTTTCAGTCAGCCCTTTCCCTACATGCTCCCCTACAGGCACCAGGGACCTCACCCAGTCCCCAGTCCCTCTGTTTATCCCTGTCCTATTGTCCCCCCATGGCCAAGAGGTCCCTCCTCCTTGGAAGGCTCTTTTCCCACATCTACTTGGCCAGGTCCAGCCTACCCTCCAGGTCCACCTCCATTCTCCTGGGGCCTCAGAAGGGCTCTGGGGCGAATCACCCTACCACATTCCCCATACCAGCCATGATCAGCACAGACAGTGCACACCATGCTCTTTGCAGCTATAGAACAAATGAGCCTGGGCCCTTGACATGGGTTTGACTCATTTTATAGAAAGCCAGCTACCAGAAATAATAAGTCCCTGGGGCCAACCACATTGGAGGCCTGGGTGAGGGGCCACCCAGCGGGGAGCAAGGGAGGGATGCAGACAAAGGCAGCAGAGACCCTGGCAAGCTCCTTCCAGTACTCAGCAGTCACAGCTCAGCTGGGAGGGGACCCAGCAACACACTGGGTCCCCAGTACAGTCCTGGGTGGGCCCTTCATGGACGGGGCAGGCAGGCTCTGGATGCTTCTGCAGCCATGCTGACCCAGGTTGGGGTTGCATGAGACTTGCCCCAGAGGCCTGGGGTTCAGCTGTCATCCTCGGTGATGAGGTGATGAGTGGTGAACCACAGGGTTTACCCACATCCAACGGTCACAGGATGGGGTCTGAGCCGTTCCAGTTCACCGATGCCCCCTTCCACCTAAGCGTAGAGTGAGGAGAGAGACAAAGAGAGATCAAGCTTCAGGGTCCCAGATGACAGCCCATCTCTTGCCTCCACTTCCTGAAGGTTTTGTCTTGGAGGCTTTGAATAGTTCGGTTTCCATTCTGCTCATCTCACCCCTCCAAATTCACACAAACCCACACACCAGTCTCTTACAAAACACAAATACACCTAGGACCCCAGAGAGTAATGGAGAGGCCAAGCAGCAGGTGATGCATTCTTTTGTGCCACAACCTACTTTGCGCCTGGCACTGATGGGCCCTCCACTGAGGCCCTCCACTGACATGAATGATCCACACACATCTGGACCAGGTGCTCTCCAGTAGGGCCCAACGGTTGGCACTTTAGAGGCACCTGTGCAGTCCTAGATATGGCTGAGTGCAGAACAATGGGGAGAGAGGGTGGGGAGGGGCCGGGAAGCTGGCAGGACCTTGTAAGGGTTCTGGGCTTTACTGAGAGCCACAGAAAGGTAGTGAATGGCTGTGAGCACTGCAGTAACATGACAGTTTTTTATTTTGTTTTGTTTTTTAACCTGAAGAAGCACGGAGTATAACTAAATTGTGGTCCAGGGTTAGAGATAACTGAATAACAGTTCAGCTGCAAAGCGAAAGTTACTGTAGGTGAGACCATGACATTTCCTAGCACTTGATTTTAACACATGGTGCTAATTTTCTAAAAACACTCAGAGGAATCAAATGTATAGCAGATGGAGTGTTTACATAAAATCTGGCACTAGGTATATTATACAGATACAGATATCCTAAGATTATATATGAACTAGGAAACAGATGTTAAATATCTCACAGCAGTTCTACAATGCAGAGTTTGAGGCCGGAATTCATAAATGCTTTTAAAGTATGAGGTTTGGGCAGGGAACAGACATCTTGTTTTCAAAACCTGAAGATTTTCTTCAGGATTGAAGAAAATCTAACCGCCACGGAGGAAGAAAAAGGGGAAGCATTTCTCACTTCAACTGAATTGTACATCTACATCCAGAAAGTCTAGGATTCCTGACATTGGAACTGCGATGAGAAGGGTGGGAACAGGTTCTCCCAAAGTAACACAGTTGCATTTTCCAACAGAAGGCTTGGAACCACCAAGAGATTTCAGTCAATGGTTCATCCTTAACCCGCTGTTCCCCATGTTTATGACATAGCCTAAACTTCCACTGAATCTCTTTCTTCCTTTCCTAGGCTTCGGCTCTTTGTCTTTCTTCAAGTCAGTGCTTTCCTTCAATTGCTGCATCAAAGTCTCTAATTTTTAGGTTGAAAGTGTCCCTTCCAAAGGCAGCAAGGTTCATACTGACTCTGTTCTTCCAACTCACTTCCCTCTTGGTTACAGACAACTTCTTGGTATCTGTAAAGACTGGATTTTCCCCTTGCATATTTTGAATACTTTATACCATTCCATTTCCCTTCCAATGAGCAGAAAGATTTCTTGTCATTTGGAGAAAAAAATCTTCACGGCAATTTTGTGCTTCTTGCTCCTATAGAAAGGTTTGATGTGGAAGATATTTGCATACAGCCCATTTGGGAACAATTAATATTGCATTATCCTCCTAGCTCTTCCCAGGACACTGTGAGGATAGATCATGCATACCATCAGGGAATGTAAGGATGTCACGTTCATCCTAGCCTAGACACAAGACGCAGTCCTGCCCTACGTTGTGCTCCCTAGTCAACAACCCAAGAAATTTTGATTTGTCCAAATAGGAATGCTGAATTGTATCTTCTTGTTAAAACACTCAGCATAAAAGGTTGAAACAGGTGGATGCTGGAAAACACGCTCAGCCAGGAATGTTACACTGTTTGGGGCAACTGTGTCCAAAACTTTCTCCGCGTCCTCCTCCATGTCCATCCATTTGGTGATGTTCAGTGATGCTGAAAGATCTCACCCAAAATCAGGTTGTATGGCCTTTTGGCAATCAATCCTTTTCTGCCTGCCTGAAAGGCTGATAGGTACCCTTTTACCACCTGAACCATTTGGTTCCTGGGATCCTTCTGGTCATAAATGCCTAGAAACAGATCTGGATGTGCAAAAATATCTACATACATTTTTAAAAGATATTTCAAGAATAAATACTGAAAGAACAACCTTAGTGAGATCCATTCCCAGTCTAACCTGTGACAAGAGGTACACGGTAACACTTTCATGTTCATCCACAACCCCACCTCCCCTTCATCAATCGTTTTGAAGTGAAAAGGCCAGCATAATCACTTGTTCCATTGGATGTGGAAGAATTAAGTGCTTCTACGCTATCCAAGTGCTTCAGACTATTTACTGGGCTTCTGTGTGTCAAGCAGATCCAGAGGAGTCTATTGGGTTTTGGGGTTGAACCACTTTGATGGAATTTATCCGCATCATAGTGTTCATCTTCACTGCTCAAATAAGAGACACTGGGGCCGTATTCAGAGACAAACTGGCTTGGCTTGGCGAAGTTAGACTTCTCCTCAGTGGTGAGTGCCCATTGCTGATACTATTTGGCGGTGGAGTCTGATGATGTCCTATACTGGCTAATATAGGTCCAACCAGCAGGAAAATGGCCACTGCTCTGGCTTATACAACTGAGCAGGTTCTGGAGGTAAGCAGGCTGGGAAGGCATTGTGCTGACCCCAGTTCCTGGGTACTGAGTTCATCTATTACATCTGCTGGGTTAAAAGCACCTTAGCAATCTGCAGCAACACAATGAGGGTTTGAGATTTTCAATTTTCTTGTTCTGTTCATCATCTTTGCAGTTTGGAGTGTGTCATTAAAAAGCTTTTATTGTTCTATTAAGATTTGTGGGTAAGCATTGAAATCTTGGACACTAAGGAACACATCCTGAGTCCAGACTCCCAGAGGGTGGCAGAAGGGAGGCAGGAACAAGAGCAACATGCCCGCTCTCAGCCTGGTCCCCAGGCCCCTTCACCCCGCCCCTCTCTATCCTTTCAAGTCTTTACCCTCCCCATTTAGAAAGACTGAAGTACCTCCTATGAGCTCCCAAGTTACAAATTCCTTGAATCCTGGCAAGCTGCTTCAGTGCAGGGGTGAGTCACACTCATCTACTCATCTAGACAACATCTGTGTCACCACAGTGGCTGAGTCTTACTATCAGGCTGTTGAGTTTGGGCTTGGTTTTGAGGCTTTCCACAGACATAACCAACCCGCTCCATCCAGCCAACAGGTGCAAATGCAGGGAGAGTACTGGAAACACCAGAGGGAAGCAGTTTGCAATTACAATAGGAAATCAAAGCAGAGACATTTTAAAAATTGAAAGGGCTGAGCCATGACGCATGTTGTGCTAGTGTAGGGGGCGAATCGAATTGTTCCCCAATTGGAATGGTTCTGAAAGCTTGTGAGTCAATTAAAAGGACACGTAAGAAGGGCTCTGCATATGCAACCAACAACTGCGGACAGGCACAGAAAGGGGAGGGATGAAATGGAAACACCTCTGGGGAGCAGAAGAGACAAGCAAAGTTCCAGACTCATTCATCAGCGCTAATGCAAGAGGCGGCTGACAGCCAGCCAGTTTATAGCCGGGTCTCTCATCCTCCATACCTTAGGCATTTTGGCTGGGTAATTCTTTGTTGTGGAGGCCGTCGTGTGCACTGTGAAATGTTTAGCATCCTCTCCCAGGGCTGTGACGACCAAAAATGTTCTCAGACATTGGCAAATAACCCCAGGGGCACAAAATTGTCCCGTTGAGACCACTCGCTCCGTAAAAACACCATGGTCCCTGGTGCTCAAGTCAACTCAAAATCACAGAGAAAGGCACTTCATGGTGGAAAATAAGGCCCCCTCCCCCCAGAGGCATCAGTGCAATAGAGGGGTGGTTACCTGCCTTAACTGCTTTTCAACGTTGATGGATCTGGTGTTTTTCATGGGGAAAAAGATGCCTGATAGAGCCTGTGTCAGCCAGGACAAGACAGCAGGCCTGAGTTCAAAGCTCCTGACTGGTAGAAAAGCATCCAGGGACTCCTCTTGCACACTTTGAATCTCCAGACAAATAGGCCTGTGTGAAAGTTTCCGTTCCCGTGCTCCAGCCATTCGGAATGAGGAGCAGCTCTAGGATGAGCCACGTGGGTAGCCCTCACCCCTGGGCCTTAACCCCTTCTGGGCCCTGCCCAGTCCGCCATCCTGCAGGATCAGATCCAGATTCCTCTTTGCAGAAGTGTTCTCTGACTGCCAGGCCACCCACGGGTCCCCGTCAGCACCCAGGCCAGGCTCCAAGGCAAAGCTGGTTTCACCAGTGCCTGAAGCCTGGGCTCCAGGTGGAGGTGGCAGGTGGGGGTGCTGTTGCATGAACACAACCCCCCAGGCCAGCTGCTCCTCCTGGACACCTGCTTAGGGAGCGGCCCCGCCCTCCCAGGCACTCAGCAGGGAAACCATGGTCCTCACTGGCTCACGATTCAAAGCCCTGCCTTGCATTGAGCCCTGGCCCAACTTGCCACCACCTGATCCCTCCTCCTCCCCAACACATGCCCAGAGGCCACTGCGGCTCACAGGAAAGGCAGTGCTTCCACAGATCTTCTCTCAACCTCACGGTAGCTCAGGAGAGGGATCCTTAGACCCCAGGGACAGATGGGGAAACTAAGGCTGGGAGCAGAACCAGACCTTCTGGAGCTCACACAGATTGATGACTGCAGAGCCAGCACAGGGCAGGTGTGTGTGGGGGGCAGAGCATCAGAAGAAGGCTGGCATGGACAGTGGGGAGTGACAGCGCCCAGAGAATGCTCCTCCGATGGCTGGGAGGCACTATGGACAGGGAGCCTGGGCAAAATGGTGTCAGCACAGAAGCTGAATGGGAGGTTCCGCAGAGAGTGGGGGTAGCTGAGGGAAGCGGGGGCTCTGCCTCTGCCCCTCGAAGGCACCATACCCAGCTGGAATTACATTTTCAATTTCTTGTCTGCACCTCCGAACAGAAACATCTGTGCCCCAGCCCCAGGCTCCGGTTATGAGTTCTTTCCTCTTTTCTCTGGACTGTTGACAACCGTTTCATTCTTCTCACTCTAGCTAGGCTGGAAGCATGAGAGAGGTCACTGTGTGTGTCTTGTTTGGAAATGACCATAAATTAGCCTGTTTTTTGCTGAGATGGTTACAGTATAACAGGGGGAGGGGGCAGGGGACAGCCCACATTCCTGACACAAGCAAAGGTAACAGGAGACTCTCTCAGGCCGAGGTTTGCGTCACAGCAAAGTGCAGAGACACATGGGGTCTGGGATGGTTTGAATTAGGATGCTCTTCTCTGAAGGCGAAACCAGCAGTCTGGGCTTGTGCAATGTCACCTAGGCAACAAAGCCAGGTGGTGGGAAGTCACTGCCCACTCAGTGACCTTCCAATGGGCTGGGATAGCGAAAGCGTAAGCCGCAGTCCCTGGAGCTTGTGACTCAAAGTGTGGCTGGGACACGGACCTCCGTTCTGGAGGCCCCTATCTCCCTGTCTGTAAAAGAAGACGTGATAACAGGGGGTACCCAAAGGCCTTTCTGTAGAGCCAAGCAAGCTGCCAGACAGCCAGCTGTGTGGCTTGGGGGTTCTTGCAGGGCAACAGAGCTGGGTTTAAGGGTGGGTGGTGCATCTTTCCCTGGACTGTAACAGGGTTGACTCCAAACTTGACTTTAGGCTGATGGCAAACTCTCTGAGAGCAGGAGCCAAGTCTTACTCAGCTGTTTCTTCCGTGGTATCCAGTCCAGGGGTTCTATGAGGGTTGACCTGATGTGGGGGAATTCTACCTGCCCACCAGGCTGGCCTACCCTGCAGCCCCACCTACCGAGCAAGATGGACAAGATGCTGTGGGCACACAGCTGCATCTTATCAGGAACTTGGGCTCTCACTGCAGCCTTTGAAATGACCTGAGCTCATGCCGCGATGTCACGTGTATCCCCTTCCTGACACGGTAGGGCCTTCCTACAGACAGCAGGACTTACCCCTAAGCCTGCTGTTTCTCATTGCAGTGGTATGTTACCTGGCGGGTACGGGGGCAGTGTTCCCACTCTCCACTCACCCACTCAGCTTTTCTAGGAATAACTGCCAAGGTGGACCCACCATGATGGGGGATTGATGGGGGAAGTGGAACAGGCAGGCAGCTGGTGTCAGCAAAGTTCTAGCAGACATGGAACACAGACCTGGGGATGAGGGGATAGCTAATGGAGCCAGGAAGAAGGTTCCCCCGGCCCAGTGCCTACGGCGGGCCAGAGAATCAATGCCTCACTTGATACCCGACTCTCACAAGGCAGCAGGGTTGGGGGGGGTGGGTGGGCACTGCCCTTACCTGGTTCTCAAAGTGTGGTCCTGGGACCAGCAGCATCAGAATCACTTGAGAACTCCTTAAAAATGCAAATTCTTGGGCCCTGCCCTGGACCTACTGAATAAAAAGCTCAAAAACCCTTGGTGTGGGGCATGGCGCTTTGTGTTTTTTGGTTTTGGGTTTTTTTGTTTGTTTTTTTGTTTGTTTTTGAGACGGAGTTTCCCTCTTGTTGCCCAGGCTGGAGTGCAATGGCATGATCTTGGCTCACTGCAATCTTCGCCTCCCAGGTTCAAGTGATTCTCCTGCCTCAGCCTCCCGAGTAGCTGAGATTACAGGCGTGTGCCACCATGCCCGGCTAATTTTGTATTTTTAATAGAGATGGCGTTTCTCCATGTTGGTTAGGCTGGTCTCAAACTCCCGACCTCACCTCAGGTGATCTACCCGTCTCGGCCTTCCAAAGTTCTGGGATTACAGGCAGTGATCTGTGTTTTAACATATTCTCCAGATGACTCCGATGCCCCTGAAGCTTGAAGGCCACTGCTCTGGAGCAAACTTTCCCCATGCATGAGCCACAAATGCATATGGGCTCCCCTTAGCCCCTGTGTGCTACACAAATAGAATTATTTTCCATCCATGACTGCTCAAGAAGGTGGTGGGGCTCAGCCTTGTCCAAGCTCACACAACAATAAGCAGATGTGAGGGCAGAGAAGGGCAGGGCCCTGGCCCAAATCATGCAGCCTCTCTGCTTCCCACATAACCTCACTGTCACCTGCTTGCAAGTGAACAAGGGGCAGGGGAAAGAAGTACTGGGAGATGGAGGCAGCCAATAGAAGAGGAAGAGGAGCTTCAGGCCCGTGTCCACACACTAAGACTCTCACTCTGCATGGACTGTGCTCCATGCGGGCCAAAGCCCCAGGTTGATCTCAAATAATTGTCAATTAGGGCTGAGCCCAAGAAGTCCAATCCTGGGCCCACGCTGGGAGGTGCTTGGTGAGTCATGCAGTGGAATAATTTCTGGGGAAAAAGGAGTTACTCCAGAAGAGGCAGTGGAGAGGTTTCAGGTGGTGGGCCACCCCCTGTGAGGGGTAGAGAGACACAGAGTCAGATGGAGGCCTTCAGAGAGGGTCCCAGGAGTCCAGAGGCAAGCTGAGGCTGTGTCCAGGGTGTTGGAGCCCTGCTCAACAGGCCCACCTGCAGGAAGGATGCCCTGTGGCCTCCTACGCTGTCCTGTACAGATGCCAAGGCTGGTGTCACCTCCTGTCCCCACTGCTGCCTTTCTCTCATCACTTTGAATGAGTGGCCCTTTGTACATGAAAGGAAAGCGACCTGCAGGTGCCCTTAATCCTCCTGACGAAAGAAGCACCAGCACATGACCCTGTAAGAATGCTTCATCCCTGGCTCAGGGGGCGGGCAGGTGGATGGACGAACGGATGAATGGACGGACGGACAAAGCATGTTGAGGATGTCTCGGCGCTCCTCCCATTTCCCCTTCCTGGTGTTTCCACCATGTGAACATTTCTCTTTCTCTGCAGCTCCTCTCAAGGGCTCGCTTGCCTGTGGTGGGCATCAACCCTAAGCTCGCTGTGCCCCCTGGATCTCAGGCAGTAAGCATTGCAGGGCCTCGCCATTTTGCATCCCCCTGCCACAACCCCAACCATTTCACGGGCAGAGAAATGGAGATTCTCTGAGATCACACCAAATCAGGAGTGGCTGAGGTCATTATCGTGAGCATAAACACCATGGAGCACTTAGTAATGTCCCAGACACTCTTCACAAGGTCCAGTGAGCAAGGTATGCATCACCCCCATTTTACAGATGCCAAAGTGGGGTGCAGGAAGGTGAGGTCCAGTAGCTCACACCAAGAAGCAGCAACACCAGGGCTGGAACCCAGGCAACTTCTCTCCAGAGCCCACACTCATAAAGGTTACCAGTTCCACCGCTCCTCCAGAAGGGACTAGGATCCAGGCCTCTCCCTGCCGGGCTGCTCCTCTCATGCATGCTGAGGCCTCTGGGTCATTCCCCAAGGGCTTTGTGAAGGGCCTGCCAGGGCAAGGGGAGCACTTCTGACAGCTACAGCCCCACCAGCCCAGGGGCCCACTCAGAGAACACAGCAAGGAGGTGAGCCCCAACTCACCCCAGTTACTGAACATTCCCCTCCCCTGGCCTGAGCCTCAGCCTCCCCTTAAATACAGAGGGGCTGGGTCAGAGGAGTTGAAGGTCCCACCAGCCTCTGAGGCCATAGGCACGCTGCTCAGTGTTCAGAATGGTGGAGCTGCTCCTCCAGCTCCTCCACAAGCAGAGGGTGCCGCTCCAGGCAGCACCTCCTGCCACCCCCAGGCTGGGCCAGGCCTCCCAGCTTCCCATCCTGCTCAAGCCTCCCCCACCCTCAGGTAAGCACCCCTGTCCTGCCTCCTTCGGGCCTAACGGTACTTGCCACATCTGCCTGCTGCTGCCTTGAGGGAGGAGGGGCTTCAAGAGGTGCCCATTTAGCCCCCACCCCCAACCATGAGGGCAGTGTCAGAAGCTGTCTAAAGACGCATCACCACTGCAGACCACACACTCCTGAACCTGGGCCCCAGTGACCACGAGTGGAGAAACCTGTGTCTTTCCAATCATCACACCCCTTTGAATCAGGGTAGTCCAGGAACCTATCCACCTTCCTGCAGGCCTGACCACCCCCAACCATGGCTCCTCAAAGCTATTCTGGGTGAGGCTCAAAGCCAGAGAGGGGCTTGACTCACTTGGTTCTGATGCAGCGCTCGAGGGGTGGGACAAGGTCCTTGTCAGTGTCCTCAGAGATGGTTTGGGTGGTGTCTGGGAAGGAGGAGAGAGGCACACACGTCACCCAGGGCCCTGCACTCACCCTGAGGTCAGCACTGACCACTCCCGGGACCCGCCCCCTTCTAGTCCCTGTCCCCTCCTCTCCATCTCAACTGGACCCACCCTCATCCCTGACATCCATTCTCACCTGCACAACTCACTGGTCCCCACCCCTGTGTCCCACTTCAACTATCACAACACTCTTTCTAAAAATACTTCTGATCTCACCACCCTGATTCCAAAACCTTCCATGGCTCCCCACTGCCTGAAGAATACATCCAAACTTGTCAGCATAGTATTCAGGGCTCTCTACCATGGGGTGTAGGCTATACCCAACACCCTTAATGCCACCCACTGCTCAAGGCCCAGTTCTGGCTGCCTCCTGCAGGGAGGTCCTGCTGGCATTGGCTCTCTGATCCCCCAGTCTGGATGCTGGCGTCTGCACTGCTCTCTGTCACAGGGGTTGGCGGTGGATAGGAAGGCTGGTTTCTGTGACCAGCCTGGAGGCTCCTTGGGAACAGGGTTGGGTGGGGGGGGTGAGGGCCCGCACCAATGGTCAGCCGGATCTGCTCCTGCTGGTTGGCCAGGCCATCGTAGTAGTACAAGTCAAAGAGCCTCTCAGTCCTCCAGTCACGCAGGAGCCCCGGCTGCAGGCTAAAGAGGATGCTGAAGTGGCTCTCGCTGCAAACCACCCAGATGGGGAACCTCGGGGTCTTCAGGAAGCAGCCAACCTGGATGAGGGAGAGGCCTGATGTGAAATGCGGTCCCTGGGAAAGGGGCCCGGGCATTTTTCTGTCTGACTCAAGGCAGGGCTGACCTCGGAGAGGCCCTGCTGAAGATCACCTTTGCGTCTGATGCTGGGAGCCCCTCACGCTGCTCAGGCCACTGGGCTGTTTCCCAGGGCCATCCCTGCCCTGCCACCCCACCTGCTGCTGCTCGCAGGGCCTCTGCCATACAGACCCGAGACCCGGTATCACTCGCCCCCTCATCTCCCACATCTAATGGTTCCCAGTACTGCTCATTCTGCATCCAAGAGCTCCCCCACTGCCAGCCTTTCCTCCTGAGATCTACTCAGCCTCCAACCTGCACCACCACGGCAGTGACCTCCTAACCAATTCTTCCCACTCCCCTCAAACAAATTCAGCTTGTCCACTAGCCTAGAGCTTGCTTACCATTGCACAGCCTGCATCTCCCAAATCCCTTGTTGGAGCAGAAATAGTTTCCTCCTTCCAGCTCCCAGTGAGCACATCACTAGGTGCCCACCCACCTCAGCCGCAGCACCTCTGCCTCATGCTCGACAGATCATACCCTTAAGTTCCAGGAGCCCAGGGTAAACAAATGTCAGGTGAATGAAATTCCTCATGGATGAAGCAGGACTTGAACTAGAACTGTACGGTAAAGACAAGTAGGAATGGAGCCCTGGGGAGCCAGGAGGGAAAGGTCTGAGTGAGAAGTCCGTGGGGGGTGCCAGGAATGGGGGGCCAGAGAAATTCAGGGTGCAGCAAGGCACTGAGGTTGCAGCAACACTTGGATAAGGAGCATTCCAAGCAGGGGAATTTCATGGTGGAAGTGTTTGTGGAAGAAGACACACAGGAATAAGCACCAGGGCCCTCAGCACATTGCTAGCATCTTGCCTGCAATGGGAAGAGAAGGGACAAGGGCCCGCTGTGAAGCCCCGAATGCCTGGCCTCCAAGCACTTTCCCCCAGCCCCTGACACTTCTTGGGCGGCGCCTCTCCTGACCCTGGGCCCTGGTTTATCCAGCTATGTACGTGCCACGGGCCAGGCTGATTCTGGCCTAATCCCTACCAGCCCCAGGGAGATGTTTGCATGCTCAGGTATTTACAGCTACAGCCTGTGGATTAAAGAAAGAATGGGAATTATTTTTCCAGTGGGGAGAAGGGCATACTTTTTCCAGAACCCTTCACAGGAGAGTGGTTGAGCAGCTCCCATCTTGGTCTGGGATGTCTCTGACAGAGGGGCTGTGCTCCGAAGGTCCTGAACCAGGTCCCCAGTGACATTCCTGCACATTTAAAGCTGCCTCCTCCAGAGGGTAGGAGGACAATCTTTACAATGTGCTCATCCTTTCTTACGGTTCAAGTGTCCCCTCCCCCGACACCGAGGCCTCACCCCAGCCCTGTGTGCCATTCAAGTGGACTGCAGAGCTCATTCCTTAGTGAAGTGTGGGGGAATTAGATGTCTTACAGGACGTGGCTGGACGTGCCTAAACCCCACGTAAACTTGGCTTCCATTCCATGCTTCAAAGAGGCTTTTCTGGTGAGGGCATCGCCAGGAACAGGGAACCCTGACACAGGGACCCAGCATTCATTTACGGCAGGGAGAGAGCCCCGAAGTCAACCAGGGAGCAGGCCTTTGCATAATCAGCCACCCTGAATTTTCCAACGGAGGGACAAAAGCGCAGCTTGCCACGCAGAAATAACAGTCGGGAGATTAAGGGAAAAAAGCTGCCCATAGACTTTATAAATGAGTTTCCTCATTCAGGAGCCTCTTTCCAAGTGGGTGACATTTTCCAGAGATGAAATTCACTTCCTTTAAATTCTTGGGTAACCAAAGGCTTGGGGCGAGGCCGGAGTCGGGGGTGGGGGGGTGCGGGGGAGGGCCACATTTCCTACAGCACAGTCTGAGACTTTGTCCTGGTGGGGGAACATGTAGCACAATTAGGGATTACTTAATCTTCTAGGGTGGGGCTTGTGAATGGCCTAAAGCCATCCATGGACAGCCAGGTTAGAAGCACTCATTTAAAAGGATCAGCATTTACTTGCGTACAGTTATGGTGTGGCATTTCTAAGAACAGAGTTATGGTGTGTCATTTCTAAGGACAGCAATGGGGACATAGTGCTAGAGACAATAAGAACAGTGCTGTCCTTATGGAGCTTACCAGATTGATGGGGATGACATATTAATTAAATAATCAAACCCATACATTTCCACTGCACTTCAATGAATCCAGGATGCCCTCAGATTCGCCATTATTTTTTGTATCACTAAGTAAGAAAGAAAAAGCAGGTGTGTCAAAGTCTGACACACCATCAACTGTAATAATGCATCAGAATTTCAGGAGTGCTCAAATGTGGGCAAGTTTACATCTTAAAGGCAATGAAATGCGATGCTTAAAATCCAGAAGAGGCCCTAGGAAGGACATAATTAAGATACCCTGATGGTGATTGACCAGGTATGGAGGGGACAATGAGAAGGACCCCCTACTTAGATGGGGTTATGAGGGCAGGAAAGGCTGCCTTTTAGGAAGTAACGTTTAAGTCAAAAACGATAACAGGGAAAAGCTGGGCAGGTGGAGGGTGCAGCGTGCACAAAGGCCAGGAGGTGGGAGAGAGCCCGAGAAAAGCCCCAGCCTGTAGGAGAGAGTGGTGTGGGCTGAGGTGGGAGAGGAAGGCAGGTGCAGGTCTGGCAAGGCGTTGGGGGTGGTGGGAAGTTTTGGATTTTAGTTCTGCATTAGGCTGCTCGGGCTGCCATAACAAATACCACGGACTGGATGGCTCAGACAGCAGACATTTATTATCTCACAGTTCCGGAGGCTGGAGGTCTGAGATGTCACTAGGGTTGTTTCTGAAGGCCTTGCCCCTGAGCTTGTAGGTGGTTGCCTTCTCCGTGCCTTCAGAAGGCCTTCCTGCTGTGTGACCTGTGTCCTAACCTCCTCTGCTTAGGAGGATACCAGCCATACTGGATTGGGACCCACCCTAGTGACCTCATTTTACCTTAATCATTTCCTTAAAGGCCCTTTCTCCAAATACAGTTATTAATACATTCTGAGGTACTGGGAGTCAGGGTTTCAACACAGGAATTTTGGGGAGACATAGTTCAGCTCACAACAGTCTCAGAGGACTGGAAAACCACTGAGGGTCCAGAGAAAAGGAATTATATGATCGTGTGTATATTTTTAAAGATCACACTGGCTTCAGTGAAGGGACAGGATTGGAAAGGGGGAAAGCGATGGGGACAGGAGCTGAATTTGGCTGGGCTGTCACAGGTGTCAGAAGCAGCGATGCTGGTGGCTCTGACCTGGTTAAAGTGGATGGGCTTGAGAAACAACTTCAGGGGGAGGCACATGTCCTCCTGATGGAGAGGACGTGCTTCTGGTTGAGTAAATGGGTGGATGGTGGCCATCTCTGAGCTGGGGAGGATGGGAGGAGGATGGAGCTTTCAGAACTCTGCCTGTCAAGCTGTTTTCCTTTGTGGGTCCCTTCATGAAGACGGCAATGAACCTGCCTTGCAGGTCATGAAAGAAGTGTTGAGGCTAAACTCCCTGTCCCACCCCATCCCTCCTGGACTGTCAGTCCCCCATCACCACCATGACCATCAGCCTGGAGGGGCTTGGGCTCCAACTGCAGCCTAGAATGCAGTCCACCCCTTACTGGTGAGCCTTGTCCTGGGCCAGCTGTGGGACTGAGGGAGCCAGCTGGAAGTCAGATGGGCAAGACCAGCTGGTGGGGTCACAGATAGCCCATGGAGGTCCTGCAGGACACAGCCAGGCCGGGCCAGTTACTTATGGCAGGGGGTGAGTCTCTCCAGCCCAGAGTTTCATCTGTTTACCCCAGGTACACCCTGAGTATGGGTCATCTGGGTAGCTCACTTTTAGGTAGGACCTCCTCCTCCCACATACCCAGTGAGGGCTCCAGAACCCCAGGCTGCAGTGAGAAGCCTGGAGACAGGCTGCAAGTGAGGGGCTTCACCTGCTAGTGAGTGAACGCTGTGGACGTCATGGCCCAGGCTGTTCCAAATGCCAGTCTTCCCCATGGCTGTGTCTGTGCTGCCTGAGGGGAGGGCCAGGCCAGGCCAGAGCAGGGGCCCTGGCTCTGAGTCCAGGTCCAGGCTTGGGTGCTGGACCCCCTTGGACTCCTTCTATGTCCAATGTGGCTAACTATGTAGGGTCCAAGGGACTTGGGGACAGAAGGGATGGAAGGTGGTATTAAAGAAGAGGGAAGGGGCCAGGCGCAGTGGCTCATGCCTGTAATCCCAGCACTTTGTAAGGCTGAGGTGGGTGGATCACTTGAGGTCAGGAGTTCAAGACCAGCCTGGCCAATATGGTGAAACCCCATCTCTACTTAAAAAAAAAGCATGCCTCTGTAATCCTAGCTACTCAGGAGGCTGAGGCAGAAGAATTTCTTGAACAGAGGAGGCAGAGGTTGCAGTGAGCTGAGATCACTCCAGCATGGGTGACAGAGTGAGATCTTGTCTCAAAAAAAAAAAAAAGAAGAAGAAGAAGAAGAGGGAAGGGGTTTGTCTGAGCTGCCGGGCCCTGAGTCTTCAGTGGAAGGCAGGGGTTGAGGCCCAGCCCTCAGTGAGCTCATGGAGGAGGAGAGGAGGCCAGGGCTCCTTCCTTAGTGAGCTTGCAGTTGCAAGGCAGAGGAAGGAAGCATCCACCTACTGCAGGGAAACAAAACTCCCAGTCCTCAGCTGAGCACAGAACAGCAGAGGGTCTATGCAGATCCAAGAAGCCCATGAGGAGGGGAGATGGTTGTAGGGCCTGAATTTCTTCAATTTTATTCCAAGGGAAGGATGACCCCAACTGGTTTTCCCATCAAGTGCCCTCCACAGACCACAGGAAAATAGTTTACTCTCTGACCAACGCCCTAAACCCAAGAATGAAACCAGAGCTCATGGTGAGCCTGGGAATTCCATGAGCCTGGCCAAGGTTACCTCTCTTGGCCCATGGAATTTTGAGCTGAATACTTTCGGAGCACACCCAGGGTCCGGTGCTCGAGAGCCTGGTGCTTCTCACCAGCCACATTCCTGGGCTCCCTCCTAACACCAGCACAGCCAGGAAGCAGCCACTCTCATTCTTTTTCCCCCCAAGTCTTTGGGACCCAGAAGTCTGCTTTTGGCGTGCTGGGGGTATAATCCAGAGAGGGGATCTGGGGAGGGGGCTGCCCCACATGGGTCATTAGCAAGACACAGCACACCCCAACATGTGGTCATGTGGGAAGGATGGGTAAAACTGAGCCCTGGCTTAAAACCCTAGTCTTTTTCCACCCTGGAAATCCAGGGTGGAATCGCCTGGCGCTATCTGCACGGCCCCGCTGAGTCAATCTCTGTGTCCTGGTTCTGAGGATAGGTGGTGAATGAGGCCTCAACCAGACCCTCCAAGAATCTTTGCAGGGAGTGGCCACTGTGAAAAGCGCTCCTGCTGCTCCTCAGGACAACCCTTCCCATTTAATCAACCACAGAAAAATGGACTCTCTGAAGCCATGGAAAGCAATGCTCAGAAAAATGTTCCATGGCAGCTGGAACAAGAAGGCAGGGTCCAGTGCTCCTCTGCCCAGCCCCCTCAGCCCCTGGCCACATTCCCCAGAGGTACAGTCACCCATGCCCTATCCAGCTTTACCTGGGGGCCCAGCCCTTTCTGAGACCCTGGCTGCAGTGACACAGGATGCAGAGGGACCACATGCCAGCAAACAGGATGCGTGAGGCCTACTATGAGTTGAACTGTGCCTCCAAAAAGATATGTTGAATCCTAGCCCCCAGTACCTCAGAATGTGACTGTATTTGGACACAGGGTTGATGCAGGCATAATTAGTTAAGACGAGGTCATACTGGAGTACGGTGGGCCCTTAATCCAATATGACTGAGGTCTGTATAAGAAAAGACACAAAGGGAGAAGGTGGCCCTGTGATGATGGATGGAGGCAGAGACTGGAGTGATACATCTATAGAAGCATCACTATATGGTCAAGGAATGCCAAGGATTGCCAGAAAACACCAAGAGCTAGAAGAGACAAGGAAGGATTCTCCTTATGGGTTTCAGAGGGAGCATGGCCTTTCTGACACCTTGATCTTGGACTTCCAGCCTCCAGAACTGTGAGACAGTTAAGTTTCTGTTGTTTCAAGCCACCCAGTCTGTGGTACTTTGTTAGGCAGCCCTAGGAAACTAACACGAGGCCTAAGACCTCAAGTTCCTGTCCCTTGAGAAGGCTCCCCCACCACACAGACACCAGCTGCAGCCACTGTGACCCACAATCACAGCAGAAATCCCTCAAAGTCGTTTTCAAACAATCTTCCCCAGAACATGGTATCAGCTGGCTTTGGGTCAGAATTACAGGCCTGTAGCCACAGCAGAGAAGCTGTACTTCTTCCCAAGCCCTCTGTGATTCCAACTGGACCCGAATTTCAGCCAGCTCTGAGAAGTGGAGTCCAGCTTTCCTTCCCCCCTTCCCTCCTTCTCATTGCTCCAGAGAGTCAGGCTCCCCTACTCGTGGTGAACGTGAGCATCTGGGTACCTGGCACACGTTGTAATGCTCAAAGAGAGATAAGAAGCCAATATCACTGCGTGCAGCAATGCCTCTGAGAAGTGTGACGTTCCCGTCCCCAGAATCCAGCTCAACCACATCGTTGAAAACGTTGGACACAGCTTTCCCAGTCAGGAGCAGATTGACAAGTTCCTGCAGATGACAGAAAGGGGAAAGACTCATCAAGTCTGAATCAGTTACTGAAAGAGTAGAGAGGAGACTGGGGAAAGAGAAAAAGGGTGGAGAAGGAAGGAAAGCAAGGAGGGAGAGAGCCTGAGAGCAGAGGAGGCTGTAACTTCAATTCTCCCACAAGCCCTGTGGGAAAGGCACCAACTTTTCTCATCAAGGTAACTCCAGGCACCCATCCACCTTTATTCCACAAGCACTCATTGAGTACCAACCATTCACAGGAGCCTGTCCTATGCTGTAGGCTACTGGGGGCACTGGTGAGAGGGTCAGACATGGCTCTTGACATGTGCTTTGGGTCTAGACTGTGGAGTCAGGTGCATGCCTGCACATTGACTCAATGCAGGATGTGGCTGGGGCTGTAAGAATGTGTGCATGGAGTACTCTGGAGCCAGATGAACACGAGGCCACATGACCGAGTCAGGGCAGCTTTAAGGAGAAGTGACATTTGGGTGAGTCTTAAACAATGTTATTTTTTAAAGAAACCTTTTTATTTTGAAATAATTTTAGATTCAAAAGAAGTTATAAAAATAGTACAGAGAGTTCCTGTGTACCCTTCACCCAGCTTCCCCCAATGATAACATCTTACATAACCTGAGCCCATTATCTCAACCAGGAAACTGACCACAGTGCAGTACCAATAACTAAACTCCAGGGCTTGTTTGAACTTCATTAGTGACGGTGGGGTTCTAACGGGGCAGGGAAAGCCGAGGAAGGTACTTCAGTAGGCAGCAAGAACAGAAGCAGAGAGGTGGGAGTAGGAAGCCACTAGGTCTGAGTTCTAGCTCTGCTTCTGCCATTGTCTTGCTGCGTGGCATGAGGCATTGGGTGGTCCTGTGACTCAAGCTACACACCTGGCAAGCCAACAAGCATGCCAACCCTGGAACTTGGAGACAGTGACATGTGGAGCAACATTCCTCCAGCAGTCACCTGCAACCCATGCCTCCCACATTTTGGTGTACCAATATGGCTGGAAGGTCCCTTCCTTATGCAGGGTAACCAGGAGTCCAACCTCCTGTTAGGAATGGAGAAACTGGGGCTCACAGGCTGGTTACCCAAGCCACATGGCCCATTAGGGCCAGAGCTGAGCTTCCACCCACATCTGGCTCTCTCTATCCCATGTGACTTCCCTCTTCCCCCAACCCTGTTACCCTCATGGTACTATCTGCCTGGGAACAGATTCAAGATGAAGGGTGGCCTCTAAGGGCCTACTGAGGAGGAATTTGAGTGAGCCCAGCCCCAGCACTAGGGCAGGCAGGTCTCTCTGTCTCATCCACTTTCTGCCACAGCTGGCGCTGCCTGTGACGCAAGAAGGCAGGCAGTACTTCCACAGTGGAGCACGTAGGAATGGCCAGAAGGGCCCTTGACCAGTGTAAACTCTGGAGGGCAGAGTTTATAGAGGTGTTTTCCCCTGAATCGTGAAAATGACATCGGGGGTTAATAAATCCCTCAGTTAACACCAACACCCCTGTCCCAGTGACAGTAAAAGAGGCCTCCTCTGATTGCCGCAGAGGGACCCCCACTGGAGGGAGATACCAAAGGGGACTTATTGTGTCCTTGTAGAGGAAATGAGACACAAGAATTTGGAGGAAATGTCTGCAGTAAAATAATACACCTCAGGGGCAGCAGCTGCTGAGAAAGGCACAGCCTTTTTCAGGTGAGTTCGAGTTTTCCCATCTGGTTTTTCAAGAGGGATAAAAGCCCCTGCTCCCTGATATGTGTCTAGAACCTTCCTCATAGCAGGAAGCCTTCTTGAGATGGTGAAGAAGGGGCATCAGGCCTCTCCCTGCTCCTAGACTCCAAAGTCACACAATGGCAAAGCTTAGCAGTCCCTTTCTACTCAGTGTGGTCCGTGGACCAGCAGAATCACCCTCCCTGGGGAGCCTGATAGAAATTGAGAATCTTAGGCCCCAGCCCAGACCCACTGAATCTGAGCCTGCTCTTCAACAAGACCCCTAGGGGATTCATTCAAAGTGTAAGCAGTCCTGGTCCAGTCCAAATGCCTCTTGCACAAATGAGGAAACTGATGCGCAGGAGGGGAAAAAGACTGTCCCAGCTCATATTGTGAGTGAAACAGAGAACAGGGCTTGGGACCCAGCCCCAGACTCTGATACGGGCTCCTCTGCACCCTGCTTGACTGCCTACACCTGGGCAGCATCCTTCGCTGAAAAGGGGAAGCTCCCAGGGGGCAGGGCAGGTGCCTGGAGTGAGAGTGAGGCCACTCCGGGCAGCCAGAAGAGTAGCGACTCCCCGTGAGGCCTTCCTCTAGGGTGCTGGGCAGCAGCCAACCCCACGGTCCCTCTGTGAGTGCCCTGGACAAACCACAGGCCCCAAGCTTGCCTTGTATGGTGCCCAGGTAGGTTTCCAGAGCTGGGTGCAAGTGAGCCAGGACCCCCAGGACAACTGAGTCCTCAGTTGGGCCCAGAAGATGTGCAGCTCTGTCCAGCCCGTCCATGCTATGCATTGTGGCCCCCCATGTGCTGACAGCCAGATTTCACTGTGGCCCGTGTGGCCGCTCTGGGAGGCCTCATCATGGGGAGAAAGGCATGGATAGAAGCCAGGTGTAGAGCTGAGCTCCCAGTTTTGATGCTCACTAGGTAACATCTTGAAAAGGTCCCTTCCCTGGTGTCACCTGGGTGACTGAGAGGACCGATGACAAGCAACTGTGCTCAGGGTCTTCTTTGCCCCTGGGAGGTCCATTAAGGGCCCCTTTGTAAAGATGCAGACAGAAGGGTGGCTATAAAGACAATACCTTGTGCAAACGTAGAAGAGGCCAGAGCCATCATCTCCCCAGCTGGACCCAGGGTCCCCTGGCCCATGCCTGAGACATCACACCCTGTGTCCTGGGCTCCGGGCTGTGTAGCACTTTGGTCTGAGTTCAGCCTCTTTTGCATCCTCTGCAGCTCTGAGCACATAGATCAGTGCACAGAAAGCTGTCCAGAAACAGAAGCTAAACTGAGCTCTCTTTCTAGGTCTCCATGACATGACAGTGAAACCCAGCAGAGGTGGGCACGTGAAAGCTGCTTGAAGGGTGTTGGCAGAGGCAAGAAGGACTTGCCTTTTTCTTGGGCAAGAGGAGGGAGGAGAACACCTCCCTCTCTGAGGAACAGAGGAGGGGGAAGGACCACTGGGCCCCACAGCGCCCCCTGACCTGTGTACAGTAGCCATGTGCTCCAATCAGGTGGCTGGTGGGGACATCAAAGTCCTGGCGGATGCTGGAAAACACAAGAAGAAACATTGTTAGCACAGCTCTGCCTGATCCAGGTTGCAAACCTCGCTAGGTGACCAGGTGCTCCCCTTAGGTTCCAGGCTAAGACCCAGAATTCCAGATTTGGTGGGAACCTGAGCACTCTGTTCTGTGCCCTCCATGGAGGAGGCTCCCACCCAGAAGGGATGGGGCTAGAGCCCGGGCCTCCTAGAGTAGAGCTCACTGCATTCTCTGGGCAATGGCCTCCACTCCAGCCGCACCAGGGCTCTGCCTACACCAGAGAACAGCGACTGAAGCGTGACACAGAAGAGAGGACTCTGGGTTTGGAATCCAGTGTCCTGAATTCACATCCCAACTGTCACTACCAATGGTGTAGACTGAGGAACCCTCTTCCACCTCTAAGCCTCAGGCTGCCAGCCTGTAAAATGGGAGGAATGGACTCTAATGTTTCCTTGAGTTATAGAGCAACAGTCACCACCACCTGCTCCTGCACCAGGCACTGTACGCACACTATTCCCTAAAACCCTTCGAGAAAACCAAGCCTCAGAAAAGGGATGTCTTGCTCAAGGGTGCCCAGCTCTGTGGCCTGTGCCCCCACCCCATGGTACCACTGTGGTTCCACCCTCAGAATGGAGTCCTTCAAAAGGTGCAAGGTGAAAACCTACTTTGCTGAAGACATTCCCCAAACTGAAAGAAATGGGCTGAGCACTGCTAGGAACCAGAACAATTCAGTATCCCGGTAAGCAGAGGTGTGCCGCACATGAGGCAGAAAACCCTCCCAAGACCCCATCCTCCTTCCCGGCTTGCTGTCCTGCTAGGAAGCCTACCATCAGGACATGGTTCCTTTTAGCCACCCCAATGTAAATCCCTCTGGGAGATGAAAACTCTGGTGAACAGAGCCCTGTAAGGAGCACACAGGGAAGGAGCTGCTATCTACTCACTGTGCTCAGCAGGTGGCAATTGCAACCCCCAGCCTCGAGTGAAGTAGGAATTCCTGTCTCTATTTTATAGATGTGGGAAGAAGCGCAGAGAGGCTGGCTCTGGGGGGCAAGGTGAGGCCAGGGAGCCTGGGTCCCAGGCCTTTCCCCCCGACTTCTGCACATGACCCTGGGGGGCACACACAGCCCTAGGGGCACACACAACCCTGGGAGTCACACTTGAACCTGGTGGTCACATGCAGCCCTTGGGGGTACACACGACCCAGGGGGGTACACACAACCCTGGGGGGGCACACACGGCCCTGGGGGTCACACTGGACCCTGGGGGGCACACATGACCCTGAGAGGCACACTTGACTCTGGGAGGCACACACAGCCCTGGCGGGGGCACACACAGCCACCCAGCACTGTGTTCAGGGCCTGGCCCCCTTCCTTCAACCACACCCCAAAGAGAAAGGCCAGGTATAAGATTTAGAGAGGAGACCCAGGGGTAGGAAGGGCTTAGCAGTCAGAGCATTTATTTTTTCTTTCAGTAGCGGAGAAGAGAAACTTGGTCTCAATTTATGCTTTAAATCTAAGATCTGCCATAAGCCCACAAGCCTAAAATACACGCCTGGGTCTCTGTCTGCTTCCAAAACAAGTTTAGAAATTCCAGCTCCACAATACTTGGGGAAAACACTTGCTTGTGGTTTTTAACAACCATGGCCAAATACGGAAGGTTTATGGTCCACATGAGAAGATGAGCTGGGGTTACCTTTGCAGGAGCTTGCAGAGAACCACTAAGGCTTGGGGGTCTTCTGGGAAGGGTGGTTGAGGCTCACCCACCACAGATAGCCCAGCAGGCCTGGGAAGGAGCCAGCTGGGAGTGACTCATGGCAGAGCATAGAGCTCGGCTGGCGCTAGCTCAGGCAGAAGAATTGATGGAAATGCTCTCTGCAGCATATACAAGCATCTTCTGAAGAGAAGAAAATAACCTCAAAAGGGTCCTGAGGGGGGCCGATAAGCATCACTGGCCCCATGCCACCCGGAGCTTTTAGAAGCAGTCCAATCTTCATAAGCTCATTGCCTCGTGTTCACCCAGCGGGCTCGAGAGCCTGCGTCAGCTGGGAGCAGGGGGACAGGCAGAAAGGACAATGGGAGGAAATGGTAATTGCATCCTTAGGTGCAAACACGATGGGAAATACAGCAGTGTGCTGAGATCTTAAAAGGGAGAACATCTGCATTTCACATCAGGGCATTCGAGAGAGAGACGCCAAGGAGTGGCTTATGGTTTAAGAGATTTACAACTTTGGCAAATCTAGATGCCCAGACCTCCCTCTAGGGGAATTCTCTGGAGAGCTGAGTGTGAGGAGTCCTTGAGCAGAGGAACAACAGCCTCAGCACTGCCCCAGAGAGAAGGTAATCCACATGGCTAGTCCCAGCCTGCTGTGTGGCCTTGGTCTCCCCTCCTGCAGCACGAGGGCCTGACAAGATGAGAGGTGTAATGGGATGAACTGCATCTCCTTAAAATTCATATGTTGAAGTCCTAACCTCCAGCACCTCAGAATGTGTATTTGGAAAGAGAGCCTTTCAAGGGGTGACTAAGTTAAAATGAGGCCATTAGGGTTGACCCTGATGCAATCCAACTTGGAAGAACAGGAAATCTGGACACACAGAGGGACACCAAGGATGCACACTCACAAGGAAAAGATGAAGTGAGGACTCAGTGAGAAAGTGGCCACCTGCGAGCCCGGGAGAGAGGTCTGACAAGGCACCAACCCTCTGGCACCTTGATCTTGGACTTCTCACCTCCAGGGCTGTGAGACACAAATGTCTGTCATTATGGCAGCCCTAGAAACCAACACAAGTGGCCTCCAACATCTTTTTAGATTCAGAGCCCTTTCTTCAAATGCAATACTACAGGCAGAAGCCCATTATATGAAACATAAGGGCTGAAGGCAGTGTGGAGGCTTGTCCCATCCTTCTCCTCCTCTATCAGCCCCTGGATCTCCAAGGACATGCAGCATCCTAGGAGCAGGGGCCACCTGAGCCACAGCTGTGACAGTCCCTTACCAAAGACTGATTTAACCATCCAGTCTAATGAGCAGCTGTCTCCTTCATGTCCTCCTGGGGGCTGGACGACCCTGGGCCCTCAGAGAATTCTGCACAGCCTGAGGAACCAGGCACCAAGCTGGATGACAGGAGCCAGGAGGGCCCAGGACCAGACAAAATGGAAGCTGTCCTGCACTGGGGGCCTCTCCAGGGAGCAGAGCTTGCTGGGATTTCAATCCAATAAGCACAAAGGAGAGATGGGCTTGACCAGGGGGTGAAAACTCACAGAATAGGCTTGGTCCTGGCTGCCCTGACACCAACCTCCGCAGCATTCTGGGAGCGAAGGGTCAGAACCCTGAACCAAGGGTCTGGGGTGATGACCCAGCCTCCAGGGATGCCTGTATCACCCAAAGACAGAGGAGGAGGAATAGAGAGCTTTGCCCAGGGTGCCAGCAAGGACCAAACCTCCCAACTCTGTCCACCATCAGAAGGTCCCTGAGATACTATGCTGTACCAAGAAACAGAACAAAGAGGATATCAGGCCTGGGAGAGTTTGCAAGGCTCGGAATTTTGCAGAAGGTAAGATGAATGCCCAGAGAGAGTAGGGAACTGGCCCTGAGTTAGTGACAGATGTCAGCCCAGACTCAGGGCCCTCTGCTTCCCTTCTCCACTTGCCCTCTGTCCATACATCCCGGAAGGGGAAGAGGCTCTGCCACTGAGCAGGCTGCACAACGCATGGGCCTTGAATCTACATAGTCTCAGGCACCTTCAAATGCATCTTTCTCTCAAAAGCCTTGTAAGGCCAGGAGGGTAAGACCACCATCTCTGTTTTACTGATGGGGAAACTGAGGTCCAGTCAGTAAAAAGGACTCGTGGTTTTGTGGTCACACAGAGTAGGCAGGACTAGGACTCTGTCCCTAGTACCAACATCACAGTGTCTGCTGTGGCCTGAAATACAGGATGATCAGCCAGGCCAGCCAGCTCCAAGCAAGCCCCGGGGTCCCAAAGCCCTACCCCTAGCCCCCACCATTGCTGGCTCAGGCACAGCTTGTCCCTTCATCTAAAAGCCTCCCTGTGTGAATCTGGGCATGTGGTATAAAAGTTTCTGAATAAGAAGGAAAATAAGTCCAAGTGGCCTAGACACCAGGTCCCAGCCTACAGTCACAGCCATTCACCTAACAGCAGCGTCCACTCAGCCCCTGACTGGTGAGTGACCTCAGGCATGTCCTGACCTCTCTCTCAGCTTGTGTCTTCACTTAGAAAACCAGAGGACTGGAGCGAGAAATCTCTAGGGGCCTCCTAGGATGTGCACAAGTGTGCCTGATCCATGACTCTGTTGAAAACATCAAGCCTGAAGTAGGCAGTACTTACCCTGGGGAGACCCAACCAGCTATCCCCCCTCCACCTGACCACTAGGGCACCAGGCCCTGGAGGAACCCTGTCCTACCAGGCTAGCTCTTGCTTGCCGCTCCCAGAAACTGACCCTTGACCACACTTCCCCCACCCACCAGCAGCAACCTCCAGAGATAACAGCCCTTTCGTGGGGTTTATATTGACTTTTAAGGACAACATCAATAGTGTAAGGGTAGCTGTGGTACAACCAAGAGAACTTGGGCTCTAAAGTCAGAGGGCCCTGGTCAAATCCAATTACTGCCACTTATCAGTTATTTCCCTCTCTGAGCCTCAGTCTCCCCATTTGCAATACAGGTACGATGATGCCTCCTTCTATTAAAGACTGCTGTGAGAACTGAATGAGATGAACTATATAAAGCATTTGGCATTCGGTAAATGTCACTTCCTTTTTTCTACTATAACAACCATAATAACAAAAAACAAAACAAAACAAAAAACAATGACCAAGAGGTCATGATTCCTGCCATCTCAACCACTCATATCACGGCCAAGAACCCAGAATAAACTGAGAACTCCAAGCAGTTGAAATGGAGCTGTGAATATCTGAAGAGGATTTGGATAGAGCGGATATCAACTGTTTTCCCAGGACGGCCAAGAGAGAGTAGACGATGAGTCAGAACCAATGGGTGTCAGGCCCCTTCTGCCACCTGCACTACGTGACCTTTGGTAAATCGCTTTCCATTTCTGAGCCTCCGGTGTGTCATCCTGACAGGGATAACAATAATTACCTCAAAGGGCTGTTGCAATAAGGGACTAGACCATATCAGGTCTTGCAAACTGCAGAGCGCCCCACAGGCTAGAGGGTCAAAGTTGTTTCCATTCTCAAAGCAGTAAGAGGAGAGGGCTAGGATGGGAGCCCAGGAGGCAGGGGGAGAGTTGGTGGAAGGCTCTGCAGGATGGAGAAAGAGGGACCTGCAAGAAGGAAGAAGGGAAAGCAGGGCCCCAGGCTCATCAGCAGCTGGCCAAAGCCCTTCCCAAGATGCCTTCTGCCACCCACCTCTTCCCACCCACCATGTCCAGCTCCTTCCCTCCCAACTAGACCCTCTGCAACTGATACCTGCAAACCCCCACCAGTGGCCTTTGCCTACTTTGTTCTTGCTGCCTGCCAAAACCCTTCCCACTTATCCCTCAGAGCCCTGCTAAATGTCACCTCCTCTAAAATCTCACTCACCCCAGGGACAGAAATGCCCCATCTCTCCTCCTCTTCCTAAGGGTACCCACCAACTGCTTTTCACACACCTGTCTTGCCTCTCCAGGTGGCAAGGACTTTGAGGGCTAGAACTGGTCTCCAGACCCTGCAGGTGCACAGCAACTGTGCCCCTAAATAACATGACCCTACCCACACCTACCTCGGGTGACACTGCATGTGAGAAAGGCCCTGGTGGAACAGCTTCCAGGAGCTGGAAGAGGCAGGTGGAAGTGAGCACCCCACCTGCACAGTTGAGGCTGGTCCGGCACAGGAGACCCTTTCAGCAGGTTAATTACGTCTCCCTCCTTCTGAGGCCTGTCCTCTTTCTCTGCGCACCTGGCCCTTCGTGAACATGTAGGTAAGGTCCCTGGGTGAGTGGGTAGGGGCAGGAGATGCACACAGGACCGAGGGTCAGGAGACCCCCTCAGCTCTTCAGCAGCCTGGGTGTGGCCCCCCTTCTCAGCTGTGCCAGGTGGGCCCCTCCCACCCAGCTCTCAGGCTTGGTGTCCACGGCAGAATGACTGTCCTCACAGCTCAGTGGCTGTGACTTGCCACCTCAGCAGCCTAGGGGTCTGGCCCAGGCACAGTTGGCTTGCTTTAGCCCAGCCCATGCCAGCTGCACTGCACGAGGACAGCAGGTAGTCAAGCACCCAGCTGGTATGGGCCTATCTAGGGCCTCATTTGCCACCTCTCTTTCTAAGTCAGCAGACACAGCTGAGCAGCTCCTGTTACCCCTCCCACAGTCCAGGGAAGACAATGCAGGCACAGGGTCTTCGACTGAGAGCCAGGAGCCTCGGGTGATGCTGCCAACTGTGCCATTAACTGACCCTTCACTTCTCAAAGTTCTCACACCTGTAAATGAGATAAGGGTTCCAGCCTGTAGGCCCATCCCTTGGGTTGCCACAAGACCACAAAGGCCCAGGATGGCAGTAAGGGCCCTTTCCCTCTCTCCTCTACCTCCAGCTCCCGCTGAGGCTAAGCCTCCAGATTCAGTCTTCCACAGGGTCAGGTGTCTGCACAGGGTCTCCAGAGGAAGCGAGGCAGAGATCTACAGGACAGAATTTGCTTCCCTGTAAAGGGGCCTGGGGACAAAGGAGCAGGTGGCTCCCAGGGATGGGACCAGGGAGAGAGACAGAGTCAATGTAAGGAAGTGGAGTCTCAGTGGTGGGCCCACTATTTCCATGACACTGGCATCCATGCCCCCATGGGTCCACCTTCCATTGTCACCTTGGTCTCTTGTGACATTGCTGAAAATCTTCATTAGTGGAGACTCTGCCCTAATCTGAATCAGTGTTAAAGTTCGGCTGGAGTTTATTGAGGAAGTTCCTCTCCTCCTGTTTCCCAGCTAAGCTTCAAAAGGTCTTAGCACGCTGGGTAGGAAGGATACTTACCCAACCCACCCTGCCTCACATGTGACCTGGGGGAAGACTCAGGTGAGAGACAGCAAGTGAGCCACAAGGCCAGGGTGTCTGTGCAGAGACGGGAGCCCAGGGGTCAGGCTCCTGGTCTGGGTGGCTCTGTTCACACCTCATTATTCATTATCCTGGGCTGGCAGAGGCTCAGCAGAGTCCCAGGTAAGCTGACGAGCATCAAATGGACCCCTCCCATTCAGAACAGCACATTTGAACCTCCAAGAACCCATGATTCTCAAGGGGAACAGCCTCTGTTCACATCTCACCCCATGAACCACCCACCCCCGTGATTCCCCCCAGAGGGTCTCTGATGGGGTGAGTGCTGCCCGCACTTGCTGGAACAGAAAGCTTGGTGATCTCTTTTCTCCACTACGGAGAGGAGCCTGGGGGCCTCCACGAAGGCTCAGCCCACCCCAAACCCACATCTGCTCTCCTGTTCTCAGATATTTGTTTCTTGACTCTACCCTATCCCTTTGCTAGCGGATGTGGTGGCCTTCTCTGGGCGGTGACTGCCTTTTGGGGATACCCCATGTCCATACGTATGTGATGGTGCAGCCTAGGCCTGGCCACGGCAATCACACCAGGAATGGCAGCCAGCAGCCAGCACCCAGCAGGCTGAGGAGCTGCTGGAGAAGGGCTCCCTTGAGCCCACCGTGCAGGAGGACCTTCCTGAGAATGCAGCTGGGACAGAGGAGCCAAAAGAGAAGACACAAAAGAACAGACACCAATTCCCAAAGACAATGTCTGGGTTCCTGGATCCAGCCCCTCTTAAAGCCTGGGCTTCTGATAGGAATCAGTCAGTAGCTTTGTTTCTGCTTACACTGGCTGGGAATTGAGCTTCTGTCACTGTCTTTCCAACCAACACTCATGGTTGGCTTTTGTTTCAGGACTATTTGCACAAAGGAATCAACAATTTTGTTGCTGCCATTGCTTTTAATCTCTTGAGGAGAGTTACGAAGAGCCACAGAGTGACATGGTGTGAGTTCTGCCCAGTGTCATCCCTCACCCTCAGCACCTAGCTTGTGCTGTTCTAAAACTGTTTCAACAAATGACAAGCTACCACCTCTTCCGGACTTTCAAGATTGACTTTGGGCAGCTGAATTTGCTGCTGTAATGAAGGCCAAGAATCTACTGCATGAAAAGGTTTTCACCCTCACTGGACCTTCTCAGGGCCTCAATGACCTGGCCAGGTCTGTGCTCCACTGAGGCACCGGAGTAGCCCATGCTCAGTGCTGCCCAGGTCTGGTTCAGAGCTGGTCCTGACCCCAGGACCCTGAGCATCCTTGGGGCTTGCGAGAGCTCCCTGGGGAAAGTTGTAGCCATGTGGTTTGAAAAGCAGCAAAGCTTGGCGAGCATGAGATCCTGCATGAGATTTACCGTAAGCAATTCGAGATATTAGAAAAGAAAATAAACGGCTTGAAATCAAGTGGAAAAAAAACCTTCACAAGGCTTTGCACAGCCTGGGATAAACAAACCTCAAAGGTCTGTTTCTCGACTGTTCTTGGGGCCTCTGACAATGAAGTGGCCAGGCAGGCAGTGGTCGGCAGCACTTGGCTAGGTTTACATCTGTCCATGGTGTCCTCACCCTGGTTCTGGTCTGGGTTAGCAATGACCAACAGACAGGAGACACTGACTTTGGTGCAAGGGCCAAAGAAAAGAAGCCTCCAGTGCCCAGGCATGAGTCAGAGAACCCTCACCAAGGGGGAGGGACCACCACGCCCTCTCCAACACATATCACAATCACATGCACATGTACACAATCAAGTCACCCTTCACACAATCTCCAACACAACCACCAACACCCATGTCATCTCACACCCGGCCATACAGTGTCACCAATCTCTCCCATCCACACACACACCATCACACCACCACAAATGTACACATACACACACTGTGTTTGTAAAGAACTGGCTGGGTTTTCTCAGCCCGCCACTCTGCTTCTCTCGAGCTGAACCGCAGTTGGTCCCGGAGACTCAGCTGTCTCCTTTTGCTACCAGGACATGTTTTCAATTGCCCAAAGTGGTAACAGATTGCCCTGAAATGGCATCAGAGGATTCTTTGGTAAAGCTGAATCTGAACCCCAGAACAGGAAGGCCCTCGGCGATCATCTGGTCCTGAGGTTTTTAAGCTGCATATGCAGAGCTGGGGCTTCTCCAAAGGGGGGTCTCAGGGATGGTGGCTGGAGAGCAGGGGTTGGTGCTGGATTGGCAGCCTGGGGAGGGGCAGCAGGGACCTCTCCCTCCCACCTCTGCTGCTCTAATCAAAGTCATTCTGCTGCATCTGCTTCACACAGTGAGCTTAAAAATAAAGCTTATTTGGGAAAAAAAAAAAATCAGATTTTGTTTTCATTACAAACATAGTTTTAAAAGCACCAGCCCAACCCCTCCTATTAGATAAAGAACCTAAGGCACAGGCTGGGTCAGCCACACGGCTGTGGGTGACTGAGCTGCGCTGAGGAGCTAGGTATCCTGGTGCTCTTCTTGTGGTCACAAAGTGAGTGCTTTCCTGTGACTTGCCACCCCGCTGGGCTTCCCTGGACAAACCTAATGGAGCCTGAGGTGGGTGACATTTGCACCCAAGTGTCCAAATGTCTGTAGAGAAAGGCCTTTGCTGGCTGCTAGCCCTGGAGGCAGCAGGCAGAGTTGGGATTCCAGCCCCAGAACTGTTATCATTGCCCTGCGAATCACTGCAAACCTTCAGCAGAGCCTGGTATCCCTCAGAGAGCCAAGGCTGGAGGTGACGGGATGCAGGGAGCGCCGCTGGAGTGCAGTGTGCCTGGCACGCGAGACGAGCAGGCTGTTCTGGGGACTACCCTCTGGAAGGCCAGAGAATGGTTTATTCACGGGCGCACTCCCACATGCAGGAATGCTAGCACATTATCTGAAATAATTTCAGTGTGGCTGTCTCATGGGATCTGGGCAGCGCCATGACTGCCCAGGCTATTCCCATTCTTGCTGGCATTCCTGTCTTGCCTCTTCAGGAGTCTCCCCTGGGCCCCAGGTGGGGTGGGAGGGTTAGCTTCACTCAGATGCCCACATCTCCTGCAGCCCTTCGGGGGAGGCATGCAACAGTCAGGAGGGAGCACTGGAGGAGCCCCCAGGCAGCACAGGCTGCCCAAGGCCTGCCCTGTTCCTCACTTGAAGCCCTCAGTTTAACTAAAAGCTTAACTAAAGTTCTCTTGAACTTGAACAAATCAGAGAGAGCTGGGTGTCTTCTCAAGTACACCTCTGAACTGCATGCCCCTGGGCGGGGCTTGGTCCCAAGGCGCCTCCTCACCCCTCCGGTGGCCCTCAGGACAGGGAGCTCTCGGTTGCTCCGGACATGCCTGCCAAGGGTGAGCGTCACCACAGAAGCCCCATCAGGAATTGCTGGACATCCCTGTGGCTGTGCCTACCGAGATGGCAGCACGGCCTCCACCACAGGCCAAGGCTGCAGGCAAGAAAAGACAAGAAGGCACACAGAGGCATCTGAGCTCCTGGGATAGGGTCAGACCAGCCGTGGCCATTATTCCTGGCTTGTACCCACCAGGAGCTGTGCTAAGCACAGCTACATCTTATGAGGCAGGAATTCTCACTCCCACGTTAGAGGAAGAAACTCCAGCTCTATTCGGAGGAGTAGAGAGTCAGGCCTAAAACCAACCAACTTTTCCCAAAGTTCAGGTTTTCAAACAGCAAGCCCAAAATGCCAGCTCTGGGGCCAGATGGCCTGGGTGGGGCCCAGGGCCACCAGTTTTACTTGCTGTAAAATCTTGAAGCCTACTCACCTCCCTCAGCCTTGCTTCCTCCTCTGAAAAACAGGGATGGTGAGAGCACTCACAGCGGTGCCCACCTAACAGGGCTGCTGTGGACTCGATGCATTCGTGTGCAAAATGTTAAGGCAAAGAGCCTGGCACACGGGAAGCTTCACAGACGCTATCCTTACCGCTGGCAATGAAACCTGCCTACACACTGTCGTCTAAGGAGAAGAGAAGGGGAGGCCACAGGGTAAGATGAAGCCCAACTCATGCCTGCCTGCCTGGCCCAAACACCACAGCAGGGCTCTATTTGGGCCGTCTGGGAGGCAGAGGCCTATACTGCCCCAGGGCCTTGACCATCTGCCTGCAGGACACAGGGAAGGGCCTCAGATGTCCTGGAAGAACAGCTTGACTATGTGTCTCTGTGTGTGTCCATGTCTTTGTGAGTTTTTGTGTGTCTGAGTGTGTGTCTCTGTGTGTGGCCATGTATGCACATCTGTATATCTGTGTGTATCTATGTGTGTGTTTGTGTATGCGTGTTGGCAGGAGTGTGACTTCAGGCCCATAAGCATGAGGCTGTGCAGGTCCAGCAGGGCAGCATTCCCCACACTAATTCCCCACAGGTGCCCAGCTTGATTGGAAAGGGTAGGGAGGGGGAAGAAGCAGCCCTAGTCCCCCAGCTGTGCACAACATGAAGACTGGCCTGGGCATGGAACCCTGAAGCCCCTTTCAGAGGGATAGGGCTACATGCAGGAGCATGCATGTAACAAGGCGCCCACTCCCAGGCTGCCCTGGTGACCACCAGAACTGACACACTCGAGCACAGAGCCCTAGACTCCCAGAGCCAGAGGGCCCCCACATGGATGGGGGCGCTGAGACTGGCATCATTGAGCCTGGCCCTCCTGAGAGTGCAGCTTCCCCTCAGGGAGATCTGGAGATTCCCACCCAACCTCTCAGCCCAGGAATGAGCCAAACCAGGAGCAAACCCAGTCCTGGGGAGAAGGTGGTGCAGCTTATGGTCTCCATGCACGTGAGTCCACGCCAGGAATGAATCATATCATTACGGCAGGATTACAAGTTGGAAAGCGCTGTGCGCTCACCGCATTTAATAAGGTCAGAAGCAGCAAGCAGCAGGCAGCCTGGCGCACGAGGCCACAGAGCCCCCACCGTCCTCCCCCGAATCCACAGCAGAGGCCCCTGGAAACAGGGAGGGCACCGACCAGACCCAACCAGGCCAGGAAAGAAGTGTCTCCTGCTGTGACCTCCCGCCCCTGGGCACCACAAGGCTACTCACCCTGCCTCCCCACTTCCCAGGGCCCACCGGCTGAGAGCTGTTCCCAACTCCTCCCCTCCATGCACCCCTCAAAGTAAGATTCACTCTCCCAGGACTCCAGGCCCCCAGGGCTCTGTCCTCTGCTTGAAAGTGAATGGGGCAATCAATTGTACTTTCCACAGCCATTCATGCGCTATTAATCGGCTATACTTCCTGGTGACATGCCCAGGTGACAAATACAGACAAAGAGGCCTAAAAAGCTCCTAGCGAATGAGCTTCACGGGGAAACTCCAGCTGTGGAGCAGGCTGGGGGGCCATGTTCCACCTGATACAGAGGCAGCATAGAGACCCTGCCAAAAGGGGTCAGGCAGGGGAGATTAGGACAAGCCGCCCTGCCACCTCTCCCTGCCTCCAGGGCCTCCTGGCCACTGCCCATTCACCACCCGGGATGCCAGCCTTGTCCATGCAGCTGCAGGGCTGCCTTGGTCTACAGCAAGGCCTTCCTGTCCTGAGCTCTAGAGGGCCCTCAGCCATCTCCTGGGTCTCAGCCTCAATTGTCCATCCCCTGCACAAGTGCCAGGGGCATCCCCCTGAGTGCTCATGTGCACACACTGCAGTTCCAGGCAAGCTCCTTGAGGGCTGGTGGCGTGTCTTTCAGGTTGTCCACCACACACATGGTAGCCCTGGACACGTGTATATGTAGAATGTGACTGCTTTCTCTCCTCCACCAGCAGACCTTCCCCTACTCCACTGCTTCATTCATCCTTTCCACAGCACTCACGGAGCCCTCAACATGTGCCAAGCACCATCCTGGGCTCTAGGGAGGCAGCAGTGAACAAGATAGACCAGCCTAGTCCCAGGGAGTTGAGGGAGAAAGATACTCACAGCTCCGTAGACCTGGACAAGATGGCAGACAGGGTGAGCAGGATGCAGCCATAGGGGCCCACTTCAAACTGGAAGGGGGAGAGAAAAATGAGCTCCATCCCATTTGCACCTCCCTCTTCCCAGCCCCACACCTCTGTGGGAGCCACACCCCAGGGAGCAGCCTGCCCTGAGCCAACTGCCTCCAGCCCAGCCCTGGGGTTGCTGGGTGACCCGAAAGCTGACCTCCTAAAGGACGGAACATTGGAACGGCCCGAATGACAATGACAGCACAGCGAGGGTGATGCAGGGGCCACCACAGAGAGCATCAGTGACCTCAGAATCGTCAAAACTCACGAGACAGCAACAGTCATGGCCAGCTCCATTATGGTGCAAGCGTCTAATGGGCATTATCACCCCGAACACTCCAACAGGCCTGGGGGGACAGTACTATGATTACTGCCCTCTAGCATATGTGGAACTGAGGCTCAGAAACTGAGTGACCAGCTTGAGGCCGCACAGCTTGTCAGCAGCACACTGGGACTCCAGGGACCTCTAATTCCAGATCCCTTACTCAGAAGAACTGTGCTGTGCTGAGAGCAGCAGAGAGCAGGTTTGGAGCAGAGTCAGGATCCGGTGAGGCGAAGGAAGCAGCCATGTAGATGCATGTCTTAAATTTTTATATATATATTTTAAAACATCAACATTTTGGTATTTTGTTCATTGTGGATTTTTCTGATTAACTTTGATTTTTTAAAAAGATAGGTTTTGCTAATTTCTGAGATTTTTGGCACCCCCTTAGATTTTGCATCCAAAGTGAGTCCTCCTCCCAACTCTGGTTTGGAGCTGGTGTCCCGGGGCCTGTCCGCCTAATTTAAATCCTCGCTCTGCCACTCCTTGCTATGTGACCATGGAAACATTCCTGGACTCCTCTATCCTCAGTCTTCTCATCTGTAAAAAGAGGGTAATAATCACAGCACCTACCCTCATCAAGTTGTGAAAATTACATGAGTCAATCCTTATAAAGCACTTCAAACAGGGCCTGGCACCTGTGTTAGCTGTTAGAACAAAGCTGGCTCTGCCCTGCCCATCTGTCCAGTGAGCCCAGTGGGCCACAGCCTACTGGAATGGGCCATGTCACTTCTGCTCCCCAGAGAAACACCATCCCCACCTGCAAGTCAGTGTGAAGGCCTCACCCATTCCACTTTGGAAACCATGAACTGTGACTGAAGACACCGCCTGTTATAATAGTTAGTGTTCCTTATGTGTAATCACATTTTGGACTTAAAATTAGAAACAAAAATCCCAACTTGTTTCTCCTGGAACAGACAATGAAAATTATAAAACTTACCATGTTTACATTTTTGCCTTGGCTGCCAGGAAGCTCAGAGCCAAATATGGTGCTCTACTATGGTAACTATTGCAGCTCAAGCTTCTGAAAAAATTACCTTTTCTTTTCCTCAAAATATACTATTTATTGTCATCTAGGAATTCACTTGGTCAATCAGTCTTTTAAAAAAAATGTATTGGTGAAATTTCTGTGCCGAAGATTCTCCTGGCTGAGGCTGTACTTGTTAACAAGGTGGATATGGATCTCTCCTCTTGGGGAAGTAACTTAGGGAAGAAAAAACAATAAGCAACTTGAAAAGGCTGGGAGAAGGGGTCCTGCCATGACAGAAATGTAGGCTCCTTCAAAAACACGCAGGAAGGGCCTTCAACACACACTTCAAGTTTGGGGAGGGAGTATCAAGGAAGGGTTTTTGGAGAAAGCGATGTCTGAACAGAAACCTAAGGGACAGTAAGGAATCAGAAAAGTGAACGTTGTTCCAAAAGGAGAAGCACGTGCAAAGGTCCGCAAGCAAGAGAGGGCAAGCTGACTATGCGGGGGCACAGCAGAGCCCTGAGGACGTCATTTTCTTTTAAAAGCAACTTCCAATCTTTTTTTGGAAGTAGGAATGGAATGAATGAATCAACAACAATCTTAAATCAACCTCATCTTAATTCGGTGATCTCAGGCCAGCCACTTCATTTCTGCTGCCCTCAGTTTCCTCTTTGCAAAACAGGAATAATGAAGACCCACCTGGCCTATTTCCTTGGCTTATGGTGCACATTCTTGAGACAATGTCTGTGGAAGTGCTCTGACAATGGCAAAGAGTAATGCTGATGTCTCCCCCTGCACAGGGCGATGCAGGCTCAGGAGGACTTGGGCCACCAGCCCCTTGTCCCGGCTCTGCATGCTGCCTAGGGAAGTCACGAAGCTCTTGGTCTCGGTGTCCCTTTCCATAGAAAGCCTATCTAATTTGCCACAAATTTCCATCTCCCCTTGGACAGTCACAAAGTGTTCTTGGTCTCAGTTTCTCCTTCTAGAATTCTTGCCTTCTGCCATGGACATATATGCTGTCCTGGGGCAGCTGCCGTACTTTCTTGGTCTGTGGTCTGTTTCCCCTTCCGCCATGCCTATAATGCCTACCTACCTGCAATGAAATAACAGAAACAGAAGCCCACTGTAAACCCCAACTCTGTGTAAATTTGGGGAACTATTATGACATTTATGCCAGCGTTTCCCCCAGTCCTAGGAACACCCTCAAAGGGACCCCCTGAGCCCTGGACATGCCTCTCTGCAGTGGGTGGGGAAGAACCCTGCTTGAGGCTTCTTGCCCTTGCTGGAACACAACTAAATGGCACCAATATTCCATTTTGTTTTTTAAAACTTTTATTACAATTATCTCATCAAATTCAAGCTGCCAAGACATGGGAGGCCACAGGGCAACATGCCTGCATTGAAAGGCGAGGTCAGGCAAGGCGACTGGCCTGAAAACTGCCATCAGGGTCTAGAAAGTGGGGCCATTTGGGAAGAAGGGGCCATTCTTCCAGTGCTGCTCTGCACTCCATAGAGACCTGAGTCTACCAAGGAACTCCAATGGGAGGCAGAGGCGGGGGCATCCTCCAGCTTGCCAGGAGCCTGCCAGACACCTTGCCCAGAGGGTAAGCAGTAATGAAAACACAGCAAGGAGGCTATTTATTTTGGGCAAAGATGGCTTGGTGTACATTTCCAGGCCTGGCACGAGGAACCCCTCTTAGGCCCAGGCCATGAAAAATGAATTTGGTGAGGGCAGTGCTGAGGCAGCTCAACTGCTTCCAGCAAAAACATGAATTAAACTGCAGGGCGAGAGCTGCCTTCCAGAGTGAGGAGGGCCAAATATTGACCGCCTGTACCAAGGACCAAAGCCAGGCGAGGAGGCTATTGCTTTGAGTCCAGAGGCATCACTGAAAGGAGGCCCCTTCGCCCTGGAACAAATCCCACTCTCTGAACCCCATCCACAGTCCCTGTCTTCATTAGGCTTCATCAAAGCCCTGGGGTACGGGCTGAGGGGGAGGCTCTATCTCATGGACAAGGATGCAGAGGTCCTGGTGCTGAGGGGCCACCCCAGTCCATCAGTGGGCAGCTACAAGCCTCAGGATCTGTGGCCATTTGAGCAATCACCCTCAGGCTCCACCTTAACCCCTGAAGCCTCACCAGTCACTTCCTTTTCCTGGCTTTGGTGGCTCCACGTTCTGTTTCAGCTGAGAGTGTGACCAGGTGATCCCATTCCTGGCCAACCTGGCCAGATCCCACACACGGACGCCATCAGGCTCTGCTCGTCTCTCCTGTGACTGCTGCACTCCCACGACACTCTAGATCAACAGCAGGTCTCCTTTCTGCTCCTTCAGACTGCCTAGTACTGCATTTGGAAGACACCCTTCTTCACGTGTTTAAGGTTCTTCTTTGAGAACCACACTGAGATGACGAAGAGCTGGAAGCTACCTGATAACTGCTCCATCTTCCATTTTCCAGATGAGGAAACTGAGACCCAGTGACTTTCCCAAGGCTACATGTGACTAAAGAATAAGCCAGAGGAGGCCCCCAGGCCTCTGCTCCAGGCCTCCTCTGCACAGGCCAGGCGGTGGATGCACCGCATCAGCAGATGGCCTGCTGAGTGACTCCAGTGAGAAACCAGAGCTGGGAACAGGCAGCAAAGGACAGACAGCCTGGGGCTCCCGATGCCCCAGCCAGCACTCCTCCCACGCGCCTGGACAGAGCAACTCACGTAGAAAGGGGGCCATCCTAATCCATGCTTTTGGGACAGGCCCTGAGCCCTCTCCCCAGGCTGAGGGGTGAAAGCACTTCAGGTGGATTGCCCCTCCGGTGACCTCACCTGCCTCCTTTTGTTCCTAGGGTAGGCTCCATTGCCTACCCAAGGGACATCTGGTGCTGCCAGGGCCTGATCATTTCCCAGGGCTGTGCCCAAGCCTTCAGGGTCTTTGGGAAAGTTCTGCGGAAGGCAGTCTGACAGCAGGAGCTTTAGTCCTGGTCCCATTTCCAGCAAGTTCTCCCACTCTCCGGCTTACCACCAAACCCTCCAGTGCCTTCTGTGGGGCCGAAAAGAATGGATCCCACATCCAGAAGGCCAAAGGGAAGGCAAGGGGAAGCTCAGGGACCAGCCAGCACACCAGAAGAGAAAGGTCTGTGTTCTTCCGCTGCTTCAATCCTGACACACAGATGTCAGAATTGTGAGGCCTCGTAGTGGGGGTCTCAGAGGTCGTGGGTCTGCTGGCCTTAGCTCAGGCCACACCTGCCTTCTGTAATGCCTCCCTCTCATTTCTACATGTCTACAAGGAACCCATCTCAAGGCTGCCCTTAGAGCATCATTACAATGGCAATCCTAATGTCAACAACAGAAGCTAACAACTACTGAGAACATCAAGCACAGGCCAGCTGCCCTAGGCTCTCTGCACGATGCTCTGAGGCAGGCACTGTTCTTCTGACCCACATTTTACAAATGAGGAAAGTGAGGTACAGAAGGATTCAGTAAGCTGCCTGAGGTCAGCGAGCTACTGAAGGGTGAAACTAGATTCAAAGCCAGGCCAACCAGCTCCAGAGACCGCGCTCTTTACCCCTGGAGTGTGTAGCCCCTCCCCACAGAGCCTGTGATACCACAGCTCTGCCATGACTTCTCGGAGCCCTGCGATCTGCTGCTGTCTGGCCCTGGCCATGTCCCGCCCAGCTCATGGCCAGGAGTGGATGTACAGCTCTCCTCTGGCAGGTGGGGGGGCTCCAGAGCCCCCACCTAGAACAGCCCTGCCACCCCAGGGATACTAATCAAGGTGTGTATCACACTGCTAAGCCCTCCAACCCACCCAAGAAGCCGCTTTCTGGTCACCTCACCAGCTGGTCCCAGGACGCACTCCACTGATAAAGAGCTCCTGTATTCCAGTGGCGGCTGCTTCCACTCGGACAGAGAGAAAGCTCTGGTGACCTCCATCTAACAGCTGCTTCCTGTGTCCTGACCCCACCCATCCAGCTCTGCTGTCGGTAGCCCTGGCTGTGGCTGCTCCCTGTGCCCTGCCTTCAGGACCAGCTCTTGAGGATGCAATGGCAGGAGCCAGATCCCTCACCCCAAGTCCATTCTCCTCAGCCCCCAACCAGGGGCCAGCATCACTCCTTCCCAGCTTCCTCGCCATCCCAGGGTGGGACGACAGGGAGAACAACTCCAGTTCACAGCATTGTTCCCACAATGAAATCAGAAGGCTTAGTGATGCACATCCCACAGGAGTAAGGCATGCTTCATACCTGATGAATGCTTTGTTGAAGAAAAGTCACCAGGTCCTCATAGCAGGTCAAACTGTGAAGCGTGAGCTGAGAAGACACAAACACTCAGGATGAGTGGCCCAAGCCCCGTGCAGTGCCCCATCCTGAATTAGCTTCTGCTCCCTGGCTTTAGTAGCTACAAAATCCAACTTGGGAATGTCCCTGCATCAGAGAGCAGCGTCCCCAGGTCAGGGCTGAGAGGCACGACCATACTTGTATGTGACTGAAAGGCTGGCCGGTACCGCTGGAGTCGCCAGGGTTCAGGTGGCCCTATGGCAGCTCTGGGCCTGAGACCCCAGAATTCCAGCATCCTGTGTGGCCCCAACAGAGGAGGGCTGCACCCCATGGGTGAGTCACTGATATCAGAGAGGAGGCTGTCAGGGAGGTGGATCAGGCAGGGGCCATATCCAAATCACAATAGCCAGGCCAAGTGGAAGCCAACAGGCCGTGTCCTGAGTTCAGCAGGAAGCAGCCCTTAGGAGTCTCCTTTGCTTTTTCAGGCAGGCCAGGAAAAAACACTTCAAGAGAAAACATTCAACAATGCGAGACCCTCAATTAGGGTCACAGGGCAACACGTGCCCAAATCGAGGTCAAACGAAACTAATTTGTTAAAACAAAAATTCTCAGTGAAGAGGTTGGCAAGAGGTAGCTGAAAAACTTCACTGTTTTTATATTTTACAAAATACAAAAATGTATGTCTCCCATTATTTCCCCGATTGTGTATGACTTAGATCTGGCTTTATGGCTGGTGTTCCATGCTATTAAAGTTCCTCCCCACATTCTAACTTTCTCTCCCTCTCCTTACCACCCCTGCGCCACCCCCTCCCACAACAATCCTGGAGCAGATGCTAAAGAAAGAGGAAGAAGGACACAGGGAAGCCACAGGGAAGCCCGGGGCTTAACCAAAAGGCATTCCGTACAGACTTCAGCTCTGCACACCCTCGAGGGGACAGGGAGCCAGTCAGCCTTTTGGCCGTAAAGCCAGCTGTAGCAGGAACCCATCCCCAAAGCCATCCCACGTCTGTCCCCACCCTAATCCCAGGATGAGGATTCCTGGGACCTGGGCTGCGGAAGGCCAGCCTGTCCCCAGCTGAGGAAGGATTTACTGATATGAAAGGAGACAGTCCCCAAACAAAGCCAAAAGTTGCGTGATAATTTTCCAGAAAGCCGTACTGTTTCTAAGACTCCATCTGCTTTGTATTTCCCTGTTGGACTGAACTGCTGTGTTCTTGAAGCCCTAAAAAGGAAAGGAAGGTGCATGAGTCCTCTGAGTGGAAAGAAGGCGTGCCCTCCAGCTGGGGCGAAACCACATGTGTCATTAAATAAGGACAAATAAGAAGGTGGCTCCAGAGAGAAAATGGAGCCAAGAATTTCTCCTTTTTCCCCACTTTGAACTCACCCACTAGGCTGGGCCCAGAGAACTCCAATAGCAGGATTTAAAAGAAAAAAAAAAAAAAAAAGAAATAGGAAAAAGACCGCAAAGGGAGAGCTTGGAATAACCAAACCCAAACCCAAGTCCTGACAGTAGGAAGTCTGACTCTCACCCACAACTGACAAATGTGTTTCCAGACTGCGGAATGCTGACTTGCCCTTTGTTTTCACTGATGGAGGAACTCCGCCTCCGTCCTCTCTGAGGCTCCCCCTGGGTGTGCAGTCCCCAGGGGTGTGCAGCCCAAGATGTCCAGGAATTGGAGCCGGGTGTGGGGCCCCGTGCTCCTTTAGTGGCTGTGTAGCCTTGGACCAGCCACCCTCCCTCTCTGGGCTTCTGTTTCCTAATCTGTAAAACAGGGAGAAATTGAATTCCTGCCCCATCTGTTTTCAGGGCTGCCCTGCAGACCGTAAGGGCCAGGGTTAATAAGTTAACTGGAAGGTGAGTAACAAAGACAAGTGACAGTAATAATAACAAAACAAATAACGATATCTAACACGTGGTGCTTAGTATGTGCCAGACACTGTCCTAAGCACTTCACAATTATTACTATTTATCAGCTATTCATATTGACAAAATGATTTAAACTAAAAATCATATTTATATCATTTCTTTATACTGACTCATTTAGGTCTCACAGTCATCCCAGTAAGTAATTGTTATAATCATCCCCATTTTCCAGATGAGTAAACAGAGCGATTACATCAATTGCCCAATGTCACACAGCCAATAAGCAACAGCATTGGGAGTCTGACCTAAGAGTCCTTTCTCTGAAGCAATATGCTACAGTGACCAATGTGCCCCGAGTATGGTCCTTGGCCCCAAAAGTGATCTCCTTTACTATCGCTTAGCCTCACAGCTGGGACAGCGATGCTTCCACTCTGATGGATCAGGCTGAAGAGCCAGCAAACCTTGCATGTGGGTTATATGCAGTAGAATGGGGCCAGTGGTGAAGAGACGATGCGGGTCAGGATAACTGGGTCCAGGGCCTGGGCTCCACCTCACCTCCCTGAGTCTTTATGGGATGGGGACCCAAGTGACAGAGCAAATGGCAATGTGCTTTGGGGACTGGGAAGAGCAGTACAGTGGGGTCAGGACTGACTCAACCTGAGGGGCTATTTCCCGAGGCCTCCAGATCAGAGAACTATAGAGAGGAGCTGGCTGCAGGGCTCAGAGGCTTCCTCTGAGGGGTCACCCCCAGAGCTCCTCAGGAGGAAGGCAGGGCAGACAGACGACGCCTTCTGACATGAGAACTGGAGCCCAAAGAGGGCATCACAGGGCCGCATGGAAGGCCAGGGCTCTCCCTGAGTCTGCAGCTGCTCAGCACATCAGGCTGGCTTGCAGGGCTCATCCCAGCATGTGGCACAGGGTGGGTACCGGCAGGACCCAAGGATAGGAGCACACACAGCCAGCTTGCCGGCAGCTGCCAGCAGACGATGAGCCACAGCAACACAGACCTCGGAACCACTTACAGCGCGACAACGGCTCTCTCTCGGCTCCCTGCCCGCCACACAATGTCTGCAAGGGCCAGGGTGAGGCAGTGGGTCCGGTGGGCATCTGAAGGCTGCAGTCCCCTGTGGACAAGAAAAGGAAGGCATTTATGCTCACGTGGACACAAGGCTGAGATGGTGCAGCTCTGCTTAGTGTAGTCAGGCAGCCCCCTCCGCAGATGGCCTGTTATTTCCCTGGCCTGCAGAGGGGCCACCTGCAGCCCAGGAGCCCCAAGGCAAAGCCCAGGAAAGAGGGATCTCCACAGCTGAGGGCCAAAGGAGGTGCCTTCAAGTGGGAGGCCCTGGGTGGGGCTGGTGAAGGAGGAGGCAGAGGAAAGGGCCCACAGGAGCAAAGAGGGCTCTGCAGGCTTGGTGGAGCCCAGAAGTGTGTGAGAGAAAGGGCTATGAGTTCCGGCAGGGACTGGGAGGCCCAGCCAGCAGTGCTCGGGAATGACTGCCATCTCAGGACCCTGCCCTGGCCCTGGCCATGCCCACCTCCAAGCCCCTGGAGTCAGTAGCATGTACAGGCAGGTGCTCTTCACTCCTAGGGCCAAGGGGACAGCAGCCTCACTTGCTGGACATTTAGACACACAGAGTGGGGGATGAGTGACAGGACGGATTCAAGGATGAGCTCTGTGTTTTGAGTGGGCACATGGTGGTGCCATCAAGTGAAATAAGGACAATGTGGCTGGGAAGAGGTAGCTGCAAATAGAAGATGATGAGTCGCACTTCAGACTTACTGAGTTTGAGATGCACTCAGATCTTTAGATAAGGCTGTCAGACATGTAGAAAGCCCAAGAGAGCAGCTGGGGCTGGGCACAGATTTCCCAGAGACAGAATGAGGAAAAGCAGAGACAGTGGCCAAGGGTGGAACCCTGTGGAACTCTAAGGAATCAGCGGAGGTAGAGGAGGAAGGGTCAGAGGGGCAGTATGAGGAGAGAGTGCCACGACACAGTCGTAGGAGCAAATGGACAGGCAGTCAGCTGTATCAAACATGGCAGAGACCTCTCTATAATAAAAATGGTAACTAAGAGGTCCCTGGTGCCCGAACTGAATGAGAGGGAAGGAAACAGCCAAATATACATATTTCTTTCCATTTCACATTCCCAGGACTCCTTCGAGGTGTACTTCTAGGCTTCTCTTGGATTCTGCAAATTTTTTAAAAACTCATAGGGAAGCTAGCTGGTCTCTCCCTAACAAACAAAAGGACTTGATGAAGACCCTGCTAGGGCTCAAAGGAATACAGAGGAGGGGGTTCCCTGCCTTCAGTCACCAAATAATTCCTGAGCTCCATGCGGAACTGTGCCGGGGAGGAAGAATACTGAAGTTTGTCCCTCTTTCCCAGGGCAGGAGAAAAGAAACCAAGAGACCAGGACCCAGCCCACCACAGTGGGCAGCATGTGGTCACTGCCCAGTGCCTGGGACACATAGCCAGTGACCTACACCCAGGCTGCTGTGGTCCAATTACTTTAAAAGGTGACAGAACACAGTGGCCCCTCAGTTTCCTCATCCATAAACTGGCAATGACCACTGCACCTCCCTCGTGGCTTTAAACGAGATGTTTGTAAGGTCCATGGACCAGTGGCTGGCACGTGGTGACTATTCAATCAGTGGTGCCTATTACTATTGTCTTTATGAAAACATCAAGTCCCCACTTGGGCCATGACAAGGGGAAAGTGAATTTCCAACATCTAATATGAAAGTTGACACCAAGCCTCTGACACTGGAAATCCTTCAAATCCAATGAGACAAGCAACAAGCACTCGAGCACTTAAGAAAATAAAACAGCGACTGCCTGACACTTCTTTGGCCTCAGGAAGCCCATTATGTTCCTTGGAGGAAATAGTTACCAAGCATTCACCTAACCGGATGCCCCAGCTGCTGGGAGCACTGGCCCAGGTCATGGTTCACTATGAAAACAACCATGAGAAAACATTGCTCTAGGTTTCAGGAGAGCCCACACCAAGGACTAAGGGGTCCCTGGAAAGCAGAGCTTATCAGAAAAAGGAGAAAGGACTGGACTCAGAACCCGCAAATGTGACTCCATCACGCCCACAGCTCCTGCTTCATGCCCTGCTCTCATACAAATGATGGCCATGTACTGTCAACTGCACATCCTGAGTACCTCATGCCCACCCTCCCCCTGCTGTGTGGCCCAGGCCAGGGTGTTCTGCCCCTCAGTTCAGCTGCTACAGCCAGTGCCCCACCAGCAGTTTTGCTCCATCTCACCCCACCGTCCAATCACCATTGCACATACACATGGGGTGGGGGTGGGGGCGTGTCTTCCTACAACACAGGTGTGACCAGTGTTCCCCGACATGGATAGACGTTACACAAAATCATGCCTGGAGTGTACTTTCTGCCTAGAACACCTATGCTGGAAAAGCTCCATATCTGGAAGTAAGGAGACCCCCTGTCAAACACTTCTACACTAACTTAACTGAAGCAGGTAATTCTCAGTTGGAAGCTTCTCAGTGTAGCAACAAATAAGATTTTGAAAGCCAACATTGGCCAGGTGCAGTGGTTCATGTCTGTAATCCCAGCACTTTGGGAAGCCCTGGGTGGGAGGATCGCTTGAGGCCAGGAGTTTGAGAACAGCCCGGGCAACATAGCGAGACTCTCTAGAAAAATTAAAAAATCAGCCAGGTGTGGTGGCACGTGCAGTCCCAGCTACTTAGGAGGCTGAGGCAGGAGGATTGCTTGAGCCCAGGAGCTGGAGGCTGCAGTGGGCCATGATCGTGCCACTGCATTCTAGCCTAGGTGACAGAGTGATACCCTGTCTCTAAAAACAAACAAAAAAAACCAAAAACATTAAAAAAAAAACAAAAACAAACAAAACACACACACACACACACACACACACACACACATATAGAGTATTTATCATGTGCCAGACACTGCTATAAACTCTTTCCATGTTATTTCATCAAATTGTTAAAGCAACCCTATGAGGGAGGTACTATTATATCCTCTTTGTAAAATGGGAAAACTGAGGCATGGAGACACAGTGATTTACTCAGAGCAGATCGTTAGTAAAAACTGGAAAAAATAAACACTGAGGAAAGAAGGAGAGCTTGGGTAAGTAGAACCAACCGCCCTGGGCACCTGGTTTCAGGAACCAGCCTCCTTTGCCTTTGACCCTGTCTTTTCAGCACCATGTAACACAAGAGATCTTGCTCTTGGGCGGGGCCTGTCCCCTGATCCTACAGGCTCTGCTTACAGCCCCTTTGAACCACCACATCTCCAAGCACAAGTCCTCATTATTTTCATTGGCTTCCAGTTAGTAACTCTGCCAGTCTCTCTATTCTTCCCTGGGCCTTCTCCATCTTTCTCTTTTGAGACACAGTTTTCTAGAAAACACAGTAGAATTGGAAAAAGTACAGTGGTCAGACAGGTAAGAGCTTGGGCTGGATTCCTGGCTCACAGGTTCTGGTGAAACCGTTGCCCTCCCTGGCCTTTGTTTCCCTGCCCACCTACAAATGCAGGCACTGGGTCAGATGCCCCCAAAGCATAATTGCAACACTGCCATTCTGTCTTTAACCCAGGAGTTCCCAACCCCCAGGACACAGACCGGCACTGGTCCGTGGCTTGTTAGGAACCAGGCCGCACAGCAGGAGGTGAGCAGCGGGCGAGCCAGTGAAGCTGCGTTCCGCCTGCTGTCAGATCAGCAGTGGCATTAGACTCTCACGGGAGCAGGAACCCTATTGTGAATTGTGCATACGAGGGATCTAGGTTGCGCACTCCTTATGAGAATCTAATGATAAATGTAATGTACTTGAATCATACCGAAACCATCCCACCCCCACCTCCAGTCCATGGAAAAATTGTCTTCCACAAAACCAGTCCCTGGTGCCAAAAAGGCTGGGGACCGTGGATTTAACCCACCCCAGATTAGCCAGGGCTGTATGTGCCTGCATGAGAAGCTGCACCCACAGATGACAACAGGGAAAGGTGCTGCGTCTGAATCGCCCAGGCCTTTACCAGATAGCTCAGCGCACGCCTTCACTGGCAGAACCCGGCTGACAAACAGGTCTGCATTTCCTGATCAGTCAGACTCCTCCCAGAAGGCTGGCACCTGGCCAGGCTCTTAAACCAAGAGAAGTTTCTCTAAGAGTCGAATTCCTCACAGGTGAAGTGCAGGAAAAAGAATTTATCTAGAGATAGGGAAAATAAATGATCTTGAGGGAATAATACATCCTGCTTTTACCTAAATTACCCAAGTGTTTCAGATGAAAGAGATGTTTCTACCCTAACTTTCTCAAAATAGCCTCACCTGTCCACTGTGACGTGCCTATGAAGCCATGTACAGAGTCTATAGACAATTTGGGGGAGCTCCCTGTCTGCCCCCTCTCAGGGTCAAAAGCTGCAATAGGGGGTAGAAACGCTGGCCTGGGGCTGCAGGACCATGCGTTCTGCTACCAATGTCCACAGAGGCCTTGGGCAAGCACCCCTCCTTATTTGGGCCTCGAATTCCCCAACTTCAGAGGGGAAGTGGAAGTGAGACGAGGACTTCCTGGACTCCCCGACTCTTAGATCTGCACCCGCCTCTGAGGGCCGTTCCTGGCCTGTGGCTCTCTCCAGGCCTTCAGGGGGATCAAGAGCTCTTCATCTCTTTCTGTGAGCCGAGCTGGCACAGCATCTTCTCAAGTGGAAAAACACCAAGTCCTGCCGCCCAGCTCCGTCCTTCCCGACTGAGGAGAGGCCGGGTGCCGGCCTGATGGAATGAGTCTTAATGAAGCCAGACCAGTCCTGCAGAAAAAACACCACCGCTGCCAAGATGCCTTTATTTCAGCGTGACTTCCCTGGAGGGTTTGATCCCATCCTCCATCTGCTTTCACAGAACCATTTCCCCACCAGTGGTGGTGGGCAACATCTGAGGTGGGGGCCTCCAGTGCCAAGGCAGACCCCGCACACAGGCAGGAAAGTGCAGGGGCTGCCCCTGGGTCCACAGGGCCTGAGCTCCCCAGAGCCGCAGAGCAGATGGCAGCTGATGGCAGGTCATTGTGGTGTTCCTGAAGAGAACAGAGGAGCCTGCCTTCTTTTTTTTTTTTTTTTTTTTAAAGCTGGATCATGTCTGAAATCCTAGAATTTCAGAGTCAAAAGGGAGTGCTGAGGCCTCACACCCAACCATTCACACATGGCTTTTGAAGGAACATCAATAACACAATCAATCAATGTGAAAACTATATAAGTCAATGAAACCAAGAAGCTGAGGACTGAGAGAGGTTCCTGCCCACGTGACCCAGTGTTTCCCTTTGCTTGTGTGGGGCGGGGGCTCTGAAGGTGTTTGCTGTGTTGCTCTCTGTGCTCTTCTGTGTTCATCTTTTCTAACTTAAAGCCAAAGGGGAGGTTCCACCGTGAAGCCGTTCATGAACAGAGCCACCCCTTGGTCCCTAGGAGTCTGTGTGGGTGTCCAGCGATGGAAGTCTAAAAACTCAGAGCCCTCAGCCTCCCTCCTGGCTTCCCTGGGCCCCCACTGCTCCATGCCTCTTGCAGGGCACAGCAGCACAGTGTGATATAGGGGCACCAGGTGCCAGTCTTGGTTCTGCCAGGGATGCCAGATGTGACCCTGAACAACCATCTTTCCCTCTCTGGGCCTCAGTTTCCCCATCTGTACCATGGCAGGCTGAGTTCAATGGCCCTACTCACTTGTAGAGCCCTTGAAGATTTACAAAGGACTTTGCATTTTCTTATTGAGTCCAATTTAGGCAAGCCAGAGATGACTATTCCTAGTTCGCAAATGGAGAAGTGATGCCCTGTTTCCATACAACCATAATCCAGGTCCTGACCTGGTCCGGTACCCTCTTCAGCACCCTTCCCCTCTCCCAGGGTGGCTGAGGGGCACAAAGCCAGGCATTCCCCCTCCCAGCCTGGGCACCAACATCTACAGGCTAGACACCCACCCACTTGGCAAGGACAACCTTCTGTAGCCTCTGACCTTCAGGGCCTTGGCAAAGCAGTGACATGGACTCCACCTCCCTTCTCTTCTCCAGGCCCCAGGCAGCAGGCCCTTACTCCCTGGTCTTCTGGGTCTTCACTTGACAGAAGCCCTAACCTGTCCTCAGGAGGGTTCTTCCTCCCCAACCCCTATCTACCTGCGACCTGAGGCAGGACCACTGCCGGAGAGTGGGAGGAGACTGGGCTGGGAGGGCTGGGGAGGGCATCTGGTGCCTGCTGCTCAGGGCCCACCACCAGGAGGAGGCCAGTCCTTGCTGGGGTCAGGGGAGACGGTCTCTGGGCCTCCCCAGCTTGTCTCCCTGTGACACCTCTGCCTGAGTCCCCTGAGGCTTTTTCAGCGAGCTCCATAACTGAGCCAGGCTCTCCACTCCTCCCTCTCAGCTGAGTCTGAAGAATGTCCCCTGAGGCCTGCTAGGAGGTCTGTGGGAGCAGGAAGTCAGACCGCTTCACTCAACCTGCACAGCACAGCACCTCTGTGATGGGGCAGCAGCGGTAGGGTGGGCTACAAGCAGCACCCAGCCCAGGGGGTGGGCTACAAGCAGCACCCAGAGTTGCAGGGCTCCAAACAAAGGCGAGGTCACTCCTATACCATGAATCCTTCCAGGCTCGCTGGAGGTGGCGGCCCTGGCCAGCAGGCCATGCTCTCCTAGCTACACAGCACAGACTTCCTCTGGTCCAGCCAGGCAGGCCCCCCCATAAGGTCTGGCTCCTTGGCACTTGGCACACTCCCACACATGATGACCCCCAACAGGCCAGCAGCTCCTTCTTCCCTCCTCCTCTGCCCACCCCCATGGCACCAGGACCCACTGGGCTGCACCATCCTTGGCCTGCAGCTAGGAGGTACCTGCCTGGCCGGCAATGACAGATAGAAAACCTCACTCCTCCAGCTTAGCAGTTTTCTTTCTACCCAGAGACCCCCTTGGGATCCCAACCTGGATGGCTTTTGCCTTCTAAGGCCTGCCTTCCCTCCCTGGTGTGGACAGCAGTGGGCTTCCACCCCATGGATGTGGCCTGGGGGATACAGAAGCTCTCACATCCCCTTAGTAGGGTGGGGGTGGGGTAACAAAAACCAAGTCTGCCTTGTGCCCTGAGCAGAGTCGGCTCTTCCTAGAACATGTTTAAATGCCTTGTCCTGACTGTTGGGAAACCATCCGCAAGTTTCCCCAGAAGTCCACATTGAAGTTCAAAAGCAACTCTGAAGGAGCACTGGGCCTAAATGAGTTTAGAGACAATCTCCTGCAAGGGCCAAGGCTTGATCCAAGCAGCTGGCAGCACCCAAGGCCCCTCTGGCAGCCTGGCACTGAACTGCCACTACCCCAGATCACACCCTCCTCCTCCAAATGCTGCCCTAACCACCCCCAGTGACTCCTCCACTCCTCTCCCTGCCCACAGGCTTTGCACATCTTGTTCTCTTTACTGGAATACCATTCTGCCTCCCCTCCCTGTTTGGATAACTCATTCATTTGTCCATGTGTTCTCTCAACAAAAATTCTGAGGGCCTCTTCTGTGGACCAGGCACAGGGCTGGATGCCAGGGCCCTGGCTGTGAACCAGCTCAGGAAGGTCACTGTTCTCACGGGGCTTGTGTTCTGGAGTGGGGTGGGCAGTAGTAGGTGGCAGCAGATGTGGACAGGTAACCACATCGATGAGCAAGAGCACCAACTGGCAGTGGAGTTATTATAGGCAGGGCCTGGCTTTATCTTAATGGGGGAAGTCCCAGGAGGCCTCCACAAAGATGTGGCCTCTGTGCAATGAAAGGAGCCAGCAGGCACAGTGCCTGAGCACAGAGCCTGAGGGCTCAGGAAGGAGTTTGAGAATATTTGCCGGGAAGGGGAAAAAAATTAGGGGAAATAAGAGTGTGCAAGGATGCACATGAAGGGGAATCAGGGGTTCTGTCCATCCTTCATATCTCCGTAAGATGAAAATGTCAGTCCACCAGGCTGCCCGCCCTGAGCCACTTCATGTCCAGGTGAACCCTTAGCACCATGCATATCCCCTGTAACCACCTGTTCCTGTCTGGCTCTCCTGTTCAATCATAGGTGCCATGAGGGCACCTGCATGTGTCTTGTTCAGCCCTGTATCCCTGCTAAGGACCTGGTAAGTACACTCTGCACATTTTTTTCAGTGCAAGGAAGGAAGGTAGGTAGGTAGGTAGGTGCATATGTGCTCAGTATCCCTGTACCCTCTGAGAGCTGCCAGCGGTTCTCACTTAGCAAGTTCCACCCAGTCAGGAGCATTCCTGAGCATACAGGACTGTGTTGAGCCCACCAGGGAGAGCTGATGGCAGGGTCTCTGCCCATGACATTCAAACCTCCCAGCCCTTTGTGGGGCTGAACTTCCAGAGCAGGCAGTGGGGCCTGATCCTGTGCAGACAAGAGCCATGAAGGATAGACCTGAGAGCAAAGGGGAGGGGAAGCAGAGAGAAGAACAAGGACAGGTGAGATCTTGCCACGGAAGTGTTACATTGCTGTGCTGCTGATTAGCATTTTTGGTTGGAGAGGAAACACCTCGATTGTGCAAAACCGTTGGAAAAAATTATAAGATGCCAAGCATGAAAAGCCACCTTAACTTGAACCCTATCTAAGACAAAATCATCCATGCTGGTGAAATGTGTTTCATTGGAGTACCAAGCTTGGCTGGATGGCTCTCCCAGTGAACAGTGTCTTTCCCAGGAATGCATGGGAAATGGGCCTTGTTGTCTGGGTAACACCCAGGCTTTTTTAAAAAAGATTCTCAAATGCTTATTTCAAAGAACAAGTACCTTTCAATAAAGTTCAGGAACTGGCAAGATTAAGCTATGGTTTTAAAATCCATTTAATTATTAATATAACTTCAGGAGAATAGGGGTACCTGCTGGGTACCAGAGGATTATTCTGGAGTACTAGAAATATTTTTTCTTTATCTAGACAATGTATTCATGGGTGTCCGGTTTTGTGATAATTCATTGAGCAGAACATATATAGTATAACTACTGTGTATATGTTATATTTTAACTAAAAAAAATTTTTTTTTTTTTAAAGGCCAACTGCCAGAAGTTCTGTAGCTCTGAGGGTGACTCGGTACAAGCTGGTAACTGGGCCTGCAGGGAGGGAAAGAGAGGCAGATCACTTCCTCAAGGAGGCCTCGCCTCCAGCCCCACCAGTGCCCTGCCAATCCTTTCATCTTGGCACCAACGATGGTATGGGATTGGGGTTTTCTATCTGCCTCTCAACCTCAAGGAGCATTTCTGGAGAGGACAGAACTCATCTAATTCTCCCCTGTATCATTTGTGCCTGCACACAGATGTTCCAGGAATGTGTGCTGAATGAATGAGAATAAGGTGCTCATGTGCAAACACTTAATGTGTGAAATGGAAACTGAACGGCTGCAGGGAGTGGAAGTGACGATCTGTGGGGCGGCCTGGAATGTGTGGTTATGAATGTTGGCAGAAGGGAGATAGCGTGGGGAGGGAGGGGAGGCCTGGACTCAGTCAAAAGGTCAGCAGGTCGACCTGGTGGGTGGAAGGGATTCGGGCAGCTTGCCGTCTGAGGAGGGGAAATTGGTTTCGATGTCGTTCCTGCAGCCCCTTCCCAGGTGGAGCACCACTGAGAACCCTCCCCACTTTCAGAAACAAACGAGCACAAGTCCCCTTAACACTGGTCTGTGCAGGCCTTGTCAGCTAGCTTCCATTAACCTCTCCTTTCTTGACCTGCAGAAGACAGGAAATATCAGGGAACACACACGCTTCCTTGCTTGTTTTTTCTGGACACTCTAGGGAAGACTTGGGAAAACAAGATATTGCCAGAATGAGCACTGACTTACCGAGCACAGTCAGCTTTGCTATCTCCTTCAAACAGGAGTTTCTGTAGGACACAGCCTTGGACAGCTGCCAGGACTCCGCAAGGACCACCCTGCAAAGAATGAGACCATTGCTGCCAGTGAGAACTGGCCTGGGGCAGAGTTTTTGGTTTCACCCAAATCCACCCCAGAACCCAACTGATAGAGTAAAGGGGCCCTGCCTTCTGCAACAGAAGGGCCTCTCATGTGGCAACTGCTTCTCCAACACACTAACCTTGGGTCACAGAGAGGGAGTGACAAGGCCCTGTGTCCACTCCTAGGGGAAGGGGACAGTTGGCAGTGTGTCATGGGAGGAAAGTGACTCTTCATAACCAGTCAGCTGTGAAGCCAAGGACATCACCATAGGTTTTCCATCATCTAGGGAAATGTTTCTGTGTCTACAGGTTGAGGGTGTTAATTGTCTACCGAGACTTCAAGGCCCATCCTAAAGGCCTCCTCTTCCAAGAAGCCTTTCCTGACCATCGCGGCTGGCAGTGAGCCCCTTCAGCAGCCTGTGGTTACGTGAGCTCTGCGCTCTCTTCTGCCCCACTCGTGGCCTGCTTCAGCACCACATTAGGTGTATCTTTGTCCTTTCCCACCCTGTAGTGCAGAGGCTTCTTGAGGAGCTCATCTCTGTAGGCATCACGGGGCTTAGCACAGGATCTGACTCCTGGACACATTGGCAAAGGCTAGTGGGACTGAACAACACAAACAGACTTCATCCAGTTTAAGGATTGTCTGAATGGCAGGCTGGGGTGCTCATGAAGACCAGCTGAGTTTGGCCACGAGAGGGAGGGACAGAAGCTGGTGGTCCTGGGGCTCGACCTCAGGCAGTGTGGGGCAGGGGAGGTTCCTGGGGCTTAAGAAACTGAACCGGACCAAGCTGCCCTGCTCATCTGCTGATTCTTGATCCTGGGTTTAGCTTATTTTCTGCCCATGAGTATAATGTGGGAACTGGGTATAAGCCATGTTCTAGGCCTGCAACCATTGGCCTCCGCTAGCCCAGCTTCTATTACATCCTTCTCTTCAAGCACTTGCTCTGCACACTTGATCCCTCTGCCTTTTCCTGCAGCCCCTAGACTTTCAAACCACCTCCCCTTCATTAATGCTGCCACCTGCCTGGAGTGCCCTTTTTCCAGCTCTATCTGCAAAATCCTGTGAATCTCTCAATGATCAGCCTAAGAAGGCCCCTCTAGTGGCCCCAAGCAGACTTAAGGCCTCCTACTGCTCTCTCCTGCTGAGGATCCCAGCACCTGCACCACTCACAGCAAGTGTTCTTAAATCCATGTTCAATTTGAACATCTCCAAAGCAGAGGGTCTTATTCCCCAGCTCTCACTCCACCAGCCACATCTGAAGTGCCTGTACCAAGTGACAACTCAGCACATGTGGGGCTGGATGGCCCAGAATAGCCCAGCTAATGCTCACAGGATTAACCAAAACTGGAAGATACACCCGCCCCTATGCATGATGGCCCCGCAGAAAGGTCCCAAGGAAAACTAGGAGCAACCTGCCTTGTTCTGCACAATGCCGTATTTTAACGAGGCTGTGTTACTAAAGGAAAAACTCTGAAGTTTCCATTCTTCATTGAAACAGCAAAAGCTGGAACCAAACAGAAGGGTCTTTATTTCCTATAAAAAGAAGAGAGAGTTTTACTGGTTGTTTTAAAAGCAAGCAACAATACGATGTTCAGTGTGCATATTCCTGCAGAAGTTGTTCTTGAATTCTAGCAGGGAAGTCAATTTTCTAGCATGGTTCATCTCTTTTCTTTTTATTTTTCAAGCTCATTCTTCTTATATTTGAGGAAAGAGAAACTCAATCCTGAGGGTCTTACCTCTGGAACATCTTTAAACCAAGCTAGCCTGTGCTGACATGGGCCAAAATCTTTGTAAGCTCCTTACAGGGGCCTTGAGAAACAAAATTTTAGATTTGCAAGGGATCTTGGAGGTCCTCTGATCTCCCACAGGCAAGACTAGGGGTTTTCAAACTCGACCTCACATTAGAACCATCTAGGATACGAAGTTCCTAGAAACAATCTTGATGTTGAGAAAACACACCAGCCAATTAAACCCCAGTATCAGTAGTTTTAAGATTCCCCCAGGTGATTCCACAGTGCACCGGATTTGAGAGCCAGTGCTCTAGTGCAGGGTTAGTATACTGTGACCCATGGGCCAAATCTGCCCCCACCACCTGTTTGTAAATAATGTTCTACTGGCACACAGCAAAGCCCATTTGTTTCCATACCATCCGTGGCTGCGTTCATACCATGATGGCAAAGTTGAATAGGTGCAGCAGAGATCACACAGCCAGCAAAGCCAAAAATACACTATTGAGCCCTTTACAGAAAGTGTCTGCCAACTCCTGGTCTCGTACAACTCTCCACCATGCGTAAGAACCTCCTCTGTGATGCTGCTCGTGAGCGGTCCCCCATGAACTCTGCCTGAACCACCCCAACCCCCCAGTGAAGGGGTTCCCACCACTTCTCAAGGCAGCCCCTCTGCTTTTTCACATCTGTCTTCTCCAGACTTCTGGCTGATAATGAGTTCACTGTTCATTTCCCATCAACCCATGCATCACCCTCCAGAGCCCCCAAAATGGTCAATCCCTTCCCCATGGACAGGCCCTCAGATGAGAAAGGCAGCATGTCCCCACCCACTCTCCTCATGATGGGCCCGCCCTCTCTCTGCCATGGTTTTACATCTGAGGGGGTCTCTGAAGCCTTGAGTGAGCCCCAAGACCAGCAGGTGGATTCTACAGCCACTTCCCTGCACCCCCTCTCTGGGCCAGACCTTTCCTGCAGACTCATTATTTTCCACCAGAATCAGCTCTTTTTTTCCTTTTCATTAAATATAAGGAAAAATCTCTTTGACAGAAGCATTTGTTCACATGTCATCAAATGTGGGCTGGTGGCACACAGGAGAAAGGATGTGTGGATTCATCTGTCAAGGCTCAGAATGACAGCTCCCGCTAGGCACAGTGTGGTCAACAGAGCCTGGGAACCTGGACTCTGCTTTCCACAGAGGCCACGTGCCCTGGGCCCTCCTGTTCTCTCTGCAGGCCTCACTTTTTCCAGTTGCTTTTGGAGACGCTACTGCTGCGTAGTCTTTAGGAGCCTAAGGGGCCTGCCCCAAGCATAAGTGCGCTCTGCAAAGACTCACTGCGTGGTGACAGATGACAGAGCACCTCCTCCCAGGTTTGGGGCCACTTAAGTGTATCTGACCCTCTGTAGCTTCAAAAGAGAGAAAGGAAGGAGAAGGGGGAGATATGAGAGAAAAGGGGAGAGGGGAGGAGAGGGGAAGGAAATGAAAGGACAAAACCTCTAGAAAAATATTTTGCTCTTTGATTTGTATGCTGAGTAAATATGTAGTAAGAAAGAGAAGGAGGTTAGCTGTGTCCCTAGGAGTTTTATTTTTCCCTCCTGGATCTTGGTGAAAGGCCAGAAGAGGACAGCAGGAATGACATTCCATCCTGCAGGAGCCTCTGGTCACAGGAGTGGTGAAGCCACCTTGGTAGCCGAGGATGGTGAGCAATCCAAGACACCCCTGCAGAGGAGGCTGCTGTGGCCAGGAACCTGCTCCTGGTCCCGTGACCACGGGGCCCTTTAAGTGGCCAAGGGAGGGCACCTGGACAGTGCCGAAGAATTGTTAACACCTCCCTGTCCTTCCCTCACTGCAACCTGGCCAGGGCTTAGGAGACCAGTACAGGAGCAGCGCTGCTCTAATGGGGACAACTGGACCATTTCCATCACACCCTAAGGGTGCCCACAGGGACATGATGAAGCAGCTCTATTCCCACAGTGGTTGGAGGGGAGGACATAACCTCCTCCCTCACCTTTTGTCTTGGAGAGGGAACGAGAGCTGCCAGGAGTAGACTGCAGTTTTCCTGACTCTCAGTTCACATTTTCTTCTACATCACACCCAAATTTCCATTTCAACAATGACCAAGAGATTACAATGAGCTGGATTGGGGCAGAAACACCAAAATCACACCATCCATATCCATTCAAATCAAGACACATTTAACCCAGGAGTCTCCTTACACTTACCTTTGCTACAGAGAGGTCGATTGGTTTTGATGCTGTCTGCAACTTGAGCACTGATGGGACTGGGGACAGGATGAACTCTTCCCTTATCAACTCATCCTCCACATCCTCTGAAAGAAAACCATGGCCATGTGAATCCCTTGTTATGACTCACGGAGAACAGAACATGAAGTCACTGAACACCACAGACATTGCTAAGTTTGTAGAAGGTTTGAGTGAAAGGAGGGTTCCTCCCTGCATTCATTCACCCCAGCTCTGTTTTGAAGTTCCCAGACCCTCAGCGGAAGGAAAGCAACCAGAGCAAGAAAGTCCACGCTCCTTGTCACAACCCTGCCCTGTTCATACCATGAGGATGTTGCCGAGTGAGACTTAGCTACTGGTCCCACTAGAAAGTTCCACGCATGGACATACAGTGGAACAAGTGTCTGGGGCCTAAGCCATCGAACCAGGACCAGGAAAGCCTAGCTCAGACACATTTCTTACAAAAGGTGGGCATGACTCGAAAGATCATTCCCCCGAGGACAAAGGTGAAGAGGACAGGACTAGGAAAGAAAATGGAACCATTGCTGATAAAAGAAGTATTGCAGATGATCACTATTGTAACTTGCATTTATTGACTGCTTGAATTTGATCACCTTCCTCCACCACAGCCTTATGAGAAAGTAATTATTATTATCTCCACTTATAGATGAGGAAACTGAGGCTTAGAGGAGTTAAGTAACTGGCCCCAAGTCAATCAAATGGAAAGTGGCAGAGAGAGTGACTGCTAGTCACTCTGCCATCCCACTGTTCTGGACCTCCAGCAGGGACCTTAAGCCATATTCCAGATATTGTTATCTCACAGTGGGACAACTGAGGCCTAGAGAGGGTCCCACCTGGGTCTCCGGTAGCACCAGCTGTGACTTCCCAGTTAGCTAAGGCCCCCTTGTCATTACACCTGCTGCTGCTGCATTCACCAGAACACAGTGATAAAGGACCCAGGGAGAAACAATGCCAAGGCAATGGTGCCGGCAAGGCTGAGCAGAGTGAACTCCAGAGGGTAGCTGAGGGCTTGGCTCTGTGAATCCAGCTCCCTAGAGGGGCCTGCCAGAGCAGGCCTATGTGGGCAGGGGTGGTATCAAGGGCCACCATTCCCAGGACACACAGCTTATATCTTATGCTACAGCCTCCTTTCTCCCCAGCGAGAACCAGCCACAGCACAAAGGGAACTCCTAGAGACTCAGGCCACTGAACAAGCAGATAGATTCTACTGTTGGGCTGGGGACAAAAAGTCTGGAATTTAAATATGAATCTGAATTTAGATGAGAATGCTTCTGATATGGTTTGGCTCTGTGTCCCCACCCAAATTTCATCTTGTAACTCCCATAATTCCTATGTGTTGTGCAAGGGACCCAGTGAGAGATAACTGAATCATGGGAGTGGGTCTTTCCTGTGCCGTTCTCATGATAGTGAATAAGTCTCACAACATCTGATGGTTTTAAAAAACGGGAGTTTGCCTGCATAAGCTCTCTTTGCCTGCCGCCATCCACATAAGTTGTGACTTGCTCCTCCTTGCCTTCTGCCATGATTGTGAGGCCTCCCCAGCCATGTGCAACTGTAAGTCCAATAAACTTCTTTCTTTTGTAAATTGCCCAGTCTCAGGAATATCTTTATCAGCAGCATGAAAACAGACTAATACAGTAAATTGGTACCAGTAAAGTGGGGCGCTGCTGAAAAGATACCTGAAAATGTGGAAGTGACTTTGAAACTGAGTAACAGGGAGAAGCTGGAACAGTTTGGAGGGCTCAGAAGAAGACAGGAAAATGTGGGAAAGTTTGGAACTTCCTAGAGACACGCTGAATGGCTTTGACAAAAATGCTGATAGTAGTATGAACAATAAGGTCTTGGAGAGGAGGAACTTGTTGGGAATTGGAGCAAAGGTGACTCCTGTTATGTTCTAGCAAAGAGATTAGCAGCATTTTGCCTCTGCCCTAGAGATTTGCAAACTTGAGAGATATGACTTAGGGTATCTGGCGGAAGAAATTTCTAAGCAGCAAAGCATTCAAGAGGTGACCTGGGTGCTGTTAAAGGCATTCAGTTTTATAAGGGAAGCAGAGCATAAAAGCTCAGAAAACTTGCAACAGAAAAGAAATGTAATAGAAAAGAAAATCCCATTTTCTGAAAAGAAATTCGAGCTGGCTGCAGAAATTTGCATAAGTAGCCAGAAGCCGAATGTTAATCCGCAAGACAATGGGGAAAATGTCTCCGGGGCATGTCAGAGGTCTTCATGGCAGGCCCTCCCATCACAGACCCAGAGGCCTAGGAGGAAAAAATGGTCTCATGGGCTGGGCCCAGGGTCCCTGTGCTGTGTACAGCCTAAGGACTTGGTGCCCTACATCCCAGCCACTCTAGTGATGACTAAAAGGGGCCAATGTACAGATCAGGCTGTGGCTTCAAAGGGTGAAGGCCTAAGCTTTGGCAGCTACCATGTGGTGTTGAGCCTGCAGGTGCAAAGAAGTCAAGAATTGAGGTTTGGGAACCTCCGCCTAGATTTCAGAGGATGTATGGAAACACCTGGATGTCCAGGCAGAAGTTTGCTACAGGGGCGGGGCTCTCATGGAGAACCTCTGCTAGGGCAGTGCAGAAAGGAAATGTGGGGATGGAGGCCCCACAAAGAATCCCTACAGGGGCACCACCTAGTGTAGCTGTGAGAAGAGGGCTACTGTCCTCCAGACCCCAGAATGGTAGATTCACCAACAGCTTGCACCATGTGCCTGGAAAAGCCACAGACACTCAACACCAGCCCATGAAAGCAACTGGGAGGGAGGCTGTACCCTGCAAAGCCACAGGGGCAGAGCTGCCCAACTCCATGGGAACCTACCTCTTGCATCAGCATGACCTAGATGTGAGACATGGAGTCAAAGGAGATTACTTTGGAGCTTTAAAATTTGACTGCCCTGCTGGATTTTGGACTTGCGTAGGGTGTGTGGCCCCTTTTTTTGGCCAATTTCTCCCATTTGGAATAGCTGCATTCTCCCAGTGCCTGTATCCCCATTGTATCTAGGAAGTAACTAACTTGCTTTTGATTTTACTGGCTAATAGGTGGAAGGGACTTGCCTTGTCTCAGATGAGACTTTAAACTGTGGACTTTTAGGTTAATGCTGAAATGAGTTAAGACTTTGGGGGACTGTTGGGAAGGCATGATTGGTTTTGAAATGTGAAGACATGAGATTTGGGAGGGGCTGGGGCAGAATGATATGGCTTGGCTCTGTGTCCCCACCCAAATCTCATCTTGTAGCTCCCATAATTCCCACATGTTGTGGGAAGGACATTGTGGGAGATAACCAAATCATGGAGGTGGCTCTTTCCTGTGCTGGTCTCATGAGAGTGAAAAAGTCTCATGACATCTGATGGCTTTTAAAAACAGGAGCTTGCCTACACAGGCTCTCTCTTTGCCTGCCACCATCCACATAAGATGTGACTTGCTCCTCCTTGCCTTCCGCCATGATTGTGAGGCTTCCCCAGCAACGTGGAACTGTGAGTTCTCTATTAAACTTCTTTCCTTTGAAAATTGCCCAATCTCAGGTATGTTTTTATCAGCAGCGTGAAAATGGACTAATACAGTTTCTTAGTTAGCGTCTCTGAAAAGCTACCCTATGACCATGGCCTTACATAAATAACCTAAAACAAAGACCAGATGTCTACCCAGCAACAAGAATGGGTCTTAAAAACATGATGCTGGGTAGAGAAAGTAAGAAACCAAATGAGATATATAACACAATGCTATCTATGTCAAGTAAAAATGATGCACACAAAACAGTATAGATTTTGCAAGAACATATACAAGATATAGATTAAGCATAAGAGAATGGTTGCCTATGGGAAAGGAAGGTAATAAGAGTATAAGGGGTAGGGCTAAAGATAAATAGTGAAAGTAAGTTAAGAGGGAGAAAGGGAAGGAGAGAGGAAAATGTAAAAGGGAGGGAAGGGGGCCAGGCGTCGTGGCTCATGCCTGTAATCCCAACACTTTGGGAGGCCGAGGTGGGTGGATCAACTGAGGTCGAGTTCGAGAGCAGCCTGGCCAACATGGCAAAACCCTGTCTCTACTAAAAATACAAAAATTAGCCAGGTGTGGTGGCACGGGCCTGTAATCCCAGTTACTCAGGAGGCTGAGGCCTAAGAATCACTTGAACCCAGGAAGCAGAGGGTGGAGGGTGCAGTAAGCTGAGATTACACCACTGCACTCCAGCCTAGGCAACAGAGCAAGACTCCATCTCAAAAAAAAGAGTGGGAAGGAAGAAAGGGAAGAAGACTGATAGGCAGGCTTTGCAAAGACCAACACTGAGAATGTTCTCTGGAGGAAAAGAGATGTGTGATTAACTCCACCTTAGACATCTGAGGCCCCAAACAAAGGGGCAGGATAACCTGAGTGATTCCAGATTACTGGAGGACTGACCCTGAAGGGTTTCTTGCAATGGCTTGAGCCAGATTGTTTCCTGGAGGCACAAAGTGACAGTATTTAAGCCTATTTAGAGGTTTCTATTTAGTCTGAGGTTGTCAGGGAGGGAGCCAGGCCTGAAACATGCTCTGCCTGGGTCCCATGAAGTAAATCTGGGAATGAAGGCTGGGGGCCCAGGAAAAGCAGATGCCAATGGAGCATAGGCCAGGGTGAGCCCCTTGGAAAAGGCAAACTCCTTTGGCTTCTGCAGGGAGGAATTGGCCCGAGTGCAGGGAGTTGGTTCAGGACCATATAGCAGGCCTCGGGCCCAGATGTGGTGGGAACGCCATGCAAGGGAAAAATAAAACACTCCAGAATGACATGTTGGCCAGGCAGACAAGGCCATCTGTAAATGTCAGTGGTTTGAGAATGCTATTTTTAAGGTCCTGGTTTAAATGTCTGATTGAAAAGAAGCAAGGGGTTTTGTTTCCCATACCATTTTATGTGCTTTTTGTAGGATATATGTACATATGCATAAAGTAATTGGATTTTATTTCAATAGGGAGTCAAAGATACCAAGGGGAATGATATTCATAGGAAGATTCCATAGGGAGAATGGGCCACATAGCTTTTTTCTGGGAGCCTGTGCAGAATTTCCTACTGACCACAAGATATCTTCTGGAAGTGCCCCAACACCAGAAACTCAGAACCCTTCCTGGCTTCAGTTTCAATAAAAGACCCCATCTCTCCTCTAGCCTTCTACCAGAGTCCCAGACTGAAACCTCCACCCTCTCTCACCCACCATGCCAGTCCAGCCTCTGGATCACTCTGCCTCCAGAATGTCTCATATCCTGTCTCCCCGTTGCCTCTGTCTCTCCACTGTTACAGGAATATGTCCTTATCTTTCTGTTTTCTCAGCAAGTGCATTCTTTAGCACCCATGATGTACTAGGGATGATGTGGGACAGAGGTCAGAGATGACTAAGGCCCCACCCCTTCATTCAAGCAACTCCCTGCCAAGGGAGAGACAGAGCCCCCTGAAAAATTACAACATAACCCAGTAAGTGCTGAAAAAGGGACGAGTGCAAGGGTTTTCAGAGCAGAGAGGGAGGCAATTAATTCTGCCATAAATGCTCAGGGAAACTTCCCATAAGAGGTGAAATTTGGGCAGGTCCTGAAATACCCATTGGATTTCCCAGGTAACAGGGGTCTCATTAGCTCTTCTCTGGACTACACCAAGAGCCCCTCACCAGTATCCCAACATCTAAGCTTGTATGCCTAAAGTCTATTCTACACCTAGCCCCCAAATGTGCAGCCCTAGATATCTCACTAGCACAGAATCTCTGCCCAATGACTTGCTGTCCAGTTCTTTAGCACAGCACTCAAAATCATCTTGCCCAGCCCACTCTTCACTTCAGCCTCCTCTCACACTGACCCCCACACCCTCCCCGACAGGGCCATCACCTCCAACCAATCTTTCTCATACATACACCAGGCTTTTGCCCATGCGGCTCCTTCCATATTGCTATTTGACAAGACCTTGCTCATTCTTCAGAGTTCAGACTAAATACCTACACACTATGGAAGCTTCCAAAACTGATATGGTTTGGCTGTGTCTCCACCGAAATCTCATCTTGAATTGTAGTTCCCATCATCCCCGTGTGTCATAGGAGGGAACTGATGGGAGGTAATTAAATCATGGGGGCAGTTACCCTCATGCTATTCTTATAATAGTGAGTTCTCCTGAGATTTGATGGTTTTATAAGGGGCTTTTCCCCCTTTTGCTGGGGACTTCTCCTTCTTGCTGCCATGTGAAGAAGGACATGTTTGCTTCCCCTTCTGCCACGATCGTAAGTTTCCTGAGGCCTCCCTAGCCATGCTGAACTGTGAGTCAATTAAACCTCTTTCCTTTATAAATTACTCAGTTTCCGGTATGTCTTTATTAGCAGCATGAGAACAGACTAATACAGAAACCCATCACAGAACTTGGCTTATTAAAGCACTTAGGCACTGCTGGGCATCTGCTTCATGTGTTGCTATGGGAAGACACCTCTCTTCCTTTGTCCTACCCACCCCACCCTCCAAAAAGGCAAGGCCACCTTTTATTCACCTTGGTCTGCCTTCTACAGAGCCTTGCATATGCGCTGGCAGGTAATTACTGACAAGAGTTTACTGAACTGAACCAAAGTAAAATGAACGGGGATGGAGAAGGAGTGCTGTTCCTCTAACCAAATTTGATTTTTGTTTCTGAACTTCTCAACCCCTAACCCCCTGACCCCCACAAGACTTCTCCTTCCTTTCCTTTCATGAACTCTCTCCATGACTGGGTTCCACGGTCTCCTATCCTTCACCTTCTTCTCCTTTCCTAAATCATTAGCTGAGCCATTAGCAAAGAGAGGTCGGCCTTCCTCCAGAAAACATGCACACACACACACACTTCAAACAGCTGCTTCTAAAAATTGCTAACAGCCTTCCTTCCAGTAGAAGCTCTCTGGGTTCTGAAGACCAGGAACTGCTTTGCTGGTGTCCAAACACAAGCAGCTTTCACAGCAAAATCTCAAAGTGCAGCGGTGCATAAAAAGGGTTTGGATGCCAGCACCTCCTGACTCCATGGTGTACTCTGCACAGCCATGCACAGAAATCTACCCCATCTGGGGAGCTCTGAGGATCTGCTACTTCTAGGATGAGTTATGCAGAGTAAACAAACCCCCACCTCCGCCTCTGCAGCTCAGAGGCCTGCACCTTTCTTTCAACCTCATCAAAGCAAACTGTCAGACTACACGTCTCACACAAGAGAGTTCTAAATAGGGGAACTGCTTTCTTCCTTCAGTTTAAAAGGGAGAGTTCAAAAGGGAGAAGAAGAGCATGTGAACAGCTCTTGTCTGCCCAAATGGTGCAATAGGTAAACTGTTGGCTCCAGAAAAGGAGCAAATGTTGGCAGCACTCAAGCCTCATCCTCTCACGGCCAGTCCTTGGTCTCAACATCCTCAGTCTCTAGCTGCTTCTGCAAAACCCTGCAAATGCATCAGTCTTTGGAGAGTAGGGAATTACAGAAAGAGAGAGAAAAAAAGTTAGCTTCAAAACTAAAGAGTGGAAGGAAATGTGCTCTATCTTGATCTCAGAGAGCAGTTACACAGATGTACACAGAAGTGAAGATGCAGACCAGGGCACTTAAGGTTGTACACTTAATGCCTTCACTGTTTGTGTCTTATGCCTCCATAATACACTGATAAACTTTTAAAAAGGATGGGCCTTCCCAGACAGAGCCATACAGATACTTTGAATGAGAACTCTTTTCTGGAGACCTTAGTTAACTTCCTAAGAGGCCGTTACTGAATGGCCCTAAAAAAAATACCAAATGCAGAAAGAGCTTCTCTGGCCCCACAGTGTAGATCCAGAAATGACTGGTCTTCTTACAAGGATGTCCCCAGGAGAGAAGGGCAAGCAGTAGAAGACACAATCAGAGAGAGAGTAGTCTGCTCTACTCACTTGACCGGCCCCACTTGCTGAGGTCAGGTGGAAGGAAAGGGGCCCCCCACCACCCATCACCCAGACAGAGCAAACGAGGACCCCTTGGGCCCTGATGGGCACAGCACAGAGGCACCCGCTGCACCTACCAAGCCGCAGGGCACCCAGCTCACTATCCACCTTGTCAGACGGCAGCAACTGATTTTTCCTGGAAAATAGAAAATATCAATGTACCAGAGGAGACTGACAGATAAACGTAAACGGCAGAGAAGATTGTTAAGAGCAATGGACAGGCATTCAGGAGACAGGTCTCTCTAGTCTTGGCCTTGCCTCTGTGTGCCTTGAATACTCCCCCTCTCTCAGCCACAGGTTCCACATGGGATGGGACCAAATAGCCCCCATGATGCTTGTCAATTCTGTGTTCTCACAAACAGACTCATACACCAGCCAATACAGGATGGTCAGCTCTGTAGGTTGGCATTTGCCAAGCACTGCATGTAGGCTGTCTCGCCAATTTCACTGCAATACTTCTGGGAAACACACACACACACACACACACACACACACACACACACACACACAAATTGAGTTCCTGTCATCATTGCCTAGAATTTGTTCATCTCATCTCCATGTTTTTCGTTTGTTTGTTTCCTCTCTCCTAGCTTTCTGGTAAAGCCATCAGCAGCTATTTATAAGAAACCTCCGGCATGCACGAAAGGGTTTAAAGGAACCCTCCTGTATCTTCCTGTGACTTAAAACATTGCCCTGTGATTCTGATTTGTAAATTCAAGTATGTGCACACAGAGCTTTCTTAAAAGGTGGACCCTTTGAGGGAGCATTTTCTGAAGCTCCCTTTAGATTTTTCTGTTCTCCAGCATGCATCAACCTGAACTAAAGTAAAATCATTTCTAAAGAGAATGTATTAAAAATAACAATATTACATCACTCTCTGAAAACCCATTTACTATGTTAAAAAATGACAGCTCTTTTGAGCGTGGCATTGAAATATATTTTCCTCCAACATCCTTGCAGGGTAAGATATGATTGAAGTAACAATCGTAATCTTGCCCTGGTGTACTCCATTGAATTGGTTTCCTCCTGAAGATGTATGAAGGGGCGTGAATGGAAGACCTCAGAGGACGCACAGTACCAAATCCCTGAGTACATACTTCTTCAGACTCTGGGTTTCTTTCACTGGCGCTAGAACACAGAACTCCCTCACCCTCCCTCCCAGGCAGTCCTCATCCTCCATGTGTCCTCCTCGACTCAGTCAAGTCATTCGCCTTAATTCAAAACCACAAAATCCCTCCACCCAACACCACCAGGATTCTACAGGCATTCTTGTGGGGACTGGTGGAAGAATGAGCTGGAAAGAGGAGTTAAGGCATAGGGGGGTGGTTAGAGGGATGTGGAAGGGGCAGTCGACACTGAGGTTGTCAGAGCACCCCCACCCATGAAGAACTGCACTTTCATCAGAAGCCTCTTCCAGCCACACTTCTCCCACCTCTGCCCGCTCTGCAACAAAGGGCTGAGGACCTGAGTTCTACCCTGCCTATCCTGTCTGTTACTGTTTCATCTGGAGATGAAGGCAAGGCATCCTCCCCTTGCTGTGCCTCAGTGTCCCTTTCTGAAAATTAAGGACCAAGGCATTGGTACTAAGCCTCTAAAATCCTCCTTGAACCATTTCAAGCAGGGCACAGCAGCAGCAAAGACATCTCTCCAACATCCTGCATCCAATAACATCTCTCTTGAACCCCCACCTCTGCTCTCTGCCTCTTCACCTCTCACCTAGATTATTTTAATAGGCTCCTAACTGGTTTCCTGACCCTTAGTGTCACCCACCCTTGGCCCCCAACATTTTCATATGGCTACCAAAGTCATCTTCCTAGAAAGCAAATCTGACCACGACACTGAAGCCTGGCTGAAATTCTTCAAAGAGTCCCCATCATCACCATCAACAATAACAATAATCCCATGTATTAAAATAACAGCAAGAGTGCCAATATATTCCTAAAGGCTCCTTTGACTGTTCCACACACTGTGCTAAGTGCTTTGCAAGCCTCAGAAGTCATCTGCTTCTCAGAACAGGTTTATGAAGCACTTATTTCACTGAGTCTCAAAAATGTTTAGTAATTTTCCTAGGGTTACACAGCAAGTAAGTGGCAGCACAGGAATTTAAACCCAGGCGATAACTCCAAAGACAATGGCAATAACTACATTTACTGCTTCCTTATAAAAATAAAATCCAGGCCCATGAGGGTATTCTGCAAGGCTCTCCATGACCTGGTCACCTACTGCCCAGCCTCATCTCACTCTAGGCCATCACACTCCGCCTGCATTTCCTGCATGCTGAGCGTCTCAGCTCATGTCTCTGTATCTTTTCATAAGCTGCTCATTCCATCTAGAATAGTCTGGCAAACAAACTCACACTAATCCTCTAAAGCCCAAGTGGAACATCAGCTTCTTCTCAACTCCAAAGAACACATTTATTCATTTATTCACTCACTCACCCAGCACACACGTGAGGCTATCTGGCAGGCCTACCTCACTGCCCAGAAGAAACACATTACACAGATATGTAAAATGAACAGATGTTACATGCAATGTCGCGTGGTGTTGTAGGCTGAATAACGGCCCTCAATTATATCCACATCCTAATCCCTGAGTGTTACTTTACATGGCAAAAGAGATTCTGCAAATAAGAATAAGCGAAGGATCTTTAGATGAGGAAATTATCCTATATTGCCTAAATGGGACCAATGTAATTACAAGTATCCTTATCATAAAGAGGTAAAGGGAGATTTGACACAGAAGAAGAGAAGGCGATGTGAACATGGAAGCAGAGATTGGAGTGATTTACTTTGCAGACAGGAAGGAGCTGCAAGCCAAGGAATCCAGGTGGGTACTAGAAAGTGAAAACGGCAAGGAAACAAATTCTCCCCTGGATCCTCAAGAAACAACCAGCCCTTTCAACACCTTGACTTTAGCCCAGTGGAACTTCAGCCTTCCAGAACTATGAGATAATAAATTCATGTTGTTTGAAGCCACTTAGTTTGTGGTAATTTGTTATGGCAGCAATAGTAAACTAATACCATGGTAAGAGTTACAAGCAAGGAAGAAAAAAGAACTGCAGGATTCTCTTGGTCTCCTCTGGATCCCAGGTGTCCAGCATGTAGCCAGTGCTCCATAAATGGGTGCTCAATGCCAGATGATTCTCACAGAAGCTAGGTGGCTTACACAAGGTCACATGACTTAGAAGTGCCAGAGTCACGATTCAAACCCAGGCTGCTGGCTTCAAATGCTCTACTTTGCTCTTGCCTCTATTTTCCACATCCTTCCCCTGCTCAGAAACTTCCATGGCTTCCTGAAGACCACAGGACAAGGGCCAAATCTCCCAAGTGGTTCCCTTGGCTCCTGAGGGTAGGCAGGTGGCCATGAGCCCGCTGAGATGGTGGGAATAATGTTTCCACTGGGTAGGGTACAGCTTGGCCTCTCTCTCCAGTCATGGGACTTCCACCCAGAGGGCCATCCATCAGCTACAAGAGCCCAGCTCAGATGCTTTGTGCCAGGTTCCCATAGATCTCATCACCAGAGGAGACTTCAATTATGCTTCCACATAGAGAATGTGCTTATTGTTCCTTTCATGTGTCTCTCTGTGGCATAAGCTTTACAAAGTTTAAAAGGTCAGTTTAAAAGCATGTTCCTGCCTTTGAGTGAAAACTATTCTGAACAACAATGACAAAAAGATAAATCAAGGGACTCAAAACACTTTTTCAAAGTGTGATTGTGCTGATAACCCAGAGACATGTGTCAAAGCATGCAACTAATAAATTCATGGGGGCCAGCTGGCAGAACTCAGCTCACTCCTCTTCTAAGGCCTCCACCTCCCACCACAGCTCCTCTCATGCCCCGCCAGGGAGAGGCACGAGCCAGATCACTGCTGGTGTTCTGGGCTCCATGGGACCAGGACTCAATCTCTGAATCCTTGGGTTGGTGGAAAGAGCCACTCTCACATAATAACAGAGAAGAAGCCAGGTGTGGTGGCTCATGCCTATAGTCCCAGCATTCTGGGAGGCGGAAGCGCGACGATCACTTGAGGCCAGCCTGGGCAACATATCAAGACCCTCTCTCTACAAAAAATAAATAAATTAGTTGAGCATGGTGTCACGCACCTGTAGTCCCAGCTACTCAGGAGGCTGAAATGGGAGGATTGCTGGAGCCCAGGAGTTTAAGGCTGCAGTGAGTTATGATCATGCAAGCCGCTACCTCTAAAAAATAAAAATAAAAATAAATAGCAAAAAAAAAAAAAACTGAGAAGACGAGATGCTTATTCCTCTGTGTTTGTTCCTAGATTCTTAGCTAAATTAGTTATGGGTTCTAAAAGAAAGGCATCTCATGAAAATAAAGATACTGATCACTTACTGCTATGGTTTGAGTATCTGACCCCTCTAAAACTCATGCTGAAATTTAATCCCCAGTGTGGTCAAATTGAGAGACAGGGCATTCAGGAGATGATTGGGTCATGAGTGCTTTGCCTTCATGAATGGATTAATGGGTTCATAAATTAACAAGTTGTTATGGGAGTGGAATTGGTGGCTTTCTAAGAAGTGGAAGACAGACCTGAATTAGCACACTCAGCCCCCCCATCATGTGATGCCTTGAGCTACCTCAGCACTCTGCAGAGAGCCTCCACTAGCAAGAGGGCCCTCACAAGATGTGACCTCCCATCCTCGGACTTTCCAACCTCCAGAACTATAGGACACAAATTTTGTTTCCTTACAACTACTCAGTTTCAGGTTTTCTGTTATATGCTACAGAAAATAGACTAAGACATTTGCTATATATTTGACGAACTATCAGAACCCACTGTCAAGGAAGTTCAAATTTACCCCATTTATATGGCACAAGAATCTAGAATATAAGAAATTAACATAAATTTTTCCCAAGTCAATGATACCCCAGCACACCTAACCAAAGTAATGTAAAATTATCTGGCAGAGCACTTCTACAAACCAGTTCAAACAAGATTCCCTGGAAGAGAGAGGTTTTTTTTGTTTTTTTTTATTTGTTTTTTTAAGTCCTACCAAAATATGCTCAAACTAAAAAACTCTTAAACACATGAGAAACGATGTACCATGAGTGAAAGCCAACAGACACAGCAAATAGGACTCCCAAAGACTCAAGATGGAGCAAAAATCTTAGAGAGGCTGTAAATTAGAAAAACTAGAAACTTTTTAAAAACAGGAATGGAAATCATAAGAAAAGAGCTAGACATTATGAAAAAAGAATGGGCAGTTTTGAGGAGTAAATGCAGTCATTGAAATAACGGGCATATAACAATGGTGATAGATGATATATTAAATATTGAAAAAAAATTCATGAGTCTGCTACTGAAGGAGGAAGGAATGAAGGACAAGAAGGAAGAAGGTGGAGGGAGTGCAAGGAAAAGACAGAGAAGATGGACAAGCTCTTTTCTACAGAATACCGTCAATGAATGTAGAAGGAATTATAAAATTAGAAAATCATCATTTTACACACTCCAATTTAATCATTTATATGGGAAAGGGTCATCAGTAGATGCCAATACAACTGGATGGAAGGTTTTTGAGGAACAGGATATTCATATGGTCTGAAAGTTTCAGATTACTTATTAATTGCAAAAGGGAAAGTTATCTTTACAATGACAGAGAGAGTGACATACACCACCTTAACAGAGTGATCCAACTTAGCATCATCAAAATAAAACAAACTGACATTAATGAGGTCCTGATGTGATGTAACAGGAAATACACAACATCACTTATGTATTGTCCTTGCCAAAAAAAAATGCTTAATGTAAACCTAATAATGAAACAAACCAACAAATCTAGAATATGGGTGTTCTTCGGACAAGCCCATTCTCTTCATGAAAAACTAAAACTGAGATTAAAAAAGACTAGAGGCTGGGCACAGTGGCTCACACCTGTAATCCCAGCACTTTGGGAGGCCAAGGTGGGCAGACTGCTTGAGCCCAGAAGTCGGAAAACAGTCTGGGCAACATAGTGATAACCCGTGTCGGCAAAAAAAAAAAAAAAAATTCAAAAATTAGCCAAGTGTAGTGGTGCATGCCTGTAGTCCTAGCTGCTCGGGAGGCTTCAGGTGGGAGGATCACTTGAGCCTGGGAAGCCAAGACTGCAGTGAGCTGTGGTCATGCCACTGCACTCCAGCCTAGGCAAGAGTGAAACCTTGTCTAAAAATAAATAAATAAATAAATAAATAAATAAATAAAATAGAGAGGCACGTCAACCAAGACAATGAGCAAACCTCGAATGGATCCTGGATTGAAAAAAAATAAAGCCTAAAAGAATATCTGGGGAACACTTGAGAGAGATTTGATTATGGGCTACATGTCAGATAATGTTATTGAATCAATATGAAATTTATTGGGCCAGGTACAGTGGTTCACACCTATAATCCCTTTAGGAGGCTGAGGCAGGAGGACCACTTGAGGTCAGGAGTTTGAGACCAGCCTGGGCAACATGGCAAAACCCTGTCTCTACTAAAAATACAAAAATTACCCAGACTTGGTGGTGTGAGCCTATAGTCCCATCTACAGGACTATGGGAGGATCCCTTGAATCTGGGAGACGGAGGTGACAGTGAGCCAAGATCACACCACTGCACTCCAGTCTGGGTGTCAGAGCAAGATTCTGTCTCAAAAAAAAAAAAGAAAGAAAGAAAGAAATTTTGTAGGTACTGTGGTTGTGGAGGAAAATGTTCTTGCCCTTAGGAGATGCAAGCTGAAATATTTACAAGTGAAATGTCAGTATATCTGTATTTTACTTTAGAATGAATCATCAGAAAAATAAGTGTATATATAAATACATATAATATATAGGGGAGGAGGAGATGGGAGAGAGAGCAAAAGAACAAATGTGACAAAATCATACCAATTGCTGAATTTAAGTGAAAAGTCTACAGATATTCATTGCACTCTTCTTTCAAGCTTTTTGCAGGTTTGAACTTCTTTAAAATTTGGAAAAATCTTTTGGTAAACATAAACAGTAGATTAGATATAGTGAAGACATCATTAACTACTAAGAGCTATCAGATGACATTACTCAAAATATCACCAATCAGGAGAGAGATAAACTGCATGAAGGAGCAAATAAGAGACATGGTGGAAAAACTTCTAAAGTCCAACATACATATAAAAGAAGCTCCAGAATGAAAGAATAAAGAGAATTTAGGAAGGGAAATACCTGAAAAGGTAATTGCTAAGAACTTTCCAGACATGCATCCTCACAGAAACACGAGATTCAAATGGACATGTAAAAATAAATGCATACCTAGACATGTCATTTTAAAACTACTGGAATACAAAAGACAATGAAAAAAATCTTAGAGAAAAGGCAGATTACCTATAAACAGTTACAGCAGACTTCTCAATAGCAATGACAAGGGCATAAGACAATAAAATAACATCTCCAAAGCTGAAAGAAAAAAACTGTCAACTTTGAAATCCCCAACTAAAACATCATTAAAAGTAAGAACAAAATGAAGACATTTTCAGACAAGGATTAAAACAGTTTACTATCACAGACCTTCACTGAATGAACGATTAAGGACTCATATCAGGAAGAAAAGAAATCAGTAAGCATTTAGATAAACCTGAATGAGAACTGATAATAAAAACAATTAAAGTAATAACAATAGTAACTAATTTAAGAGCAGTTAAAAACAAAGGGAAACTAAAACACCAGACATAATAAACAGGAGCATGGGAATGGGAAACAATCATCAGAGTTAAAGCTTCCTAAAATCTCACATTTTTTTGAGGGGGTAGAGGGATTGATTAAAGTCAAGTAAGATTAAAAATTTAGAAGTAACCACTAGAACAATAAAAACATGACGTATAATTTCTAAATGTGAAAGGAGTAGAAAAAAAATACATTTCAGTTAATTCACAAGTAAGTGCCACTGTGGAAAACAGTCTGGGAGTTCCTCAAAAAGTTAAAAATAGAATTATTCTCCAATTCCATTTTTCAGTATGCACCCCCAAAGAACTGAAAACAGGGACTCAAACAAATACATGTGCGTAAATGTTCACGGCAGCACTATTTACAATAACCAAAAGGTGGAGACAACCCAACTGTCAATCAACAAATGAGTAAATAAATAAAATGTTATATACCCATACAATGGAATATTATTCTGCCATCAAAAGGAATGAGGTATGGATACATGCTACAATATGGATGAACCTCAAAAACATTATGTTAAGTGAAAGAAGCCTGACACAAAAGCTTATATATTATATGATTCCACTTATGTGAAATATCACAGATTGGTAGTTGCCAGAGACTGGGGGTTGGGGGAGGAATGGAGAAAAACTGCTTAATGCATAAGGGATTTTACTTTGAAGAAATTAAGATGTTCTAGAACTAGACAGAGGTGGTGGTTATACAACACTGTGAATGTACTAAATGCCACTGAATTGTTCACTTTCAAATGGTTAATTTAAAAAATAAGAAAGCAAGAAAAGAGGAGAAATTATACAAAGAAAAAATGTGGCAAAAGGGAAGTATGATATATAACAGGACAAATAAATTCAAGTAAATCAGCAATTATACTAAAGGCAAAAAAAATTAAACTTGCCAGTTAAAAAAGACACAGATTGAATTTTACTTTTAAAAATTATCTATATGCTATTTTAAGACACATGATACAAAAGTGTAACAGTAAAGCATGGCAAAAATATACCACTTGTATACTAGCCATTTAAAAGGCGATATAGCTAAATGCTATCAGATAAAAACAGACTTTGGAATAAAAAGTGTTATTAGTGATAAACTTACTCATTAGAGAATAATAAAAGGAAAAATTCAACAGAAAAATGTAGCCATCATGAAACTCTATGCTCCTAACAACAAAGCTTCAAAACATATTATCAAAAATTTGACAGAACTACAAGGAGAAACTGTTCGATCCGTGAGCATGATAGAAAATTTTAACACATCTCTCCCAGCAACTAACAGATCAAGCAGAAAAATAACATTAATAAGAATAAAGACTATTTGAACATTAAAATAACATGTTTGATCCAAAACATCCAACTGTTAAATAATATATTCTTGTCAAGCACAAATGTATAAATATTGACCATACAGCAGTCCACATATTATGTCTCAAAAAATTCCAAACTGTGTTTCTGATTATAAAGAAATAAAAAAAGAATTCAATGATAAAGAGATAGCTCCTCTACACTCCCCCAAAATAACCCATGCATTACAACATTTTAAAGAAATAATGGCAGAAAATATTTCAAAATGGCTAACATTAAAAACACAACTTATAAAGTCTTATGGGAAGCAGTTAAAGTAATATGGAGAGGGCAGTGTATAGCATAAAGGCACCTATTACTGTGGAACAGTGGAAAGCCAAAGAGCTAAGCATCCCCCAGCAAAAGAGAACAACAGAATAGACCAAAAGAGAGTAGGAAGGAGGAAAAATAAATGCAAGATGAAAAAGTTACTGAAATAAAAAATAATAGATTCAACAACCTTCAAAACTGATTCTTTTAAAAGATTAATAAAAAGGCAAACCTTTGGCAAGATTGATAAAGAGAAGAGAGTATAAATAAACAATACTACGAGTGAAAAGGAAGGATAAAACTAAACATTATCAATAGGAGCTTTTCAGTAAGAAGAAAATAGTATGAATAAGTTCAAACCAATATATCTGAAAACTGACAGATGGGACCATTTTCTAGAAAAATCACAAAACTGACGAAAAACGAACAGAAAATCTGAAACTACCTATAATCATTTTCTTAAATCATTAATTTAAAATTCACCCCCATTTCCAGCCCCAACATACACACGAAGAGTTTTACTGATGTGTTCCACCAAATATAACAAAATCTCCCCAGTTTACATTCCCAAATAGAGTGCACTCGGACTCTGGAACCACCCATCCCAGCTATAAACCTCACTGACACACTAGAAGTCTGTGCAGGACAGGCAAGTGTCCAGCTTCTCTGGGCTTCAGATTCTTCATCTGTTCTTTATTTTTCATCTAATGGGGCTAATAATAGTCTTCCCTCAAAAGATTGTTATGAGAATTAAATGAGTTAATACATCAAGTACTAGGAATAGCACCCTACATACAGAAATTGCTATGTGTTGGTTGAGATAATGATGATTAATGAGGTTACCACAACCTTGATTCTAAAAATCTAATACCTGTAAACATAAAATACAAAAATATAAAATACAATAGACAACTGTATTACCATGAGTTTGAGAGAAATTATGACCAAATAGAAATGCAAGACTATTTTAACAGTAGAAAATCTAATAATGTAATTCATACCAAGAGATTTAAAAAATATAAAATAATCTAAATAGATGCAGAAAAAGCACTTGATAAAAATAAATATCCATATATGTTTCTTTAAAAATAATTCTTAGCATGCTCAAGGGAAGGAAAGGATTTTATTTGAACCCTGAAGAACATCCTACCTAACGCTGAGGCATTGGAAGCATCCCTGCTAGAGTCAGTAACAAGGTGAGGATGTCCAGCATCCCACACATACCCAATATGCTGGTGATATACTTACTAGAGGCCAAGCAACAAGGCGAGTGAAACTGAAAACCCCAGGACCAGAGTCCAGGTTTCCTGACTACAAATTCAGCACTCCTACCACTCTCCCATATGAAACAGAACATCATTTTGCAATGAACAAGAGGGTTAGATTATAATGAATGAGAGAGTTGTTCAGACATGGACAGACATATAGGAACTGGATGGACATGCACATGCTAGGTAAGACTGGCATCACCTGGCAACAGATGCATTGCCTCTAGTCTCAACCTCCCTTTTGCCGGAGTTGTCTTTGAGGGGCTATAAGAACCACAACACTTCGGGAACCTGGGCTTCTGCTCTTCAGACCCAGCCCCTCCCCACCTGCAAGCACTTCTTGACCATGTACGTACACAGCAAACACTGGTGGTGCCCACCAGGGACAGCGGTGCTGTACTCCTTCCTGGCTTTTCCATCAGTGACTCTGCATAACCCCCATCACTTCAACAGTTCTCATGAATGACTGAACTGCTGGAGAAGCAGTAAGTTTTTGTGAGTCAGATCCCTGAGGGCAAGTTGATATAAAAAGACTAAAAAAAATTTTTTTTAATGTAGAATGCTAAAAAAAAAAAAAAAAAAAAAGACAAACCCAAGTTCTCCATGGAAGAAAAGCTTTTTTTCCTTTCACTTTCCTGCTCTCCTTTTTTCTTTAGTTTCCTGTAGCTCCTCAGCCAAGCTCCTCTAGGTATAGGTGGAGTACAGAATTGTGGTTAGAGCTGGATGGCACTTAGACGTCACCTGGCATGACCTTTGGTGTTACAGACAAGGAAACCAAGCTCCAGGAAGAGGATGGGAGTTCTTCAGTGTCTTCATCTCCTGGGAGCTCAGTGGGACTCTGAGCCTCTGGAGGGGCTTCTTCTACCTCCCTTGGCCACTGGATATTCACAGGCATTTTTCAAATTAAGCCATAAAGAACATGAGGTCTCATGAAGGGTTGGGTTATCGAGAAGTCATCGCGTGCACTAACTATCACAATGTGTAGCAACTTTAACAGATCTTAAGTTTATACCCTGCAGTTGCCAGTTCTCAAACGGTTGACCTACAACATATAAAAGGAATATTTTTTTCTCTCTGTCTTTTCTTTCCTCTTAAGGATGTGGAAAACCTGACTAGAATTGCTGGCCTGACATTTCCTGTGAGAAAAGCTCTCTGCTTGGAATCCTGTGAAAACAATCTGCCTTAACAATTCAACTCAAATAAATTATCTTCCTGAAACCAGTGAATCCCTTAATTGGGAACTGGGCTGCATACCCAAGTCTCTCTCTTCTGGGTCCATGATGACAAAGGTGGACAAAGATAGGGATCGCCCAGTGAGAACAGATTTGGGAGGAAGGGGGGCGGGAGGGAGGGAGAAACGGATGGCCCCTCATCCTCCTGGAAAAGCCATCGGGCCCAGGCTGTTTGGCTGCAGAGAACACATGCTGTACTCCAGCCTCCTAAGCCATTGTTCTGTCGGGGTGATGGTTTCTCAGCTTAACTCTCTTTCCGTATGTGTCCCTCCCGACAGGCCTTGGCACACGTCCTTCACAAGAAGTATGCAGAGCCAGAGCAAGATCTGAAATCAGTTCCAACATTTCTCCTTCCTGTATCTCTGCTCCTTGAGTCAGGCTGGATTCTGGAACCTTCCAGGAACGGAGAAGAAATTTACCACAGTCTCAGACTCAGAAGTTTTCTTCAAGGGCATGCAGTTTGCAAAACAAAACTGTACAAAGATGTGACCTTCCCTCATATTATTTCCCTATTCTTCCAATTTGGCATACGAGACCCGGGCATGCAATTGGTATTCAATGGATGCTCCCTCTGGAAGCTGAGGAGTACTCAGAGATCACCTAGATACAGCTCATCCAGCTGGAAGGGCTGAAAAGGCTAATCCAGACCATCTAGTCTAATCCTGCAGCCCTGCTGGAGGTGGGAGTCAAGGACAGAGCTTTCCCAGGGCCCCTGGTTAGTAGGCAGAAATAGAGTTTTAGGCTCCTGACTCTCATCTTGGTTTATTTTAATCTATCCCATGCTGGATATTTGAGGCACTGCCTTCATTTTCTTAAGACTCAAAAATGCATTAGGACTGATTGCTCTTCTCTTGGGGAGACACACACCAGGACTTTGTGGCCCTCCCAATTCACACCTCCCTGCCCTTCTCTCAGGCTGAAGTTTCCTGGGCATGGCTGAAGTCAGCTCCAAAAGGTGACTGGTGCAAGAGGCAGGAGTTGCTCAACAGGCAGTGAAAGGGTGGGTAGATGTGATGTTACCCCGGGGAGAGAAAAATATCTTCTCAAAGGAAAAGTGATCTCTATGAAGCATGTCTCTGGAACACACTCAAATTTGTTGACTAACCACTCTGGCCTGGGGTATGCAGTTCACCAAGCAAAATGTTGCTAGCCCATGATCTCCCTTCATCTTGGTCTCACCTCCACCCCTCTGCACACCAGCCCGTGGCTGCTGGACTTGACCAAGCCCACCCATCATGAGATGCAGGATGAGCCCAGTGACCAGGGCCAATGCTAGAGATGTGATGAGATGCCTGGCCCACAGCATGAGGTGTCCCAGGTGTGGGTGGGCCACAGGCTACACACCCAGTGGGTGGGGCCACTAACGCTGCCTCTGATTAGGGCTTCCTGGCAGCCCAGCCTCCCTCCCCAGCGGTCTCTGAGGCTGCCTCCCAAGGATGGTGTAAGAGCCCAGGATGGAAAGGATTGCCTCTACAGCCTGGGCCCTGTCCCAGGGAGGTCTAAAGTCATCCTTGGCATGACAAAAGGGAAGGTTCTGACAAGCTGCCTGAAGGAGTGGCTGCCTGAAGGAGTTGCTGCCAGTTTCCACAGTGGACTGAAAAGCTGTGTGGAGATGTTTACTTAGCTGCTAGGAGAAGCCACTCTGGGGCACCAATCCTGCCCATGACTGTCCTAATAAAGGCCAACCAACATGTCAAGGAAGTAAGCTGCACCAAGAGGCTGAGTCCCACAAAACACTAAACCCACTTAGGCTCTGTTTGGTTAAATATGTCAAAGCATGACTTAAAACAACTTCCAGGATGAAGTATCTTCCTTTCAAATTTATAAGGCATTCCCCTACATAGGCATTTATATAAGAGCTGTGAGCCACACGTTCGAAACAGCTCTGACAGGGTCCAAGATTGACCTCATAGGCATTTGAAAAGAAAGAAATTTGGGTTCATTTACTTTTAGAAAGGTGAAGAGGCTTACATTTAAATACCACTTATTTTTGGAGCTCATGCCTTTCTCTAAGTGACCCTGGGCAAATATTCACCTTCCCTGAGCTTTGATTTACCTTTCTGTGACCTTCTAAGGGTGCTAAATGTTCTGTAGCTTTGCCCTTACAATAATAATTGCTTATCTAAGCAGCACCTTCTACTTTTCCTGGCACTTGCTAAGCACATTTTAAAATTTAATTCTCACGAAAGTCCTGTGTAGAAAGCAGCATAAGAACTTTTTAGCACTATTTTTTTACAAATGAAGACACTGAGGCTTGAAAAATTACCAACTGTCCAGGACACACAGGTCCATGGTGACATGAGAAAAATAAAAAACAATGCGGCAAAATGTTTCGCAAAGCTTAATTTGTTCATTTTAAAGGTTGACATAATCTTGAAATAAGATTATGTCTACCTCAACTTGTAAAATTTTATGAAATTGTTTTAATGTCCTTACTTGGCCAGAAAAAAATAATAATAACAACCCGAATAGCATTTGATTTACCATGAAGCTAATGAAGCTTAAGCTTCAGGGACCTTTCTAAGAGGCCCTAGAAATGTATGTTCACATGGTCTTGTATTTTTGGAAAATTTGTGAAAATTAAATACTTTCATATTCTTTCTCTTAAAAAGGTCACTCACATTGTGTAAGTTTCAGGCCCACAATGTCTGACTCTGCCTCTGAACCTGATGCTGGTCCTCCAGTATTTTTTAAAGTAATTTATTTCACTGACTGCACCAAATGGATGATCCAAAGGTCTCCGTGGGCACAGAGACTGTGATTCTCTGTCCTGCCCTGGTTTGGCCAGAGCAAGATCAAGTCAAGACTGCTTCCTAGAGCTATGCTTCCTTCCACCCCACACTGCCCCATCATGCAAAAAGAACCTCCAGGAAATTTTGACCTACTCCCAAAGCACAGAGAAATGACTATTTTCTGGGCATTTTTAGAAGAAGGAGAAAGAAACGTGTTGCTTTAAACCCAAGTCAGCTTTGCAAATTTTGAGCATTACACCACTCATACACATAAAACCAGAGAGCTGTGGAATTTCCATGAGGGAGCCAGCCCCAATTTGGACAAGTACACCCTGGGCTAAAATTAGCTGTGTCCCTGAGCCAGCCTGCCAGCCCCCTGTGCCTCTCCTGGCAGTCATCTTCCCTGGAAATGGGCTGTTGAGGGTCCTTGGGTAGCAAACTGTGGGTCCCATTCCTCCCTGCCCCCACTCTGGGGTTACTGCCTCCTGCCTCTGCTGAGGTTCCACAGCTGTTCATCACAGGTGGCTGTGAGTGGAAAGCCCAGCAGGTGAGGGCAGTCACTGAGGGGCTGGACATGGCTGAGAATCCAGCCACTTAAGGGTGGAAAGTCTGTACTGAAACTTTCCATGAACCCCACAGCACGGGAGCACAAGGCCCGCCTCACATAGAATTCAGGACCTAGGGATTGAACACTTTAACACAGGCAAGTTTCCCTCCCAGATCCTTAAAAGGTAACAATAATTCACATGAGTTTGTAGAAGTAGAAAAGAAAAAATCGAAGCAGCACAATCCCTTTTCTCCTGACAATGAAACTTCTACAGAAGCGGAATGAAGCCCTCTGGCAGGGCTCTGGTTCTCTGGTTTTTAAGGATCTGAATCTAATGCAGGCATGAGGCTGAAAGTACCCCCTCCAAAATCCTGAGTCCTTGATTCTCCAAGCTGCACTCTCCCACCATCGTCTCCCTCCCCAGTAGGACAGATGTGCAGGGACCTACAAACGGCAGCCCCTTCCGGATGGTGTGGGCAAGAAATGGCCCCAGCAAGGCAGACACCGGGAAGAGCACTGACCAAAGGTATCTGGAGCTTTTTCCAGAACAAATGGAAAACCATCGGAAGCAGCTGGACCCATTCTGGGCAATCTCCTGTTGGAAATGTCATGTTGAGCCTCACAATGGGGGTGGAAGCAAAAGTCCAGAAGTTTTGAGAAAACAACCAGAAGGTTGGGTGAGGATTCCAGCCCCAGCTGGTTAGAGGGGGTAAGATTGGTCTGGAAAAGGGAGGTGGGAATCAGCTTCCCAGGGCTCAGCAGACCTACATGAAAAAGCCTGTTTTCTATGCACCTGGAAAACATGTGCAAGCTGTTGTTTCTGTAACCACTGATTCTTTGGAGTGCAAGAGCTTGCAGATGCCCATGTAACAAGAAATTCATCAGCTGTGTTGAGGTGCTCCCTCAGCGTGTTTTGGGCTAGGCTTGGGTTTTTATACCATCACCTCACCCAGATTCCAGCACTGAATAACCTGGTTACACTTCTTTATGATCATTACCCAGAGATAAGAGATAGATACTATTAACTATTCATTTTTCCTATCTATTCCATGTGTTTTTTAATTCTCTTTTATTTTGAAAAATCTTAGACTAACAGGAAAACTGAATGAAAAATAAAACACACACCAGCATATACCCTTCACTTATAGTGACAAATTGTTAACATGCCTTACTTGTTTTTTCTCTCTCTCGATGCATACATACACACACACACACACATACACACACACACACACATACACACACACACACACACACACTATTTTTCTTTTGCTGAACGCTTTGAAAGCCAGTTGTGGACATCATGACATACCATCCCTAAATATTTCACCCTGCATCTCCTTAGAATAAGGATGCTCTCCTGCCAAATCCACATGGGGTTTGTTTGTATGACAACACTTTTTAAAACCAGGATCCTTGTCTAAGTTCTCCCAGATCCTTGCATCTGGCACACGGGCCCTTTTGTAGTTATTTTATTTAAAAAGAAGAATAATAAATCAGTAGTAATGTCTTTATTAAATATTAAATGGACCTGTAGCAGGACAAGCCACAGACAAAACCCCTCAGACACCAAGTTAAAGAAGGAAGGGCTTTATTCGGCCAGGAGCTTTGGCAAGACTCACGTCTCCAACAACTGAGCTCCCCGAGTGAGCAATTCCTGTCCCTTTTAAGGGCTCACAATTCTAACAGAGTCCGCGTGAGAGGGTCATGATCGATTGAGCAAGCAAGGGGTACATGACTGGGGGCTGCATGTACCAGTAATTAGAATGGAACAGAATAGGACAGGGATTTTCACAGTGCTTTTCTATACAATGTCTGTAATCTATACATAACATAACCGATTAGGTCGGGGTCGATCTGTAACTACCAGACCCAGGGTGTGGCGCCGGGCTGTCTGCTTGTGGATTTTATTTCTGCCTTTTAGTTTTTACTTCCTTCTTTGGAAGCAGAAATTGGGCATAAGACAATATGAGGGGTGGTCTCCTCCCTTATTCCCCACTTTGAGAATCTCACTCAATAGTGGGAGTTCTCACTTTCATTCTCACTACCCATGTCTTCTTGCAAGACAGATCGGTAGTGATTCATACAGTACACTTGTGCTGAAGCATTTTGGTGAACGAAGGTAGTGATGAAGCTTTTTACCATTTGAAGAAGTACAGGTAGGAAACAAGGGAGCAGTAAGCAGGTTTCTATTACTATTATAACTCCTATTACAAGAGTTTTAAATCTTTTTAGTGCTGGGAACCATTTTCCAAACATGGCCCCAGGATCAAATCCATGCCACACTTGCAGGGGCACATGTACCAGTTTTGTCATATTTCTATGTCTTCAACTACTTGCCGTTGATCATCTATGTGTAGACAGCAATTAGTAAGGTTAAATTTTTTACAGCCCCCTCCTTCAGTTGCTAGCAAGTAGTCGAGAGCCAATCTATTTTGATAGATAGCATTTCTCATCTGAGTTTCTTGCCAGGCCAGAATAGTCAAGGCTCTGCCAGCCTTATTAGTGATTATTTCTAAGATAGCTTGTAACTGTATGATTCGGTTGAGCATGTAAATGGGGGTTGGGTAACCCCACAAGCCATCTTGTGCCCAAGTACCAGGCCCATAATATTGTATGATTCTCTCAGGGAGCCATTTATCATCTTTTTAATTTTTTATAGCTATGCTTCTCTTTTTGCAGGAAGTACAGACAGGGAAGCCCAGGAGTTCACCTGTCTTTATGGGCAGTAGGAAGAAAGATGCTTTAATAGAGCTAATAACACAACTACCTGCCCACTGGTCGGGTAATTTGGTGTAAGCTCTATGCCCACATATCCAGTATAATCCAGTGGGGGCTGTCCAGTCCCAGTGGGACTCTGGGTGGGTTTACACAGTTTGCATCTTTGGGAATTTACTAAACGGATTTTTCTTAGCGTGGTTTGAACTCCACTAGGTGGCTGTTTTTGTAGTATTATTATACAGTTTTTGCCCAAGGCAGCTGTCTTCCCACAGGAAAGGTGTCTGTCTTATAGTATAAGTTACTATAATACATGTTACACTGTTAACTGTTAACATGTTGACTCGGGTGTGATGAGTCCATCCCTTTTCCACTGAATGAACAGCAGTCTCAGTGGTTAGCAGCACAAGGTAGGGTCCTTCCTAGGCTGGCTTGAGTTTCTTTTCTTTCCACCCTTTGATAAGAAGGTGATCTTCAGGCTGGTGCTGGTTTACTGGAAATTCTAGGGGTGGTACCTGTGCTAAAATACTTTTAGTTTTGAGGGAAAGAGAAGTGGAAGATAGACCAAGTACATAATTTCTAAGAAATTGACTTTTTGTTTCAAATGTGGGGACATCAACAGTGGACTTTATAGTCTTTGGTGCCTTCTTACTGAGAAATTTCCTTTAGCACCTATTTTTATTAGTTTTTAGACCAAAGAAAGCCAAACACCATTTTATATTTAATAATGCTTCTTATATGATTTTTATACCAGATAAGCTAAATTTCACCTTTATATTAGTGTGCTATTAATATTAAACTTAGTTTTAATAAAACTTTGTATACATATTTATTCAATTTTGAATGTCGGACCATAAGGTAAGATTTTTATAGACTCCTTTTAACCTTTTATAATCTTTGTTAGTGCTTTAAGAAAAACCCATCGTGTTTTTACTTTAATGAACAGTTCACAGAAAAACTGGATGATCCCTTTAACTTTAGCTAATATGTTTACACACAGAATTTTTTTTATACAATTAATGTTTTAAAACTTGCTTAAACCTTCAAAACAATTTTTTTAACCTTTTAATATAGGTAAAAATTTACATCCTTATGCCTCCTTATAATCCTTTTACCAAAGGTCTATTTTACTTTCCTTGTACACCTTGCACATAAACTGTTTTTTTTTTTCAATAGTTTTATATTTAGGAGGTCTAGTTACTTTTAAATTATACAACATTTCTTGCATAAATTTTTTTTGTAACATTTTTCTCTTTCACGACGTTCACAGACAATTCTTCGACATGCCTCAACTTTCTGACTTACTGCAAATTTTTTTTTTTTTTTTTTTTTTGAGATAGAGTCTTGCTCTATCACCCCGGCTGGAGTGCAGTGACGCAATCTCACCTCAGCACAACCTCCGCCTCCCAGGTTCAAGCGATTCTCCTGCCTCAGCCTCCCGAATAGCTGGGACTACAGGCGGGCACCACCATGACTGGCTAATTTTTGTATTTTTAGTAGAGGCAGGGTTTCACTATGTTGGCCAGGCTAGTCTCGAACTTCTGACCTCATGATCCGCCTGCCTTGGCCTCCCAAAGTGCTGGGATTACAGATGTGAGCCACCTCACCCAGCCTAAACATTTCTTTCTTTAGACAACCAGTTAATTTATTTCAGGACAAGAATGTGCCATATAACACTCTTTTTACAAAAATTCTGCCCCCCCCTCCTTTTCCCCTTTTTTTTTCGAAGATGATAACCATTCTTTTCCAAAGCAAACTTCCTTTATGTCTGTGGACTAGACTGTCTAAGGCCACAAGATTAGAAGTTACTATAATACATGTTACACTGTTAACTTTTAGCAAACTTTACTTTTGTTGAAACACTTGTAAGTTTGGGATTTTAATTATTTGCTATTAATAAGACCTTGTTTTGTCCAAATTAACTTAGAATTGTATAGATGGCTTTTTTTTTTTTCCTTCAATTACCTGGGAGGAACCATCGATGGTCCTGTCCTGAAGGGAGTTCCTCCTAGGTCTGGTCGGGCCCTTGTATGGTAATTAAGATTTAGATCTCCTGTTAGGAAATCTGCTGGGTTAAGGGAATTTTCAGTGGTTAATGTTAAATTATCCTTTTTTTTTTTTTCTTAGGATACTTCCAAACTGGTGAGGTGTGCTCACAATGAGGTTTCCTCTAACAGTTATTTTTTTACTTTTTTCTGTTAGCAAAGCAGTTGCCGCTACAGATTGAATGCACGTGGGCCATCCGCAGGTTACTGGGTTAAGGATTTTTGATAGGAAGGCCTCAGTGCTTTCGGGATACATCCTTGGTTACACTGACAACAAAGTGGTATTGGAGCGTTATCGGGTTACGGAGAACACCTTCAATCATCAATTATAGGTTTTAAATTTACCTTGGCTTTTAAAGGAATAGGGTACACTGTTTTTTTTTTCTTAACTACTTGTATATCTCTCTTTCTCTCTTTGATTTTCTGTCTTTTTCTCTTTTTCCTTTTCCCATTTGTCTCTTTCTCTCTCTCTGCCTCTCTCTCTCTCCTTGACTCCCTCTTTGTCTCTCTGTCTCTTCCTCTTTCTCTCTCTGTTGGTCTTTCCTTGTCTCTGCCAACTGCTTATGTTGCTGTTGTCTCAGCCACTGTGCCGCGGGGGGTGGCAACAGGGCTCTAAAACCAGCTGTAACCAAGTGTCTATGTACGGGAACTGGTCTGGGTGCCCTGGCTTACAGGTTACCTTGTGCCGTACCTTTGAAACAAGGGACCTGTCCAGGCTTCCTTCTGATGGCCAACCCACCTCTAATGCTGGCCAGTCTATTTTACACAAAGTTTTAAGTTTTCCTGGTGTCACAGTACTCCATAGTCTCCCTTAAATCCTCTCTTGAAATTTTTCAACATAGTTCCTAGTGGGGTGGGCTTACTTTGTGCCTGCCATGCTTCTTCAAGACAAAACACCACGCTCACACCACATGCACACCACAAAACAAAGAACGGGTAAAAAGGGCACACACACACACACACACACACACACTTTTATAGTTTACACCAAACCAGAATCAAAACCAAAATCAGAGTATCAAGAAATCCAAGCCAGGTCAAAACCAAAACCAAAGTATCAAGCAATCCAAGTCAAGTCAAAAACAAAAACCAAAGTGCCAGTACAGGCATGCCATGGGTGATCAGGCCACGCTTCCACTCAAACGGAGTGGGCAAGTTCCAAAGACTAGTCTTACCAAGCTTCAGATGTCCGGACTCCAAGTGCCAATTCCTTCCTAGTGTTCAGTCACCACATTGATCCTCCACAGGGGCCTGCCACACACTGCTCTGGTGAGACATTCCACCAGGGCAATTGCCTACCCGGGAGCACTCTCAGCATCCGCATCGCTCAAGCTGGCCGGAGTCCCCCACAGGGATGCTCCACAGGGCAGGCCTAAGCCGCCTAAGGGGCTGCCTCAACCATCCATTAATCACCTCGCTTCCCGGTCAGGGAACAAAGAAATGTAGCAGGACAAGCCACAGACAAAACCCCTCAGACACCGAGTTAAAGAAGGAAGGGCTTTATTCGGCTGGGAGCTTCAGCAAGACTCATGTCTCCAACAACTCAGCTCCCTGAGTGAGCAATTCCTGTCCCTTTTAAGGCCTCACAATTCTAACAGAGTCCACGTGAGAGGGTCGTGATCGACTGAGCAAGCAGGGGTATGTGACTGGGGGCTGCATGCACTGGTAATTAGAACAGAACAGAACAGAACAGAACAGAACAGAACAGGACAGGACAGGGATTTTCACAGTGGTTTTCTATACAATATCTGTAATGTATAGTTAACATAACTGATTAGGTCAGGGGTCAATCTTTAACTACCAGGCCCAGGGTGTGGCGCCGGGCTGTCTGCTTGTGGATTTCATTTCTGCCTTTTAGTTTTTACTCCTTCTTTCTTTGGAGGCAGAAATTGGGCATAAGACAATATGAGGGGTGGTCTCCTCCCTTAGACCAGACCTGCTTTTTTTTTTTTTAATCTAAAATGGATACTTTCAACTTCTCTTTTCTTCTTTTAATATACTCCCAGGAGTGTGTTGAATTTTAAAGATATCTGATCTTCCATGTCAAGGCTAGAAAGTGACTTGAGATTTGTTAGGAAGCTGAGCAGGGGCAGAGGGAGACTATGGGTGGGAGAATTCTGTGTGTGGATGGGTTTCTTTGGCAGCTCCAGGGGTTGACTCCTAGATACCTGCCAAAATGCCCTTATAAGATCATTTGCCCTCCATACAGCAGCTTCTGGAATATGGCCACTCAGTGTGCCACTGCTCCATGAGGAGGTGGACATGAAATAATGGACGTGGCTCTCAGCCTTGCCAAACAGCCTCTAATCCTCAGATGGTGGCAAAGTGCTTGGTCTCAGTTTCCATCTGGGACTTTTTCAATTTACATGATTTCCTTTTCTTCTCATTCAAAAGAAATTTTATTTAAAGAAGAAAGGCTAAACAAATGACACTGGGAACAAAGGAAGCAGCATCAGTTACAGAAATGCCACTGTCCTCCCTTAGACTTTCCATGCATCTTGACCCTTCACACAACTGAGTGAAACCCTGGGCTCAAGGCAGAAGCAGGGACATGGAGGACCACAGCCACATGGGCCTAGGGAAGTGGAGCCAATTGTGCCAGCCCATTGTCCAGGCCTGACCTGGGAAAATCTTCTAGAAGAGGATAGGAAGACACATCTGCCTCACCCTCCAGAGCTTTCAAACAGACCCAGCTTCCCCTAGCCTTCAATAAAAAAAGAAGGAATGCCTCAAGGCAGGCAAATTCATTCAATCAACACAAGTTTCCAAAAGACTATATGCCTGACCCCAGGGGAAAGACATGCCCAGGGGCACAGGAGCCCTTGGCCATGGCTCTCACAACTACCCTGAACATTTCTCTTTTGACCATACAATCTTCCATAATCTGACTCCAACCTCACTTTCCATCCTTCTCATAAAATCCCCATCTATTCAGGAATATATGCATCTATTTTTTTTTAATGGGTGTTTTGGCTAACCAAATAGCTAGAGTGGGGGGAAAGCTAATATTTATTAAAATAATCATTGTGGGCCAAATATTTTATATATTTTATTTTACTTATTCCTTATGACAATCTTAAAAGAGTTAAAAGAGGCTAAAAAGTTTTTGCCTTTGCCCTGTTAGTATATGGCAGAGCTAGGATTTGCACCCAAATCTGTTCAATTCTAAAGCAGGGCCCTTTCAACCTCACCATGCCAAGAGTTACTAAATATGTGAAAGATGGCGAGCCAAGTTTCAAAGTCTCAGAATACAATACAGTGCAATGTTTCCCAAATAGCAGATCTCAATAACTTGACTTAACAAAGCTTGGCTTAATTGGAATAAATTTCAAGTAACTCAACAACTCTGCTGAGTAGAATTGACTCTTTCATTAGAGATTTAAAAGGCACTTCGGGAACTTGTAATGCCCTGGGCCCATCATTACAGACATCAATTATCGTTACTGAGCGTAACAGAAAATGACTCTGGTATTGTCAGCACTGTTCCCTCCCGGGCCCCGCCCAAGCACGTGCACCCTGCCTCTGTGAATGGTGAATTTCTCGTCTCTGCTGCTGGTGCAAACATGGCTCGCAAACATGCACACATTTTTCTTGTCCTGAATAAAAGGCCCTATTCCTTAACCTTCTTCTTTCTTGAGCTGCCACCCTGTTCCTGTGTACCCTTCATCTCTAAACTTATTTCACAAAGGCTCTCCACATGTGTCCTCATCTCCTCCCATTCCTCAACACACTACAGTTGACTTTCTGCCCCCGAGCACTCTGCTCAAGGAACTCTCTCCAAAGCCACCTGGGAACCGCCATCACCAGGCCCAGTGACCTCCCAACCTCTCCTAAGGGTCCGAAAATGCAACCTCCTGCCTCCCTCCAGGAGACTGGCTCTTCCCTCACCTTGGGTGGGGCTCTGCTCTGACCACTCCCTTTTCTTGCCCTGCTCCACACCAAGCATGTGGTCTCCACTGCAAGATACTGACCTTGGCAATGTCCACCCTCCAGGGAATTGAGCTTTCAGCCCATGCCAGCTCCTCCCAACATTGCCTGGGACCTGCGTTTCTGCCCCACTCTTGACTGTGGAAACAAAAACTCCACTGGACATATCCAGAAACAACTCCTCATCTTCCTGACTCAACCAGCACCTCCCCTTCAGGTGCCCCTACTCCTGCTAACTACCTGCCCAGCCTCCCCTTCCTCCAGGCCCACAGTGCTCCTTGACTGCCTCATCCTCTGGATTCTCCTCCTCAGCTCCCTGGCTCCTTACCCCTCTGGCACATCCAGGCCAGAGCCCGCTTGCCTTCCCAGCGGGGGCCCTGCTGTCAGTCACCTTGCTCAGACCTGCTGCACCCCTAGACTCACCTTGCGGCACATCTTCCTGGTTAAAAAACAACAGAACCCAAAACACAAGAGAACTTTCTATCCCTCCCTATTGCCTAGAGAAGAAGGTCTGGCTCTTGGGGCACCTGTCGGGCCTGCAGTCCACCCTCTTCCCACCACTCACACATCCCCTGGGCTCCAGCTACACCAACTTGCCCACCTCTTTGCTCACAGCATCCCCTCAGCTTGGGATTCTTCCACTCTCTGAACTGCCAGACCTGCCCTCTATGTCCTTGCTAATGCCAGCTCTCAACAGTCCTCTTCCCCCAGGTCAGGGCCAAGGATAATGATTAAGACTAAGGTCCCAAGAGCCAGAAAACCTGCATGAACTCAGACTGCTAGGTCATTTTGTGCCTCAGTTTCCTCACTTGTAAATATGTAAAGTTGTGTCAGGATTAAATGAAGTAATACATCCAAAGCTCCTATAACAGGGCCAGTCAGATAGTGAGGACTCAACAGATATTGACAGCATAATTATCCCTCAAACTATCCAGACTCTATCTCTGTGGCACTCTGCCAGATCCCTTATCACACTCATCTTTTTCTTAATCCTGTAGTACATATTTGTCGGGATGTCTCAGCCTCTTGGGAGCAGGAACCTCATCTTCAGCATTTCTCTCCCCAACACCATTCGAACAAGCAAGAGGCACTCTATAAATGCTTTGTTGAATAAAATTAAATACCATATATTTAGATTGAGATCAAAAACTGTTTATTTGATCGGGAAAAGGCCCCACTTCTGAGGGACCTATGACCACAAAACTGGCCTCAGAAGGAAATGAAAGAAATCCCATGGCTTTACTAACTTCTTGTGGAATGAGTAGAGAAAACAAAGTAGAATTTTCTGGAATGAGGCACACACATGGAATCTAGCCATACAGGAAGCTGCCCTGGCAGGTCATCTTTGTGATTTGAGGAACTCTGCCCAATATGCCCCTAACAGAACTCAGCATCAGAGGCCATCTTTCCAAAATGGAGACACAGCTCTGACAGTCACAGCAGAATTCCATCCCTCAGCCACCATTTGAGAAAACCAGCCCAAGAGTCATGAGGGAAGGCATCCACCCAGTACTCCAGCAGGACTGAATGGGATTTGGCAAGGGAAAGACTTTGGCTCTCTCTATGTCAGGCCCCAAGGCATCCAGCCTATCACAGGGTAGGAACAAGGATGCCCATCTTTTCCCTAAATAAATGCCATGATCCTTAGGTGGAGCTATGAGCTTAGGTTTTCTCCATGACCCACCATAAGTGTACATTATGCAAAAATGTCTGCAAATGCAGCAAAACCCAATGCAGGCCGTAGAAAAATACGCTGGGGAAGAACAAGAGAGCTGCTTCAGTCTTTAGGAATGAGACCCCAGGGATACTAGTAAACTTTCACCCCTATCCCCCCAAAAAAACCTCAGGCTTAGAGCAAGGCAGAGAAGAGTGATGAATATGTTCCAGGCACAGCAATAAGGCCTGAAGAATAAGACTGCCCCCTGCCACACAAAACTGGGCTATTCAAACCCACTCAGCCTTCAAGGCTCAGCTCAGCCCTGCTTCATCCAGAAAACCCCCTCCCTCTCCTCTAAGCTCCTATGGCATCTCAATTAGCACCATCCATCTGACCCTGAAACAGATCTGCCTGCTATTTTTAGTTGACTTTTTCTGTGTGCTAAGTCACTAACTCTGCTCTTCTATGAACTTCTTGAGTTAAGGAAAGACCTCATACTTCATTCTCCCCTCCCAAATTCCAGGCAAAGTCAAGAATCCATCTCAATTCTTATTTATTGGAATAATTCTGAGCAAAACTCAAAAAGGTAGGGACACAGACAAGTCACTCCTATACTCAGGCAGCTGACAGTCCAGCAGGAGGAACAAAGTAGCCTGCCAACTCTCTCCAGCACGACATGTGCCATGAGAGGTCTGAGAAACAGATCATGTCCAAGTATAGGTAGAGTGAAGAGATCAGGAAAGGTTTCTTAAAGAAGGCAACATTCAAGACGACTTAAAGATGGGGCATCACAGTTGGGACAGTGAGTTGATTGGTTTGATTGGGTGGGTTGGTTGGACGGATGGATGTTTGGATAGTTGGCTGGTTGACTGGATGGTTGGTTGGCTGGGTTGGTTAGGTTGGTTGGTTGGGTGGGTTGGTTGGGTGGGTGGGATGATTGGGTGGGTGGGATGGTTTGTTGGATGAATGGATGGTTGGATGGTTGGTTGGGTTGGTTGGTTTGGTCGGTTGGGATGGTTGGTTGGTTGGGTGGTCAGATGGCTGGTTAGATGTTTGGTTAGCTAGATAGATGGTTGGGTGATCAGGCAGTCATGTAACTAGTTTTGTATGAACAAAAAAATTACTGAGTAAATTAGGCAAACTAAAGTTCAAATTGTTCCAATTATATGAAAAACTTACCACTTTTAAGTTTCATGATACTATCCCAGACAGATTAGCAGAACTTTCCCTTCCATTCTCCTTGCTGAGTGCACTCTCTCATTTGCTTGGCACTTATTATTGCCAGGTCCAGAGACATGGCTGAGTAAAGACAGAGAAATAAGGCCCCATTCCAGGCCTCAAAAAGTTCATGAATATAAATATGAGTTATCAAATCATTGTTCTATACTGAAGGTTGTCCAAGATACTGAGGGAACAAAAGAAAGCAGCCAGACTCTGCTAACCAGGATAGGATTAGGGTGAGATAATCAAGAAGCCTAAGGTGCAAAATTTAAAGAGACCTTCCCCCTCAGGTTCATGCAGGTGTCCAGCCTGCAGCTGAACAACTGTGAGAGTGAGTAGCTCCTTACATTTTGCATCCTAGATGCTTCACCTCACTCAGCGTTGTCGTGGTCCTATTAACCTCTATGTGGGACTTTATTTGGGGTTCTGGTAGCCAGGAACTGCTGGAACATAGCTAAGAGAGCAGCACAAAAGCATCTTGGAGTGAAAAAAAAAGGAATACAGGAAAGATTCTCCATAATACCACTCCTGCTCTCTCACACTCATCTCCCAAATATTATCTCAGAGCCTCAACAACTTCCTTCCAACAGCTGCCACTTCTGCATGGAACATCTTCCCAGCCTGTATCCCAGGACTCAGAACCTAGGATGGAGCTTGCAAGGGCCCAGGTGTGGTCTAAGGGAGATCTCAGAGCTGCCATGCTGTCCACAGATGGACAATACAAGATCACTCATCTTCCCTTCCAGGGAGATGTGTGGCCACTCTCTCACTTCTTTAGCCGCACTTTCTAGATCTCAAAGGAAATCTGAGTCAAGGGAAATCTCTTTCCTTTGACAGATGCATCAGGTCAGAGACTTGGAAACCATGAAACTGAAGGTACCTTGGGGTTATAATAACCACACAAGGTTTAGGGGTCATCAACCCCATTTTTGGAGGGCTCAGAGTGGCCTGTAACATGCACTGGAGCTGTTTCTCATGTTTAATCTCCTGTGCCTACTTTCAGGAGGCTAGCAATCAGAAGGAGAGAGAAATGGTGTTCCACTGTGGACTGGGGGCACATGTATAGGGTAAAATGTGATCAACAGGCTGAGAAGTGGGGAGAAGTGGCTGAGCATCGGGCATCAATGGCAGGTGTGGAGGACAGCTGTATCCACCACAGAAGAGAGGTCCCCAGAACAGGTTAAGAAGGTGAGGCTGAACCAGTGCAAGAGCCCAAGCAGGCCACTATCCACACAGGATGCCCGGCATGCTAGAAAGGAACTAGGTATTGTGTGTCTCAAGAGTCAGATTTTGAACCTTAATAGTCTGATGTGAAGTCCAAATAATGCATAAAGACAAATTAAAATGAAAATTCTCCCCATTACTCATCCCATGAGGTGCAGATGTTTTCAGAGCTGGGATGCTCAGAAGCAGGGAACAGTCAATGAACCTCAAATGCCACATCCTCTGTGAAGCCTCCTCCAAGTCCCGGCTGGCACAATTCATTCCCCCTTAGGACACAGAGAGGCATCTGTGCGCCTGTGGCTTTCACTCCAGATCTGGGGGCCTCCAGAGGCACTAGAGGACCTGGGAGAGTTTGGGATGCACTTGTCTCTCTCCCCCTGGACTGCTTAAGAAAGGTCTGGTAGGGGCCTGGTGAGTGTCCACTGAATTAAATTATGCAACAAGGGCAACAAGACTAAAGCGCTGGGGTTGGGAGGATTGATGAAGATCTGCTGCCATCTACTGTCCATTCTTCTGCAAAACCTGAAAAACTGCCACGCATGCCCAATGTCAGAGGAGTGTTTAGATACAAAGGCAGAAACACTGAGGCTTCGGGACCTTGGCTGTATCAAGGCTGCAGTGACCCACAGCAGAACAAGGCAGGTTAATCTTCCCCTGGATCTGTGAATTAAAAGTACAGCCATTCCTTCTCCAATGTTACTGGTTCACCAGGAAGTCTTTTGCATTAAACACTGCTTCTCCAAGCCCCCTCAATAGTGTCCCTTAACTGCTCCCTGAACTTCCACTCCTCTGTGAGGGCCACAATTTAGCACCCAATTACACAGGGCATCCCAGTGCACCCTGGGCTTCTGGAGGCAGGGAACCATATCATGCATTGGCATCCCCAGTGCCTACCTGGGCTATGACACCTCTCACCTGACTAAGACAAAAGGACGTAACCCAGCCATAAAGCCAGTAATGGGTTAATATGATGCTCTTGCAGAGGGCTGCAGATGTCATGATAGGAAAGGCTGTCTGAGACTGGAAACAGTTTCATCTCAGTCTCCCCTTCTGGAGTCTGTATCCTAACCTGTAAAAGATCCCTGCTTGGCCCACCTCACCAGGGCATCCAATGCACCTAAGGTGATATCCAGGGACAGGCTTTGCAGTTTATCTTTACTGTAATACATAGGGGTTGGGTGAATGCAGAAGGAGCCATGAGAACTGACATGGAGGCCACAGGTGTCCTGCCCAGCTGCCTCGGACAGGTACATACTTTCCAGCTGCTGTCAATGTCAGCTGCTAAGGGCTCACAGCTGCATCCTTTTCTGGAGAATTGTCCTTTGCCAAACTCATCTAGGAGGTTGCACACTGCCCGCCCCACTCCAGGATGGGCAGCCCACAGCCAATGACTAAGAGGGGCACAAAAAGCTCACTCCCTTGCTTAAACATGGGACTAACTCTGAGTCAATTCATGCTCCGCATCTCCCCAGGGGATCAGCCTGAGCCCTTAGCCCTCACACCTTTGCTGAGCTACTTCCCCTGCCCAGTTCCACTTTCCTCTCCCCACTTCCTCCTGAGAGCATGCCCCCAACAAATTACATGTACCAGAATCTGACTCAGGCTTGGCCCCTAGGGCATTGCTTCCCAAAGCTTGACATGCATGACATCACCTAAAAAGCTTGTTAAAACCCAGATTCCTGGGCTCCACCCCCAAACTTCTGACTCAGTGGGTCAGATAAGCTGTTTCTAACAAGTTCCTAGATGATGCAGATGCTGCCAGTCCAGAGATCACAGTTTAAGAACCATTGTTCTTAGGAACCTAACCTGAGAAACCATTCAACAAGTAATAGGCGAAGGGGTTAGGGATGGTGGAATTTAACCTTGCCCTAGTCAGCCTGCCTTCAGCACAAAATGCTGCAGCCAGGAACAGCCTGGAACAGGCCTCCAGTGACAGACGCTCATACTCAGGGCTGGGAGTGATTCCACGTTGCTGTGTCCTAAATCCATTTACTATATAACCATAGATGCTCACAGGAGCCCACAGTCTAGGAGGGACTCCAAAGTCACAGGACCCTGGTTTACAGGCTCATTATTTACATAAGATGAGCCTTTAGAGGTCAACTGAATCAAGGTGATTCAGAGATTACAAAAGAAGTCAGAAGTCTGGTCCAGGCATGTGTAGAGGGTAGAATCGGAGAGCCATTACAGAGCAGCCCATCCGACCCCTTCATTTACAGACAGGAGCACAGAGGCCCAGAGAGGCCTGGAGGTCTGCTCAGCAAACTGCAACCTGCAAGCACAGGACAAAGAAGTGCATGACGTAAAGGCGAGATGGGGACTTGCTTTTACTGTCCTCAGACAGTAGCTGTGAGCAATCCTACTAACTTGGGCTCTAGTAGTAGTCCTGGTGTAGAAACCTCTTAACAGCTTCAATAAAACCCCAGTGCCAGAGGAAAAATGTCACAGCACAACAGTAACAGGACAGCTCACTGCTCACATGTGTGGACTGCAAGTACATGGACCCTGAACTAAGGCCACAGGAAGGCCAGTTCACAAAGAAACACCACTGGCCTGATAGAAAGTAACATGCAGGGCCGGGTGCAGTGGCTCACGCCTGTAATCCCAGCACTTTGGGAGGCTGAGGCGGGCGGATCACAAGGTCAGGAGATTGAGACCATCCTGGGTAACAGGGTGAAACCCCATCTCTACTAAAAATGCAAAAAAAAATTAGCCAGGCGTGGTGGTGGGCGCCTGTAGTCCCAGCTACTCGGGAGGCTGAGGCAGGAGAATGGCGTGAACACGGGAGGCGGAGCTTGCAGTGAGCCAAGATCACACCACTGCACTCCAGCCTGGGTGACAGAGCAAGACTCCATCTCAAAAAGAAAAAAAAAGAAAGTAACATGCAGACCAGAGGTATAAATTATGGCCCAATGACCACGACCTAAACCTGCTTCTCCCACAGTCTTCATTTCAGGGAACGGCAACCCCCCTTTTACAGTTGTTCAGCAAAATCTTTGCAGTTATCCTTGCCTCCTTTCTTTCTCTAACACAGCACATCCATTCCATATGCAAATCCCAATGAGGTATGTGGTTTCGGTCAATATCAGACCACATATATGACAGTGGTTCCCTAAGATTATAATATCATTTTGTTACTGTACCTTTCCTAAATTTAGATGTGTTTAGATACACAAATACTTCCCATTGTGTTACAATTGCCTATAGCATTCAATACAGCAACATGCTGTCCAAGTTTGTATACTAGGAGCAACAGGCTAAGCCATTTAGCCTAGGTGTGTAGTAGGCTGCACCATCTATATCAGTGTAAGTACACTCTATGATGTTTCCACTTCAGCAGTCTCGAGGAGAGAGACAGGTGCACCCCAAACTCTCCCGGGTCCTTCAGTGCCTCCAGGGGCCCACAGATCTGGATGTGCTTCTGAAAATGCATTTCTCAGAATGTAGCCCTGCTGATGTGTGTCTGTATATATGTATACACACATATTCTAGCCCATGTCTCACCACCTTCACTGCCATTTCCCTGATGGAAGCCACCATCAGCTCTCTTCTATTACTGCAGTTGCCTAACTGGTCTCCCTGCCTCCACACTTGCCTTCCTCCTTCCCCACTTGAATCTACTCAACACAGCAGCCAGAGGGATCCTATTAAAACACAAGTGAGATCACAGCATGTCTCTGCTCGACCTCCAAAGGCTCCTATATCTCCTAGATACAGGAGTATCCAAAGTAAAAGCCAATGCATTCAGCAGCCTCCAGGCCCCACATGACCAAGCCCTTGCTTCCTTTCTTGCTTCTTTTCCTCTCTCCCTCATGTGCTCCAGCCTCAATCAGTAACATGCTCCCACTGCAGGGCCTGTGCGCAACTGCTCTCGGCATTTGCGTCCAGAGATCAAAGTGCATGTTCCCTGTCTCCTTTTTGGCCTCCTCTCAAGTGTAACCCTCTCTGGTAGGTCTTCCTGGCTACCTCTTTATAAAATAGCAGCTCTGTCCACAGGGCTCCCTGTCACTCTCCCATGATTTATTTTTCCCTTAGCACTTGTAATCCTCAGATATGTTATATATTTCCTTGTTTTGGTGTTATTGTGGCTGCCTCGTCTCACTGGAAGTGGAAGCTCCAAGAGGGCAGGGACTCAATCTGCTTTGTTCACAGCTGACTGGCTGGTGGGTCTGGCACACAGTAGGCCATCACAGGTGGTGTGCTAGTAAATGTTAACAACTGGCTCTCCAGGGATGGGGACCTTGATTTGCTGCATTTGCCAATCTCCACGGTATAAATATTCTAACCATGACCAATTCCAAGCTACCAATGTGATGTCACTGAATGCAAAGTTGAGAAGGGGCACTAAAAATCAGCATTCGAAGCCAGTACAAGCCACCTTTAACATATTGCTGGTCCTTGCTAAATAGCTGTTAAATAAATTAACTGAATAAACGAGTATGTCTGTGAATTGACAGGGTCTTTTTTTTTTTTTAGAGGGTATGACTCCAGGAATTCAGAGTCTGAAATCAAGTCTACCCAAAACCAAAGGATCTGTAACATGAAGAGCAAGATATCATATGTTGGTTAGTGACATCTGTGATGGAGGCTTTAAGTGAATACATGAGGAGCATACCTATTTAAAAAGAAAGCTTTAAACATTAACTACAAAGTGAAAACAGAGTTTATGAAAAAAACTTTGCTACACCTGCAAAAGCTCAAGTGAGTCATTTCCTTTCTGTTCTCTGGGGCTCTATTTTCCCCGCCTGCCAAATAAAGGGCTTGGATTCTAAGGATCTTTCCAGCACTGACAGTCTATGAAGTTAAGAATGCAAACAAGTCCTAAAGATGCATGCATTCCACTCTGCATTTTAAAATGTTCAATTTAAAATCTTTTTTAAAAGTCTCAATTAGACTTCAATTGCATGGACTATATCATACCTCAAGGTTGTACTCTGGGAAGATATTCACTTTCTCCCAGACAAAATCCATTTCATGAAATTAATGATGACCCTAAGCTCCATGGACCCGCCACAGCAGGCCCCAAAGCTAGACATCCTCCCCTCACCTAAGCCTGCTGCTTCTGGGGATGGCATGGCTGTGGGTTTCCTGTTGCCTTTTCCACACAAGGCCCAGATAAAAAAGAGACAGATGTGACAGTGAGACAGGGGGAAATGTGAAAAACACAAAAAAATCTTTTGAGAGTGGTCAGAAGGGAGACAGAGAGAATAGGTGAATATTTTAAAAACCGTAGTGAGACCAAAAAAAAAAAAAAATGTACAGTGCTCCAACAAACAGCTGCCCTCTGTGGCAGGCATAATAATGACCCCCTCCCTCAACTATGTCCACATCCTAATCCCAGACCCCCTGAATGTGTTAGGTTACATGGCAAGGGGGGATTAAGATTGCAGATGAAATCAAGGTTGCTAATCAGCTGACCTTGAGATGTGTTGAGTGTTCTGGATCAACCAGGTGGGTCCAAGGTAATCACAAAGGTTCTCAAAGGCAGAAGAGGGAGCAGGAAGGAGAAACGCAGAAAGAAAGCGGCCTGAGCAGGATTCAGCCAACGTCACTGGCTTCAAAGGTGAAGGAAGGGAGCCAAGGAATTCAGGTGGCCTCTTAAACCTGGAAAAGGCAAAGAAACGGATTCTCCCCTAGAGGCTCCAGAAGGAATGCAGCCTGCTGACACCTGGATTGCAGACCAGTGAGACATACTTCAGATCTCTGACCTCCAGAACCATCAATCTGTGTTTGTCCTCAAGCCACTAAGCTTATGGTAATGCTACACCAGCAACAGGAAAAACATGCACCCCTCTATTTGCCTATACTGTCAGGTCATCTGGTCCCTGATCCTGATGGTCTGTGTGACCCTGGAGAAGTCTGTGCCCCTCTCTGGGCCTCAGCACCCTCATTTATACCATAGGCCTTCATGTCTTGGTACCCCTGGATCCCACGGCTCCATGGTTGAAGCCATGTGACAGGGCACAGATTTGCTCACCAGCCCTGACCCTTAGATGTCAGTGCTGTGACAACTGCTGTGGGTTGAATTCCTAAGGGAGAATAAAACTCTTTTCAATTCATGACCACAGTTACACCCAGGTTTCTGAAGCAGACTGAGCAAGTAAGTGGCTGGAACTTGTGCAGCCTATGCCTACACCTATTGCTAGATGCCCAGCATGGTGTGTTTTGAGTTAATGTGCAGAAAACCAACCACAGGAGTGTCCATGTGGCCATCTGCAGGTCCAGAAACTCACTCTGAGGGACCCTCAGACAAATGACAGGCCAGCACACCCCAACAGAGGGCTGTGCGCAACACAAGTGAGGTGCCTCCAAACAACCCACCTTCACGAAGTGCCCCTGAGGAGCCAAGAGGCTTGGAAGACCTAGCCCTGGGGGGTTGTAAGTAAAAATTTCCTCTCCCATGCTCCGTACTACATCTGAAGTTTCCCGAGGGTCTACTCAGGTCAGGTGTGTGGGTGACAGCAAGAGCCACAAATGTGTAGAGAAAGGCCCCTGCCCGCAACACGGCACTCTAGCAGAGGGAGAGAGAGGCGAGGGTTAGAGGACTGCCCAAGTCAGGGCCAGAGTCCCCATAGTTCTGAGTGATGGTGAGAGGAACTCAACGAGGGCAGCCCTGACAAGCCAGTGACAAGTGACAGGTGGCCCCAAACAGCCACAACCCCCACAATGGGAGTCCAGGTGACATATTTTCCAAGCATCTTTTGATATGAAAGGACACAGAAGAAAAACAAAAAATAAACCAGAAAATAGTCCCTTCAGCTCCTGGAGTCAGATCTGAGGAGTCAGAGTTAGGAGGGCCTGACTGCACAGATACTCACACCCCCTAACATCTCAGCAGGTTGCGTCCTCCACCTGCCCCCTAACCCCACCTGTGCCCCTAGGTGTGACTTCCATGGATTTTCCTGAACCTGATGTTTGGAGGCCCAAAAAGGGCCCCAAGTAGCCCCCTCTCCTCCAGCTTCCTTAGGACAGAGCGGTGGAGCTGGCTGTGTGCATATGGCCAGCTCTGATGCCATCTCACTGTACTTTCCCACGCTTTAGAAGAATTATATGTGCACATGTGTGTCTCCCCTTGAGGAACTCACAGGACCTGGTACACACTAGGACTGAGACCCATGTTTACCAAACTGAATTAAACAAAGAACAAGGGGAAGGGGGCACTGATGGAGGGGAGTTGGGAAGGGCAGGGGATGCAGATATATTTACCATTGGGATTACTTTGGCCCTGGTTTCAAATCAACAGCACTGTGTAGAGTTGTGTAGTATGTGCACTACACAAAGACGCCTCACTGAGGCAGTGAGAGAGAGCTGAAATCCAGCCCATATTCCATTTGCCAGTCTGTGCGCCCTTGGATCTGCATCCACCCAGAACCTTGTCAGGTTCCTTGGATTCTCTGTGCCTCAGTTTCCTCATCTGTGAAATGGGGATAATAATTGCTGGGTTGAAGGATGCTTTTTCTCAACTCCCAATGTTTTCTAGAAGTTTGAAGAAGGCTCTGCTGGTCTGGCACACCTGGCCATTCTCCCCCTCTTTAATCACTCCACCCTAAGGGAGGAAATGTGAATTATATGACTGATAAATTTCATAAAAAATAAAAGGCATTTAGGCTCAGCTTTGCCCTTTTTCCTCTTGGAAGTGGGCTGCTCTTCCACGAGCAGCCCCTCCTCACCATATATTACATGAGAATACCTGCCCTGGGCCCATGATGGGAGGTTCGCTTGAGCCCAGGAGTTCACAACCAGCCTGGGCAACATAACAAAACCCCGTCCCTACAAAAAATACAAAACATTAGCCAGGTGTGTGGAAATTAGTGCATCTGTGGTCCCAAGTACTTGGGAAGTTAAGGTGGGAGGATCGCCTGAGCACGGGAGGTCAAGGCTGCAGTGAGTTGTGATTGCGCCACTGTGCTCCATCCTAGGTGACAGAGTCAGACCCTGTCTCCAAAAAAAAAAAAAGCAAACCAAAGACTTTCCGAACAAAAACTAGGAAAAAAAATTTAACATACCTGCTAAAAAAAATACTAAAGGAAGTTATTTGAGTAAAAAGAAAATATAAATGCCATAATTATTCCAACTAGAACAAAAAATTATCAGACTGGATTTAAAGTTCCAAATACATGCTGTCTATCAGAGATAAGCTTTAACTATATACTAGAAGGAAATCTCAGCAAATATCAAAGGATTGTAATCATAAAGAATAATACATATATAAACAATTATATAAACAAAAAATAAACAATATATATAATATATATATAAATATAAACAAAAAATACCCTAAATGTATGAAATTAGTAGTACATGTCTGAATAACCCATGGGTTAAAAAAAAAAAAGAAACCATAATGGGAATTAGAAAATATATTAACTAAGTTATACGAATATGTAACATATTAACTTATGGAATACAGACAAAACATTACTTACAGAGAAATTTGCAGCTTTAAAACATATTACAAAAGAAGAAGGCTGAGAATCAGTAAACTAGAAAAAATAGCAAATTAAACTCAGAGAGAACAGAATGAAGAAAATAATAAGAGCAGAGGTCAATGAAATAGAAAACAAACACAAAGCCAAAAGTTTTCTTTGAGTATATTACACAAATGATAAATTCCTAGTGAGACTAGTTAAGAGAGAAAGAACATAAATTACCAATCACAGGAATGAAACAGAGACATAACTACAGATCTTACAAACTTCAAAGTGATAATAAGAGGATAATATAATTACACAATTTTATACCAATAAATTTAAACACACATATTAAGTGGCCAAACTCTTTGAAAAAATACAACTAGCCAAAACTTATACAAGAAGAATGTTGAAATTTGAATTAAAAAGTTTTTAATTGAATACATAATTTAAAACCTTTCAACTTAATGCACAGAAAATTTCTCCAGTAAATTCTCCCAAATATTTAAGAAAGAAATCACATCAATCTTACACTCACTCTTCAAGGGGACAGAAAAAGAGGGACCACTTCTAGCATAACCTAGGTATCAGCATCTGACAAAGCTGTTGCAAGAAAGGAAATCTGCCAGCCAATCTCCTTCATAAACTTATACACAAAACCCCTACACAAAATATTAATAAGTCAAATCCAATGATATATAAAAAGATAATATATCATAGCCAAGTGGGATTTATTCTTAGGATGTAAGGTTGGCTTAACATTCAAAAATCAATCAATGTAGGAATCATCAATGCTTATTGTAAAGAATAAAAGTAAGGATAGGATGAAAAATAAAATAAAATAGAAATAATGCCCAAAGGGAGCCTTGTGGGAGCTGATTCATCACTGTTATATCTCTGGCTTCCCACAAGAAACTCTTAGCCATGTCTGCCTGGCCATGTTGCTGCAGGTATGTTTTGTCCAACCCGCAGCCCACATGCAGCCCAGGATGGCTTTGAATGCAGCCCAACACAAATTTATAAACTTTCTTAAAACATTGAGGTTTTTTTGCAATATTGTTTAGCTCATCAACTATTGTTAGTGTATTTTATGCGTGGCCCAAGACAATTGTTCTTCCAATGTGGCCCAGGGAAGCCAAAAGGTTGGACACCCCTGTCTAGAGCATTCTTCAGCTTTCCAGGTGTGTGAGCTCTGGCTGAGTTTTCTTCCTGGTTGACCATAACAAACTCTGCCTTGCTGGTTACTTCGCAGGCTTGTTCTGAGAGATCAAGGAGACTAAGAAGTCCCCTTGGGAGCCATAAGGGACTAGACAACATGTGCGAGGTGGAGCTTCTTTTTGAAAAGCTGTCACCTTTGCATAGCACACTCACCTGACAGGTACGGGCTGGCTGCCCTGCCGTTTGAACGCTCTTTCCAGCCTCTCCTGGGTCATCCTGGAATTACCACCAGGCAAGTAGAGCTTCAAGGGCATCCTGTCCGCGTCTGTGCTGCCGTCCACTGCTGGGGTGTCCTCGGAGGGATCTCTTGGCCTGGCCCTGTCCCGTGGGGTCAGCCATTTGCTGGGCAGATGGGGAGGGCTGCTGGCAGTGGTTTTCTGCTTTTCTACGGTCAGTTCACTAAGCTGACCCAGGGAGGTCCTGGAGGGGGAGCTGTTGCTCGAAGCCAGAATGTCCTGTTGGGTGCGGACAAAGAGCTCAGGGACCTTCCAGCTCTCTTCTTGGGGTTGGGTGGAGCTGCTTGACGGTGAGGACCGTCTCAGAGAGCGTCTGTGAAAAGAATCCTAAAGGGAGTAAGGACAAAAGCAGTGAGGACCCTTTGAGGGGAGCTGGAAAACAAAGATCCCACTTCAAGCATTTGCCCATGATGTGATGTCTCTCCCAGGAATGTCTTTTCCCACCCCTGACTCTTTCCCTTAATATCCTGCCTATTATTTAAGTAGCTACTCAAATGCCCCCACCTCTGGGCTTTCAGTGATGCACAGCCCGCCTGCTGGAACCTCAGAGCAGGCCTGGGCCTTTCTCTTGCAGCCCTTACAGAGAGCAGGTCCATGCAGCAGGTGAAGCTGTCGCTCCAGTCTGCATCACCACCTACCAGCTGTGTCACCTGTGGCAAGCTGCTTAACTTCTCTGTCCCTGATTTCCTCACCTGTAATATAACCAGTCCTCAATCCACTACCTGTCATTTCTAAATCCCAAAACCAGGCTGGGCATGGTGGCTCATGCCTGTAATCCTAGCACTTTGGGAGGCCGAGGTAATCTCAGCTACTCGGGAGGTGGAAGCAGGAGAACCACTTAAACCCAGGAGGCAGAGATTGCAGTGAGCCAAGATCGCACTACTGTACTCCAGCCTGGGCCAGCGAGCCACCATCTCAAAAAAATAAATAAATCCCAAAACCTCTGAAAATGAAAGGTTTTTTAAAATCCTGTGGTAAATTCTTAACTGTTGTGAGGCTGCTTACGGTCTTTTTAAAGTGTGAATATTCATACATGGAGTTGCTGAAATGGTCATTTTTTTGCTTACGGGGTGCTACCACAAACCCTAGTAAAGGCAGTAAGTGGTATGTGGCTCATGCACTGTACTTTCTTTCCAAGATTTAAAAAATATATATAAATTCCAAAAGATATCCAGCCCAAAGGTTTTGGATGAGGGATGAGGCACCTGTAGTACTTCTCCCCAACAAGACTGTAGGGAGGATGAAATGAGACCTGTGCAAGGCACTAGCACAGAGCCAGACGTATTGCAGCAGTCAGCAAACGCTCACTACTCCTATGCGTATTTGCCCTGTGCCCACTTACATATGGTCTTAACCCCCTCCTGATGGCAGAAGTCATTCTTAATTTGCCTCTGGTGTTCACAGAGCACGCAACTCAGCAGCCTATACCTAATAGGCATTCAAGATTTGCTTAGCTTTTGCAATGAATTCTAGAGGAGTCAATTGAAATATCCAAATATCCTCCCTTACCGTCAAAGATTAGTGGAGGAAATGGGAACTCATGTTGTTATTAATGGGAGGGTGGGGAGACAAAAACAACCTACCAGACTTTTCCTTGGTTTAAAATTCTGAACCTTTCAATATTTCCAGAAATAATCCACGACCAAATAGTAAAGCCTGGGCTGGAATAAGGAAACCTTAATTTTGTAGTGTTCTGGCTAAGCAGACATTACTAAGCACTATACACCTCCTCTCAAAGCCACTCAGGACATCCCCTCCACAAAGTGAGGAAAACATTAGTCACCATTCCCGAGGAGACTCAAACTTCTGGCTGAAGGGAGCTGGAGCTGCTGCAGGGAGCCCAGCCTCTTAAGTCATTCTTAAAAACAGAACTGATATAGTAAAAATGATGAAATACCCAACAGTCTTTGGCTCTTTTCTCCTGAGCAACCAGTAAGTATGGCCAAGGTACTCAAAGGCCACAATGTCCCTTCTAGAGAATCTGGCGAAATTCTATAGCAACCCATGCTTCAACATCCTTTGCGGGTTTCAGATACCACCTCCCAAAACAATTACCAAAAGGAGAAGTTTGCAGCAATGCCCTCAGCAGCGAAGCAGGTCCAAGCCATCTCCTTCACACCACAGGTATAAAGGGGGTCTCCACTGGACACGCTTGATGATCAGGACGTCATGCTAGGACAGGACCCTGGTGCTCCTCTGGTTCACCGGTCCTCAGAGTAGTCCACCAACCCCTAAGAGTCCCCAGATCCTTTTAGGGAATTCAAAACTATTTTCATAGTAGTAAGATGACACAATTTGCCTTTTTCCACTGTGTTGACTTTGTGCACAAAGCAATAATGGGAAAAACTGCTGGCCCCAGGCATGAATCAAGGCAGTGGCACCAAACTCCACTAGTGCCCAAGGCTCTCTTTACCACTGACACACTCACAATGAAAATAGGTGAATAAAGTGCTGACTTCACTGAGGAATGTCCATGCTGACACAAAAATTATTCATTTTATGCCTTTAGACTCTCCAGCACACATCTCTTCAACACCCTGAGTGACACAGTGGGAGGGACGTGCAGGCATTCCGCTGAGCGTGGAGGATGGCAGCTGGCACTGCACGACCGTCTAGGCTGCGAGTGAACTTGCTGGTTTTTTCATGGAACCACTGACAGACAAACTATGGTTACTCAAGCGTGGGTATTTGGCAGGCATTTTCTTGAAAATCAATTGAGCCTGTCACCTCAAGGGAAACAAATGGTGTATTTTTGTCAGTGATAAAACACAAGCTGTCAGGTAAAAATTAGAATTTTGGAAAACTTCTATCTGCCACCGTGAGCTTGAGAGCATTGCAATACTTAAAAACTTCTTGGATGAGCTTGGGGTGACATCAATGAATGAAATTTTTTGGTGTGATTTTCTTTTTGTCTAATGAGACATGTCCACATTTGGAAGATCTATATAACTCAGTAACCAATATTTTCCAAATGGCCAATATATTATGTTACTAAATCATTCAGGGGTAAAAAATTCAAAGTGCAAGACATATCAAGGGAAACTGATAAGGTACAAAAAGTTCACTGATACGGTTTAAGATTTCACATTAAGAAACTACAACTTGTCTAGTTTTGGTGTAGTATCAAAGAAAAATATCTCAGTTTTCTGAAAAGACTATTAAAATACTTTCCCTTTTCCAGCTGCTTATCTGTGTGAGGCCAGATTTTCTTCATACACTTCAACCAAAACACCATATTGCAACACGCTGCATGCAAAAGCAAGCATGAGGCTTCAACTGTCTTCTACTAAACAAGACGTTAAAGGGATTTGCAAAAAAATGCTACTCATCTCACTAATTTTTTGTTTTGAAAAATATAGTTATTTTTTCATTAACATATACCATGTTACATGTAATAGGTTTACTACTGTTACTTTTAATGATTTTTGTAAGTAAATATTTTTAACTTCTCACTTTTAATTTCAAATATAGTAAATAGCAATAGACACACCCACATAAACAAAAGCTCTTTGCACTCCACAATAATTTTAAGAGTATAAAGAGAGCCTGAGGCTAAAAGTCTAAGAACCACTGATGTAGTCTAAACTGTCACCCAGGCAGGGCTCCTTCCACAGTGTCCCCAGCAGATGGGTTACCTAACTTCCTTCTTACACAACTAGCCGAGTCCCTTCCAAAACAACCTTTTCCACTGCTGAGGTGGCTCTGACTAATGGAGGGCTCTTATACCAACCTCCATCCGCTGGTCCCAGCTGTGCTGTCTGGAGCTACTAGGCAAGGCTATACTACTCAACCCAATAATGGTGCCAGCAAGCACACACGATGCACTACACAGAAACACAGCAGTGTCCTGCTCTCGGGAGGCTTATAGACTAAGCTCAAGATTGCAAATAGAGTATCTCACATGGAGACAGGCTATTCCAACCTCCATATTCGAAGAAATCTCTTACATTCTGCCAACCTCCCACAAGATTAAACATCTCCAAATCTTTCAATTTCCTCCAAATTGTTCACCGTTCTAGCCCCTTTCCCCTGGACAGGGTTCAGTTTATGAATGTCCTTCTCCAACAAGAAGGCCTAGGATGGGGTATGACATCAAGGTGTGGCCTGAACTACACAGTGGCGGGCAGGCTCTTTCTTAATCTGGACCCCAAGACTGCATGATCTCGAGAGCACTGAAATCCCAGAGCCCTAAGGGGCCTTAGACAGCTGGTCTAATAGAAGAGACTGCAACCAAGAGAAATAAAAACCTTGACCAAAGATCCCACAAGATAGCGCCAGGGGCAGGGAGAGGACTCACTTCTTTCCATCCTAATTCGAAATGAATTGGGAGAACAGTGCCAGCACCTACACCCACACCTAAACATACAACAGGTAACTGAGAGTGCAGGTGGACACAGACACCCCGTTTTTGGTTGGCTCAGGCTCCCTGATTTGACTGATACGGCACTTTGAGTTTGGTGTTTGCTTCTGTTTTGCTTTTCTGATTGTTGTTTTACAAACTTCTTTTACATTTGTCTCTGATTTTGTTTTGTCTCTCTGCTTAATGGAACTCTACCATGGTCATCCTGTAAGGGAGACTATAAAACAATAATGTGAAATTTTTAGAATCTTTCTTCGAAAGAGAAAAAAATAAAAGCAGAATAAATGAAACTATAAGGCTTGGGGGGTTTAGTCCCTTTTAACTATCGTGTTTTAGATTTATTTTAAAAGATGTTGTTTTTTCCTTTTTTTCTTTCTTTTCTTTTTGAGACAGGGTCTCAGTCTTGCCCAGGCCAGAGTACAGTCACATGCTCACAGCTCACTGTAGCCTCAACCTCCCAGGTTCAAGCAAACCTCCCCACTCAGCCTCCTGAGTAGCTAGGACTACAGATGCACACCACCACACCTGGCTAACTTTTTTATTTTTTGTAGAGATGGGGCGGTGGGACAAGCGTCTCGTTATGTTGCCCAGGCTGGTCTCAAATTCCTAGGCTCAAGCGATTCTTCCACCTTGGCCTCCCAAAGCGTTGGGATTATAGGCGTGAGCCACCACACTCAGTCTAAAGATGCTCTCTGAACCTGGATAGGTTCTCCACTCCTGAACTGCAAAGACAAAGCTGAGTAGGTATTCTCACCCAGCAGAGGAACAGAAAACCATGGCATCCACCTCACAAACAAAATGGGTAAGCTAAGGGCAGGAAAGAAGACCTGCTCAAGGCCCCATGTGTCATTGACAGTAGAGCCAGGGAGAAAACAGAGGCACTGTTCTTCTCACCCCACACACAGACCCTCTTCTCGGACTGCCCTGTGGGGTACCCCAAATAAACCCAGGTGTGCCTTAAGCCCAGCCCAGTTCTCAGCCTCCAGTCCCATAACAACAGAAAGAGCAACAGCCCCACCTGTGGGGAGCTGGCGATGGGCCCAGACATCATGCCTCGCACAATCAGACCAGACTTTGGCCTGGAATTCTCTCCCATCCTCTTCACATCCAAGGAAGACTCCGAGTGAAGCTTGTCCATCTTCTCCCATGCAGAAGCCAGCATAGGAGTTTCACCCGGGACCGTCTGCATGGGCTTGCTTTTGTGTGGGGGCCTTTTAGATGATACAAAATTACCAAGTACATCTCCATCAAGATTGTCATGTCTGTGAAAAAGGAATTATTTCCATTAAAACAGACTCCCCAAAAGGAATCAGTAACAAAGACAGCAAATTCCACATTCAATGGGCAGTCAAAGCAAGCCCATTAATAAATCTATGATGACCTCTAACCAGCCAGTGCGTTATCATGAAAGACAAGGAACAGAAAATACTCTGGTATCAAGGTGAGTCTGCCCTACAAAATAAGACCAGTAAACAAGCAAACAAATTCAGAGATGATGATCCATAACAGGACCCCTCAAGTCCTTAAGACTAAAGAGCATCCTTAGTCTTCCAGACCTGAATGATTAAGGAAAACTATAACCTTTCAGTACAGTCATGCGGTATGCAAAGCCCAGCCCTGCCGCACACCACTGAGAGGCGTGGAGAAGACCCATAGCAAACTTGGCATTCCCCACTGTTAAGCTAAAGCTGAAGTCAGGTGTGCCAATGGGTGTGTGTGTGTGTGTGTGTGTGTCAGAGAGAGAGACAGGAAGTAAGAGAGCAAGAAAGAGCAAAAGAAGGTGAGAGACAGTGAGAATAAGCACAGAGTGAGAAAGAACAAGAGTGAGAGTCCACGAGACAAAGCGAGAGACCTAGGCAAAGGGGAATCTTACCTCTGATCACCCAGAAGCCAGCACTCCTGTGACACAGGCTCAGCTATTTTCTACCGCTGGGCTCTGCCATAAATGGGTATTGCCCCCTACCCTATGCCAAGCTGCTTACCAGGCCCTGGGTCACATGTGGGAGGGTAGTCGTGCGTGCTGTGATTGCGGCATGTCAGGCAGAGGAAGAGGCTGGAACCAGCCTGGGGAAATCCCGAAGGGCTCCCAAAGAAGGCAGCACCTGAGTCTGAGAGAATCAGGCAGCAAGAGGTCCCCAGAAGGCCCAGCCCCAGCACGCAGGCCTCTAAGGCAGAATGTGCTCAGGGGAGCAGCCGGGGCTGGTATTCTAAGGAGTTTACCCTGAAAGCTGCAGGGAATGTCTGAAGCCCTTCAGCAGGATAGCGGCATGGCCAGACTCTTTTCGTGGAAAGCTCACGCTATCTTAGGGCAAGGGTGGATTTGAGGGGAAGATCACTAGAGCCCTGGAGACCAGGGAGGGGCTGTGGGAATTAACCAGGAAAAGAGGATGGGAGTGTGAACTGAGGCCCTCACCGGTGGGCAGAGAAAGGAGGAAAGAAGGAAAGTGCCTATTATCACTCTGGGTGAAGAGCTCACAGGACTCACAGACGCAGAAGATGACAGACGAGGCAGAGGTAAGAACACTCAAATTTTTGGCTTGGGTAACTGGGTGGGACTCAGGAGCTTCAACTTCCTAGTTGCCTTTTTATTGTACCAGAAGTATTTCACTTCCCAGCCAGGTAGTAAGTGCCTTGGAGGAAGAGCTTCTTCATAGCCCCTTATGACCCTCTACCTCCGAATCCTTGTGCTAATTGCTTGTCATGGTGCCACCTTTTGGCAGCTCGACACCCATGCCCTGAGCTTCAGCGACCCTCAGGAAAGGAAGTGCTTTTCAATGGAGCCAGAAGAAAGCACCCATTCCCAGGAAGTTAAGCTCACTACTGGGGACTGCAGTGTCTTAAGGTCATAATTTAATGTCATTGTTTCCCAGATAATAGAGGTTCAATCAAGAATGCCAATTCATTTTCTTCATAAGATTTTTAAAAGAGCTTATTTTCCAGATTTTTCCCATCTCTACAGTGTTCTGTTGCCTTTTAGAATACCATACCCCTGTTTTAAAGAAAATCAAATAAAGCAAGTGCTTGAACCTTACGATCATGGAATTTAAAATAAACACAGTGAATTGTAACTATTCTTCATCACAAAGTCGTCCATTCTCACAGCCTCAACAGGAAAATAACAGCACTTCACAGCAGAGATTTTGAAAACACAGAGTGTGGGAAGTTGAACAGTGACCCCCCCCAAAGATTTTCACATCCTGATCCCCGGAATCTATTAATTCATTTATGTCAGAGGTTGCAATTTTTTAAATTTTTGCATGAGTGAAAAATCAGATCTTGGCAATAACCTTCAGCAGTAGGGTATAAATAACTCCCTCATGCTTAGTGTTCCAATAATGGAACACTAGGCATAAGTGGGTTAACCCACTTTTGGTTAACTACATAAGTGGGCTAGCTACACAGTAAAAAGGATTTTGCAGATGTGATTAAATTAAGAATTTTTAAATGGAATTATCTGGTGGGCCCAATGTAATCACAGGGGTCCTTCTTAGAAGGAGACATGAGGATCAAAGGTAGTAGTAAAGTTAGGAGATGTAACAACACAAGCAGAGGCTGGAGTGATGTGCTTTAAAATGGAAGAAGGGGCCAAGAGTCAAGGAACATAGGTGGCCTCTAGAAGCCAAAAAAGAAAAGAAAATGGATTTTCCCCTCAGAACCTCCAGACAGAACCAGGCCTGCTAACACCTTGCCTTTAGTCTAGTGAGACTGATTTTACACTTCCGACCTCCAGAACTGTAAGAGAATAAATTGGTATTGCTTTAACTACTGTGAGGATTAAATTTTATGTGCCAATGTGGCTAGGCTACGGTACCCAATTGTTTAGTCAAGTATCAATCTAGCTGTTGCTGTGAAGGCATTTTGTAAATGTGATTAACATTTACAATCAGTTGACTTTAAGTAAGGCAGATTATCCTCAATGATGTGGGTGGGCCACAACCTATCAGGTGAAGGCCTTAAGAGCAAAATCTGATGTTTCTCAAATAAATTCTTTCTCAAGATTGTAACATAAAAATCCTGTCTTGAGTTTCCAGATTTCCAGCCTGCCCTATGGATTTCAGACTTGCCAGCCCTTACAGTCCCATCAGCCAGCTCCTTAAAATAAACCTTTTTTTTTTCTTTTTTAAGAGACAGGGTCTCATTCCATCTCCCAAGCTACCGTGCAGTGGTGTGATCATAACTCACAGCAGCCTCGAACTCCTGGGCTCAGGTGATCTTCCCACCTCAGCCTCCTAAGTAGCTGGGACTATATGTGCACACTGCCACCCCTAGCTAATTTTTTTTTGTTTTTGTAGAGACAGGGTCTCTCTGTGTTGTCCAGGCTTAACTCGAACTCCCAGCCTCAAATGATCCTCCTGCCTTGGCCTCCCAAAGTGCTGGGATTACAGGCGTGAGCCACTGCACCTGGCCAAACTTCTTTATATATACATAGAGGTACATATGCATATAGATACATGCACACACACACACACACACGGAGACCATATTGATTCTGTTCCTCTGGAGACTACTGACTGACACAGCCATGAAGTACATAGTAATTTGTTATGGCAGCAATAGGAAACTAATAAACACAATAATGGGAAAAGATACCTGGCTTTGCTTGTTTCTGACAATGATGTTCTCCATCCTGCATCTTCGTCTGAAAGGTCATATATATTTACCAGTGTAGTCTCTGAGCATCTCGATGGCACTTTGTTATTTTTCTTTGGAACTGAGAGTGCAGGGATTGGGGTATCTTGAGTGAAATTGTTAGCCGCATTTCCAAAGTGATCCAGAAAGTATCTGGTGATAAGTTCAAGGCTTGTTTTTAGAGGATTTTCCTTTGCCTATCATTGGGAGAGAAAAAAAATCATTATATACAGCTTCAGGGAACAGTGGAAAAGACAACTATTCCACTTCTTTGACTAAGTTTATCAACTTCTCATTCATTCATACAAGCTTTCAGCCAACATTTACTGGCCAAATATTATATATGTCAGGTACTATGTTGGGTAGGGACACAGAGACAAAAACAAAATCTCTACCCTAAAAGAACCAGCATCCAATGCATGAGGCAGGTGATTCAATAAACAACTAGAATAAAATGTGATAGGAATAGAGGCATGCCCAAGCAAATTTCCTCTTGATTTTTTGCTCCAAGGAATAACTTTATAAAATATATATCCCTTCATTTAAAAAATGGAATCTGTAGGGAACACTAACCCTACAGATTCATAAGTATTTAGGGCCTGAATATTTTTTTAGCTTGTAAGCTCTGCATCTAACACTGACACCAGTGATGATAGAGACAACTGACGCAGAAGGTTAACGTGAAGAGCACAGAGAGGCAGTCAGGACTGACTCACTTTACACTCCAACCTTAAAAACAAAAGGCAAATGAAAGTCTTCAGTAGTAGATTTTGGAATTAAACGATACCAGTATTTTCCAGCCCTGCCTATACCAAATATTCCCTTTGGACGTTTTTTAAAAATACAGATTCTCACACCCTACTGACACTTACTACACCAGAACAGCAAGGATTTAAATTCCCCTAAGTAATTTGGATAAACACAGCTATTCATGCAACAATATGCAGGCTGGCCTCAGGGACCCAGCCATATGTCAGTCCCCAACCCACTCGCCCAGTGACACCCAGGACTTGCGGAGCCATGGCTGGACATGGGGCACGCTGTGATTTTGCAGACTAGCAAGGCACCTGACAAGGAGTCTGGCAGAGCAGGCCCTCAGGGCATGCCAAGTCCTCCCCCTTCGTACTCCTCTCATCCATGCAGCAGGACTCCAGGACTAAGACCCACAGCCCATGGACTACGACCAAACTCAACAGATTCATCAGACAAAAACCAGGACAGTTTTACTATTGTTTTCAGTAAGAGATTAAAAACAAAAACTATTTTGTCCAAGATTAAATGAAGCTTACAATAAAGAGAGTTAGGGGAAAGATACTATATTTATTGTAGCCCCTGAATTGCCTGATTATCCCTTATGCTTTTTCACATCACTTGGCTCACAACAGATATAGCCTTTATATGAATCTAGATATTGTTTTTCAAAATCTCAATTTACATAGGCATTTTTATCTATCCTATATCTAATAGGTTAGAACAAGTTACTGGAAATATTAACATTAAATTGCAGGGCTTTCCTGGAATCAGGCTAGCTTTGTGCTGAATGAATGTCAAAATTATTATGTAATAGATATTAATAAGTAATTTTCCTGTAAAATATACACTCCGATTCATTGTATAACAGCTAATAACTACTGTATAAATCAGGGCACTTATCAGTAGCTCATGAAAATATCTTAAGTATCTTAAGATAACAATTACTTTAGGAAGACTATATTACAATGAGGGAATAAAAATAGCTTGAATGTCAAAGACACTTTTGGGAAATTAGGTAAGGTACATTTACGTTAAAAGCCCGATGTAACCAGAATGGTTAATTGAATTTTCTGGGTAGTTGTCTCACTCTCTGTGCAAAATTCTCCTAAAGTGTACAGTCCACTCTCCTGCCTTAGAATACAGCAGACGGAGGATTGCAGAGCATCTGCTGCCTGGGTCACCAGTCTTTCCACAGGACTTAGAAAGTACTTGCTACAGGACAGGAGACAGAGGTGCCTGCATGTCACCCCAGGACCCAGAGGACAAAGGCCTTCTATTTAATGTCTTTACTGAGCCTCTGATAAACTTCACGGGGCTGCCATTGCCTACTTCTCCTCAAAGGGGAGCAAGAGAATTTCTGGCAACCTGAGTGCTCCTGTAGGTGCCAGTTGTTTTTAGTTTATATGTTTGCCTGAAATTCCATCCTTTACTTTACTGAGAGATGGCTGGCCTAGGTTCCTCCCTGGCCTATGACATGTACTTGCATAGTTTTCAAGTGGTTCGGTGGATCTTCTGGGTGTCTTAAAAAAATAGCCTTGGTCCTACCACCATACGAATCCAATCTGCTAAAGTCTCATTTGAAAAAAGGATTACAATTAAAATATGCTTGATCATCACTCCTACAATAGGACTGGGAATCAAAACACCTGGTTCTAGCCTCAACCCTACCTGGTAACTGACCGTGAGACCTTGGATAGCCAACTCTCAACTCTCTCTGGCTCACAGCTCCCCTTCCTGAGAGGAGGGAATTGATCGGTGGTTTAAAGCTGGACCCTGAGAGGCTAGCCAATAAAGCAAGACCTCCTTTTCCCAACTTCAGATAGGGCATTTTCCCTTCTTTGCTCTGCATATTGGACTTCCACATGAGATATCATTTTATTGTTTTAAAAAATTGTGATAAATGCTGAACTATATCATTTTCTTTTTGACTCTGACACTATGCCCAACCACACGGCAACATTTGCTGGACAGCCCATTCTTTTTCTGTCTTCATAACAGATTAAAAAAATTAAGTAGAAAGTGTAGTTTCATTCATTCATATAGTCATTCATTTATTCCACAAATAAATACTGACTATTCACCACACCGTTGGACAACACTTTATGTTTGGGGATATAATAGTGAACAAAAAAGACTGCATTTCTGGCTTCTGCTGTGTCCAAGGTATTGGGGGAGGCAGATACTAATTTTAAAATCACATAAATATTCTATTGCCAATGTGATAAACACAAAAACAGGAAAACTATAGGGTGCCATGAAAGCCTATAATAGCAGGTTGGAGGAGATCAAGTCTGGGGGATCAGAGAAGCCCCCTTCCCGCCCAAGAAAACACAGTTCCATTTGCTTTCCCAACTCTAATGCACCTGGGTTAGCTGAACCCAATTCCGTCCTCTACCTAAATTATATGTCACAGGAGACTCAAGACTAAGGTATTACTCAGAACTGAAGAAGGAAACTCTTACATAAGCAGGGAATGGAAAATTTTAGTATAACTGGATATGATATTCTTAAGTACAGTCTTACTAAAAATAGCCTCATGTTGGGAGGAGGGAGCACAGGGAATAACTGTGGGAGGCTGAGCACTGCCACAGGCTCTGTTCAAAATGAGCCCGACAGCCACACACACACAACTTGCCAATGGGCGGCACCAGCTGACCGAGATGGAAAACCCACTCCCGCTGGGGATCTGTCCACATTTGGGGGGTCCGTTTCTCTCTGACTGCAAGTGTGACAGGCCAGGAGCACCTCAAGCCTCTCCTGTCACTGGCAGGGCCCGTGAGTGCTTTGGCAGTGCCAAACTCAGTTCCAAGACTCCACACCACACCTTAGAAAGCACACACCTTGTTCTCCTTATAGAGAAATTCGAGATGCAAAACCTTTCGAAGATCATTTCTGTTGTTTATGCTGAGGTCAGAGCGTGGGCGTTCCTGGTCCATGGTCACACATGTCTTCTTTAAGCCCTGAGGGAAGAAATCTGAATCGCTGTTTACCATCTTAAATCAAAGCCCACTGTTCTCATAAAGCACAAGCAAAAGATTCCTGATGTCACCAAGATAATTCTCATATAACCTTTACAATTGACATCACCTTTGCAATAATTAATATTATTCTGATTCTTACAACAGCCTCATGGGCTAAGTGAAGGCTGAAGTTTTCAGGCCATTTCACAGATAAGGAGTGAGTTCAGGACTCACACACAGGAGTCCTGGGTTTGGCCCTAGATTTGGAACCATAGTATATGAAGCTTTAAAAATAAACAAAAGAGAAAACATAAACAAAAGGCTAATATTCATTCCCTTCACTCTCAGATGGGGAAACCAGGAGATGGGGTTGCCTTGCCCAAGGTAACACAATGGAATCACATCACAGGTGGAGGTTGTAACCATCCCAATCTGTGAGTCCGTGACTCTGGGACCCAGTCCCATGAGAAGCTCTTGGTAAATGCTAAGTCATGAGCAAAGCCACTTTCCATCGTCCCACCCAGAAGTGCCAGAAGACCAAGGTTCAAGGCCCAGCTGAGACATGCTCTAGCAATGGAAAATCTGGGGTTGGGGAAGTGAGGGTCCTGTTCGCAAGTGCCTGGCTTCTCCATCTGAAAGACAACCACAGCAGTTGCTTTCTGCCCACCTCACTGGGCCATGATGATTGTCAAATGGCTGAGGCTGAGAACATGCCTTACCAACAGCTCAGCCTGGTGTTAGGGGTATTCCTTGTTCTTAATGGATTCCAGACCCCCAGTGCTACACAGGCTTCAGCTTCTCTCACAGCCTTTGTGTTCAGAATTTTACAGAGGCTCTAGCTGCTGGGGAAACATGACAAAACCCATGCCCACCATGAATTTAGCTAAGAAGGTCAATTTGGGAAACTAAAAGGACACAATCTTGAAACAAACAGAGGAAAGAGGAGGCCATAGGGAAGGGAAATGGAAAGAAATGGATATATGTGTCAGAAAAAAGGTGGATTAGGTGCATCGGGAAGAGTCCATTTGAAGGAGAGGTGGGGTTCAAAACCAAACACGCGCATTTCATCTGGGCTTAACCATGGCTTTCCCTCCAGTCAAAGTGATGTGGAACATGCTATAATGAGGGTCTCTCTCTGATGGATAATTCTTTATGTCTGTCAACAGTTCAAATCAGCAAGCCCTGCACATTTAACAAACCCCACCCTCACCCTGGCTCTAAAGTGTGATGCACACCAGCATTTGAAAACCACCGGAGGCCTGGGCATGGTGCCATAGGCCTGCAGTCCCAGAACTTTGAGAGGCCGAGGCAGGAGGAATCTTTGAGCTCATGACTTCAAGGCCACAGTGAGCTATGATTACACCACTGCACTCCATCCTGGATGAAAGAGTGAGACCCTATCTCTATAAAAAAATTAAAAAAAAAAAAAGAAAGAAAGAAGAAAAGGAAAGAGAAAAGAAAAGAAATACCACTGGGTTAGAGGACAAGGGTGCCCTTGGGAGTCAGCTAGTCCTCAGTCCCATCCAGCCCATTCAAACTTCATTTGCCCAACAAACACCTGTCATGCACCTCCTATGTGCCAGGCTCTGTTCTAGATGCAGGAGAGAAAGAAGGAATAAGGGCTGATGTTCTGTTGGGAAAGCAGACCATAAATGTATAGTGCGGCAGCTGCTAATATGCACTACTAGGGAGACAAAGCAGGGAGAGGGAAGACAAGGACAAAGGCCACTGTTTTAGATGGTCAGCTATTTGTTCAGCATCATCCACATGCTTACTCCTGTCCCAGTTTCCCTATCTGTGAAACGAAGGGAACAGATCACTAGTCCGTAAGTCCAGTTGCTAGAGGCAGAGCAGTGAACAGATGAAAGTCCCAGTCCTCAGGGAGCTTGCACTCTATAGGGGGAGAGACGACAAGTATAGTATGACATGGGGAAAAAACATACAAAGTAGGATAAGGAGACAGAGAGGGCTAGGGTGAGTGTGGGGATGGGCTGCTACTTTATCAAAGGTGGTCAGGAAAGGCATCATTGATTGATGAGGGAATCAAAAGAGCAGACCACACAGACACTTTGGAGAAAAGTGTTCCAGGCAAGGAACAGCAAGTGCAAAGGCCCTGAACCAGTTGCAAAAGGCCAGCGCATCTAGAGCTGCATGGCAGGGGAAAGGAGGAAAGGAAGTCAGAAGTCACCCAGAGACTCATAAGGAAAGGCCTTGTGGCCTTTTATGAAATGGGAAGGCTACTATTTTGAACTGATATATTTTTGAAAGATCACTTGGCTGCTAGGTTGAAAATAAACTGTAGGAGGCAGGAGATTAAGGAGAAACCATTTAGGAGGCTATTGAGCAATTCACAAATCACATGAAACAAAGGGGTGGCTTGGAGCAAGGTGTTTGCAACAGAAGTGGTAAGAAGTGGCTACGTTTTGTATGTGCTCTGATGATAAAGCCAACAGATTTGCTGATGGACTGGATATGAGGTGCACAAGAAAGGAAAAAGCCAAGAATAATTCCAAAGTTTTGGGCCCAGGCAATTAGAAGGACAGAGATGCCATTTATTCCAATGGGCACAGTTGTAGGAGGAACAGGAAATCAGAAATTGAGTTTTGGACATTATGATAAATATATATTTGTTCTTTGTCCCAGGTTCCTGGCATATAGATTCTAAAACGCTTGGAATCTCCAAGGTGATAAGAATGTCTTCTGCATGTTAATGTGATGACTAGTGGCTGGGGACCCCTAGATAGCTTCAGGATGGGGGCTGGTCACCAGAAAGAGTAAACCTTGATTAGAGGGCTGGAACTTTCAGCCCTACCTCCCAATCTCCCAGAGAGGGAAGAGAAGCTATAGATTGAGCTAACCACCAATGGTCAATGATTTAATCATTCCTATATAACAGAATTGACATAAAATCTCCTGAATGATGGGGTTCAGGCAGTTCCCAGGTTGGTGCTGGGAGGGCAGCATGCTGAAGAGGGCATGAAGTTCCATGACCCTCCACCCACACCTTGCCCTATGCATCTCTTCCATCTGGCTGTTCCTGAATTGTGTCCTTTATAGTAAACTGGTAAATGTAAGTAAAGTGTTTCTCCAAGTTCTGTGGGCCATTCTAGCACATTATTAAAACTGTGGAGGGGGTTGTGGGAACCCTCAATGTATAGCTAGTTGGTCAGAAGTTCAGGTGGCAACTTGGGACTTCTGACTAGCATCTGAAGTGGGGGCAGTCATGAGCCTGACTTAACCTGCAGGGTCTGCACTAACTCTAGGTAGTGTCAGGACTGATTTGAATTATACGACACCCAATTGGTGTCTGGAGAGTTGGAGATTTCGTTTGTAAAAAATCCCCCATACATTTGGTGTCTGAAGTGTGAGCAGAAACACTATCAGAGACATGTTGAGATGCTTGTTAGCCATCCCAGTAGATATGTAGAATAGGCAGTTGTAATAATTCAAGAGTTCAAGGAGAGGTCTCAGCTAGAGATAGACATTTGGGAATTGTCAGCATATAGATGGTATGGGAATCCACAAGACTGGCTGAGATGTCTTGAGAGTGAATGGACAGAAGAAGAGAAGAGAGCCATAAACTGAGTCCTTGAGCCCACCAGAGTGCACAGGACAGAGAAACTAGGGGGACCAGCGAAGACCCTGAAGGGAGCATCCAGAGGAGTAGGAGGAAAGCTAAGAGGGACAGTCTCCTAGAAGACAAGCAGAAGGACACAATCAACTGTGACAAACATAATCATTAGATCAAGAAGGGCGAGGACTAAAAATTCCAGGTTAATAATGGCCCTAAGAAGAGCTATTTCCATGGAATGGTGGGGACAAAAGTCTGATTAGAATGGGTTTGAGAAAGCAGAGAAAAGAATTAAAATGAGAGTAGACACAGCTCCTTTATGGGGTTTCTATATAAAGGGAGGAAATAATAAACCAGTAGCTGGGGTTTGGGGGTCAAGATGGGATTCTGCAGGAGCACGACATGTGCTGATAGGAGTAACCTAGTAGAGGAGGGAAATGCATGGTGCAGGAGACAGTGACATCCCTGAGCACACAAGAGGGGACATGCACACATGGAGGGGCAGGCCTAACCAGGGGTGTGGAGAATTCATCCACAGGAACACCAGAGAGAGCAGAGTGAACGGTGCAGCCCAGGAAGGTGAGGTGAGTAACTGTAGTAGTGGAAGCCTGCTGGACTTCTCTCATGACTTCTGTTTTCTCAGTGAAATTAGATGGGGAAGGAGCTTCCGGGTTTGAGGAGAGAGAAGGTATGAAATGGTCATCCAGGATTTGAGAGATACTTACACCTATCTTTCAGGACTGTTACAAGGACTCTGGAGAGTTGCAATCAGGTAAGCAGGCACCCATAAGGCACCACAAGGGTGAGTGGCCATGGATTTAGAGTGACACCATCAACATGGTGGTGTGTGTTTCTCTCCAATCTCATTCAGCTCTATGGGTGCAAGTGTGGAGCAGGACAAGTGGAATTTTACCATCAGAAGAGAATGATGAAGGGAGAGAAGGGCAAAACAGCTGTACCTGTTATAGAGGATGCAACTACAACGATGGGTAGGTGAGAAGTAGATGGGTTATGGTAGGCCCGAGAGACTGTGAAAAGTTGGCAGGAACAATGCAATATAGATGTGGTGAGGCTGGAGACGAGTTTACATGGGGCTATGAAGGGGGACGAGCTAGAAATTTTGACAGGTGGGAAGCTTGGGATTGAGATTACGGAAAGGGAGCAGTACTGGTAACGACAAGCCCAGCTCATGACCATGGGGCAGGGTAGCAGAGGGAGGATGGCACAGTCACTGCAGGAGCGGAGCCACAGACCCAAGAGGCTTGGGCAGCAGAAGAGTCACCTCAGTGGACCCTGCCATCTCCAGCAGACTATCATGACTCTCCCTGAGGGCAGACCACACTTGGTGAGTTCAAGTAGGCCAAAGTGGCTGGAGGGTAGAGGGCAGAGAAAGCAGTCATGGAATATGAGGTCTGAGGGTAGCCAGAGACAAGTCATGGAAAGACTTGAAGTCTAATTATGATGGGAAGCCAGTAGAGGGGTTTGAGCAGGGGAATTACGTGGTCTGATCTGCTCACCCTGGGCAAGTCTTGCCCTCCTGGTCTCACGATAATCTTATGTGAAAGGGAATACTTATACCTATCTTTCAGGGCTGTTACGAGAATCTGAGACAACTTCTAGGTACCTGGACCAAGGTGGCAGCTCTCTTGGTTATGACTGCTGGGTGCAATGACTGCCTGTGCAAAACTCTGTGGGGAGCACGGTGGTCTCTGCCCTGGAGCAGAAGGCGATGAGAAAGTAGTATACCTGGGCTGCAGTCCCAGCTCGCCGTGAACTTCTGAGTAACTGTGGGCAAATTCTTTCTACTCTTAGGGCCTTAGTGTGCCCAGGTAAAACATGGGAGGGAGAGGCGACCAGGGGAACTTGGCCATGTCAAGTGGGGGGTAGGGGGAAGGGATGTGGGAGAGGCTAGAAATGAGATTGAGATGGGAAGCTGGGGTCAAGCTACAGGACAGGCTTGGATGTCAGTGAGGACACTGGATTTCATTTGTACTCAAGAAAGAACATGAGGAAGCCCTCTCTAACAGTTCTGTTCACTGACCCAGACTCAAAAGAAATGATGGTAACAGTCAGCTTTCCAGAGTGTGTCAATTAACATCCAACATGCAGCCAGGACTTGGTGATGGCAGGTCAATTAGCATAAAGACAGGGCAGATGCGACAAAGCCAAATGCATTTAAATTTTCTTCAAATAAAAATAAATCATAAAAAACACACAAAGACACTTTCCAAACAGGTGCACTTCAGAGACACCTGTTTGGTGTCAGAAACAGTGAGGGTGCGAGGAGGTATAAAGTGGAACACCTACGTGCACACTGTATCTATATGTCAGATCCAATGCTTGGGAGCTGCCCATATGTTAGTATTAATCCTCTGCAAAGGGTAGGTCTTATTTTCGTGTTTTACAGATAACGAAATTGAGGCATTGAGTAAAGTATGGAGGTTCACACTGCAAACTAGTAGCAAATATTTGAACCCTCTCCGTCTGACTTCAAAGTCCTTCCCCTTTCCTCCATTCAAAAAATTACGTGTATGTGTTTTCATACCAGACAAGTGCCCATCGCCCCAGCCCGGTATGACACTGCAAGGGTAGACAAAACACACATGAGTGCAGCCCTCAGTCACCATGTGTTGAATGAACTAATGTATGTCCCCCTTCACTACCACGCCCAAGATCTCCCGGCGAGCTCCTTCCCCACCGAGGTCCCCATCTCCACCCTGAGGCCGGATGACAGCTAACGACCTTCCAAGCTTGGGAAGGAACGCTGCAAAAACTCTCCTGAGACAAGACAATAGGAAAACTTAAAAAAATTAAAGCAACCGCTGGAATTCCCACTGTTGACTAAAATGACTAAGGGCTTGACCGTCAAGAACTTTTCTGGGCCTTTGGGGGTTCCCTCTGGGGAGAAGTTCTTTCCGAGTGGGACCCTGACTTGCGTGGGTCGCGCACGGAGGCCGGCAGCCAGGCTGGGGCACAGGCCTGCCCGCTGTGCGCCCGCGCTAGGATTGCTTGGCGCGGCCACCGAACCCCCTCCCCAGCTGCCGACGCCCCGGAGCGCGGATGCCCCAGGAGGGCAGCGGACGGGGCTCAAACCCTGCCTTGCGGAAGCGCCCGGTGACGACGGCAGAAACGCCTCATGGGAAATGTAGTTTCCCCTGTCCCGGGAAAGCGGCGCTCTTCTGGGGCATCTCTGGAGCAGGCAGTAGGCAGGGAACGGACGCCCTCCCAGAAGGTGCAAAGCCTTCAGGGGAGACCCCGATGGTCCCCCCAAATTAGAGCCACTTCCAGGGCTTTCGAGGGGGCGAGCGGTTACCTTTCTGCTGAGAAACTCTCTGACCAAGGAGGCGGCCACCTCCTCCACGAAGAGGCTGTCCATGGCTCTAGCTCTGGTTCTGGCTCTGCCCATGAGGCCCACGCCGAGCCGCAGCACCAGGCGGCTAGGGCTGTCCGGCGCAGTATGGCCGCGTTGCCGTGGCGACGGCGGCGTCGGCGCGGCGAGAACTCCTCCCCTTCCCTGGGGCTGGCGGGCTGGGGCGGGAGGGAAGGGGTGGGGCGTCCTGCAAACTCGCGTCTCAGAGTGGGAGGCCGCAGCCAGGGCGCCCCGGGGTCGCCCAGGGCCCCGCCCACGGGCTGCGGACTCGGGGCCTCACCCTGACCCTGACCCTGGTCATCTGAGAGGCCAAGGACAAATTACCGCTCCGCTCCGAGGCTCCATTTTCCTAGACATAAAATGGGAAGGATGCCTCCTTGTTTTTGGAGGACTAAACTCACAGGGAAGTGACCCCCTCAGGTCCACCCTCAGCACCACGGCCCCCTCTGGGGCCACCAACGCTACTGACCTTGGCGGGCCGGGACCGTGGGGGCAAGGAAGCCCAGGATTCTGCTTCTTGGGCACCGAAATTAGAGGACATGTTCCTCGCCCCCTTGGTGCCTGCTTTCCCATAATGAGACTGCTATTTATTGATCACCAAGCCCTTAACTCACGATTGCACTTTTAATCCTTACAACTTCCTGGCTAGGTGGTTACTGTTGGCCCCATTCTTTAAAACGGGACACTGAAATTCAGAAAGGCTAAGATTTTGCTGAGGCCCACACAGCTGGGTACTGGGAAAGTTGGGTTTCTAACCAAGCCCAGTACATTTTCCCCAAACTTAGTCACCTGGGTTCCACCTTCACAATCTTTGCCACTTCTGCATGTTACCTATTGTATTCCTTTGCCTGGGCTGCCATACAAAGTACCACAGACCAGGTGGCTTAAACAACACTTTTATTGTCTCCCAGTTCTGAGGGCTACAGACCAAGATCAAGGTGTCAGCTGGATGGTTTCTTCTGAGGCCTCTCTCCCTGGCCTCTATTATAGATGGCCACCTTCTCCCAGTGTCTTCACGTGGCTAGCCGTCTGCATGTGCCTGTGTCCTAATCTCTTCTTAAAAGGACATCAGTTGTATTGGAATAGGGTCCGCCCTAATGACTGCATTTCCACTTCATTACCTCTTTAAAGACCCTATTCAACAGTCACATTCTGGGGTACCAGGCATTAGGACTTCAACACAGGAATTTTTTTTTTTTTTTTTTGAGACAGAGTCCTGCTTAGGTGCCCAGGCTGGAGTGCAGTGGCGCGATCTCAGCTCACTGCCAAGTGAACCTCCACCTCCTGGATTCAAGCCATTCTCTTCCCTCAGCCTGCCCAGTAGCTGGGATTACAGGCACCCACCTCCATGCCCAGCTAATTTTTGTACTTTTAGTAGAGACGGGGTTTCACCATGTTGCCAGGCTGATCTTGAACTCCTGACCTCAGGCAATCCGCCCGCCTCGGCCTCCCAAAGTGCTGAGATTACAGGCGTAAGCCACCGCACCCAGCCCAACACAGGAATTTTGAAGGACACAATTCAGCCCTTAACCCCTATACTGTTACTTATGTATTATTTTCTTTAAATCCACATACATGTTTTACAATTTATTTTAAAAGGAAAGTGTTCCCAAGCAGTAATAGCCACAAGATCTTGGGTTTTATGTGCTTATTAAATCTCTAATACACATTAAAACAAACACAAAACCAGAAAGGTATGCATTCACCTAAATCACCTTGCAACCACCACTGGCACATGTACCACACTTGGGAAGCAACTGTCTCACCCTATACAGTCTCCATAGGATGTGGCTTTAATGTGGCAGAGTGCACCATAATCTCCAGGCGATTTCCCCTCTCAACCTGCGATGGTTCTTTGAGAAGCCTCTTTTGAACATGTTGTGCTATGTGAGAAAGAGCCATATGCTCTTACATGTAGAGAGAGAAGGGCAGAGTTGCAGGAGACAGTGTGATGCTTGGTCCAGGGGCCCTCGTGTTCCAGCTGTGAAGACACACTGATGGATGATGGGTAATAATGAAAGAATAACATGAGACAGATTTGTGCTCCATAAGAGACTGTGTATCAGGGGTCCCCAACCCCCGGGGCTGTGGACCAGTATGGGTCTATGGCCTGTTAAGAACCAGGTTACACAGCAGGAGGTGAGCAGCCGCAAAGGAGCATTACCACCTGAGCTCCACCTCCTGTCCAATGAGCCACAGTGAGAGGTGACAGCATGCTGGCAGCCCTCACAGCCCTCACTCGTTCTTGGCGCCTCCTCAGCCTTGGCGCCCACTCTGGCCATGCTTGAGGAGCCCTTCAGCCTGCCGCTGCACTGTGGGAGCCCCTTTCTGGGCTGGCCAAGGCCAGAGCCGGCTCCCTCAGCTTGCGGGCAGGTGTGGAGGGAGAGGCGCGGGCGGGAACCGGGGCTGCACGCAGTGCTTGCGGGCCAGTGTGAGTTCCGGGTGGGTGTGGGCACCCTGCTGGGCCCGGGCAATGAGGGGCTTAGCACCCGGGCCAGCAGCTGCGGAGGGTGTGCTGGGTCCCCCAGCAGTGCCAGCCCACCGGCACTGCGCTCGATTTCTCGCCAGGCCTTAGCTGCCTCCCTACGGGGCAGGGCTTGGGACCTGCAGCCCACCGTGCCTGAGCCTTCCCCCACCCCCCTGGGCTCCTGTGCAGCCCGAGCCTCCCCAACGAGCGCCGCCCCCTGCTCCACAGCTCCCAGTCCCATCGACCACCCAAGGGCTGAGGAGTGCAGGCGCATGGCGCCGGACTGGCAGGCAGCTCCACCTGCGGCCTGGGTGTAGGATCCACTGGGTGAAGCCAGCTGGGCTCCTGACTCTGGTGGGGACGTGGAGAACCTTTATGTCTACCTAGGGGATTGTAAATATACCAATTGGCACTCTGTATCTAGCTCAAGGTTTGTAAACACACCAATCAGCACCTAGCTCAGGGTTTGTGAATGCACCAATCAACACTCTGTATCTAGCTACTCTGGTAGGGACTTGGAGAACCTTCGTGTGGACACTCTGTATCTAGCTAATCTAATGGGGACGTGGAGAACCTTTGTGTCTAGCTCAGGGATTGTAAACGCAGCAATCAGCACCCTGTCAAAACAGACCACTTGGCTCTCTGTAAAATGGACTAGTCAGCAGGATGTGGGTGGGGCCAGATAAGAAAATAAAAGCAGGCTGCCCGAGCCAGCCGTGGCAACCCGCTGGGGTCCCCTTCCACACTGTGGAAGCTTTGTTCTTTTGCTCTTTGCAATAAATCTTGCTGCTGCTCACTCTTTGGGTCCACACTGCCTTTATGAGCTGTAACACTCACCGTGAAGGTCTGCAGCTTCACTCCTGAAGCCAACGAGACCACAAACCCACCAGGAGGAACGAACAACTCCAGACGTGCCACCTTAAGAGCTGTAACACTCACTGCGAAGGTCCGCAGCTTCACTCCTGAGTCAGCGAGACCATGAACCCACCAGAAGGAAGAAACTCCGAACACATCCAAACATCAGAAGGAACAAACTCCGGACACGCCGCCTTTAAGAACTGTAACATTCACCCTGAGGGTCCGCGGCTTCATTCTCAAAGTCAGTGAGACCAAGAACCCACCAATTCCGGACACAACAGCATTAGCTTCTCATAGAATCACAAACCCTATTGTGAACTGCACATGCAAGGGACCTAGGTTGCGCACTCCTTAAGATAATCTAATGCCTGATGATCTGAGGTGGAACAGTTTCATCCCAAAACCATCACCCACCTCCCATGGAAAAACTGTCTTCCATGAAACTGGTCCCTGGTGCCAAAAATGTTGAGGACCGCTGTTGTGTATCACAGATAGTAGGTGTTATATAGTAGGTCAGAAGAAAGAGAGATTTCCCCCATGGAGGCAGACGAAGGTGAAAAGAGAAAAAATCATTCATTCCTCCATTCATTTACTCCTTTAAAAATATTTGTTGAGCTCTTACCACGTGCCAGGTGTATGGGTGCTGCAGATTTAACACTGTAAAATATATGCCTTCTTGAAGAGAGAATGGGGAAAGATGGAAATGGGGAGATGGACAGAAAAAAATTTATAAATGCATAGAAAACACAGAGCACTGCAGATAGTTTAAAGGGTATCATAGATATATGTATGTATGTACGTATTTTAGAGGCAGCATCTCATTCTGTCACCTAAGCGGGGTTCAGTGGCACAATCATAGCTCACTGTAAGCTCAAATTTTTGAGCTCAAATGATCCTCCCGCCTCAACCTCCCAAGGAGCTGGGCCTACTGGCATGTACCACCATACCTGGTTGTTTGTTTGTTTGTTTATAGAGATAGGGTCTCACTATGTTGCCCAAGCTGGTCTTCAACTCCTGGCCTCAAGCTATCCTCCTGTCTGAAGGATGGCTTGAGGATATGCAGCTTCCCAAAGTGCTGAGATTACAGAAGTGAGTCACTGCAGCTGGCCCCCAAAAATCATAGATTTAAAGAGGAAAAAAAAGCATGGAAGGAGTATAGGAGGACTTTTTATGGCGAGCAGAAATTATAATTTTTAAAAGTTGACTGGATAAGATCACTTTGGTGGTAGAACTTCAGCAAGGAAGAGAGGATGTGAGCTATGCAGAGACTTGGAAGGACAGCACTGCAGGCAGAAGAAACAGCAAATGCAGAGGCCCTGCAAGGGCGACGAGCCTGAGTGCTGGTAAAATTTGGAGGCCAGAGGGAGCGGAGAGGAGATGGAAACAGGGGCCTGGTGGTATAGGGCCATCAGAAGGGCTTGGCTTTTCTTCTTTTTCTTTTTTTCTTTTTATTTATTTATTTATTTATTTATTTATTTATTTATTTATTTTTTGCAACAGAGTTTCACTCTTGTTGCCCAGGCTGGAGTACAATGGCGTGATCTCGGCTCACTGCAACCTCCGCCTTCCAGGTTCAAGTGATTCTCCTGCCTCAGCCTCCTGAGTAGCTGGGATTACAGGCATGCGCCACCGCGCCTGGCTAATTTTGCATTTTTATTTTTATTTATTTATTTATTTTTTAATTTTTATTTTTTGAGACAGAGGCTTCCTCTGTTGCCCAGGCTGCAGTGCAGTGGTGCGATCTCAGCTCACTGCAAGCTCTGCCTCCCGGGTTCACGCCATTCTCCTGCCTCAGCCTCCCGAGTAGCTGGGACTACAAGTGCCTGCCACCTTGCCCGGCTAATTTTTTTTTTTTTTTTTTTTTTTTTTTTTTTTTTTTTGTATTTTTAGTAGAGACAGGGTTTCACCGTGTTAGCCAGGATGATCTCGATCTCCTGACCTCATGATCCGCCCACCTCGGCCTCCCAAAGTGCTGGGATTACAGACGTGAGCCACCAAGCCCAGCCTAGGGCTTGGCTTTTCCTCTGAATGGGGAATCCTTTGGAGAGTTTTGGGCAGAGGAGAGACAGTATCTGACTTAGGTTTTCACAGGATCTCTTTGGCTTTTGTTTTGAGAATAGATTGTAGATTAAGGGCAAGTACAATGATCCTCAAAAAACATTGCTTCCTTCAACATTGTTTCATTATGACGTTGAAAAGAAAAAAAAAATCAGTTCCCAGCTGGGGCTACTGTCTGTGTGGAGTTTGCGGGTCCTCCCCATGTCTGCATGGGTTTCCTCCATCATCCCAAAGGTGTGCACGTTGGGTGAATGTGTGTGTCTACATGGTCCTCGTGTGAGTGACTGGGTGAGTGACTGATGTGGGTGTGGGTGTGAGTGCTTCCTGTGATGGAATGTTGTCCTGTCCAGGGCAGGCCTTGTGCCCTGACCACTCGTGATCCTGAACTGGAATAAGCAGGTAAGTAATTATCTTACCTTTTTAAGTGAATTTTTCTTAATTGTATGTGTAGCTCACACTTATTTCAGTGTTTAATATTTGAAGCATCTTGCTGTTTATTTAGAAGTTTGGTGATCTTTTGGGACCAGAAATATGCCAGGAACTCAACTCTTGTTTATAGCAATTAGCCTGTGGTAACACTGGTTTTGTTATATGTCATTTCGCTGAAAGCTGCAATTTCCAAAAACCTATGGATGATACTAAATGAGGACTTACTGTATGGAAGCAGGGAGACTAGCTGGGAGACAACTGCACCAATCAGTGGTCCAGGTAAAACTTAGGCTAGACATGGTTAAGTGCACGTGTGTGTGTGTCTGTCTGTCTGTCACTTTCCTGGCCCTGAAACTCTTTTTTCACAATGGAATGAGAGGTTAAGCAAGAGAAGTGCAGGAATGCATTCTTTTTCCAGGCACATAGCTGGCTCCTGGGAATAAAAGAACCTTAACCTTAAGGTGGCAAGTAAAAAGCGCAATCTGGTCATCGTGGAAGGGCAGAGGGTGTGCTGCCAGACATCTGGGAAAGACTAGATCACATCATGTGTCCCATTCTTTTCCACCAATTCTCCACAAGGAATCCTCATTTCTCTACATCGTGTTCCTGTGATGTAGAACATGATATGAGCTGGAACATTCTCACAAACCTAAGGGAGCCCTGCTCTCCTGCCTGAACATGAATGGTAATTGAGGTCTTCTTATTAAAAAAAACATGCTGGAGATAAAAACAGCAATGCCATCAAAATAAGGACCCAATCATTGTAAATATCTACAATCACTTAAAAAGAAAATGCTTTTCCAGGTTTCATAAAACAGGGATAAACCCACGAAGCCTGCTAAATAAGCAAGAACTATAAAACATGCTTGCCTGGTACCCAGAAAGTAATAATTTCTCCGTGTTACCCATTGACCTAAAGCCAGATTTAGCCAAGATGAGCATGCACCTCATTAGTGATGGGCAGTCATTTCATTCACCTTCTCAACAATGCAATGGACTACACATGAAATCTTAACAATGGGAATATGAATGCAAAGGTTAACTCCCAAAAGATGACAGATAGCATAAAATCTTTGTATAAGCCTAAAAACAACTTAAACCAATAAGTCATAAATTCTTGTAGAAAAATAGAGCTTTGGTAAAGCTTTCTAAAAATAAAAGCAAGGAAATGAAGCTATGATTCAGGTCAGCAGTTACCTGGGAAGGAGGAGGTCAAGGACATAGCAGATGAGAATGACGCAGGTATTCGTATTCGTCAATGCTCTGGGTGTCATGAGTGTATTTGTTTCTTAAGCATCTTTTATATTATTTCTGTTGATTCATTAGTTAATAAAAGATGGCCTCTCAAGGGCCAGTGATGGCAGGATATCATGAATTGACAAGAGCTATGTTATTAATTAACTCCATGTCCCTGAGGTAGAGAAGAAAGGGAGGGAGAAAAATTCAATGGTCTTTACATTGGAGGGACAATTTAGATGGCCTTGCCTCATAACACAGCTGTCACACAGAGGAGAAAGGGGTGTGTGTGTGTGTGTGTGTGTGTGTGTGTGTGTGAAATCATATCCATCACCATACTGCTGTGGCTCTGTGCATCTCTGAGTCGATGAGCTCCTGTATTTGTGTGAGTCTACCCACAGGAATTTCTGGACCCCCTGAATTCTGTCTGGTGCCCTGTTTGGTTCTGGAAGCAGGATGCATCTGGTGTGTTGTGGGGCTTGGAGCAGGAAGGTGAGGCCTGCTACATGGGGGCCAGATGTTTTGCAAGATTGTGAGGATCAAGCGTTGCCTCCTCCAGGATGTTCCAGGGACGTGACTGACCGAATGAATCCCCCCCAACCGAGGGCTCCTTGAGTGTCTGGAGGGCTTGGATCAGGGGGTTCCAGAGAATAGAAGCACACACGCTTGTCCCCATAACCATGTCCTCCCAGGGACTGGCTGTCAGGGTTGGAGGCTGAGAACAGGGATCTGACCAAATGCAACATGTCTGGACTAGCGGGGTTGGAAGAACATTGTGAAACTCCTTCTAATGATGTGACTCTCAGACCTTCCCAGCTGTGTGGTCACCATCCCCAAAGATAAGGACAGGGGGTCCAGCCCAGGCCACTGTCCTTGGCAATATGAAGAAACAGCTTATTCGCACACTCCCCCCATAGCTCTATCTTATCCACCACCTCCCAATCTCTGCTCCCAGGCTGTATCCACATGGTCGCCAACATGAGACTGGAGATGGAGGGGGGACCCAGGCCCCAGCCAGGCTCCAGTAGGAGGAGATAGGACAGCCACCCCCCCAGTGAGATTGTTGGTCTTTCACTAGGCCTGGCACATCCAAGACCTCCTCACTGTCAGGAATGATGAGGCCCAGCCATTTGTGCAGGTCTGTGCATGGGGACTGACTGGGGAGAGGAAAGAAGATAGCAGAGGTGTCCCATGGGGTTTTGAGAAAATGTCCATTTTAATCAAGAAGAATGTATAATTCTCCACCAATGTGATAGTTAATTTCATGTGTCAACTTGGCTAGGTCATGATACCCTGCACTTTGGTCAAATGCCAGCCTAGATGTTGCTATGTGTAGACTTTGAGTAAAGCAGCTTACCCTTCACAGTGTGGGTGGGCCTCATCCAGTAAGTTGATTGACTTAAAAGCAAAAGACTAAGGTTCCCCAAGGAAGAACGTGTTCTGTCTCCAGCCTGCCTTTGGACTCAAGCTGCAATATCAACTCTTCCCTGTGTCTCCAACCTGCCAGCCTGCCTTGCAGGTTTCAGACTTGCCAGTCCCCACAATCATGTGAGCCAATTCCTTAAAATAAATCAAGGGAGGAAGAAGGTTGCCCCCAGAGAAAAAGAACCAGTTAGTTCACACACACACACACAAACACACACGCATACACACACACACCCCTAAATAATATAAACCCAACCTACTTTGCTGCACACTTGCCCTGGAATGGCCCTGGGAAATTCTTGATCAAAGCTCCTTGGATGCTGTCCAGATAAAGGTGCCTTCTCTGGGGCCAAGCTGAGACTTTTGGCAGTTGCTTCACATTCTAATGTTTTCACTAGCAAGTACAGACCCTAAACCTTCAGACATAGCTGTCAGTGCCTCCCTGTGAAAAATTCCTGTTGAAATGGTGCAGACATTCTTTGGAAATCATAACATAGTCTCCTCCAAAGTAGGATTCTGCATAAAAATTCTAGTCTGAGTAAATGAATTGAAAATGCTTCCAAAGTGGTGAAGTCCTGTGTGAAGTCTGCTAGTTGCCCAACAGAATCCATTCTTTCCGTCATGCATGGTTATATGTTTGGAGCTGGGCAAATGACTTCCAAGCCACGTGGTATTTCCCAGGCTTTCTTGAAGTCAGAGGCAGCCGTGGAACTAAGTTTGTCACCAGCAGAATAAGAGGGCTGGCACCTTAAAACCAGGCCCTATGTCTTTCATCCTCTTTTCTCTCCTGTAAGCCAAAGCACCAGCTGCAACAATGAGCATGTGCTGTGACCCTAAAGACAAAAGCCACACCTAAGAACAGTGATTCTCGGCCGGGCGTGATGGCTCACGCCTGTAATCCCAGCACTTTGGGAGGCCGAGGCGGGCGGATCACAAGGTCAGGAGATCAAGACCATCCTGGCTAACATGGTGAAACCCCGTCTCTGCTAAAAATACAAAAAATTAGCTGGGCGTGGTGGCGAGTGCCTGTAGTCCCAGCTACTTGGGAGGCTGAGGCAAGAGAATGGCGTTAACCCAGGAGGCGGAGCTTGCAGTGAGCCGAGATTGCGCCACTGCACTGCAGCCTGGGTGACAGTGCAAGACTCTGTCTCGAAAAAAAAAGAACAGTGATTCTCAAAAGTATAGCTGCCCCCCAAACACCAGCATCAGCACCACTTGAAAACTAGAAATGCAAATTCTCAGTCCCTACATCAGATGTACTGAACCAGAAACTCTGAGGGTGGGGCCCAGTAATCTGTGTTTATAAGACTTCCAGGTACTTCTGATGCTCACTCAAGTTTAAGTGTGCTATCCTGGGGGATGGCAGAGATAAGATGGAAGGAACCTGGTTCCCTGAATGGCTGCATGGAGCCGAGAGAGTCACATGGTGACATGGACTTCAGATGGTTACAGGTGAGAGAAATACACTTTCATCTGGTTTGAGCTTAGTGTTTTTATTTTTTTTACTTTCTTTTTCTATTTTTGGAAGTGAGGATGAGGGAGTCTTTTATTAAAGCAGCTTATCTTTTCAAACTAAATACTATAAATCTCTAAGAATGAGTGAAAACTCAATCAATTGTGGGGCAGTGGTCTCTTTCTCCAGGGTTTGCTAGACCAGATATTCCCACAGGGATGGTCCATACTAATGTATCGCAAATTGATTACAGGGATGCTGGAGTCACAATCTCCTCAGGCTTCAGGACAGCTAAATGGAGCCTGTCTGGCCAGAGACCATAGGCCATTACTACCATGAACAGTCTTCTCCATTTACCCCAGGCTGTACAAATATGATTTTCTATATGTGCCCTGGAGATGCCTCTTGCTGCTCACAATTTTTAATCTTCTGCCTCTTGCTCTCCCTCTCCCCTGGTTCTCTGACTTCTTAGTCTACAGCTCTGTACAAACCTGGCTCCCTTGCTCTGATGGTTCAATTGAAACACTTTCCTCTAGGTTGGTTACCTGAATATTTGAACTCCATGCACCTGGGCTGATGGTTGTAGGGATTTTTCCCTTCTACTTCAGTCTCTATGCAGAGACCACGATGTATCCTCAGCTTTAAGGCAGGCCTTGAGGATAGTCACAGGGTTTCTTCTCTGTGACTATCCCAGGTTTCCTGGCTTGAGTCCTTCACAAAAACAAGGCTGTTTGGAGCAAGCAGCAACCAGTGCCTTCCCAGCTCAACTCTGGCTGAAGGGTGACTGCTTTGTGAACCCCTTCCTGCCCCTGGCATGCTAAGTGCTGGGTCTCTAGGTCCAGAGCTGAAGGAGGCAGCCCTAGAGCCCTCATCCATTTCTTTTACTTCTATGCCTAATTGTAATGGTTAGTACCCATTTCCATTCAGAGTGACAGAGAAACTTAAAATAAGAGTAACTTAGTAAGGAAGTACTCAAAAAAATGAGGGAATCATGTCAGAAGAACAAACCACCCAGCTTAGAAGGGCTCCTACTGGCTAAATCTTTACATCAGAGTAAGTTATGATAGTCATAGATTATAACCAACTGAATAAAATAAGAATCCATGAGTCCATGTTTATATATATGAATAAAGGAGAAGGGAAAGCCTCTCCTTACATTTGAATGTCAACTCATAAATGTAGAAAAGATGATGGAATTTGCCAATCATCGTTTGGCAATCAGGATAATGATAATAATTCATTCAGATAAGAATCATCAATGGATGCTAAAACTAGTGGATCCAGGATATTTATGTAGTCTCAAAGAATCTCTTCACAAGATACTGCTTAATTACAAAGGAGAAAATGTTCACTTTATGATGGAGAAGTTGGCCAACCCATTAACCAAGTGATCAAAGTTATCGTCCCCAGCCATGGGACTATCAACGTTATACACCTCCTTATGCACTGAAAGAGACACAACACCACTTCTCTGGCATTTCTACCATAATAATAATAAGGGTAACAACAATATCAGTGACTTAACAAGATGAAAGTCTATTTGTCTCTCACATAAAAACCCAGGGCTCATGTAGTGCTTCACATCATTAGGTTCCCAGTTTCCCTCTGTCTTGTTTCTCCGCCATGTGTGGCCTTGACCCCCTAGACCAAGATGCCAGCAGCCACATTCCAGATCACAGGACAGGGTAAAGGATGAAGAATAAATAGCAGAGTCCAGGTTTACCACATCTTAAGGAAGGCGTCCAGAAGCTGGTACGACACTTCTGCTCAAATCCCTTCGGTCAGAACTCACTCACTTGGCCGCACAAAGCTTCAAAGGGGACTAGGAAATGTAGTCTTTAAGGCAGCCTTGCCCAGCTAAATGGAGCCCAGATAAAAAAATCTATTACTATGAAGAAGTTAATGGGCATACTGGGCACAGGAGAACAACTAACAACCTCTGGAACACTGGTGTTCTTTTGTTTCAAGATGACATGTTTCTACACCTCCGATTCTTTTTTTAGGATCTCAATTCATGACACCCCACACACTTATTGCACATATAACATGCCCACATGTGCAGGATCTCAGAGCTCAAGTCTTGCAGTCCTTGATCTCCACACGAGCCTGGGCCCGTCTCACTTCTGTGCTTGTACGCAACTGTATGTTTTTATAGCTTTTCCCATAAGTAGAAGCAGTTGCCTACAAAAATTTCTCCATGACCTCTGTGCTGCCTAAGCTGAGATGACCAGAATGGCCAACATTTTTTTCCTTTCCTTTCTAGATAAGCAGTTAAAATGCCTCTGGTAAACAACCATGTTCCCTGAGCTTGGGTTTTTTCAAAGTTCTAGGAAAAAGAATAAATGCAGGGTTTTTGAGATTAGAATGGAGTCGCAAGATAAGCAGCATTTCTCAGCAAAGAGCCAAGAATGCATTAGGATAAGATAGGCTGAACTTACAGGCAGAGGGCAAAAGAGCTGTGGGGGTTTCATCCTCCTCTTCTCCACCTCCCCTACAGCCCCTTCAACCTCCAGCTCCGCCCCCATAAGAATACAGAAGTTAGAAATAGGTCAGGAAGAGATTGGGAAATGTACATCCTTTTGAGCCTATGAAATGCTTCTACTGGCATCTCTCCAAGTCTGGCTTGGCCTTGATACTTGATTCCTATGATGTGGTGGAGGTGGATAGGTAGGAAGTGGGGGGTACCACACAGATAATAAATCTCCTGTGTCCTCTGTTTTCAAATTCATGTTACTTCAGGACCACAGGGGCCATGACTTAGGAGTGGAGATGGGTTTTTGTGTAATTAGCCACAACACACAGGTTTTCCCTCTGCTGGGAATCGCTAGCCCTTCTTCTCTCCATCAGCCATCAGTGAACTATTCACTCTTCAGTCTCGGCTCACAGATCACCTCCATGAAGGATTCCTGGACTTCCCCCAAGCCTGGTTAGATGTTCTTCTGGCACCCCTGTGAGATGACAGTGTGGGGTCCAGGTTAAGCTCAGGCTCTGGAATGACAATGCTTGGGTTCATAAGCCCAGCTCTCTACTTAGTAGCTACTTTGAGGAAGTCTGTGCCTCAGTTTCCTCACCTGTAAAATGGAATTTCAAAATAATACTGTCCACATGAGCTGTTGTGAGAATTCAGTGAGTTTTACCTGTGGCTGGCCTCATAATGGCATTATTCACAATAGCCCAAACACAAACACAACCAAGTGTCCATCAGCGGATGAATGGATAAACAAAATGTGGCGTATCCATACGACGGTATATAACTCAACCTTGAAAAGGAAGGAAATTCTGACACAGTGCAACATGGATGAACCTGAAGGCATTATGCTAAGTGAAATAAGCCAGTCACAAATGGACAAATACTGTATGATTACACTTATATGAGGTACTTAGGGTAGTCACATTTATAAAGACAAAGTAGAATGGTGGTTGCTGGGGGCGAGGGGAAGGGAGACCAGGAGTTACTGTCTAATGGGTACAGAGTTTCAGTGTTGCATGATGAAACAGTTCTGTGGACGGATGGTCATGACTTACAAGTCCACTTCTCTGCCCCAAACGGAAGGTTCCTTCCTTTAGTCACAGTGGGGTTTTCTTCTCTAAAGACTCCTTCCCCCCATAGTCTTGACAGCATATCACAGGTTCTGCCCACTGGATAGAGTAAAACAAAATGTTTTATTAGAGCATGTAGAGAGTACTTATGGACAAATGACAGGAGCACAGCATAGTCGCTCAGTCCATCTTGGTCCTGTTTCACAGGCTAGAACAGTTTCCACAGCCCCCAAAGATTCCCTCACACCCTTGCCCACTCTCTCCTTCCAGGCAGCCAGCTGACTCTCTGCACTGAGCCGTCCAAGGAGCAGAGCCCCGGGTCTGGATTCTGTGTCTTTTCCCTGTGTCTTGGCCAGATCGCTCCCTAAAGGGAGATCCTGACATCACAAGGAGGGGGCATTTGTAGCCTCCTTTCCTTGGCAATCTCCTCTCCTGGACATTGCCTGGCTGCCACCTGGCAGAAGCTGGCCCCTTTTTGGCTGCCTCAACAGACACTTCATCTGTCTTTAAAATTCCCTGCAAGACCTATTTTAGCCACTATTCTTCCCCTGTTTGTGGACATGGGCTCTCAGGGATCCACATCAGCTGGACCTCCCACTTCTTCCGCCTGTTGATCATTCTGCCATGAGCATGTCTAAAACTACCCATATTCGGCAGTGGTTCACACCTGTAATCCCAGCACTTTGGGAGCCCAAGGCGGGCGAATCACCTGACATCAGGAGTTCGAGACCAGCCTGGCCAACATGGTGAAACCCCGTCTCTACTAAAAACACAAAAATTAGCCAGGCATGGTGGTGGACGCCTGTAATTCCAGCTGCTCAGGAGGCTGAGGCCAGAGAATCACTTGAACCCAGGAGGCGGAGGTTGTAATGAGCCAAGAACATGCCATTGTACTCCAGCCTGGGCAACAAGAGTGAAACTAGGTCTCAAAAAAATAAAAATAAAAATAAAAATAAAACTACCCATATTCAATGCCTCTCCAGACAAGGCTGGAGAGAGCTGTACTGAGAGAAGAGCTGGGGTCCACATGCTGTCTGGGGTAAAGCATGATCCAGGAAGGGAAGGAATGCTGGCAGGGATGTTATCACAGAAACGACTCTATGCTAAAAGAGAGCCAAAGGGAAGCAGAGCCCCCTGCCCTTCCAAGCCGGGTGGGGAGACCTGATGGAATGAGGGTACACTGGGTGAACGAGAAGTCAGAACACCTGAGTTCTTACTCCAGCTCTGTCACCAGCTTGCTGTGTGTCTCTGGACAAGTTGCTTTCCCTCTTAGGACCTCATTGTCCCTGACTATAAAAAAAATGGAGATTTGGCTGGGCGTGGTGGCTCATGCCTGTAATCCCAGCACCTTGGGAGGCCAAGAAGGGAGGATCACTTGAGGTCAGAGGTTCAAGACCAGCCTGGCCAACATGGTGAAACCCTGCCTATACTAAAAATAAAAAAATTAGCCGAGTGTGGTGGTGCATGCCTGTAGTCCCAGCGACTTGGGAGGCTGCAGCAAGAGGATCACTTGAACGTGGGAAGCTGAGGTTGCAGTGAGCTGAGATTGCACCACTGCACTCCAGCCTGGGCAATAGAGTGCGACTGTGTCTCAAAACAAACAAACAAAAAACCCGGAGATTAGAGTGGGTAATTTTGAAAGACCATCTCAGCCCTGACCCTCTGGGGGAATAACATCAATGGGTCAATTTGTGCAAAACCTTTTACTTTTTAAAGCACAAAAATTTGTTGGGCATGGTGGTGCACGCCTGTAATCCCAGCTACTCAGGAGGCTGAGGCAGGAGAATCACTTGAACCCAGGAGGCAGAGCTTGCAGTGAGCTGAGATCGCACCATTGCACGCCAGCTTAGACAACAAGAGTGAAACTACACCTTAAAAAAAGCACTTTCACCATCCTGGCTAACACGGTGAAACCCCGTCTCTACTAAAACTACAAAAAATTAGCCAGGCGTGGTGGTGGGCACCTGTAGTCCCAGCTACTCGGGAGGCTGAGGCAGGAGAATGGCCCGAACCCAGGAGGTGGAGCTTGCAGTGAGCCGAGATCGTGCCACTGCACTCCAGCCTGGGCGACAGAGTGAGACTCTGTCTCCAAAAAAAAAAAAAGCACTTTCACATCAATGACTTCCTGCTGTTCTTATGATGTTCCTGTAGATTATTAGATTAAATCTCATGGGTAGGAATACAAGGCCCAGAGAAGTGAAACAATTAGTGGCAGGGCTGAGAGTAGATTCCAGGTCTCCTGGCTCTTATCAAGGTTGCTGTGCCCAAGGTGTACCCACACAAAGGCACAGATTGGGGTTGAGGGAAAAAGGGAGGCTGACAGGTGTTCAGTAGTGCGACCCAATCAGCCTTAAGGAAGGGACACCTTTCTCTAATTGGTCTGCCCAGAAGAGGCACCTTGTTCTCATAGCCCTTCCACAGGGAGATGGAACAGCTTTTCTCAATTAATCAGCCCTGAACACTCCTTTCTGCAATGTGTCCATCTGCAGGAGCACCTCTTCCTAATTTGCACAAAGGTACCTTATGTATGAGGAATACCCTTGATCCCTGGGCTGCTCCTCTTCTCACTTGGTGTCAGGTCCTGGAGTCCAGGTCCAGCCCATGCTGAAGTCTGAGGGCAGTGGGTAGATGGACAGAAAGAACACTTGGGGCCCATAGGCAGGTGAATATGGCTTTATTCAGCAACAGCTCTCATCAACAGCTTACTCACACTAGCTCTCTCACACTGTCCGCCCTGTCTTGGCTGCTTGAGCCCGCGGCTTCCACACACAGCTGTGCAGCCTGCTCTCTCTTGCCTTCAGGGTCAGCAGCTTAACTTTTTCTCTCTCTGGGCATGAGCAAGCTGAGCTGTGTCCCGGCTCCTTCCTGTCCATCTGCAAGACGGACAGCTTTGGCTTTCTCTCTCTGTCTCGCTGGGCGCCAGCACACCCGCCATGTCAAGGCATGTTGAGCCGAGCCGAACCCCAAGAGCCCCTGTACAGCATTAGCAGGACAATTACCGTTTACAGACAACAGTGGCTCAGACCAAGTATGAACTTACACAAACAGGTTGTATAACAAGTGGAGGTGTGTGCCTGTGCACCAAACCCACTGAGTCATGCAGGCATGGAGCTCTGCCTTGGCCTATTCCTTGACCAAAGCACATACATGTACCTTACACTTGGATCTGAAGTAGGGTTGCCAGATGAAATACAGGACACCCAGCCAAATTTGAATTTCAGGTGAACAACAAATCATTGTTTAGATTAAGCATGTTCCATGCAGTTCTGGGGACCTACTTAACCTTAAAGATTTATTTCATTTATCTAAAATTCAATGAACCGGGGCAGTCTGTATTTGCTAAATCTGCTGACCTTAGTCTAGAGGCAGTGGTATGTTCCAGCTGACTCCAATCAGCTCATGAGAGTCAACTGTAAAATTTTTAGGAGATTTATGATCTGGTTATTAAACCACCGGTGGCTTGAAATCAACCATGGTGGGAGTATTTACACCACAGAAATTGGTGACTGCCACACATCAGTGCTTTTCCATTACAGAGCTGGTTATAAAACATTCCCCAATATACCACTGTCCAGAGGTTTCCTTGTCCATAACATATTAGGTAGACTCAGAGGTTTCCTTGTCCTTAATATATTAGGTAGACTCTAAAACCACGTCCCGGGGTGCTCCACAGTCACACAGGAGTCAGATCACATCTAAGACAGCTGTAAGGCTTAGTATATTAGAAAATGGAAAATTCCACTCCTAGGATCCTAGAATGAGGAATGTTGGAAACTTAGAATTCTAAAACAAGGATGTTAGAATCTCAGAATTTCATATGGAATGTTAGTGGTGAAATCAGAGGCTGTTAGACAGTATGCATTCCTCACCCCGCTCTAGCATACAGATGGCTAAGGCCTCACAGCCTGACCAGACTTCTGGCTGGCCCTCCTGGCTCAGGGACCAGGCTTCTTGCGAGCCACAATGAAGCAGACCCCAGTGTTGGCAGCATTGGTGACAGAGTAGCTCTGGGGACTGTGTAGGAGCTGTTCAATGTCAAAGCCAGCATCCAGGACAGCCTGCTCCACCTCCTCCTTCTCCAGGGCCACGCAGGAAAATTCACGCTTCCCCACCATGTAGGACGAGAGCTGAAGCGTGACCGTGGTCACCAGGTGGCCACCCGGCTTGAGCAGTGATGCAAGGTTGCACAGTGCAGCGCGGTAGGCATCAAGGCTACAGCAGGCACACTCCATGGCCAGCAGGGTGAGCACACAGTCGGTGGAGGGCAACACAGCCGGGGCCAGCGGGTTGCCCAGGTGGACATCGCACTTGAGCACTCGCTTGACCGATGCCCACAGCTTCTCCTCCTTCTCCTCCCATCGGCTGCTGCAGAGAGAGAGGGAGTCGGGGAGGCACTTTGAGGTTCTGAAGGGAACTCTCAGTCCACTGTGACCAGCAGATGGAGATGATCTCTGGATCCCCAAAGGATTGCTGTCCCTGAGTCCCTGTGTGACCTGACAGCAGGCTTTTCTTCAATCTGAGCCTCAGTTTCTCCCAAAGAAAAATGGTTAGGGAGAATGGCCAGAACAATTATAGGAAACTTTCTCGCGCTGATTCCATGTGAGCCCCCTTCCCTTAATCCCCAGGAGGGACAAAGCCACCCCAAGCACAGATGGGGCAGTTAACAAACATTATTGGATGGATGGATGAATGAATTAATGAATTTACTACAGATAATGTATGAATATAGCTATCTTAAAAATATAATTTTGAGTGATGAAAAGCAAATCGCAAATGACACAGAGCAAATTACTCTGCTATAAAGCTCAAAGGTGACTAAAACTAGATTGTTTAGATATACATAAGTATGCAAGAAAAAATTTTTTTGAAAAAGGGAATGATAAGCATAAAATTCATATTCGTGATTACCTTAGGTTGGGAAAGGCAGAGGCAAGGAGTCACAGAGAAGCACAGGTAAGTCTTCATTATATTCGAGTACTCAGGTTGGGTGGTGGGTTCACGTCATTATACATTATATAGTCAGTCACACAGGTACAGACAATAGAGGGAAGAAGGAAAGATGGATGGATGGGTGGATGGATGGATGAATATGGTTGGACATGGATGGATGGATGGATGGGTGGATAGATGGATATGGATGGATGGGTGGATGGATTGATGGATGTATAGATGGATATGGATGGATGGGTGGATGGATGGATGGGAGGATGTATGTGGATGGACGGATGGATAGATATGAATGTGGATGGATGGATGAATGGATGGGTGGGTGGATGGATGAATATTGATGGATGGATGAATGGAAGGATGGATAGATGGGTGGATGGGTGAATGGCTAGCTGGATGGATGGATGGATGGATGGATGGATATGGATGGGTGGGTGGATGCATGAATTGGATGGATGGATGGATGGATGGATGGATGGATGGATGGATGAACAGGTGGGTGGATGGATGGATGGATGGATGGATGGATATGCATGGATAGTTAGATACATAGAAGATAGAGAGGTAGATATATAGATGAGGGTAAGGAAGGAAGAGAAGAAGGAAGAGATGAAAATCATCTGGTTTTCAGTGTTCATACTTGACTATATCACACCTCAACATAGTCCTGTGATCAGAGACTTGCCCCTAAAACTGCTGTAATCCTGAAACTTCGGGGTCCATCTACTCTATCCCCACCACAGGACATCTGGTCCTATACCTGAAGGTCCTATTGTCCTGAAAATGTCACAGACAACCAAGAGGCCAGGGAGACTTTTGAGAAAGAAGGTTGACTGGGAACCCCCTCCCCAACCTCTGCACCCCTACCTGTTTCCTTCCAGCTCACAGGAGAATTTCACCACCGGGGTCCAGTCATAGGCTCCTGGCTCCTTCTTCAGCCACTTTTCCAGCTCCTCCCGGTTGCGGTCGGTAAAGTCGGAGAGAGTGATGTCTTGGAAGGACTCACAGGCAGCGAGAACTTGGTAGATGGTAGGACCTGAGCCAATGTCGATCAGCGTGTCCCCTTGGAGGCCTCCTGTGGGAGGGAAAGACTGGTAATGGATGGGTAAAAGAAACGAGACCCAAGGCACAGGGGTGAGGACACAGACCCTGGTCTTACCCAAGGGGCAAACGTGCTTGGTGGTTATCACGGATTGGTGGCTCCCTGTAAGCCAAGCCTCATGCCAAATATTTTATATGCGTTGATTTCCATTTACACCTCAGAACTACCCTGTGTAGTGACTACTATCACTGTTTTCATTTTACAGATTAGAAAACTGAGTCTGTAAAAGGTTAAACAATTAGCCCAATATCTTTCAGTCAAGAATATAAGCCAAGAGCATAATATTTCTGGGACAGAGAACAGAGGCCCAAGCCCTATTCTGGGGAAGATTCAGGCTGGAGAGTTCAGAGAGGACATGCTGGGGGCAGTGGCCCTTTAAGTTTCAGGCTGACTGGGATCTGGGAGCCTCCCCTGGAAGTCCAGCCCTTCCTGGATGGGTTTCTTGTTCCTTGGAGTGGGAAGGGGTGTAAGCATACAGGAATAGGAAGCTGGGGCTAAGGAGATGATCTGGGAAGATGGCCCCAGGAGTGAATCCAGGGTCACCTGGAAGCTGGAATGAAGCATGACTTCCAACATTCTGTCTGGAGCCCTGGCGTGGGGCCATCACTTGGCCTTCCAAGCTTGGTCACACCCAGTCTGGCTGTTCTCTGATTTCTGCCTCACACACCAGCCTGCTCCTCCAGGCTCAGCAGCCTTTTAACCCCCTCTTATCCCACAGACCACCAGGAGACTCACCCTTACTGTTCCCCAGTCAAGTGCCCAAAGTGAGGACATGGCTGCTTGAGTTTAGAAGACACGATCAAATCATGGGGTCACCGTGGGGAGGGCAGTGATCATTGGGAGACAGGCAGAAGTCACCATCCATCGTACAGATGGCTCAGTTGAGGTCCTTGGGGCCTGAGCCCCTTGCTTAGGGTTGAGATCCCACCTAGCAATCCTTGTCCCAGGGCAGGGCTTTTCCAGGTCCTCATCACAGACACATCTGGGCTGCACACTCCGGGCACAGGCGATCCTGTCCCGCTGCAACCCCGCTGTTTGCCCTTGGCCTTCTGGGGGCCCGAGAGGCCTGGCTGTGCAAGGTCAAGACTGAACTTGATGATGACCTGGAGAGCCTTTTCTGCTCCACCCCAAAGACCTAGGGGCTAATGGAGAGCAGTGTGGGAACTGCATGGGGCTGTGCTCTTCCCATAGGTCCTAATCCTTCAGCTGGCACACAGCTCCTGAGCCATGGGCAGACAGACTAAACCTCCAGCATAACAGCTGCCCAAAGAGAGGGGCAGGGCCCCAGAAGCTCCCCCAGCCCATCCCCAAAAACCCCTAGAGGAGACCAGACTGCCCCCAGGACACCTTCTCCCCATCCCCATCCAGGTTCCTTGGAGAGAGGCTTGAGGGGAAGGGCCACCCTCTGCTCACCAGGGCCGAAGGTCTTGTGGAGACATTCCAAGTTAAACTTCAGCATCTCGGCCTCGGGTGAGGGGCTGCCATCGAAGCTGTAGTAAGTAGCCAAGTAGTCCCTGGGCAGGAAGTGCTTCTGGTACTCATCACCCCCAGTGAAGCCACCCTCCATGGTGTCCCTGAAATGTGCCCCCTCCTGGCTGTCAGGTCTTATGAGGGCTCCAAGCTCTCCAGGCTCCACCCCCAGCATTCCAGCCTCATCCCATGGCTCCTCCCAAGTATGCCTCTCCTTGAGCTTCTCCTTCTAGGGGGATGCAGAAGGGAGTGCAACTCTCACCACCTCCCAGCCACACTGACATACCTGAGGTTTCCCCAACCCCAGAGCTATGACAGCTGGGGCTGCAGCCTCCCTGGCCCTGCTGCCTCTAGGGACCAACCCATGTCCGTCAAAGGCAATTGATGGTACCCAGCCCTGGGTGCAACTCTCAGCCCTGGCAGCAACATGCTGCTGTGTGGCCTCCAGTAGGTGTCAGACCCATGTTTCCCCACCTGTGTGCCCACTTCACTGATTGTAAGGCCCAAAGTCATTCCTCTAAGTCACTGGTGTTGTGACCTGAGTGCACAGTGAGATCCCCATCTTGTCCCCTGGTGGTGAGTGGGGCCCAGTGGCTCTCTCTAGGCCAGGCAGTGGGCTCAGCTTCATGCATCCCCCATCCCTGCTGGAGAACACAGTTCAGACCCCAGGAGGCAGAGCAGAATGGCTGACTTGGCATCACTGTGTAGGTCACTGGGAGAAGAGCAGAAATTGTCGTCAATCTCCATGAATGAGAACAAGGGCGCCTGGTCATAAAGCATAAACTGTTAGAGGGGTCTGGCTTCCTGGCCGCTGACTCACCAGGCAACTCTGGGTAAGACACTCCTGGCCTCAGTCTTCTCTTTGAAATGGGACTGGGTTGTAAAATCTCCCACAGACAGAGAAAAGCTCAGTCTCTGTTTTTGGCACTAGGAAATGGCTCTGAGTTGGCCACAAACCAGACAGAAATGAATCTGCTACACTGGAGGTTCAGGCCTCTTGCCCTAAAAGTGGGAAGGACAGGAATGCCTTGTTCTGGCTTTAAGTAAACAAACAATTCTGAATCCACAGGGCCCAATAGACAGGGGAATGCCACAGAGGCAGGAACACCCAGCGGTGGTCAGGGCCTGGCTTCCAAGGGGCGGGTGCCTGGGCAGCCTCCAGAGAGGCCTGCGGCTGTCGTGCTGGCCTGCAAAAAGCATACAGAGCAGGCGGGAAACTGCAGGGCTCACGTTACATGATTTGAGGCGTGTGCAATAAACGCACGGTACTAACTAAGTTGTGGGCAGGGTGGAAGGAAGACATATGGTACCTCTATTAGTTAGGGTTCTCTAGAGAAACAGAACCCAGGATGTGTACACTGAGAGAATCAGATCTATTTTAAGTAATTGGCTTGTGTAATTGTGGAGGCCAGTAAGTCCAAACTCTGAAGGGTGGAACCAGGAAAAGCCAATGTTGCAGTTCAAGTCCAAAGACCAGCTGCTGCCAGAACTCCCTCTTGCTTGGGGAAGGCCAGCCTTTTGTTCTACTTGGGACATCAGCTGATTGGATGAGGCCTGCCCACATTATGGAGGGCAATCTTCTTTACTCAAAGTTTAAATGTGAATGTCATCCAAAAACACCCTCACACAAACAGCCAGGATCATGACTGACCACCTATTTGGGCACCATGGCCTAGCCAAGTTGACTCATAGAAAGCACCATCACAGAACCTGAGGGCTAGCAGCATGGAGGTGCCATCATCCCAGTGAGACTGAGACAGAGCTGTGCAGAGAGGGCCTCCTGCAGCAGCCAATAGCAAAAGATCTGATATGATTTGGCTGTGTCACCACCCAAATCTCATCTTGAATTGTAGCTCCCACAATTCCCACATGTTGTGGGAGGGACCCGGTGGGAAGTAATTGAACCATTGGGGCAGGTCTTTCCCATGCTGTTCTTATGATGGTGAATAAGTTTCTTGAAATCTGATGGTTTTATAAGAGGGATTTCCCTGCACATGCTTTCTTTTTGCCTGCTGACATCCATGTAAGACATGACTTGCTTCTCCTTGCCTTCAGCCATGATTGTGAGGCCTCCCCAGCCATGTGGAACAGTGAGTCCATGAAACCTCTTTCCTGCATAAATTACCCAGTCTTGGGTATGTCTTTATTAGCAGTATGAAAACGGACTAATAGAGTAGCTAAAGAATAAATACCCAGACCTCCTTCTCCTACCTTCCTCCAATATCCTGCCAAATTTAGAGGGAAGGGAGTGGTGACTACAGTCCACATGTCAGCTTCCTGGCACCTGAAGTAGCCTAGAGAGGATGGAAAGCAGAATGGAGAGGCACATGGAAGATGCCCAGCATTAACACTTAAGGAGTTGAACCGTGGACATGCATGTACTATCCAGGGATTACACAGAGCCCCTGCGGCAGGACGTGGTCATCTAGGGGGTCTGTACAGGGCGGGAAGAGACCATCCTTCCCAGAACTACACATCCTGCTGCAATTGGATGTCCTTGGATGGATAGAGGATGCCCCTCCTAATGCAAGGCCTCCAGTGCCTCCTGCTGCCAGAGGAGTGAATCCAAACTCCCCCTTGGCATTCAGAGTCTCTACCCTCTGGCTTCCACCTGCTTCTCCACCACTCAGGCCTTCTCCATCCCTACATGCCTCGTGACTCTGGCCTAACCAAGGGTCCTAACGGCACTAGGGCAATCTTCTCAAAGTGAAGCCTCTTACGGATATATTCTAAGAACGAGTTTCTCAACCTCAGTACTATTGGCTCTTCAGGCCAGATAATTCCTTGTTGGGTGGGGGTGCGGAACTGTGTTGTAGGATTTTTAGCAGCATCCCTGGCATCTACCCCCTAGATGCCAGTACACTCTAAAGTTACAACAACCAAAAATGTCCCCAGACATTGTCAAATGTCCCCTGGGAGGCAAAATTGTCCCCGGTTGAGAACCACTGTCCTTAGGTTTGCCTTCATCAATGTGACAACACTTTGTTCATGACAGGGCTAAGCTTCAGGCCCTTTTAAGAATGTGCACCTCATCTTAGTCACCTTTCTATACAATGATTTTTTTAAAAAATAGAGCAAGGAAATTTCCATTCAAGAGGACTTCTGTTGCAATAGTAAGCAAAGGGGCAAATTTCAAGCTGCCTATCAAGAAAATAAGACCACTTGAAAAGTCAGACAGATAAGAAAAGTATCAAGCTCCTTTTCAAGATTAGGGAAACTACCATCTCAGCATTCCACGCTCCCTGATACCTTGCTACTTCTCTTCCTGCCTGGCTCTGTGGGGTGAAGAAATGAGTCCAAAGAGGGAACTTGCCAGTGTAAATGAGACTGTTTTCTCTGGTGAGTTGCCAGCAGTTACTCAGACCCTTGTCTCACACCAAACACCAAAATAAAGGCTAAATGTCCTTCTAAAAATCAACCATAGAAGCTATCACAGTCAAATCGTTATCAAACTTCTGGGTAGGAGAGGATTTTCTAAACCTAGATTGAAGAAAGCCTGAAGAGAAAAAAAACCACATTTATTATTTTAAATTGTATTACATTATCTCATATTTTGTTAGAGAAAAATTAAATATTTTTCCTAAAAAATTAAAAAGAAAAAACACTATTTTCCTTTTGGAAAAAAATTTGGGGATTATTTGCCTAAATTATTTATACTAAAAGTTTTTAGAACTCTGACCCAGGAATCCTATGTATAGGAATCCAAAATACAGAATGCAGAAATACAGAAAAAGAATCCAGATATAGAAAAAGCAAATGTACAGGGGTATTAATTACAACATTATTTACAGCAAGGAAAACCTGCAAGTCTCTTACCTGCCAAGCACTGGAGAGCAATTAAGTCAACCTTACTTGAACAGCCCCCAAAACTGACATTCCCAAGCCTTCCTGGTGACACGGAGAAGTGAGTTTGGCCCAGGGCTGGGAGAACAAAGTGATCCAGATAGGTACACACAGTGAGGAGATCACAGCCCTGCAAAGACTTTTCAGATGCAAGAGGGCAGAGGCAGAGGCCAATTCTGACATGAGAAACGCTGGGACAAATATAAGACCCTCAATGTCACCAATCATTTTAACCCACCTAGAATTCATGTTAATTGGATTTCAATATGAATTTTTTTTTTTGAGACCAGGTCTTGCTTGGTTTCCCAAGCTGGGGTGCAGTGGTGGGATCATAGCTCACTGCAGCCTTGAACTTCTGGGTACAAGCAATCCTCCTACCTCAGCCTTCTTATTAGCTGGGACTGTAGGCACACGCCATCCCACTCAGCTAATTTTTATTTTTTTTGCAGAAGCAAGATCTCGCTATGTTGCCCAGGCTTGAAATTCATTTTTAATAAACTGGGCAGACATTTAATTTTATTTTCTTCCAACCAGATAGGCAGTTATGCCATCACCATTTATTATGTAATTGACACTTTTCTCACTAAACTGAAATCCCACAGAGTATGAGCTCTGTTAATTTCAGGAAAGAGGAAAATTTATATTTAACATAATAAAATGACAAGAATTATGATGAAAAAATGGATTAAAATCTACACTCTTTTGAAATGTTTTCTTGTGAACTCAGAACCTAAAGAAATAAAAAATAAGGCCAGTCCTGATGGTTCACCCCTATAATCCTAGCAATTTGGGAGCTCAAGGTGGGAGGATCACTTGAGCCCAGGAATTCAAGACCAGCCTGGGCAACATAGGGAGACCCCACCTTTACAAAAAATAAAAAAATTTAGCCAGGTGTGGTGGTGAATTCTTGTAGTCCCAGCCACTTGGGAGGCTGAGGTGGGAGAATCACTTGAGCCTAGGAGGTCGAGGCTGCAGTGAGCCGTTGTCGTGCCATTGTACTCCAGCCTGAGTGACAGAGCGAGATCCTGCCTCAAAAAAAAAAAAAAAAAAATGTTGACCATCTTTGATTCTGGGTGGTGGGACGGGGCCTTAGTGCTCAAAGTGTAGTGGCCTCAGTAGTGTCTGGGAGCTTATTAGACATGCGGAACCTCAGAACTAGAGCCTGCATTATAACCCAGTCCCCAGGTGACTCCTAGGCACAGTAACATTTAAGCAGTTCTGTGAAGTGATGAAGACAGGAGGACAACGTGAGGATGAGGCTTGGAGTTGGTCTTTATTTTGGCATTGGGCATACAGCCTTGAATTGGAATCTGAATTCCATCCTTTGCTGGGTAAGGCACGTGACCTTCAGCTTCCTTATCTCTAAGGGGGCGCATCAGCATGTGCTTTGCAGATTGTTGTGAAGATGACAAGGTGATGCCCAGCACATAGTAGGTACTCTGTGAGTGCTAGGGACCTTCCAAGGTGTCTCCCTCGATCTGCTCTTACAGCATCTGCAGAGGGGCAGCTCATCACCAGCCAAGGCCCCAGACTTGCCCATTTGCAAAAGACATGACAGTCTGCTGCCTGAAATCCCTATAAGATGAATTTTGGAAAGAGCTTTGGCAACTCTCTTTTAATAAAACTTTTTATTTCAAGATAATTGTAGATTCATATGCAGCTGTAAGAAATAATACAGAGAGATCCAGTGTACCCCCTACCCAGGTTCCCCCAGTGGTAACATCTTTTAGAATAATAGTACACTATCACAACCAGGATATTGACATTGATACAATCTACTGATCTTATTCAGGTTTCTTGAGTTTTACTTGTACTCATTTGTGTGTCTGTGGGTATGCATGTGTGCACACACACGTGTGTGGGTGTGTGGGTTTGGGTGTGGTATGTAGTAAGTTCTTTGCAATTTTAATCACATGTTCTGTTCATGAATGGCAACACTTTATAAATGGTTTGTCCAAGCATATGGACCCTGGCTAAATTTACTTCTGCACTAGTCAAAAAGAAGAGATTAATTAGCAAGTAAATAAAGTAAACAGGATTAAAGGCAGCAGAGAATAGTGAATCAAGTTAAGGACAAGCTGTTTATTTATTTATTTATTTATTTATTCTTTTTTAGAGAGACGTGTGGTCTTGCTGTGTTGCCCAGGCTGGTCTCCTGGCCTCAAACTCCTGGGCTTAAGCAGTTCTCTCACCTCAGCCTCCAAAAGTGCTGGGATTACAGGCATGAGCCGCCATGCCCAGCCAGGACCAGCCTGTTTTCAAGAGCAAGCTCACTGACCTTCATCAGTGAAATCTTAGCCATCTTTAGATCCTGTTTCCTCCCCCAAGGGGCTTTTCCACTCTGATTCTTGTTTTCCGACCAAACTCCAAGAGTGAAACATCCTTGAACTGTTGCAGACCCTTGATCTCTCTTTGCCTCTGTCTTTGTCTCCGTTTGTCTCTTTGCCTGTCTGTCTCTCTCATTCTGTGTCTCTGTCCCTCTGTGTAAGTCTCTCCCTCCCTGCCTCCAGCAGCCCCTACACTCAAAACACCATGTCGAAGCAGGAACTCGTGCGAGCCGGCCCTGGTGATCCTGTTGTGTTCTTATGATTTTGGTAATTTATCAAGCAGATAAACTCCAGCCAGAAAAGCTCACACGGTGGCTCTGGCTTCATCTGTGAGGAATCTGAGCACCTCCCTGAGAGGCAGGCGCTGGTTCCAGGAGGCTATGAAACTCCTGGTGGGAAAGGCTGGAAGGGCAGGGGTGTACCTACCATGATTGAGGAGTGGGAAGGCACCGAGGGGTCCTCAGCCAGTTGGAGGGCAACCTGTATGCAGGAGGAAAAGACTGTGAGAAAGAGCTCCACCCCTGGGACTACTTACTAACCTACTATGCCTTCGACTCAGCACTGTGGCCAAAAATGAAATCCTGAAATTTAAACTGGAAAACCTCTTCCGAAGCTTCCCTTCAGGTGAACGGCCGGTCTCCACTTTGGGGGCAGTACAGAGTTACAGCTGACAGCAAGAGCTGCGGGTTGGAGGCAAGCAGCTACGGCTCACCAAAGATGCTGCGAAGTCAGCCCAGCCAAGCTCTGTGAACCCATGAGGGCCTCTGCCAGGTGGCAGCTCAATGGGTCTGAGTACAGACCTTGGAGGCCAAGGAGCTGGGCATGAGTCTCTGGCAGTGGGCCTCAGTTTCTTCACCTATAAAATGGGAGAACTTGTGGGGCTCACAGGCTCATGCTGAGGGAAAATTAGAGAACAGACATAATGAACACACTGCCGGCTGTCTGCCTGTCTCTGCCGGCCTCCCCTGCAGACAGTCCATAAAGCCAGGCTTTGTAGCCTTTCTGGGCACTTGAATCCCTTTGAAAATCTGATGAGAGTTCTGATACACACACACACAAACACACACAAATTTTCTACACAAAACTGACAGAGTTCATGGATATCCAAAGGTAAACCACATAGCTCAGTTTACAAATCCCTGCCCTGGGGTATCAGAATGGGGTGAGCCAGTAGAGGCTATCACCAAGTCCTTCAGTGCACACAAGGGGAGACTGAGGCTCAGGTAAGAGAGCAGGGAGAGAGGAGGCCAGCCCAGGTAAGGTCAAACAGCCAGTCAGTAGTAATAGCAAGAACTAAAGCTCAGATGATTTAGGGCCGCCATGCACAGTTGGGCAGGGTGTGCACTGCAAACTCTAGGAGTTGCCAGAGCGAGGCGGGGCACTGTGGGAGGTGGGATGGTGGGAAAGGGCCTCTCCAAGGAGCACTCCAAGTAGTGTCCCAGTGAAGGAAGGGAGAAAGGGCATAAAGACCCGAGGAAAGGGAGTGTCAGGCAGTGTGAGCAGCAGGGGCAAAGGCCCAGTGGTGGGGAGGAGCCACCCGTGTGTCGAGGACAGTGAAAAGGGCACTGCAGGAGGGGTGGAGTGAGGAGGAGAGTTAGGTGTCAGGGAGGCGGAGACCACATCCTGTGGGGCCTTGAGGGCCATGGTAAGGAGGGAGGATGGTGCTGTGGATCTCCCGGGCACTGGAGAAGAGAATGGCATGATAGCGTCTACATTTCTTTTTTTTTTTTTTTTTTTTTTTTTTTTGAGACAGAGTCTCGCTCTGTCGCCCAGGCTGGAGTGCAGTGGCGCGATCTCGGCTCACTGCAAGCTCCGCCTCCCAGGTTCACGCCATTCTCCTGCCTCAGCCTCCTGAGTAGCTGGGACTACAGGCGCCCGCCACTGCGCCCGGCTAATTTTTTTGTATTTTTAGTAGAGACGGGGTTTCACCGTGGTCTCGATCTCCTGACCTCGTGATCCGCCCGCCTCGGCCTCCCAAAGTGCTGGGATTACAGGCTTGAGCCACCGCGCCCAGCATAGCGTCTACATTTCTTAAAGAACCGTTCATCATGCTAGGCCTTGGGAGGTGAGGGCAGCATTGGGCAGAGCAGCAGCAGGTGCTGGCATCCTCCAGGGAAGAGCCAAAAGCAGGAGGCCTGCAGGGGCTGGAGGTGGCTGGAGTTTGGAATCACTCTGCAGGTGGAGCTAACAGGATTTGCTGATGGTTTGGATGTAAGAGAGAGTGAAGAGTCAAGGGCAACTCCAAGGTTTTTGGCCACAGCCACAGGAAGGATGGAGTTGCCAGTATTAGGAGGGAAATGACACGGAAGGAGCAGGTGTAGGCAGCAGATGTTGACTTCTCAGCCTGGGCAATGTGTCGGAGTCGCCTGCCTGACGCTGAAGTGGAATACCCACGGAGGAGCCACTGGGTGTACATGTCTGGGCCTCCCGGCGACTCCAGGGCTGGAGCCTGACTCTGGGAGTCATCCGTGGATGGCTGAGGCCATCAAGCGGCAAGTGTGGATGGGGAGGAGATGCTGTGTTCTAAGGCTAGGGAGTGGAGGAGGGTGTTCAGGGAGACATGAAAAGGGAGAACCACGAGGGTGCAGTGCCTCAAGAAGCCAAGTAAAGAGTGTGTTTCAAGAAGCAGGGAGTTCCGGCGTGGCTGAACCTAAAGATGTTACGCTAAGTGAAATGAACCAAACAGTGAAGGACAAATACTGTAGGCTCCCCATACATGAAATGTCTAGAATAGGCAAATCCAGAAACAGAAAGTAGATAGGAGGTTACCAGGGGCTGCCGGGAGGGAGAATGGGGAATGGGGAGTTACTGTTTAATGAGTACAGAGTTTCCATATGGAGTGACGCAAAAATGTTGGAAAGACAGTTGGTGATGGGTGCACAACTGTGTGAGTGCAATTAATGTCACTGAACTGTATACTTTGATCAAAACGACAAATTTTGTTATATAATTTACTACTTAATGAAATTAATGATGTAATATACCAAAAACTATTCGGTTGTTTAAAAGAAGGAGGCACAGGAGGAGGGGAAGGGGGGTTATCGAATCTGCTGTCACCTACAGCTGTGTAGACGTGAGCAAGTCTGTGCCTCAGTTTCTTCATCTTTATAATGAGGAAAATAATAATCTCGCTCAAAGAGTTGCTGAACAGGATAAGTCACAGGTTTTGCCCAGAGGGTGGTGGTGGGGGCTGAGGGGCTGCTATCATAATCATCATGTCATCTCTGTGACCCTCCTCCATAGAAGCAGGTGGCATGAGAAGGAGAACCAGCTTTGCTGGACAGTCACGTGGTTGCTGAAGTGCGATATGACCAAGCTGCATCCACTGGGGTCAACCCAGGTGTCCCCTGAAGAGTGCCTGTCCTGATGTGGACATGTACTGGATAGCCCTGCAGAGCCTGGCCAGCCTGCTGAAGGCAGATGGGAACCTGGTCGCCATGGCTGCCCTGCACCCCCACTATATGGTAGGCTCCAAGAAGTTCTTTGGACTCCACCCAGAGAAGGAGACGGTGGAGAAGGCCATGCAGGAGGCTGGCTGCCAGGTGCTGAGGTGTGTCTCATCAGCTGCTCTGAGACATGCTCCATCAACGAGGGCATCTGCTTTGTGGCTGCCTGCAAGGGCCCCATTGTCTGAGGCCAGCCTGGCAGAGGAGGGCCTGCCCCAGAGGGGAAGTCATGACCAGAGCATCTACAGTCTTGCCCCACAGCCCCGCTAAAAGCAGGTCAGGTCTCAGCCCTACCTCTTCATTCCTGTTACCTGGTCCCAAGGTCACAAGTGAAAAGCAAGGGTTCCCCCAGCACCCCGCCTAGGGCGTCTGCCCTTACACTACCCCACACCAAAGATCATGAACAAAAAGTGGCTTAGCTGGATACTATCTTGGTTTGGATTCCAATAGAAGCAGACTCTAAGACAAGGATTTCAGTGCTGATAGTTGATTTGAAGGGAGATCCCAGGAAACATCAATTAGGACGTGGGAAGGAAAGCAGAGCAGACAGCCACACAGGGTGTGTCATCAAAGCCTTACCACTGTGGGCAATTGGAACGCCGTCGTGCTGGGGGCTCTGGGGCCAGCGTAGAGCACGTGGCTCGGAGTTATCCCACCCGGGGAACTGCTACACTTGCACACCGCCTCCTGTCATCATGACTGAGGGCTGCTCCTGAGGGGCGTTAATTCCCCAGCATGTCCAACTTACCTGTATTTGGACAGTGCAGCTCAAGAGAGAAGCCTCGAGTGAAGACTCACGGGTGCTGGCTGTGGGAAGTTCAGCCAGCATGCTGAAGGAATGGGAAGAGGCAGCAAGAGCATCTGCAAGAGACATGAAATGTCTCGTTGGCTGGGGTGTGGGACAGGTCCTGGGGAGCCTGGTTTTTCCACCAGAGGAACAGGATCTCAGGTTCTTAAAGTGGAAAGGCACCTGCAAGAGCTAGAAGACCTCTAGGCCAAGCTCCTGTTGCTGCAGGTGAGGAAGCCGAGGTCTGGGAGGGGAGGGGACTGGCTCCACCCAGAGTGCTAAGTGATCAGTGGCAGGGGCAGCATTGGAGCCTGGGCTCTGTCCAGGTTATGACGGACCTGGTGGTGATGGAGCCTCGGGAAATGGTCGGCTGAGGCTGACCAGCAGGGCAGAGCCGGGACTCAGGCTGTCCATCCATATGGTCAAGAACCCAGGGCCTCTGACCTCTGGGAAGGCCTGGGGCCACGTCCCTAGAAGGACCTTCACAAGGTCGTACATCTCTTCTTACTCAAACAGCCAGCTCATTTCCAGCCAGCTCTTAGCACTGGGTTTCCTCATTTTCCCTGGGATGTAGGAGGGGCATCAGCATTTCTCCACTCGGGCCAGGCCTACGTGAAGCCCACAACTACTTTCCAAAATGTGGCATGGCCCCTCACAGGTCTTTCAACTCCCAGTGTCCCCAACCCCAGTCTGTTCTCCCCAGAGAAACCTTCCAAAGCTGGTGCAGGCCAGGCTCTATCCTGCTTTAAACTGTGTCCCGCGGGGATAAGGGCCCAGCCCAGCAACAGTGCATAAGGCCCTGCACACCCTGGCTGCTGCCTCAAGGCCGGTACCCACCAACAGTGCTCTTGGAACCAGTCCAGCAACCTCCTACCTGCATGTCCTTGCAACACAGAACTCCTCCCCTCCTCTCTAGCCCATGCCCCACCTCTGAAAAGACTCCAGCAAGTGGTACAGGAAAGAGCTGTGATGGGGAGAAGGGTTGAGCCAGCACCCCTGGCCCATTTGCCATCCTGCTGCTGAAGCTCAGTGCTTTTCAAACTGCCTCCATCATGTTTTTGGGGTCCCTGAGCCTTATATCAGAGGACAATGACGAGTCTTCGTCCATCCACCATAAGCAACACACAGTTTCATCCCTGGGTCCTGGATCTGCTGGAGACGGGGGCAATGCCAGGTGGCAATGGCTTCCATGGCCACCAGAGGGCAGTGCAGGGCAGGAAGCAGCAGGCGGAGGCTGGAAAGGAGATTCTGTGTGGATCCTCCTTAGGAGAGAAAGGTCCATTTCCTGCCACCTTTTGATTCATGGAGGTTCTGCCAGGCCTAACCAGGCAGAGGAACCATGAGGCGGCCCACCGGGAGGAGCCTGGAACCCTTTTGACAGGCAGGGCCTCTAAGAAGCTTGGACCCACCTGTCTCGTGGTCCTGGACACTGTATTTCAGCTGGGGACCAGGAGACAAGGTTTTCCAAACTAATGTGCCTGTGCATCACCTGGAGATCTTGCTAAACTCTGAATTCTGATCCAGTACATCTGAGCCAGTAGGGCTGAGATTCTGTATTCCCAACAAGCTCCCAAGTGACGCAGACGTTGCTGGTCCAGGGACCACGCTTTGAGTAGCAAGGAATAATAGAAAGGAATGCATCTTAAAATCTGAATTTTCCCAGAAATAATGAGGTTCCTGGGCACATCCTAGAGTTGGCACCTAATTTCTCCAGCTTTTCTCTCCAGGTGAGAGAGGGAGGAAGACCTGGGCACTCTACCCAGAAAATATCCCTACCCCTTCTCTTACCCTGGCATGGTGGGCTCTCTTCCCTTTGGTCTTTGAAGGTCTTCCCTGCCAGCTAGAACTTCCCAGGGCAAGGACTAGGGATGCCCTCCCAGATTCTTCACCTTGGCTGTTCCCTGTCTTGGCCTGGCCTGCAGTAGAGGCCTGGTGGGGGGGCTTGCAGCTGGTTGTGTGAAGAACCAGCTGGCTCTTCATGGCTGAGGTTTCTGGGACTGCCCACATTGCCTGCCCTCCTCCAGGATCCCACCAGGCACATGGGAATGGGGATGGGGGTAGTTAGAGGGGTTGCAGGTTTCCAACTTGAGGCCCAAAGATGCAAAGTTACTTCTACAATGTCATTCACCTTCAATATCCCCAGCTGTAGTCAGTCAAAGAAGGTTGGGTGGTGCCAGGGCAGGGGTTTTCACCCTGGATATGCATTAGACTTACCTAGGCAGCTGTAAAAGTCCTGAATCCTGGGCCTTACCCCAGACCAATTAGATCAGAAATTCTTGGAGATGCCACCCAGGCATCAGTACCTTGTAAAGCTCCCCTGGTGATTCAAATGTATGGAAGATTGAGAACTGCTGGCCTGGGCTGGTGCTTCTCAAACTGTACTGAGCTCACAAATTACTTGGGAGTCTGTCAAAATGCAGATTCTGAATCTGTAGATCTGAGGGGGGCAAATAATTTGCATTTCTGAAATGTCCCTAGGGATGCAGATGTTGCTGATCCAAGACCCATTCTGGGTACCAAGGGAACAGAGCACAAAGTACTTCCTTTCCATCTACCCCCAGCTCAGGCTTCACACTGTTAGTAAAGCAGGACTGTATAATAAGGTGGTCTGAGTGTAGACCGATGATCCCTGATGTCCTAGATCCTTCAGGGCCTAGGCTCCTGAATGATTCGAAAAGGTCTTCTGAATCATGACAGAGCCATCTGTGCTGCCTCTATTGATATATCATTGGGAGCATCCAAGAATCACTCACTCCTTCTAGAAGTTCATCCATAGAGCAGCTCTGTATTTCAGACCTACTTGCTGTCCTTTCCCCACCACTGCAGTATCCAGCTGCCTCTACTGGCCTAGCCTGTGGACCCTCAAACTGAGCAGGTCCAAATGCACACTGCCCATCTCCCGGTCCCCCTGCCCTGCTCCTCCTCCCCTCTCCCCAGCCCAGCAAGGTCACTCCTGTACAAGCCTTATCCATGCCAGACACATGACTGCCACCCTAGCTTCTTCCTCTCTCACCCTTGGTCTGCACCACCGGCTTCTCCAGGCCTTGACATTACCTCCTAAACAGCTCTCAAATCCACCTAGTGGCCCTCATCGCCCCGCCACTGCCCTGATTCTGGTTCTATTATCTCGCCTCAGCACCTACCCCACCTCCAGGCTCTTGCTATGTGGGAATCTCGTGATCACACTGGCTCCATCAGAGCAGGGCTGGAAGGTGGGCTAGAGGAAGCCCTGAGGAGGTCAGGGGGACTGGGGAGCCCCCAAGAGGTCAGCGGGGCCTGAGGGATCCCTGAGAAGGTCAGTGGGGTGTGGGGAGCCCATCTGGAGGCAAGGGGAGGGCCCAGAGCTTGACCCTGAAGAAGGAAGGCAAGGTGAGCATTGGAGGTTTCCAGAAAAGCATGACCACAAGGAAGGAGGGCAAGTGGGGTATGAGGGTGAGGAGACCAGCTGGGGCATAGGCTTCATGAGGCATGACAGGAGAGGAATCGGGGACATGAGAGGTGGCAGAGCCAGCCAGTGGGGTGGACTGGGTGGGCCGGCTGGTGGGCGAGCCGTCCTGTGACGGGCATGGATGGGACAGCAGGCGAGCCGTCCAGTGGCGGACATGGATAGGCTGGCAGGTGAGCTGTCCTGTTGTGGGCAGCATCATGGCAGGTGGCGTGGGATCCTGCTTCATGACTGCCCTCATCGCAGCAGCCACTGACCTCCCTGGGGATGCACACAGCATGTGCGAGGTGGAGCCTGACCTGCTCCCCAGCCCACTTGCCAAAAACCAGAGAAAAGGGTATGCTCTGGGAATGACTGAATTTGGAATCCAGACTGGGAGGGTCAAATACTGCATGAATATTTCCAGAGTCCAAGAATCCAATATGCATGTTCACCGAAGCTGAGTGTTCTAAAGAGCTCCAGAAGACGGATGTGTTCAAAGCCAAACAGATTCTCCCATTTGGCCTGGGTAGTGGGAACCTGGTATGGAAAACACCAGAAAGTAATCTGGTTTTTAGATTCTTCTGAGGAAAGCGGGAACCTGGGTGAGGCCAGGCTGCGAGGCCGCTGGGCCCCTGGATGGTGCTAGGTGGATGCTGCACCCCGGCTCAGTGGGGCACAGTCAGCAGGGGCAGTCAGGGAGGCCCCAGGCTCCCTATGGCCCAGACCATATGCACTGTTGGAGGGTCTGAGCGAAGGACAGGGGTGGTGAGGTTGCGCCCAGACCCCCTGCCTAGTGTGGCCGTGAAGGCCATGACCTCCTGCCCAGCTTGCTCTCCCAGCAGATGGGAACCACCTCCCAACAGAAACCAAAGTTGGGATATGTGAGGGGTCAGAAGGTCTCTCAAGGCAGGGTGATGAGGGCTGAGCACAAGGAAGGACAACAGAGTTGCCCCACGTGGCAGGGCTGCCTGGGGAGCCAGCAGAGCATGTAAAGGGAGTGAGTTCCCCACTACTATGGGATGTGCAAGCAGAGGCTGAGTGGGCTCCTGCTGGGATGGTGAAACAGGGCTCCCACAGCCCAGCACCCAGTGGGATGCTGGTCTACAGGAGATCACTTCTGGGCCTCCTTTTAGGCCTGAGGAGCTCAACACCCCTGCAGAGGGTGGGAACGTGGCCTGGGTGTGGCTGGCTGCCTCTGGCAGGAGGCACAGCCAGGGCAAGCACCAGGAGAGACAGGGAGGAGCACAGCCACTGGGAGGGTCCTTGAGGGCTCCTGTAGAGGCCCATGTGGGCTGGGGGCGGGCTTCCACAGGCAGAGCGGTGACAACCAAGGAGCTGGGGGCTGGAAAAGGGGGCAGTGGGGAGGAACTGATGTCCTGGCATAGGCATTTCTGTGATCAAAGGTGGCGGGACGTGGGCAGGAGTGGCGTGCACAGCTTTAGGAAGGCAGGGCAGCTGGTGAGATGAGCTACAGTGACAGGAGCTGGAGAAGTACATGGGCCACCCAGCAGTGTGGGAGGCCGAGGCGAGTGGATCACCTGAGGACAGGAGTTCAAGATCAGCCTGGGCAACATGGCGAAACCCCGTCTCTACTCAAAAAAAAAAAAGAAAAAAATAGCCAGGTGTGGTGGCACATGCCTATAGTCCCACCTGTTCAGGAGGCTGAGGCAGGAGAATCACTTGAACCCTGGAGGTGGAGGTTGCAGTGAGCTGTGAGCCAAGATTGTGCCACTGCACTCCAGCCTGGATGACAGAGCAAGACTCTCTCTCTCTCAAAAGAAAGAAAAACAAAGAAAGAAAGAGGAAGGAAGGAAGGAAGGAAGGAAGGAAGGAAGGAAGGAAGGAAGGAAGGAAGGAAGGGAGGAAAGAAAAAGAAAAAAAAGGAAGTGCACGGGGTCAGAGTTAGCAGAGCCTCCTCTGCCAGGGCTCCTGCTGTTCCTTCCCTGGGAAAGAGGCAGAGATGACTCTCTGTGGCTTTGGAGAAGGGTAGGGCATGTTCTTGGGGGAGGTGGATGATTTTTTTTTAAATAAAAATATATCGATTTTTTTTAACCACTGCAATTGGGGTCTTGCAGTGGGGGACATAGTGTGCACTGAACTCCTCGGTGGAAGACTTTCTCATGGAGGCGGCAGCAGTAGGCCTGAGCTTGGGTGGGCAGGCAAAATGTGAGCAGCATCAGGAAGGCAGGGCAGGAGCGTGCCGGGGTGGAGGGGACACCCCCTCAAAATACCTAGGGTGGCAGATGCTGACCATCTGCTGAAGAGTTCAGCCTGGCTGTGACTGTCGGGCCACATGGCTGTAGACAGAGCGAGCACACATCCTGTAATTAAGCAAGCCATCCATTTTCCGCTGTTAGACTGCAGACTGACTACCTGACGCGTTGAGAAGAAAGCAATGTGTTTTTTCTTTGTAATGATAACTTCCAGATCCAAGAACGATGTCAGCCGTCCATTCTGCTAGCCAGCAAAATACCTGCTCCGCCTCTCCCCTGGGGTCCTGTGCCCATTTCAGACCTCAAAAGGCATAACTGCTTGCTTCACCTTCAGTACTGCAAAAGAAGTCATCTTTTCTACCGAGGCGGCAAAGGCAGAAAGCTTCTGACAACCCAGTCAGAGAGGCCAGCCGTTTGGCTTTCAGACAGCCAGATAAGCCCCCTTGCTCCTGCCTTGCCGTGGGGGAATGACAGTAGAAAGGTGTGCCTGGAACCCCAAAGTCGTGGGGAGGGAGGGCACCCTGAGTGGAGCCCACCCACTGCCTCATCTTCCCAACAGCTGGCAAAAAGTGGGGAGGGGTCCCCATACAGACAGAACCTTGAGGACCAGGGAGTCAGCTACCCAATTCACGGATGGGAAGACTGAGGCTCAGAGAGGGAGGGAGCAGCCTGCGGTTTTGAAGCTTGGTGGTTACCATGTGCAGCAGAGTCTTGGCCTGCAATTGGGACACCTGGATTCTGGACGCAGCCACATCTCTCATCAGCTGTGTGGCCTTGGGTGAGCTCACATGCTCTCCGTGGGTAAGTGGTTACAGGAAGATGTTGCCCTGGATCTCCTCTGAGGATTGCAGGCCTCTCAGCCCTGCTTCTCCTCTCCATCTCAGCCCCTCTTGCACAAGAAAGGCTTTCATCTCAAGGCTTTGGGCAGGAGAGGTGGACAAGCCATCAGCAGTGTGGTGCCACCATGGCGGTGCAAATGTTGGCAGGAGGGCCAGGTACTGAGGGCTGCAGCCATGTGGTCAGCAAGTCCCGACTGCTTTCCTCGCCTCAATTTCCCCAGTCACACCAAAGAAGCAAAAGAGGCAGGAAGCTAGAAAAAGCCCAGGCTTAGTCAGAAACAAAGTGCCAAGTTGGAGGCAGGATTTTAGCCATTTTCAGCTGGGCTGTCCCCAGCAGTTCCTCCTGGCCCTACTATTCGCTTCTTCTGGGTCCTGCTCCTTCCTTCACTTGCTTCTCAGCTCCACTCTATTTCCAGGGGCAGGTTTGCAGACGAGAAGTCACCTCATCCGCACTGAGGTCCCTCTGCTGAGATAGACATACACCTCTCCTAAGCCATGCGATCCATAAAACGAGGCTGTGAGGTGCTGTATTTTATGCTCTTCTTTGGCATTTAATTATTTGGAAGAGTTTGTCTAGTTTGTCTAACAAGTACACGAGGGCAGAGACTGTCTATGTTTGATGCTGTATCTCCAATGCCTAGCACAGTGCCTGCTGAGTGATTACAACTGTCCCTATTTTACAGATGTGAAAGCTGAGGCTCAGAAAGGTTAAGGAATCTGCCTAGGGCCACACAGTAAGCAAGGCGCAGGCTGAGTTTCCATTCTAGCTGTGCACGGCTGCAAAGCAGGGTGGGTGGATGGGTGAGTGCAGATGGTTCATGCGCTCAGTAACCAGGTGGGCTCTGTGCACCAGGGTAAAGGAACCAGAGAGGTGCTCCCAGAGTCTGCATAACCCCATGGACAGACAGACAGACAGACAGACAGACAGACCGACCTGGGCTTGAATCCTGGCTCTGCTGTGCAGGCATCGTGGCTGAGCTTTCAGTTTCTGCATCTATAAACTGGGTGATCCTAAGAGCGCCCCCTTAGGTTGGGTAAGGATTAGATGAGGGGTGATGGGGCAAAGTGTGTTCTGGGCCCCAGCCTGCAGGGATCTCAGCAAGAGCTGCCTCTCATTCCTAGGATTGTTCTCGGTCTGAGGAAAGACCTCAGGGGCAGACATGGTGCTGGCATGGTGCTAGGAAAATTTCCTCCCACTTCTAGGAACTCTCCTCTGCTGCTGCCATGATTAGGAGAGGTGACCTTTCAGAAAAGCATCCTGTGGTTTTTTAATTTTTGAGACAAGGTCTCTCTCTGTCGCCCAGGCTGGAGGGCAGTGGTACGATCTCGGCTCACTGCAGCCTCAGCCTCCTGAGTAGCTGGGACTACAGGTGCATGCCACCACGCCTGGCTGATTTTTGTATTTTTAAAGTAGAATCAGGGTTTCGCCATGTTAGCCAGGCTGGTCTCAAACTCCTGACTTCAAGTGATCTGCCTGTCTCCGCCTTTCAAAGTGCTAGGATTACAGACTTGTGCCACTGTGCCCGGACTGTGCTTTTAGCATAAAGCACTTTGCTGCAGGACAGAGCCTAAAGGCCTAGCACACTCTTGCAGCTCTTCCCTCACCTGCCCTCCATGGCGTCACCCTGAACCCTGAATGCCCTGCTTGCAGTCCCACTCTGCTGCCCTCGCCAGACTTCCCTCCTCTTCCTCCTCCTGTAGCTGGTCCCCGCCAGTCCCCAACCTGTCCATCCCAGGAGTACTCCCTGAGCCCAGCCCTTGGGTACCCACTGCACTCACAGCTATAGCAATACTTAATCCATGAATACATTCATGCAATGACTATTTATTGAGCAGCTACTGTTTACAGACTGTGAACAAAGGCAACAAAACAGACAAAATTCCTGCCTTCTAACTAAGGCTTTACCCGCTACACAGGGCAAAAGAAGAAAACCAAGAAATAACTGAAGGTATGTATTAGAAGATGATAAGTTAGGAAAAATAAAGCAGGGAGTGAAGGGGATGCAGGTGAGAGATATGGTTTGCAATTTTAAATAATGTGAGTCTTGCATCCAGTTCCCTAGAAGCGGAGCCTGAGATGAGGATCTGGGCACGTTATGTATTGAGGGAAGTGAGGAAGCGAGGAAGCAGGGCAGAACGGGGCAGCAGAGCAGGGACTGGAGTCAGTTTCAGTCTGGTCCCACGGGGAGCTCCAGGACATGGATTGCACGCACTCAGTCCCCACTTGAAGCCTCTGCAACCTTGAGTCTGTGAGCCCGTGGTTGTGAGTTGCCCAAGGGTGGAAGTGTTACAGGAAAAGGGTCCCGATCCACACCCTGATCCAGATCCAAAAGAGGGTTCTTGGATCTGATGCAAGCAAGAATTCAGGGCAAGTCCATAAAGTAAAGTGAAAGCAAGTTTTTTTTTTTTTTTTTTTTTTTTTTTTGAGACGGAGTCTTGCTCTGTCGCCCAGGCTGGAGTGCAGTGGCGCAATCTCGGCTCACTGCAAGCTCCCCCTCCCGGGTTCACGCCATTCTCCTGACTCAGCCTCTCCAAGTAGCTGGGACTACAGGCGCCCGCCACCACGCCTGGCTAATTTTTTCTATTTTTTAGTAGAGACGGGGTTTCACCATGGTCTCGATCTCCTGACCTCATGATCCGCCCGCCTCGGCCTCCCAAAGTGCTGGGATTACAAGCGTGAGCCACCGCGTTTTTTAAGAAAGGAAAAAAATAAAAGAATGACTATTCCACAGACAGAGCAGAACTGAGGGCTGCTGGTTGCTCATTTTTATGGTTATTTCTTGATGATATGCTAAACAAGGGGTGGATTATTCATGCCTCCCATTTTTAGACCATATAGGGTAACTTCCTGACGTTGCCATAACATTCATATACTGTCATGGCGCTGGTGGGAGTGTAGCAATGAGGACGACCAGGGGTCACCCTCATGGCCATCTTGGTTTTAGAGGGTTTTAGCTGGCTTCTTTACTGCAATCTGTTTTATCAGCAAGATCTTTATGACCTGTGTCTTGAGCCAACCTCCTGTCTCATCCTGTGACTTAGAATGCCTTAACCATCTGGGAATGCAGCCCGGTAGGTTTCAGCCTCATTTTACCGAGCTCCTATTCAAGATGGAGTTGCTCTGGTTCGCACGCCTCTGACAGAAGGGGGAAGGTAGAGGAACCTCTTAGGCAAGGCAGCTTTCATTCTGCAAGGGCAATGCTCTGGTTCCTTCTGGGCAGAGGGAGCAGCTGGGGCACAGGCCCTGAGATGGGAGAGCACCCGGCAAGTTCCAGGAACAGCAAGGAGGTTGGTGCTGTGGAAGGAGAGTGAAAGAGGGAGAGGGTGGCAGGAGTTCATGGGTGTGGAGAGCCTTGTGGGCCACTGTAAGGCCCATGGTTCTTGCTGTGAGTGAGGTGGGAGCCATTGAAGGCGCTTGAATAGAGGAGTGACCTGATCTGACTTATCCTTCAAGGCTGGCCAAAGGCGGCAAGTGTGGAAGCTGCTCCCCCAGGGGATCCTGCTCCTCTGCATGGGCATCTGCCTGCTGACCCCTGTCCCCCCACCGACCTACACCTAGGACTGTGTGCAGCAGTACTTCCCAATGCTTTATTGCTTGAGGAAAGAGGCAGGGGTTGCAAAGAGAAGGGGAGGGATGAGGCAGCAGTCAGGGATGGGAGGAAGTGGTTAGGATCAGCCTGGGTCCTGGACGATTTACAGGGCATATTATTGTGAATAGCAGTCAGAACAGGACTCGCTAGAGAATCAAAATCACCCTCAGTCCTGGGCCTCAGCTCAGAGCGCTTTGAAAATAATACCCCAAATAATTAAAAAGAGACAGTGCTCTCCTCCCTCCTCCTGCCTCCGGGGAGGGATATTCATCTGCAAATAAATGAAAACCTAATCTAGCAATTTGCATGACTCAAGCTATCAGTGTAAGCTGCCAGGATCTTTGCAGAAGATGCCCGTGGACTGTCGTGTGGTTATACAAATGTGCTGCTCCGAGGTGCCGCCCTGTGTGGCATCTTCTATCTTCTGGCTGCAGAGGCTCTCCCTGCTCTGTGCTCAACACCGTTTGAACACTAAGTGCTGTCCATGCAGATGAGGCAAAGGGAATTACCCAGGTAACAAGGTCCCCATCCTTCACTAAGAGGCACATCTCTGTTGGTGGTGGGGGGCTGTCTATACGGATCACTCAGTAGTTATCAAGCTGCTCTGACTTGCTGAGTGGTGACGGGAAAGCCCCTTACTTTGTGGAGCCTCAGTTTACCATTTAGGGGAACAGAAAGAGGTTTTCGCTGATCTACAGGGCAGGAAGAGGTGCTGGCATTGAATAGATTGATGTGACAGGGCTTCAGCAGGAAAAAAATGGCTATGCAAATTTAAGGTGGAATTGCATCATGCAACCTAAAATATCAACAGACACCAGGCTGTTGCTTCTGGGTAGCTGGCAAACCATCTGAAGTCCCATGTTTATTGCCGCTCAGCAACCATTTTTTCTCAGGGACATGGGGCCATTTTGGTGGGACTAGGAGTCCTGGCCCCAGAAGAGCCTTCAAGAAGCTATGGGGTCCAGGCCCCCACCTTCGAACAGGACCCTGTGGCCTCTGCCCCCACCTGCTGGTGACAGTGGCACTGGCCCAATCACCGCCTACACCATGGCTAGGACATCTTTTACATGAAAGAGGCCAGGGAAACTCTTGGGGCCTAGAAGGCCAAGGGGGAGCTTTCCGAGTTCCCAACACCTACAGGCTCTCCAGGGGATGGTGGCAGAATAACTACTCTGGGGCCTGCAGCCTCACTTGCTGAACATCACTGCACCCCAGCCGGGCATGGTGGCTCATACCTGTAATCTCAGCACTTTGGGAAGCCAAGGCAGGGAGATCATCTGAGGTCAGGAGTTTGAGACCAGCCTGGCCAACATGGAGAAACCCCATCTCTACTAAAACACAAAATTAGCTAGGTGTGGTGTCGCGCACCTGTAATCCCAGCTACTTGGGAGGCTGAGGCAGGACAATTGCTTGAACCTGGGAGGCAAAGGTTGCAGTGAGCCGAGATCATGCCCCTGCACTCCAGCCTGGGTGACAGAGTGGGACTCTGTCTCAAAAAAAGAAATCACTGCACCCCATGTTGTCCTGAAAGAGGCTCAGAGAGGAGTCATAATTCTCAATCTCTCTCTCTCCCTCAGACACACACACACACACACACACACACGCACACACGCACACACGAAAGAAGTCCCATTCTTCCCTCACAGCTCTGGGCTCCAGCCACCTTTCCCCGTGTATCTTCACACATAGAGCTCTCCATCCCCGAGAGGCTGTGACCTCCCCAGTCCCGCAACCAAAACCAATTACCGGCTCCCAATTAATCAACCCTTCAGGAGACAATGGACTCTGGCAGACCCTGGCCTGCCTGGAAGCGTAAAAGCATGCTGGTTTAGGTGTTCTGAGCCAGGAGGCTGCAGAGGCCAATTTATCCCTTTTGCATCTGCTTAAAGGAACAGAACTCTCTAGAATTCTGTACCACCTGCTGGCTCCTAGGGAGCTGGAATCTGATCAGATGGAGTTGCTCTGCAGCTACCTGCCAAGAAGAGCATTGCCTGAGCAAACTTTTCTTTTAGGTTCTTGTTGGAGGTATTTGCAGGCTGCAGTAGTAACTGCTGTCAATTATAAAGCACCTCCTATGTTCTAGGTACTTGCTTTTCATTATCCATTAATCCCCGCTTGAGTCAGGTGCCATTATCCTGATTTTTAAAGAAGGCAACGAAAAGCTGGTGAAGTAAAGAAATTTGCTGAAGCTCATTGCTGGGGCACAGCCTGCCCCTACACCACCCACTAGAATGGACCCTCCAGGTATTGGTTTCCTGGTACTGCTGTAACAAAGCGCCACAGACCAGGGGGCTTAAACAGCAGAGATTTATTCTCTCACAGTCGTGGAGGCCAGAAGTCCAAAATCAAGGTGCCGACAGAGTCATGCTCCCTCCAAAAGCTCCAGAGGAGGATCCAGGTTCTGGCAGCTCCTGGCATCCCATGGCTTGTGACAGCCTAATTCCAACCTCTGCCTGAGTCTCCACGCATCCTTCCCCGCTGTGTGTCCGTGTCTTCTGTCTCTCATAAGGGCACTCATTATTGGAAGGAGGACCCATCCTAGTAATCCAGGTTGATCTCAAGATCTGTTCCTTAATTACATCTACAAAGACCCTGTATCCAAACAGGGTCCCACTGTGAGGCTGCAGGGAAGGGGCATCACTCTTCAACCCACGACACTCTACAGGGTGAAGGTTTTGTCTTTGTTCACTCATATATTCCAGGACACTAGAGCAGTGCCAGATTCATCATACGTGTTCAATAGTTCGTTCCTGAATGGGTGAATGAATCATGACAAAACTGAGCTTCAAAACCTGGCTTGCCAGCCTCCAAAACCTCTTACAGGAGGCTTCCTCCATTTCTTAGGCTCCTAGGCTTCAACAACTCCGCATTGTTATTTTAAACACCACTGGTTTTCTGAAGCTAATCATGAGGAAACATCAGACAATTCCAAATGGAGGGACACCCTACAAAATAACAAGAGTGGCAAGGTTATGAGAGACAAGGGAAGGCTGAGGAACCACCCCCAATTAAAGGAGAACAAAGAAACACAACACCTGATCCTGGAGGGGATCCTGGACAGGGAAAATGCAACTGGAAAGGACTTTATTGGGACCACTGGCAAAATCTGAATATGGACCATGTGGCTTAGCTAATAGTACTATGTCAGGGTTCTAGTTCCTGATTGTGATCACTGTACTGTGGTTATGTAAAAGAATGTCTTTGTTTTTAGGAAATGCACACGGAAGTAGGAACTATTTAAGGCATAATGTGCATATTTGTGTATGCATGGCTGTCAATGTTGTTAAGTATATATATTTATACATATACACGGGGCAATGATGATAACACAAAGATGGCAAAATGGCAACAATTGATGAATTTGAGTGAAGGGTAGATGGGAGTTCCTTGTACATTTCTTGCAACTCTTCTGACATTTGAAATTACTTTTTTTTAACAATATAAAACTTAAATAAGTCACACATGAACGTGCAACAAAATTTATAAGGCAGAAAGGATCCCTAGGCACCCGAAGGCAACCACCACTGTTGCCAGCCTCTCGAGTGTCCTTGGGTGTCCTCGCACTCTTTCCTCTCCTATTGGCTGGAACTTGCCTTCTGACACCCAGTAGTAAGCCCTCAGTAGCAGCAGCAGGGGAGGGAGGGGAGCAGGGGGTGGAGGGAGCAGCTCTTGAAGGGAAGAGGGAAAGTCATGTGCCCAACCCGGCCCCAAGGGAGCTGATGAGGATGCTGCTTTTGTTCTGGGACTCAGGGGCACTGGGTAGGCAAGAGGTAGCCCCTTCCCTGGTTCCCAGGCCCCGGTTCAGGGTCCTGCCCATCCCTCCAGCCCCTGCCCTCACTGCCTCTCCATGCATCCAGCCACTGCCCAGGGTACCAGTGAGGTTCCCCATCAGTGGTCCTCAACTTGGGAGGGCATAGCCCTCTCCAGGGGGTTATTTTCCATTATCAAAATGCCAATGGAGTGCTACTGGCATTTAGGGGCCAGGACAAGAGATGTGGAAAGTTCCAAATTACTTGCGAGCATTTGAGCCTGCCACCATCCCTAAAGGATGGATCTGACCCAAGTAGATGGAAAAGAAGCTGAGCCCCATCTCCCCCAACATAAAGCCTTCCATGGCTCCCCATTGCTTTTATAATTCCAAACTTCTCAATGCAGCGGGTCAAGCACTGCAGCTCAGTGGTCTCTGGATTCACCATGCTTGTCCTCATTGTTGGGCCTTCGTATGCACTGTTCCCTCAGTTTAGGACTCCTGGCTGCCCCCAGGCCTACAGGTGGGAAATCTAGAATGTATCTGGGGAGAGTCCAGTTGAGAATAGATTGAGAATGAGGCAGGATGAGAAGATGGGTTCAGATGAAGGCAATGGGTCTAGCTAGAGGGGCTTAAACGATGTTCTGAAACAGAAAGAAGAGGATCAGGGCCATAGTTGATGACCTTGGCTTCTAGGAGGGGTGAGGTTCTTCCTGTTCAAAGCCACACAGGCCTTGACCCTTCTTAGTATCTCAGCCCTCCCTGCCCTGTCTGGTCCTAGGACTAAAGCCAGACTGTTTATTTCCACCTGCACCCCTTTTCTCCTTCCCCTCTGCTTCCCTTGTCCTACCCAGGAGGCTGAACTGTGCAGATGAGCTCATTCACTATCTCAGAGGTGAGTGAGTGACGGGTCTGAGCCCCCAAAGCTGAGCAGGTCACAAGCAGAGAATGCTGGCCCCTGATGCCATCATGGCCATGAGACAGGGCCCCCTGCCCTCAGCTCCAAAGAGGTGCAGGCAATCACCTCTTGATTCCAGACTGGGGCTTCTTCTAGGGTGGTGGGCACCAGGGGAGGCAATATAGGCAGTCAAGCATTAGATAGCATAAGCCCCATTCCACAGAGGACCGTGGCTCAGGGCTCCCCAGCAGCAAGTAAGTGGCAGAGCAGAAACTAGAGGAAGGGGAATTAGTGAGGAAATGTGGGTATCTTGGTTTGGATTCCCCAAAAGCAGATCCTGAAACAAGGATCCAAGGTTATATTTTGGAGATCCCCACAATAAATAGTGTTGTACTTCTGAGTAAGTAGAGCTTCATCCTGCCAGGGAATGCTGAGAGCCAGTGTAAGACACGTGCCTTCCAGTTATCCCACCTGAGGGGCGAGGGAGTGGGGGTAGTTATATATCATTGCCTGCCAGTCATAGATTGAAGGCTGATCCAGAAACCTTTAAATCTCCAGCCCTTGGCCTGACATGCTTGCGGGGAGGAGACTCTGGCTGTCAGAATAAGTCTTTAGGCAAAGAGTTGCAAATGTTTACAGTACAACAAGGGAAGGGCCCAGGAGATGTGGGCGGCTACTTCAGCCTCTGCTGCAGGCAGGTAGATGGCAACAGAACGGAAAACTATCCAGAGCATTTTCCAGTCTTCTGGTGGACTTCTGACGATGGCATTAAACCCTCAAGTTTTCCCACTTTTCAGATGATAGCACCATCCAGGCTCACATCCAGCAGACAGTCTTCCAGCCTCAAGAAAGTTTGTTTGAAGCAGGAGAGAAACAGCCCTGGTGGCCTCTGACCCTGGAGTGATGTTTCCCCAAGAATGAGGCTGTTGTGAGACAGGCTGGTCCTATACTTGAGACTGGAGAGGCAGACCCCAGGCTGGCCTGTCCCTCTGGTGGCTCCTAGTTCCCTTCCTCCAACATACTAGTGGAACTCATGCCCAGTTTATAGAAAACTCCAAGACCCAGGATGTCGAAGCTGAAGGGCCCTTAACTCAACCCCAACTGCAGAGATGGAGGGATGAGGACAAGAAAGCAAAGGGGGCATTTCCAGGGTCCCACAGCCAGTCAGAGCCATTGTGTATGGTTTTGCAAGTTGTCAACTAACAGGACAATAATGTCCCTGCAGCCAGTCACAGGGAACTGTAACACAAGTCAGAGTGTCAAGTGAGAGAAAGGCCAGCTAAATGGATGAATGTATTCATTTCTGATTGCTGCTGTAACAAATCACCACGAACTTAATGGCTTAAACCCACAAATGTATTCTCTCACCACACTAAAAGTCAGATGTCCAAAATGGGTTTCATGGAGCTAAAATCAAGGTGTCAGCAGGGCTGCAATCCTTCTGGAGGTTCTAGGGGACGAACTGCTTCCTTGGCTTTTCCAGCCTGTAGAATCTGCTTGCATTCCTTGCCTCATGGCCCCTTCCTGCATCAAAGCCAGCAACACTGCCCCAAGTCTTTCCCACACTGCCGTCTCTCTGCTTCTCATTCTCCTGCCCCCTCTTCTACTTGTAAGTATTCTTGTGATTACAATGGGTCCATCTGGATAATCCAGGATAATCACCCCATCTCAAGTCAGCTGATTAGAAACTGCTATGGTTTAAATGTGTCTTCTCCAAAAATTCATGTGTTAAAGCTTAATCCCCATGGTGGTGATATTGGGAGAGGGAGATGGGGTCTTTTGGACAGTGATTCAGTCATGGATTTGTGCCTTATAAAAGGGCTGGAGGAAACTAGTATAAGCCCTTTGCTTCTCTGCCATGGGAGCACTCAGTGTATGTCTCCTCCAGAGGACACAGCAACAAGGCACCATGTTAGAAGCAGAGACTGGGCTTCCAGCAGAGACAGCGAACCAGCCCGTGCCTTGATCTTGGACTTCCAACCTCCAGAACTGTAAGAAATAAATGTCTGTCCTTTACAAGTTATCCAGTCTCAGGTATTTTGTTACAGCAGCACACACAGACTAAGACTGAAATCTTAATTGCATGTGAACCTTAATTTCCCTTTGCCATGTGACCTAATGTTCACAGGTTCTGGGATTAGGATGTGGACCTCTTCAGGAACCATTCTTCTGCCTATCACAATGGATGCCCAGAGGCCTAAGAGATTGTTTTTGAGCAGAGGAGAGATGACAGAACCCAGACCAGCCAAGAGAAGAGGGACAAGCAGAAAGGATGGGCAAAGAAAGACAAACAACATGGCCTGATTCAGAGACACTAGCTAAGGGAGCAGGTATGCCCTGCCCGAGGAAGTGTGGGTGTGTTTGCTTGTGTGTGTCCCGTCTGTCTGTATATCTCTATATGTGTGCACACACACATACATGCCTGTGTGTGTGCATGCATGCATAATCCTTCCTTACCCTTCCAACTGTCTCATATCAGACTTCTCCAAGGAGGTAAAATGTGAGCAGGACTTTAAAGGCAGGGCAGGGCAGTGAGCTGGGCTCTGTCATTCTGTCCTCAGTAAGCAGGCCTCCACTTTGGCTGGAGGCCATCCCTACTCCGTCTCAGGTCTCACCTCTGCCTAGGTGAGCAGCTCCATAGCCACACAGGCTCTGGGCAGGGCTGAGCTATCCAGGCAGGGATGGAGGTAGAGAGTGAAAATGAAATTTCTTCCCACACTGGGCCTGGTTCCTACAGCACTGAGCTCACACAAAAGGAAGGTGGGAGGGGCAAGCTCATGGTGTCCCACACTAAGGGCAGACCTCCCACCTGGCCTCCAGAAGGAGGCTGAAGCACGTATGCAGCCAGGGTTCTCCCAAGACCCCACATCCAGGTAGCAGAAACAGCATGGAGGTGGGGCTCCCCTGCCCCGAATGAGCAGGCCCCATAGCCAGGAAACATCAGAGTGGACTGACAACTACTAGAAGAAGCCCCCCTGAAGACAGAGAGGCTGAGGCCCAGAGAGGTCACAGGGCTAGGCAGGATAGAGCTGGGGTGGGATATGAGGTTCCTCTTCAGTTCCTTCTTCCCTCCTTTACAGAATAAGAAAAGAACAACAGGGAACAGATGAGGACCCCTGGTCCAGCATGGTCTGAGTACATAGGAAACCTCAAGGAATGCTAAATAGTTGGGTGAGTTGATGAGTGAATAGATATAGAGAAGGAGGGAGGGAGGGAGAAATGGAGAAATGGAGGGAAGGAAGAGTAAATGTATGTATGTATGGATGGATGGATGGATGGATGGATGGATGAGTGATGGATGGATGGATGGATGGATGATGGATGAATAGATGGATGGATGGATGGATGATGGATGGATGGTGTAGGAAAAGAAAGAGAGATCAGACTGTTACTGTGTCTATGTAGAAAGGGAAGACATAAGAAACTCCATTTTGACCTGTACCCTGAAAAATTGCTTTGCCCTGAGGTGCTGTTAATCTGTAACTTTGCCCCAACCTCTTTGCCCCAACCTTGAGCTCAGAAAAACATATGTTGTATGGAATCAAGGTTTAAGGGATCTAGGGCTGTGCAGGATGTGCCTTGTTAACAAAATGTTTACAAGCAGTATGCTTGGTAAAAGTCATCGCCATTCTCTAGTCTCAATAAACCAGGGGCACAATGCACTGTGGAAAGCCGCAGGGACCTCTGCCCTGGAAAGCCAGATATTGTCCAAGGTTTCTCCCCATGTGATAGTCTGAAATATGGCCTCGTGGGATGAGAAACACCTGACCACCCCCAGCCTGACACCCATAAAGGGTCTGTGCTGAGGTGGATTAGTAAACGAGGAAAGCCTCTTGCAGTTCAGATAGAGGAAGGCCACTGTCTCCTGCCTGCCCCTGGGAACTGAATGTCTTGGTATAAAACCCGATTGTACATTTGTTCAATTCTGAGATAGGAGAAAAACTGCCCTATGGCAGGAGGCAAGACATGTTGGCAGCAATGCTGCTTTGTTATTCTTTACCCCACTGAGATGTTTGGGCAGAATGAAACATAAATCTGGCCTATGTGCACATCCAGGCATAGTACCACCCCCTTGAACTTAATTATGACACAGATTCTTTTGCTCACATGTTTTCTTGCTGACCTTCTCTGTTACCACCCTACTTTCCTACCGCATTCCTCTTGCTGAGATAGTGAAAATAATAATCAATAAAAACTGAGGGAACTCAGAGACCAGTGCTGGTGTAGGTCCTTGGTATGCTGAGTGCTGGTCTCCTGGGCCCACTGTTGTTTCTGTATACTTTGTCTCTGTGTCTTATTTCTTTTCTCAGTCTCTCATCCCACCTGAAGAGATATACCCACAGGTGTAGAGGGGCAGGCCACCCCTTCATCTGCCGCCCAACGTGGGTGCCTTTCTCTAGGGTGAAGGTATGCTAAGAACAAGAGCCTTGAGGACTGCCGATGAGAGATTCCCGAGTACGTCTACGGTCAGCCTTGTGGTAAGCTTGTGTGCTCGGAGGAACCCAGGGTAAAAATGGGGCAAACTGAAAGTAAATATGCCTCTTCTCTCAGCTTCATTAAAATTCTCTTAGGAAGAGGGAGAGTTGAAGCTTCTACAGAAAATCTAATTATGCTATTTCAAATGATAGAACAATTCTGCCCATGGTTTCCAGAACAGGGAACTTTACATCTAAAAGCTTGGGAAAAAATTGGCAAAGAGGTTGGGGCAAAGTTACAGATTAACAGCATCTCAGGGCAAAGCAATTGTTCAGGGTACAGGTCAAAATGGAGTTTCTTATGCCTTCCCTTTCTACATAGACACAGTAACAGTCTGATCTCTCTTTCCTTTCCCTACAGATGGATGAATAGATGGGCACTCATCTACGAGATTCTGATACAGTCATGGCATGCACCACATTGTCTCATCTTGGGACTAAACATCCCAGTATGACAGCTAGGAAGGATTCGATTAATCCCTATTCATTAATTCAAGGCAGCATAAGAGATGATCCAGGGTGTGGCTTCAGGAAGCAGGCTGCCTGAATTCAAATTCCTATTCCAAGATTTCCTAGCTGTTCTACCTTGGAAAAGTTGCTAAACCTCTCTGAGTCTCAATTTCTTCATTTGCAAAACAGAAATAATGAGAGTACCATCTCATAGCGAGGTTGTGAGAATTAAATGAGATTATTTATATTAAGTGCTTAACACAGTGCTTGGTGGATAGAGAAAACTAAAAATAATATTAATTATTATTATAAATTACTATTAATTTCATGGTTGCTTACCATGTCCTTTTCTTTATTATTAATAATAAGATAACAGAGATACTGCCCAGTAGCCCCATTTCCTTCAGTGTTAGAGTCAGTGGCCTTACAATGGCCCACAGGGCCCTGCATGACCTTGCCTCATGTCTTGGCTGGCCCTGCCTTCTATCTCCCTCCCTCTTTTCCTCTGTGCTCTTGCCACACTGTGCTTCAAACATGCCAGGCATGCTCCTGCCCAGGCCCTTGGCAGCTGCTCCCTACCAGGCTCATCCTCCAGAGGGCCTCATGACCCACTCCCTCACCTCCTTCAAGTCTTTGTTCTGATATCCCCTTCTCAGTGAGGTCTTCCCCCACTCCTTTTAAATTGCCCATTCTGCCCTATCCCCAGCACTCATCTCCCTTCCCGCCTTAACTTTACCCCCATGACACCTACCAAGATGTGACTCACCATGCACTTAACTTAGTCATCTTGTTTATTGCCTAATTCCGACAGCAGAATCTCAGATCCATGAGGGCAGTGAGTTATACCTCTTCTGTTTCCCAGTGCTAGAGCAGTGCCTGCACAGAGTAGGCATTCAATAAATAGTTGTTGAATGAAAAAATGATATATCGTGAGGATATTCCAGGCCTTGCTGCCTGTGTCCAAAATCCCTAATCAAAGTTGAAAGGAGGCAGACGTTCTAATGAAAGTGGAAACAGTTCTCAGAAACCTAGAGAGGCATCATGGAGGAGGTGGCCTTTTCCTTGAGTCTTAGAGGGTGAGGAGGATGTCCTTAGGTAGAGCTGGGGGTGGGGGACATTCCAGGCTATGGTTGACATCAGCCAAGGCCCTGCAAAGAGGAAGGGTCAGATGATCTGCAGCTCAGGGGTCCCTTAAAACAGGACAACCCTTGTTTCAGGGAGAAAGCTTAGAAAGTGGTACAGGTGACTGTAGTGCCATGAGCTAGGTTTTTGCACAGACTGTAGGGGAGAGTGCCAGGTCAGAGGCAGCCCCAAAGAGTCTCATCCCAGCCAGGCAGGCAGACCCAGAGGGGTGCAGCTAGCCTTTCCATCAGCGTTGCAGCAAGAAGGATGGCCTGCACTGAGCAGTTGCAGAAGTGAGCTTTCCTGCCTGCCCCTTTCTGCACTGAGCCTCAGAACCTCCAGCCCACACTGGAGCTAGAGTGAAGGCACTCAGTTGGGGTGAGTGAAGCCCTTCTTCTAGAAGAGTTACACTCGAAATGGACCCACCTCTTCTGCATGGCAGGATGCTGCCCCCTCCAAGCAGGGCACAAAGGAGGCTGCCAAGAAGGCAGAGGCCTGGCCTGACAGACCCAGCTCTGCTCAACCCCTACAGACCTGAGCTTGACAAGGGCTGCAGGAAGAAGAAGGGCAGGGCCCTGTGAGTGCTCAGCCTGCACTGAGCCTTCACTCTGGGGTGAGATGGGGGACCCACATTCAGAACCTAGCTTTGCTGCTTAGCTGTGCTGGGCAGTACCTTCAAAGTCTCTCAGCCTCACTTTCCTCATCTAGGACAACTGCACCAGGCTGGGCCAGTCTGGGGTTTGGAAGTGGGATTCAGAAAAACTTTCAGAAACTTGAAAACTGGGGAGCCCAGGGTGCTATTCTGGGGAAAACTATAGAGTCCATGAACATGAAAAAGCACAGAAAGCTGGTTCACAGGGAGAGGAGGAGGACGCCTGAGGGAGACCAGGTTGCCCTCAGGGAGGCGAGGGAGGTGCAGCCTGGGTTACTGATGGCTCTTTCCAATCCACAGCTGCATTTCCAGCCTGGGGTTATCTGAGACACTCCATGTCCTTATAATGCATTCTCCTTTTTTTCTCAATTTGCTTAGAAAGGATTTCAAGTGTGTTTCCATGTGGGGTAGGGCCCACATGCTCTTTTGCAAAGGGCCCTTGCCACCTCTCTGCTAAAGAGGTGGAAACTATTTCCCCTCCACTGGTCCTGTTGCTGGTTTGCAATGAATGAAGCATCAATGACATCCTGGGCATTCCTGGCATTCAAGAAGACCTGGCAGCTTCCACTTTTGCACTCTTGGGGGAGCCAGCTACCATGTAAAAAGTGTCACTTCCCTGAAACCACTATGCTGTGAGGAAGCCTGAGCTAAACCACTTGGAAAGACCACATAGAGAGAGGTGGCCCTGGCTGGTCCAGCCATCCCAGCCCAGTCTCCAGACAGTAAATGAAGAACTCTTCTTGAATGTTCCAACCCCAGCAGACAACTCATGGAACTGTCCATTTGAAACTGGCCCAATTTTCCCATAGAACTGAAGCTTGAGAAACTTATGAGTTCCTTTCTCAGGAAATCGACCATCAGGCCTCCCAGATAGGATCAAGAAACTGATACATTCCAGATCACCTTATCCAGAAAATGAGAGGCCAGACCTCTCATCTGACCATCTGCTGCCTGTTCACTAGCTCTTCTTCCTTCCCTGCTCTACAAACTCCTAACTTTGGTCAACAAGAAAGTCAGATTTGAGACTTGTCTCCCATCTTCGGGTGGATGTCACCCATAATAAAGCCTTTCTTTCCTGGCAACACTTGGTGTCTCAGTGATTGGCTTGCTGCGCAGCAAGCAACCTAGGCTGAACCCCTGACATTCGGTAACACGTTGACAGCTGAGCTGCCCCCGTTGAGCCCTCCTCAAATTGCAGAAACATGAGCGAATAACTTATTTTTTTTTTACCGCTACATGTTGGTATAGTTTGTTATGCAGCAATAAATAATTGAAGCAAGTTGTAGTCAAAAATGCTATAATCCTCACTATGCACATCTATTGGGCTCCTGGGTTCAGACAGTGACAGTTCTGATAGTGAGGGACATCCAGTTAGGAGGTGAGGTGAGGGCCCCAGCCTGGTCTCTGGCTGTGCCACTCTGTCATTCTATGTGTCAGAAATGTCTTCCTCACCTGCACCCCAGCCTGGTCCCATGAACATCCTTCCTGGACTAGGTCTGTGATCTGGAACCTCACAGACAACCTGCCCAGAGCCACACCACTCTTCTCCTCCCTTATCAGTGTCTTTATTAAGTACCTAATTTATTCCACGAGCAGTTCCTCTACCAATGGCCAATATGAAAATATGCTCTACCTCATGAGTAAGCAGAGACATGCCAATTAAAGCAAGAATGAGATTCACCTTCCTGCTTATCAGATTGGCAAAATGAAGATTGAGGGTTGTTATAGACTGGGGTGGGACGTACTGGGGGCCTCAGGTGCTGGGAGGCCAGCAATTTGAAGGGTAGTTTAGCAGCATTATTGAAATACAAAGTGTGCATAGCCTCCAATTCAGCAATTCCATTTCTGAGTTTACAACTTGGAGAAATGTTTCCATATGTTACACAAGGGGGCACATGAAAAGTGTTCTCTGCAGCAGAGTTCATCACTGTGAAACTGAAAATGTACCACACCTCCACTAATAAGGGCATGTATCCTTGCTCTGGTACAAAAGGCAGCCGTTAACATAAATGGTATTTTATGCCATATTTATGCCATAACATAGGTAACATATAGATGACACACAGGTGATATATAGCACAAAACTACTGGCTTGGACAAGTCTCTAAGACACATTGTGGAGTGAAAAGAGCATCCATACAGTATAATATTTGTGTCAACAGCCTCACAACAAATGAAAATACAAAAATTCAAATGTAAATGCAAAATTTTAAGTGTGGAAAGAAACTCAGGAAACTGATAAGAAGTCTTCTCAGGGGAGACAGATGGTTTTGGGAGGGCCAAGGGGGACATTTGTCTTATTTCTATTTTTTAATAATGATAATGTCTTTATGTATTTCTTATGTTATTAAAAATAATTCTCGAAGTAAGTATTTATGAATGTCCATGGAGCTTCCAAGATAGTGGGGGCAGCTGAGAAGAGTCCAGGCTAGGGAGAGAGCAAGGGCTGGAGAGCAAGACTTCGGGGGCTATAGCAGCACAGAGCTGGGAGATTACTGAGGGTTGGTGCAGTTAGGGAAGGCAGCCTGGAGGAGAACCATTCCCCCAACAAAATGCTGGTGGGATCTGAGTAGCTGATGAGGAGGACCTGTACAAGCCTAAGCAGGGTGCTCTGCTGTTGGTGAGCTGCATAGGGAGCCTCTGGCTCATACAGGAAATGGGATTGGGCAACCTTGGAGAGTTTGCCCTGCCCCTAGCCGCCCCCATGCTCTGATTACTTAGGTTGCTGGGATGTCCTACTTGCTCTGCCTGTGAAGCTAGGCAGCCAGGACCCAGGACAGCAGTGATGCAGGACTTGACGGGTCACCATTGCTCACAGCTCAGGAGCACGCACACACACACACACACACACACACACACACGACTTATTCTGCCCCCAGAAAGACTTTATGCTTGTCCTCACAACATCCAACCATTTTTGCACCCATCCATCCATTGACTCCTCCAATGATGACTGAGAACTTGCTCTATGCCTATTTGCTATGGGCCTAGTGCTGTGCCTCAGCCACTAGCCCTCCTTTGGAGGCCCAGGTCATTACAGATGGAAGGACTCTAAGGGTTCATCTAGTCCAAACTTCACCCATTTTATAGATAAGAACAGGGCTGTGACTTACTCATAGGAAGGAGGGCCAGAACCAGGACCAGTCAGGTGCCAATCAAATCCCCTTACTCCCTGCACCTATCCTTTCTACCTACATCTTTCCTTCAACTCTGTATCTCAGACCCACATCACACCCGCATACAGAGAGAACTCAAGAATCTTTGGTTCAACAAATGATTCAGTAAATGAATGAGTGAGTTATGAATAAGTAAAAAATAGGTAATGCTGGATTTCTCATCAGAGAGAAGAAAGAAGAAAGAGATCATCTTCAGGGATATAAAGAGATTTCTGCCCTGCTCTTCAGGCTGAATCTTGGGTGGTACACTTGTATAGTGAGGGGAAAGGTTCTGAGCAGCTGGAGGGCATGTTTGTGCTTCAGTTCTAGATGTTCACTGGATCAGTATGTGCACATCTCTGCCTGTCAGGCCAGACCCACAGCAATGCTGGGAGACAGGAACTTAGTCTAGGGCAATAGTTCTCAAATGCCAGCTTGCATTAGAATAAACTTGAGGACTTTTAAAACACAGATTGCTGCTCCGCCACCCCCAGAACCTCTGATTCAGTGACTCTGAGGTGGGCCCTAGAGTTTGCATTTCTAGCACGTTCCCGGGTGATGCCGCTGCTGCTGATCCGGGATGGCAGAGTTTCTCAATCCTGGCTGCACAGTGGAATCACCTGGGCAGCCCTGACCCCAGCAGGTGCTCAGCCTGCATCCTTGACCAACTGCCTCAGAATCTCTGGAGAAGAGACCTAGACAGCAGAGCTTCTCAAACCTCACCTAAGGTGAAGGGCCAGAATTTTCTTTCATTATTGTCAATCAATGGTGGATGAATATTTCTGAGAAATACAACAAAAACAGATCTTCAGAAAAAAATGAAACAAACCATAAAGATCTACAAAATGTATGTTCACATTGTTCTTATTAGATTCAGCAAGCACAAAACTACTCTATCACTTGCCATAAAAGTTTCTAAACACTCTCAATTTCTGTACTTCTTGAAGGCTAGTGGCCAAAATTTCACAATGGCAGCATCTAGGAGCACCCTCTTTTGAGTAGTCCTAGGTTAGACCTTCTGTAATCTCAGAGCCGGTCACAAGTCAAAGATGACCAACAGCTTAACCTAGCTTTCTCCAGGGGAGTAATCTCTTGCCTCTCTCTATATATATCTACAGCCTCAAATCTAGATGGGCATCAAATCCTCTTCCCTGTGTCTATGGGGTTTGTCTTTATAAGGGCCAGAGTTGGGGGATTTTCTGAAATATTTTTAAAAAACGCTGGCCAGGCACAGTAGCTCACGCCTGTAATCCCAGCACTTTGGGAGGCCGAGGTAGGTGGATCACTTGAGGCCAGGAGTTCAAGACCAGCCTGGCCAACATGGTAAAACCCCATCTCCACTAAAAATATAAAAATTAGTCAGGCATGGTGGTTCATGCCTCTAGTCCCAGCTATTTGGGTGCCTGAAGCATGAGAATCGCTTGAACCTGTGAGGCGGAGGTTGCAGTGAGCCAAGATCGCATCACTGCACTCCAGCCTGAGTGACAAGCAAGATTCTGTCTCAAAAAATAAAAAATAAAAACACTGCAATCCAGAAAATCACTGTCAGAAGACTTGCTTAAAGAGGTACTCTTTTGTTGCAGTTAGACTCCTAGTTGGGAAGTTAGCAGTTCTGGGTTCTGGTTTTAAATCTACCACTAAGTAGCTAAGATACAAATAATATTTCTCAGGGTGTCACTCACCCTCCCTGAGAACTGGGTAGAAAAGCATCTCTGGCTCCTGCAATGTCATCATCATGGTTCTAATGATTAGAACTGACCGATGGGCTCAGTCATCAATGACCAGGATGAAAATCATGGTGAGAACTTCTCAGAAAGAATCCCCTGGTTGGCTGGGTGCAGTGGCTCATGCCTGTAATCCCAGTACTTTGGGAGGTCGAGGTGGGCGGATCACCAGAGGTCGGGAGTTCGAGACCAGCCTGACTAACATGAGGAAACCCCGTCTCTACTACAAATACAAAATTAGCCAGGCATGGTGGCACATGCCTGTAGTCCCACTCAGGAGACCGAGGCAGGAAAATCGCTTGAACCCAGGAGGCTGAGGTTGCCGTGAGCCGAGATTGCGCCATTGCACTCCAGCCTGGCCAATAAGAGTGAAATTCCATCTCAAAAAATAATAATTAAAAAAAAAAGAATTCCCTGGTTAACTAGTCACACGGCTTAGAGGCCTGGTTGTTAAACTGATGGCTGCTGTCCCTCCCTAGCAGTGTATGCTGGTACCTCAGCACCAAACATGCCAACTTGAGCTGTGATTTCTTTTCCCAAAGGCAGTATGTTGATTCTCTGACCTTCGAATCTTTTATTTGGTCACAGCCATGGATAAAGAAATGAACCTGGAGAAGCAGCGTAGCCTGTTTCCTGGAGGGACTTAAGTCCCAGCTCTGACAGGGACCAACTGTAGAAGCCTGAGCAAGCCCTTCCCCTCTCTGGGCCTCATTTTGCACATCTAAAATGAGGGAAATCAAGTTAGATGTTATCTAAAGTTACTTGCAAAATTCTCTATTTTTGTATACAATATTAATTTGCCAACTCTTACTAGATTTTCGTCAACAGTGCAAATATCTGTAAAAGATCAAAGTCACTTCTGGTGCCAATAATCAGGAGCAAGGTGGCCAGGGTGACCTCTTCCATCCAAGCCATATTTTGCACTCACTTTTCCACTTGAAGCCTGTCGCAGTAGCAGCTAGTCTTGACTGAGGGTGTACGATGGGCCAGGCGCTGATTTAACCACTGGGCCTAGATTCATACACGTAGTTCCCCATGATCCAAAGAGGTAGGTACCATGAAATTATTATCAGCTCCACTTTACAAAGGGAATTGTGACCCAGAGAATGGAAGTCACTCGCCCAAGGTCACACAGCTAGAGCGCAGCAGACAGAATTCTCACCAGGCAATCTGGCTTTAGTCAATTCCTACTGAGCTCCTACTGTGTGCATATAATAAAAGACACTGCAAAGAATCAATATTTGGGGACACCAGTGATGGTATTTACGCCATGTTCAAAAACTAATTTCCCCTTCTTCTTGAGAAGCTGGGGGAAATTCAGGACAACCTGAATTTCCTTTGTCAATATTCTACATACCTGCCAACGAGAACATTAGCAGATTGTTCAAGGAGGCGTGGTTCTCCACACAAATACTTTCTATTATTGCTGAATCAATAGCTCTGGTGCTCAGTTTGAGAGAACTGTATTTCTTAAGGAAAGAGAAAGAGAAAGAAAATTGTACTCAAAAATTCCAATTTTGCCTTCACAAACAGCCTCCTGGTAAGAGCAGCAGAGGGGCGGGTAGTTGATGGCTAGATGGGCTCTGAAATTCAGTAGGAGGACTAGGGGCGGGGGATGGGAGAGTGATACTCTCATTTCATAGCAAGCCCTGGGAAAACAAAAGAGGTATTTCTAAGGACCTACAGGTGTTGGGTGGCCCTTCACACAGAAGGGCACCATAGCACGGTAGTTAAGAGCGTGGACTCCTGACCCAGACTGCTGGGTCAACTCCTAGATCCACTGCTTATTATTAGTGCTGTGACCTTGGGCCCATGACCTCAGCTCTCTGTGCTTCAGTTTCTTCATCCCTAAAACACAGATAACAATATGGTTTTATATAGGGAATATACATTTATAGGGTACAACCGAAAGAATTAGAATTATGCCTACCAGGGACCAAGGCTACTTATGCATTAGCTGTTATTAATACAGTTTCAGGTAACTCACCAAGCCCTGTATTTGGAAATGCAGAAGTCAAGGGTTTAGATGGGTGTGGGATTTAACTTTCCCATTAAATATGCTTCCTTCTAAGAATAGCATTGTGATGGCCTTCCCAGAGCGTAAAGCAATGGGAATGAGTTTCTTTCCCTTTTCTCCACCACCCAGTCGTTTCCATCCTGTGATTCCCCTGGGATCCTGTGCCGCGGGTTCCAGCCCCCGTGACCTCCCAACCCTCCTGCACAATCTCACAGCCTCCAGCTCACACCCAGCCTAGGCTGTTCCCTGACTGTGGGTACGTCAGCCTCCCAAGAAAGAGGCTGGATTTTTCCTCTGCTTCTCTTCCTTCCCCCATCTCATCTCCATGGATGGGCCTGGGTCTCCTCTTCCCATATTTCCTGATCAGAGCTGGCACAGAGCTGGGCCCACAGAAGAAATCAGAGTCCAGGAGTTCGAGACCAGCCTGGGCAACATAGTGAGACCCCCTTATCTACAAAAAAAAAAAAAAAAAAAAAAAACCTGGGCATGGTTGGTCCCAGCTACTTGGGAGGCTGAGGTGGGAGAATTGCTTGATCCTGGGAAGTGGAGGCTGCAGTGATCTATGATTGTGCCACTGCACTTCAGCCTGGGCACAAGAGCAAGAGACCCTGTCTCAAAAAAAAAAAAAAAGAAGCTGGGACTCTGACTGGAGGGGGCCATGAGAACTTGAGCTCCCTGGAACACATACATGCCCATGGAGGTCACTGAACCCCCTCAGGGAGGCAGGATAGCGTGCTCACAGCAACTTGAGTTAAATCTCAAAGGACAGCTGTCACCACATGGTAAGAGATATGGATGAGGGAGGCCAAAGAGAATGCAGTTCCTCACACAGTAGGAACACGGCTTTCCTCCTTTCCCCAGATGGAAGGCAGGGCAAACAGTGGCTTCAGTGTTGTTCTGTTTCCCTTCTTTCTTTGGGCTTCAATTAGTTAAACATCTCCCCTTGCTTCTGGCTTATTTCTAGCCTTCAGCATTATTGATAACTTCGGTGTATCTTGGGAAGGTGGGAGGGGTGAGCCAGGAGGTGCTAGTTGCAGCTGTCATACTTCCACGTCCCCTACTTCGCATTTTTTCAGGGCTCTGTCTAATTCCAGGAATAACTGAGGGCTGTGGAGAAGAGATCAGAGTGGAAGGAAGTGGATCCCACCCTTCTCTACTGACAGGCTAGCTCAGGCCACTCACCGGCAGGCTATGATGATGATCAGAGTGTCTGCCGGAGAGGCCAGCAGCCCCAGCCCAGGGAGTAGCCAAGCAGAGACCAGGGAACCCCTGGCAGGGAGGCTAGACCCCTAAGAACATAAACATGACCCAGGGGCAATGTAAGGCAGCTCAGCCATGGAGACGATTCCATTTCACAGATGAGAAACTTGAGGTCGAGACAGTGAATCCCTTTTCTCCAAGGGCTCACAGCCAGTAAGTCACACAGCTGGACTGGAATCCTCCCTCCCAGTTCAGTCTCCAGGCCAAGTGAACTAGGCAGAGGACAAACCTTGCAGGCCGCTGGCTTCATTCTCACACTACCCCACCCAGCCCCGCCAGCCACCAGGAGAGCACTCTGAAGTCAATGTGGCATTCGGCTCTGGTTTCCTCTGGCTTACTCCTTTGTCCTCCCATGGCCCAAGGGGAGGACAGCTGTTCTGGACACAGGTGACTCCATTACAAAAGGCCACCTCCTCTCCTTGCCAGTCTGATGCCACTGGCCGGTGGCCTTGTCCCCGCATTCAGGTGGAAATGCCCTCAAGCTGCCCAGCCACTGGGCCTGACATTTGCCCAGTGAAGGACTGAGTCCAGGATCTGCCAATCCCGTGGACCACTCACCTTTTATTGACCTGCTGTCTCAGGCTCTTGCCCTCTGGGGAGCCCCAAGCTCAAGGCCCCACAACGTCATCCTGCAGTAGAGGCAGCGTGGCCCAGAACAAGAGGAAGAGACATGTGTCATTGCTTTGTCTCACTGAGCAGGCAGAAAGAGGTTGGGGAGAGGGCCAGCTAAGTGGCTGAGGAAGAAGCCTTCCTGGGGATGGCCTTCCTTAAAATGCCAGGTCCCAGGCCTCATGGGGCCTTGGTTTCTCCACCTGTGAGATGGAAGCATGAATTGAATGACTGTCAAGGTCCCTTCTGGCTCCAGTGTTCTCTGGGTAGCAGCATCTGGACCAGGACTCAGGCCACCACCACTTCCCTGCAGAGTCCCCCGCCTGATCTCCCTGCCTCTGGGTGTGTCCCAGCCAAGCCATCCTCCACCCTATTTTTCCCACATTCCAGCCCTTGTCACTCCCATAGTGGAAACCTCCAAAGGCTGCCTTACCCAGCACACATGCCCCAGGACTGAGCTCTGCCCACGGCCCTGCCTCACGCTAGTAGTCCCCCTGTAATGGACTGAATGTTTATGTCCCACTCCCGTACCCCAAAGCCAAATACTGAAATCCTAACCCCCATTGTGATGGTCTTAGGAAATGTGGCCTCTGAGAGGTGACTAGTCAGGAGGGCAGACCCTTCATGATGGGATTCTTGTCCTTATATAAAGGGATGGGAGAGCTTGCTCTGTCTCTGCCCTGTGAGGCTATGAGGAGAAGATGGCCATCTGGAGGCCAGGAAGTAGTTCCACACCAGACACCACCTGCCAGCACCTTGAGCTTGCACCTGCCAGCCTCCAGAACTGTGAGAAAGAAAGTCCTATTGTTTATAAGCCGCTGAGTCTATGATATTGTTCCACAGCCCAAACTGGCTAAAACATCCCCTCAGGCACCCATCTATGACAGATGCCACCCATACAAACCACCTGCTGGTCTGTGGGCCTGCCTTGTTCTCGCTGATTTGCTGTCGACACCTCCAGCCTCACTCAGCTGAGGTCCCCTCATTCCTTAAGCCGCCTTCCCCGGCCCCACTGGCGGGGTGCATGGGTTGGTGATGCTTACTCCTCCCCCCATAGGCCTTGCCTGTTTACTTGTTGTCTCCCCCAACAAGCTGGGGCAACCACTGTGTCTTCTCTCCCTGTCTCCTGCACTTAATAGTTGCTCAATAAATAAAATTGTGTTAAGTTCAAACCAAACACTGTCTCCTGCCTCCCGGCCCAGTGTTCTTGTAGGGGTCCAGGAAAGGCAGGCATAGGTAATGGCATCCAGAGCCTGCCCACTGTGTGACCCTGCCCTTGACCACTCCACGCTGCTTGCCCTGAGGCTCCCGGGGTCCTCCCTGTCCATTCGTTCACTTGACATCTAATAACCTTCTTTGTTCTAAGCACCCACGGTCAGGTCTTGCACAGGGTCTTGCACATAGTAGGCCTTCAGTGTTCATTGACTTTGAAACAAAATAACAATAACGGCAACCTCTCACATTTCTGGGCAGAGTTTGTCCACACAGGTCCTCACATGGTCCTCACAATGGCCACCCATGACAGGTATTATTTTGTTTTACAGGCAGGAGAACCGAGGGAGAAAGAGTGGAGGGAGAAAGTTAGGCATCTCGTGGGCCACAAAAGATGCTGGGGCAGGAGCAGGGGCAGGGACAGGCCCCGTGGGGTAGAGCCCAGACCCTGGCACAGGCCAAGCCCTCCAGGGCAGCCTCAGCCTCCCTGCGCCACCTGGGATCCCCTCCACGGGTTTCTGCCCAGGACAGCCCATGGCGCCTGCTCCTGGGAGGAGCATGCACACGGGACAGGGCACAGCTGTGAATCCACAGACAGGACAAACAGAGCCAGGCCTGATGCCACTGGGCACCGGAGCCTGGACTATTCCGGAAAACACAGGCTCCACAGCTGTTCTCAGGCACAAAGTTCAGGGCTCGTTCATGAGCAGGTAGAAGCTCCACCAGAGCTGACTTAATCTCTATTAATCAAATGTGACCTGTTTTTCTTTAGAGACCAGTGACAACAGAACTGCATCGTCACTCCTGCTCTGCCCTGGCCTTCCTGAACCGGGATTTGGGAGGCAAAAAAGAGAGTGGAATCAAAGTAACATCCCATGGAACCCATGGGGTAAAAACAAAAATTAAAACTGGCCCAAATCAATGTCTGTTCTTTCAACAATGCTGAAAATTGTGTTCTGAAATTGCATGGCAAGAGCAGAGTCTGCAGCCTGAGGCTAAATTGGTGTGACCGCAGCTAAATTAAGGAGACAGCATTAGAAACCTGGGGAATGTCACCTGGCCACAAGGTCGGCATGGAGCCGGGAACTCCCTCTGCGGGACCCAAGGCACCTCATCTCCTATGGCACTGGGTCTGAGCAGTCTTAGTCACAGGCAGAGATGGGGTCCCTGTGGTGGCCCCAAAGGCAGGGCAGAGGTCCCTTTCTCGACAGGTGCTGCCTTTCCTTAGACACCTCCTTGGACTGCAAGGACCAGCTCATCCCTTCCTGCCTGGGCTGCTGCATTTGCCCACACTGACTTCTTAACTCCAGGCTTGCCACTTCCAACCCAAGACTACCCTGCTGCCTGAGCAAACCTTCTAGAATGCCGACCCTCCTCTGCCCCTCCCCTGCTCAGGGACACATGTGTCCCTAAGTCCTCTAGCCTTTGAAAGTCACCGTTTCCTTTCACAACCACATACAATGACCCAGCCACCCCATCCTATTAGATTTACAGAAGGTCTAGGCTCCCTGCAACAGTGCTGGCTCCCAGGCAAGTGGGTGGGGTGCCTTGCATTTTCCTGGTCACTTTTTACTCTAAAGTCTACTCCTGTTCAATTCCTGAACACTTCTGTGTTGGTCAGAATTCCAGGGGTAGTGAGCAACAGAAACAAACTTTAAACATAAAGCAAGGTATATTAGAAAGCTCCCTTACTGGAGGCAGGGGCAAGGCTGGCCTCCGGTCCAACTGGAATTGAAGCCTTAAAGGCTACCGGGCCCTTCTCTCCTCCTCTCTTCTCTGCCCATGCTCTTGGCTTGGCTCTTGATGAACCCGCTACACTTGGCATCTCTGGTTCTTCACGAGAAAGGAATAGGCTCTCTCTTTGGAGCAAAGTTTAAAAATTCCAGCTGAGCAAGGTGGCTCATACCTGTAATCCCAGCACTTTGGGAGGCCAAGATGGGAGGTTCGCTGGAGCCCAGGAGTTCGAGACCAGCCTAGGTAACATAGTGAGACTCTGTGTCTACAAAAAACGTTTTAAAAATTAGCTGAGCATGGTGGCCTACGCCTGCAGTTCCAGCTACTCAGGAGGCTGAGGTGTGAAGATCACGTGACCCTGGAAGGTAGCTATAGTGAGCCATGATCATGCCACTGTACTCCAGCCTAGGTGACAGCATAAGACCCTGTCTCAAAAAATAAAAATAAAAATCCCAGAGGAGGGCTATGACTGGGTAATTTCAGATGAGCTGTCCATTCCTGCACCAACCAACCATGGTCAGCGGGGTGAGACACTCTCATTGTCCAGCTTGGTCAATAGCATCTGGCCAATCCACAGTGGCTGGCTGCTAGCCAGATCACATGGCTGGAGAAGAGCATGCCTGTTCTTTGCTCCTAAGGGAACAAAATCAGTTCTTAGGAGGCAGAACCATCTGATATGAGAATGGTCTGTGGCCCTCCAAAGAGGCAAGTACATGACACACATACAGTATGTCTGTGGTATTAAAATTTCATAGTAGGAGGGAGGGCAATCAGGAAAATAAATATCTAAAAAGCCTCCTTGTAAATAATAATGGGAAAAAAAAGGCTGAGCAGCGTTGGAGTAGAGGATGGAGCATTTCTCAGAAGGACAGTACCATCTTGGGACAAAACAAAGAAATGTCCAGTCCAGCTCCCGCTTCCTGCAACCTCTCACCTCTCCTAACCCTGTATCCAACATGCCCCAGCACCTCCTCCTTCACTGCTGGCACAGGCTGTTGTGTATTGTAGACTTTTCTGAAGATGAGGCATAACATTCATTGACAGTTCACCACCATAGGGAAGCTCCCAGTTCATCCATGCTTGGACCTGGCCTGGGCCCCCAGTCCGTGTCTCCTCTTCTTTTTCCTCCTCCTTTCTAGAGCTCAGCTCCTACCCCTTCTACACCTTCTCCATCTTGGAATGCCGTGCTCAATCTAGTCATTTCAATAGCTTTGCTTTACAAAGCTAGTTAGGTCTCTTTCCACACACTTCTCTTTTAGATCACGCTGAGTTTGCCTTTCATCACCAAAAAGGCCCATGAAGGCATTTTCAAAAACATAAAGCCTCCTCTCCACCCTGAATCTACCCTTAGTAACACAAAGCTTATAAATGACAATGTTGTTATTAACCTGCTCAGATCACGTTGCTAGGCAGGGTTTCTTCTACCACCAGCAGCCTCAGAAAGTGAAAGACTGTCTAGAGAAAACCCCAGAAGTTCAAGTTTTTTGTTTTTTTATTGTTGTTGTTTGTTGTTAACACCTTCCATTTAGAGGGATCAAGTCCAGACTTCTTTGACCATTTAGGCTCCCTTACATGGGGTTCCCCAAAGGTGAGGATTCCTGTGCAGGGATGCGTAAAGAAAGTAAGAGACGAGGCAAAGCAGGACAGAGAATGGAAAAGATCCCAGGCAGAGTCCCAGCGTCTGCCTGGTTCCACAAGGAGTTCTAGAATGTCCATTACACTTCAGAGTTCCTTCCACCTCCAGGCAAAGGAACAACAATCAGTCAATGCTAAGGATGCCCTTAGGGGGTTGGGAGGATATAAATTCCTGGATACTTTGTGCAAAAAGTGGTTCTCATTGCCCCAGGAAAGTTCTAAGAAAGTTCTACGTTGTGAAAGGGGACCTATTTAGAAGCACAAGGAAAGCCAGGGGAATGGCACTGCCATGGATTGAATGTGTGTGCCCCCCAGATTCTTGAGTTGAAGCTTTAACCCCTAATGTGATGCTATTTGGGAGGTAATTAGGGTTTAGGGTTAGGTGAGGTCATGAGGGACGAACCCCCATGATGGAATTAGTACCTTTAGAAGAAGAGGAAGAGACAAGAGTCCAATGTCTCTGCATGTGAGGAAACAGCAAGAAGGCAGCCACCTGCAAACCCAAGAGAGAGCCCTCATCAGAACCTGACCATGCTGGCACCCTGATCTTGGATGTCACCGCCTCCAGAATAGAGAGAAATCAATGTCTGTTGTTAAGGCCACCCAGGGTATGGTACTCTGCTACAGCAGCCCAAGATAAGACAGGCACCCAGAACACCCCACCCAGAGAGGAACCTGGGCTAAGCACCACAGTGCCTACTGTTACCCGGACCCTCCTAAAGCTGCAGAGAATCTGGCTTCCCTCCAGCTTGCCCCACCCAGCCAGGCTCCCAGCTGCATGAGACCTTGCTCCTTGCTTCTGCTCAGGAGATTTCCCCATTTGCAGTAAGGGTCTCCCCTTCCTCCATCTGTTTAAACCCTTCAAGGTGCTCCTGCAGTACCTTCCTAGGAAGTGCCCTCTCACTCCCCCGAGCTGGCCCAGCATCTGTGCCATGTCCCACCTCCCATCAGTTATGCATGCCAGGTATCATGGGTTCCCCATGCCTCTCCTTCCCATGTCCCTGCACACTCTGAGGCTGGCCTCTGCTCTCGGTGCCTGCTATTAGGCTGGCCCCTGGAGACCTCCAGCTGAAGGCTGCTGAAGGGAACTGTCCCAGCCATCTTTTAGAGTCTGCACAGCCCTCAAAGTCCTGCCCAGCTTATGATGTTTTGTAGGAGGTATCCACCTTCTACAAGGAGCCCTCTCTGACCAAGCCCATCTGGCTGGGTCTGGGAAAGCCAAATCCTGCCCCAGGACTTGGGATAGGGTTTTCACTCTGCACCTTCAAATAAATGAGGAATCTGGTCAATTCTTCCTCCACTTTTCCTGTAAAGATTTCCCTGTACCACTGAGACTAAGCTCTGTACAAAAGAGGAGGGAAGGGGGAAGAAAAAACAAGGAGAGGAAGATTGGGGCACATCCACATTCATCCTTATCCTCGCAGAGCTTGGAGAACAGTCCACACCAGTGAGGCAGGGCTTCAGACTCTGACCTGCGAGATTTCACAGGAGAGGGAGGTGGGAGCTGGAACAACCAGGAAGGCTGCCTGGAGGAAGAGGCTGAGGGTAGGGAGGAGGCACTCAAGGACAGAAAAGTGTCCCATGTCTTAGATAGGGAGACTAGAAGGAGCACAGAGTGTCTGAGTTACTTAAATTGGGACTGAGTTTTCCAAGGTCTCTCTCCACCCTGCCTGCATCTCCAGGAGAAAGCTTGGTGCCCCACTAATCACATTCCTCACATGCTTTCCCCTCAGATCCTAACAACAAGCAATGTGCAACTTTGGCTTAAGCTTTTAAACCCCCTGCACCAGGCCCACCTGTCAGGAACAGCTCCTAAGGAGGCTTCTGAGGCTCCAGAAGAACAGACCTCCCCTCATGAGCCCTGACCCAGACCCAGGTTAAACCTGTCCCCTCAAGAACAGCACTGCTCAGCCACCTGACATCAGGATCCCTAGCCATTTCCTGAAACATACAGACACCTGGGCCCTATCCCAAGCTATGTCATTGGAATCTCTGGGTGAGCCCTGCCATGGCTGTATTTGCTGTTGGTTGGGTTTTTTTTTTTTTTTTAAAGCATTTTATTTTGATAGAATTTCAAATGTACAGAAAAGTTGGAAGAATGATCCAAAGCATATCCTATACCCCTTTACCAGATTTACCAACAATTTACATTTTGCCCCATCTGCTCTCTTGTTCTATCTATATATCTATCTATGTGAGTGTATTTCTGAACCATTTGAAAGTATGTTAGAAACATGGTGCCCCTTTAATCCTTAATGTGTATTTTCCAAGAACAAGAACATTCTCTCACCTACCCACAGTACAGTAACAGAATCGGCAGATGTGCATCGATACAGTACTACTATTTACCCCAGCATCCACACTCCCATCTCAGTCATCCCAGTAGGCATTAGCACCTGTTAAAAGCTCCCCAGATAGGTGTTAGGCAGTGCTGGCTCAGCTGAGACCCAGGGCAGCCCAACCCTGTGCTCAAGCAGGGACCACAGCCTAGGCCCCCTCCTCCCTTTCTCAATTCCTCTCTCCCACCTGGGGAGCAACAGCCCCAGGCAATGCTGGCAGCAGATAGAAAGTATTAACCCGGCAGCAGATAGAAAGTATTAACCCCTTCTCTGCAGGCTGGAGGGAGAACATAGCCCCTTGGCTAGCTGGGTAGCAGCAGCTGTCCCTGTTCGGGACCAGCTATAAATAACCTGGAGGCTGTGGGCTGTGGGGCGGGGTCACCGCTGCCCTGTGGAAGAAGTGGGTGGAGAATACCTCCTCGTGCCCAGGGCCTTACCTTGGCCTCCCCTCCAGGGCCGGGTGGGGTGAGACTGGCCAGGGTGTGGCCACTGTGCTGGGCAGCACACTCCAGTCCCTAACCCCCAGCCACTACTGGCATGAGGGGTCCCTCAGGGCCCCCAGGCCTCCTCTACATCCCACACCTCCTCCTCTGCCTGCTCTGCCTCCTCCCACCGCTGCTCCAAGTAAGTGCAGGGAGTGGGAGTCCCCGAGGTGGGGCGCCAGGAGCGCGGAGCTCCCAGCTCTCATGGCTGGGGGCGGGGTCTCAGGGCCTGGTGGCTGGGCTGGATTGGGGATCCCTGTGTCTGATGATGAACTGGAGATTCCGTGTCTGGGTGAGGGGGCAGGGGGAGGGAAGATGAAACTGTGAGGCCTGCCAGGATGAGACTGGGAGACCCCTGTGAATAAGCAGAGGGTTCTGGGGTGACATCCTAGCATCCAGAACTTGACTACCTCAGGTTCCAAGGTTTCCTGTCTCCTATCCATTCTCTCCCCACCCCCATGATCCCCCCTCCACCTCTCCTGCAGGATCCTTGACTTCTTTCCCCAGCCCACCCCTAGTTCTGACCCTTACCCCCAGGGACCCGCAGAGAGCCGCCTCCTGCCCCTGCTGCCTCGTCTCCATCCTTCCTCCCAGTGCCTGGAATCAGGCAGCCCCCGGTACCACATGAGCGATGGCGACAGAGTGGGCTCTGGGAGAACCAGCCTCTCCAAGGGTTTCTCGAGACTCTGAGCTTCATCCAGCCATACCCCGTGCCTTTGTCCAGAGTCAGGGGCCGCCGATGGAAGGTGGGGTGAAGGGACACAGAGCGACCATCAAAAGAGAGCTGAAGAAGTGGGGGAGAGGCTGGTGGGAGTGGTCCACCTCCAGCCTTCTCCCCATTTTACAGATTGGGAAACTGAGGCCCAGAGTGGGAGGGTGACCTGTCCTAGGCCTCACAATCTGAGAAGTGGTGCCAGAGTGGAAGCTAAGAGGTCTGTCACTGTCCTGACTCTGCCACAGACCAGCCTTGGGGACCATTTTCTGGGGCTTAGCGTCCCTATATGTATAAGGAGGATAATACATTCAATAGTAATTCAACAGATATTTGCCAACAAAACCAATCCAAATCCCTGCTTTGCTGCTTAATGTGTGACCTTGGACAGGTTACTCAAATCCTCAGTTTCCTCATCAGTAAAATGAGGATGACAACAGTGCTTACTGAACAGGCTTGTTTTGAGGAACATTGAGGTAATACAAGTAAAGCACGCAGCATCGTGCTTGGTGTGGTGTGAGCACGCAGTGAATGCCAGCCATGCTTTTGTGCCAGGTGCCACAGATTCAGCATGAGGACATGAGGGTCCCTGCCTTCCTGGGGGCCTGGCCAGGTGGAAAAGAGAGGTGGGAGGCAGGTAGTATGCTGAGCTGTGGTCAGTGTCCGATAGGCAGATGGCCCCCAGACCTGCTGAGTCCTTTGAGTGACATTGCAGACTGGCAATTGGGATGGGTGAAGGTTGTGCAGGGGGTTCACCATCCACCCTTCTGCCCCCAAGACATCCGGGGCTTTGAGCTCTCTTGCCCTCTCCCACTTGTTCTCCAGACAGGTGCCTTCCAGGAGATCCAAGTGTTGGAGCAAGTGTTGCCCCTCAGCCCGTCCCTCTGGGGACCATGCTGCCAGCCGCCTAAGCTGGTTAGACGGAGGAAGCTTCTGCTGGCTGCTCCAGAGGTGCGCTAGGATTCTCAGGGCAACACTGTGGTCTCAGCTTCCCTTGAGGTCATCCCAGGCCCTGCCCCTAGCTCTCCCGGGGATCCCAGACTGGGATAGAGACTAGTTACTTACCCACAGCCACTCAGCATGCAAGCAGCTGGAGAGCACTTAAACCTCGGCCTTTCTGATGCCAAAGCCCAGCCTTCCTCTCACGGGGCCTTCATGGCAATGGGACTTTTTCCTGGGTCCTGAGATGATGAGACCTGGAGCAGGCAGTGGGGAGGGAAGGCAGCCCAGGAGAGTCCGGCCTTGGAGGCTTCTCAGTTATTCATCCAGTATTTAAGGAGGACTGCCCATGGGGAGGATCCAGGGTCTGAACGCTAATCTGGTTCCTGTTCTTGTGGAGTTTATAGCCCAGAAGGGGGTGTGGCAGGAAAGAAAGGAGTCTGTATTTACAAGTTCCAGCAAATGGGCTCAGAAGAAGCATGTGCAGGTATGAGGGCCCTTGACACGATGGGGGAGCCTGGTGGGAGGTGGGCAGCATAGCAGGGTTGGAGATGGGTAATTCAAGGGAAGGGATAGGGGAGCAAGTTGGGGGTAAGGCCCCAGGGCCCCAACCCTGAAAAGACATATGTAGGAGACTGCAGAGCTGTATGGGTCCTGGTGGGATCTGAGGACATGGGGAGTTCTCTGAGCAGGGGAGGCGCCTGGTCTGATCTGCAATTGTAAGGGTTCCAGCTGGTGCTTTTGAGTGAAGAGGATGCCCTGGCCCAGGGCACACTGAGGGCCCGGAGGAACCCACCCAGCCTTGACCCTGGTGCTCCCTATTCCCCGTGGAGGCCTTCAGGAAGCTGCTCTGGAGGCAGGTGGTAATCTAGCAGCTGTTAAGTGGTGTTAGGCACCTTACTCAAACACCAGGAAGGTGGGGCCACTTATTCACAGACAGGAAACAAGTTTAAAGAGGCTCAGCAATGCCACTTGCCTCCCACTCTGTGAAGATCGCAGGAGGCTCTCAGCCCCTGCTAAGTCCAGCTCCTTGGAGCTTTGGACAGCGAGACACCCCCCAGGGTCTCAGGATGGTGCCTCTATGACCTCTTGCCCCAGGTCCTGGCTTCTGGTGGGCCCATCTGCCCCAAGAAGGCTCAACAAAGAGAATAAAACGCAGAGAAGTCCCTGGCAGTCCCTGGACCCTCCCTGACCTGTCCGACTCACACCAAAGACCGAGTCCACAGTGTCCCCTAACATACACACACTGAGGGTCTGCAGAGCCGGGCTCCAGGGCCATTTGCCAGCAGCTAATGACTTTTCCCAAAAATTCAACTCTCTTCTGAGCGTTTTCTAGCCTCACTAGCTAATTTAGTCTCTGTTTTTGCCATTTTGTTGGTGTTTCAGTATTTTTTTTAATCTGTCTGAGGGCAATGCCTGCTTAATTTTGTATTCCTCCTAAGTCTCAAATTTGCAGCACTTTAAGAATTATGGGACTACTCTTTATCCTCTTAGCTGTCATATTCTATTTCATTTAATTTAAACCATTTTATCTATAGCCAGTTTATCTACAGTCACTTTTTCTAAAATTCTAACTTTTTAAATTTTAATTTTAATTATTTTATTTTATTTTTTTGAGACAGAGTCTTGCTCTGTTGCCCAGGCTGGAGTGCAGTGGCACAATCTCAGCTCACTGCAACCTCCGCCTCCTGGGTTCAAGCGATTCTCCTGCCTCAGCCTCTTGAGTAGCTAGGATTACAGGCACCTGCCACCACACCCAGCTAATTTTTTTTGTACTTTTAGTAGAGATTGGGTTTCACCATGTTGGCCAGGATGGTCTCGATCTCCTGACCTCGTGATCCACCCACCTTGGCCTCCCAAAGTGCTGGGATTGCAGGAGTGAACCACCGCACCTGTCCTTAATTTTTATTTTTGATTTTTGTGGGTACATAGTAGGTGTATATATTTATGGGGTACATGAGGTATTTTGATACAGGCATGCAATGTGTAAAAATCACATCATGTAAAATGGGGTATCTATCCCCTCAAGAATTTATCCTATGTGCTACAGACAATCCAATTATACTTTTAGTTATTTTTAAATGTAAATTAAATTATTGACTACAGCACCCTGTTGTACTATGAAATACTACGTCTTATTCATTCTGGTTTTTTTTTTTTTTGGTACCCATTAGCCCATCCCCTACTACCCTTCTCAGCCTCTGCTAACCATTCTTCTGCTCTCTATCTCCATGAGTTCAATTGTTTTGAATTTTAAATCCCACAAATAAGTGATAACATGCGATGTTTGTCTTTCTCAAAATTCTAATTTTCAGTCATTGCAAACCCATGGGGGACAGATTATTCAATAAGCTTATTTTATATTACTCAGCAGCCCTACAGGGCCTATCATGGGCACTGATGCACCTCGCCTACTTTTAGCTTCACATCAACCCCATGAGTTAAAACCATCCTATCCCCATTTTGCAGATGAGGAAGTGAGGTGAGCTCATGTGCTCAGGGCCACTCAGCTGGTACGTGGCAGGGCCAGGATTCCAACCTGCAGCCTGACTCCTGATTCTTTTCCTTTAACAAAAGCTTAATTTTAATGTTATTTAATTTTAATGTCGAGTTATTTTTAGGACATTCAGACAGATGGCAAACAAATCAGAAGAGATGTGACTTTTATGCAAACTGGACATTAGATGTGTTGATAATTAAGGAGACAACTTTAGGCCAAGTGGCCTGTTACAGGACCTCCTGCTGGCCAGTTCCTGCCCCTATGTTGGGCCAAGTCACCTCTCCCTCCCCTCCCCTTCCCCCTCCTACTCCAGTCAGAGTTCAGGGCCCGGGGCTCGGCACAGGTGAGACAAGCAGGGCTGAGGGGAGAGGGATTCATGGGCGTTCAGAGAGAAGAGAGAACAGCAGAACGAGGAGAGGCCTAAAGCCTCCCGGGAGAGCTGGAGGGGAACTGCGAAGGAAGAGTGGTGCATCCTAGGAAGACGAACTTGGCCGAGCACAGACTTAGGAACAAGAAAGCCGCTGGGAGCTGCCCAGGGGGCCGTGGGGGTCCTCACTCAACATCCAACACTCTACAAGTTAGAACTGAGTATCTAAAGTCTCCTCTTCCAAGGAGCCTGCCTGGACACGCCAGAAAACAATGACCCACTTTCCTCATCTGACTCCCCACCCCTCACCCTCCCCTTGGCCAGTCTCAGCTCCCATTACTGCCCCCTATGTCTGTGCAGGGCCTGACTGCCTCCTCCTCTCCCTCCTTCCTCATATCCACCTTCCTCCCCTCTTTCCCCTCCTCCCCATTCCTGCATCCTTCCTTCCTCCCCCACCTCCTCCCCTTTCTCTTCCCAGTCTCCTCCACCTCCTTCCCCCACACTCCTCTTCCTCCCCTTCCTTCCTTCTCTCCTCCCCATTCTCCCCCTCTCCCTTTTCTGACCCCTTCTTCTCTCCTCCTCATCATCCCCTCTCCTCTCTGCTCCTCCTTCCTCCTTTCCTCCCTTCCCTCTTCCTCCTTCTCTGCACTCCTCTTCCCCTCTTTTCCAGTCTTCCCCTCCAAGCCTCCTCCTTCTCCTCTTCCCTCTCCTCTTGCTCCTTCCACTAACTCTGTGCTCCCTAAGGGGCAGGGCCTGAGCTCAGGCTCAATGAAATCCACTGAATGAAAGCAAACATGGAGTGGAATCCTGCTCCTCCCAGCTAAGTCCTTCTCTGACCTTGGGAAGCAGAGGGAGGGAGCTCACCCCATTCCCCTCCGGTCCCTGGCAGCCTGGGCCCAGGACAAGTGGTCCTGTAAATCTCCCCAGCTTAGACCACAGGCTAAATTTAGACACAAGCTTTGTCGCCAGGCCCTGGAGGGAACGCTAGACTGGGCCAGACCCCCAAGCTCCAGGGAGGCGACACATTTGAGGCCTGTCTGGGCCCTGGGCACAGGTTCTGTTTGGATAGGACCCAAGGTGGAAGAAGAGCAGCTGGAGTCTTGGCTCTCACTCCTGCGTCCTTCCCCAGCCAGGGCCTCTCCTTTGCCTCTTCTAAGGTGAGGGCCTCCATGCCAGGCACTGAGAGGCGGGAACCAGGACCTGGGCCCTCACACAGGCTAGGCTCCGAGCGAAGTTCAGAGAGAAGGAAATATAACAAGCAGGAAAAGCCCAGAGCCTGGGCTCCCAGAATTAGGAGTGGGGTTGTAGCTCTACCTGGCTGAGGGGGCCATGGTTTCATTAATCCATCCAAGCAGTCAGTCAGTCGACAAACATTTATTGAGCACCTGCTATGTGCCAGGCTCTGAACTAGGGACTAGGGGCACAGATGTGGACCCTGGGCTCCCACAGCCTACAGTCAGTTTCATGGGCTGGGGTGTGGATGGTGGGGAGCTGTCTGCCCTAGAACAGCCAAGAGCTAATCAGCACAGATGTCCAAGATGTTTCCCTCAGAAGAGAGAAAAATGGAAACAGGAAAACAGTCTATTTCTTCTCTACACTCTGACACAACTCTGACACCAAAAGTATGGATTTTCTGCCCCAAGCAATTCTCCACTTCTCTGGGGACCCCAACTGGGTGTCCTCCAATTCAATTCAATTCTGATGCTATCTTCCTGGAGTTGGCATCAGCCCCCATAGGTAAAGGCTCAGTCCCACAAGACTGCCCCCAATTCAGATGCCAGTCGCAAGACAGGACTTCTCATTCTCCCGACGGACAGGCTACATAAATCAAGAATTCCCATGACCCTCTCTTTGGGTTCAATAATGTGCTATAACATTTTGCAAAATTCAAGGAAACATTTCTATTTACCGGTTTACTTTAAAGTCTATCACAAAGGGTATAGCTGAACAGCCAGGTGGAGAGGCACACAGGCCAAGCTGTGGGGAGGGCGCAGAGCACCGTGCCCTCACTGGATGCCACCCTCCCAGCACCACCAGGTGGTCACCAACTGGAAGCCCCCAATCCCACCTTTGAGTGGTTTCATGGAGGCTCCATTAGAGAGGCATATTAACCCAATCTCCAGCCCCTCTCCCTTCCCCAAGGTGTAGGAAGGTGCTGAAAGCTCCAACCTTCTAACCATGGCTTGGTTTCTCTGGTAACCAGCTCCATTTGGGAGCCCACCAAGAGTCACCTCATTAGAAAAAATGACACTCCTGTCACCCAGGAAATTCCAAAGGTTTTAGGGACTCTGTGTCAGGAACCGGGGGCTAAGACCTAATATTTATAATTCCTCATCTCTCTTGTGCAAGGTCCTGCCCACTGGCTGGGTCTGCCTCCCGTGACCCAGGTCTCTGCCTCCAAGGCCCCTGCTCATCTGTGGCAAGAGAGGGGCTTCTCACTTGAGCAGCCTCCTGAGCCCCACAGCCACCCCATCTGGGGCTGGGGTCCTCTCAGCATCCGTGACCCACAGGTCTTCAGTTCCTCACCCAGGATCAGCTCTTCCCATGGGTACCTGACCAAGCCGTAACCTACTGACTGACTGGGCTTGAATCCTGCCTCTGCCCCTTACCTGAAGTGGGACCTTTGGTGGGTGACTTTGCTTCCCTGGGCCTCAGCAGTCTCATCTGTGAAATGGGGTTATTTGCAGCTACCTCAGAGACTGCTGTGAGGATTAAATCCGCCGTCTTCTGTAGGGCATTTAGAGGCAAGTCTAGCACTAGAGTAAGTGCTGACTTCGCATGAAAGAAGCCTCCCCTTTCTGCCTGTCTCCCCTCTCCTTCTCTTGGCACCCCCATAGCAGATGCTGCGGTTTCGTGTGTGGGCCCTGGGCTCGCCTGCCTCTGAGGCTTTGCTCTCTCAGCTCCTGCCTGGGTCACTTTCTCCTCTTCTTACTGCCCTACTTATGGCCCAAGTCCTTCCATCCTTTTAGATTCTGCTCCAATGCCCAGTTCTCCGAACGGCCTTCGGTTTCCTCAATGAGCATTCACTGAGCACTGCTGAGGGATGAGCTCAGTGGGGGAGGTGGAGGCTGTGCCTTCAGGGTCCCATTATCCAAGGGAAAGCTGCTGAGGGCAAACGGAATCCCACATTGACTGGAGAGCTGGGAAAGGGGGGCACAGGGTTTCCAGGAAGCTTTTCTGGGTGTGAAGAGCTTGAACTGGACCTTGGGAGAGCTCTCTAACTAGCCCCCTCCCAAAGTCCTTGCCAAGAGTCACCATTCAGCATGTTTATTCTACGTGCCAGGCTCTTGACCTACAGTAATTTGTTGAATGCACACAAAATCCTATGGGATTTGTATTATCCCCATTTTAAAGAGGAGGAGATCAAGGCTCAGAGAACTTAAGTGGCTTGCTAAGGCCACACAGCTAGGCCCAGCATCCCCAGAACTCTGCACACAGGGATGTGTGCACTCTACCCACTCTAAGAGCTCTTCTCAAGTCCTTGGAATGGAATTATCCAAGATGTGTCTGTCCCTGACTTTCCTGGACCATGTGTCTTCTGAGGACAGAAGCCTCTCTTTCCTCCTCCTCCCTGCCCACCCAACACCACCACCACCAGGGGCTCTGCCCAAAATTGACACCTGCAGGGTAGATTACAAATTCAGACCGAGTCAAATCCACCCAAACAAGCCCCTTGAAGAGAATGAGTATCTTTGGCTGTGCCAGCTTTTGGAGCCAGCAGAGAAGTTATAGGAGATGAAGCCGGGATCTGGGGTTATTCCAAAAATTACTTCTGATATGCCTGTCCCAAATTTTGCCCAGACCCAAAGAGCAAGCATCAATTGCAGAGTATGGTAACCCTGTGCCCACTACCCACAAAGTGCTTGCTCAGCCAGAAGATGGCTACAGCCTGAGATCACAGAATCCAAGGCAAGGACAACCCACATTGCCTGAGTCCTGGGGGAGGATGCCCTGACCCCATCATGGGTTCAAAGCAGGTGTCAGAACCCCTGGTAAAGTCAAACAGGAGATCACCTCAGTGATGGGGATACAAATGTCACAGCTCAGGGGCTTTGAGAGAAGGCACTAACATCTGAAATGGAATGGCTGCATCTGCCTAAGGGCGCACCGTGGACACTGCATGCTTCTGGGTTGCCCGTACCCTGACGTCCAGAGGCTGGGATTCACTGGGAACTCTCCCATGGAGGGCGTTACTAGCTGCTTCTCAAACAAGGGGGATGGCGGCCGTAAAGAGGGTGATGGGTCAGGCCTAAAGCCCTCACTCTCCCCAGACCCAGCCAAAAGTAGGGCCTGAGAATTCTTCCTGGAAGGTCTCAGTGTCTGGAGTGTTCCCTCCCCTCCCCAGCCCCCCAACCCCTGGCAGTGGCTCACTGGGTCAGCAAGGTCTTCCTGATGCCTGAGAAGCTGGAGCTGAGGAACTCTCAGCATCTCCCTTGATATGTGGACAGCAAGACCACGGCCCCCAGTGTTTGTCCTGCAGGCCAAGAGGCCAGAACTCCTAGCTGACAGCTCAGGAGGCCCCCACAGTGCCGTGACACACACACACAACACACACACCTGCTCCCCTGCGTTTCCCTCTGTACCTCGCATCGTGGGTGGGAGTTTAGCAGAACACAGGTGCGGTGAGTGCCTCTAAGTGGTGTCTGCCTCACCCTAGGCTTCCAGGAGGGGTGCAGGGGGCAGCACTCTCCTGTCTGAGCAGGTGGGATCATTCATTAGAAGCTCCAGGCTGACGTGGTGAGGCTGAGCATGCAGCTTCCAGTCCCAGCACAGGAAATGGACTGAGCCCAATGTGGAGAATGTGATGTTTGAGGGCTTTTGGGCTCTGGCCCCTGGGGACATCCTGGGGCAAACATTGACCCAGCTGCCAGGAAGAGTACATCTGACAGGCAGCAGGAAGAGAAGGGGCTGCCCACTGATGGAGCAGTGCCTTCTGGAATCCCAGAATCAGGAATGTCAGGGTTAGGAGGGGCACAAAAGTCACACACATGTGTGCATGTACTCACACACACACACTGACCATAGAACAAGAAAAGGAGTGGTCTTGGGAGGAATGGGGCCAAGGGTTAGAATTCGGAGTGCATTGCTCTCATTCAGTCATACACCATGTATTTGCCAGCCTCTCTGCCTTTGCACATGCTGTGCTCTCTACCTAGAATGCCCTTCCTGGCCTGATCAGCTTGGCAAGCTCCTACTCACCCTTCAAAACCCACGTTAGCATGACCTCTTCTGTGATGCTACCCCTGCCCTCCTCAGTAAATCGTACATGCTGTAAAGCTGTACATCCTATCCATCTTTCCCACCAGAAGATGGTCCCTTCACAGGTGCACATGCCCACATCTACTTTATCCGTGCACATCCAGCACCCATTCTGATGATTTTTTAGGAGATGGGATCTTGGGTGCTTTTCTATCTTTTGGATGGAATTGTCATTATTGCAACAATCACATCTCTTCCCTAGTGAGTGCCTAAGCTGGCCCTATGGTCCCTTCTTTTGTCCCTACTCATCTTTCTGTTTGCCCCAAAATGCTACCTCTCCCAGTAAGCCTTCCCTGTCTTCCTGAATCCAGGTTAGGCACCTCTCTCATGTATTAACCTAATGCTCTTCGTTGCAAGTGCCTGCTTACCTGTGTGACAGGGAAACAAAGTTAAATCATGCATTTGCCTCCTCTTCCTTCTGCACTTTCTAAGTCTAGAGGATCCCTACCTGGCCTGGGACTACCCGAAGGACACCCATCAGGTCCCCCAGCCAGGGTCTGACACACAGTAGGTGTTCTGATATTTATTTGTTGGTTGAATGAACAACTAATGGAACCCACCCCCCACCCGGCTTTGCTGACAAAAGGACACGAGCCCCATCACAGGGACACATGCTAGCCTGAGGAGGAGACAGCCTTGGGGGCTGAGGGATGGACAGAGCAGCCTCTGCCCAGGAGGCAACACTGCACTGGGCCATTTCTGTGGCCTTTCTTGGGTCTAGCCCAGGCCAGGCTCTGCTGCTGCTCCATGTGGTCATGGGCATCTCCCTCCTTGTTCTCCCTCTCTGTACTAAGAGGAGTAAGGGATGAGTGATAGGATAGGATGGGGGCAGACAGGCGCTGTCAATGGCTAGCCTGGGCCTGATCTTTGACCCTCATCCCTGCTGTCCCCTAGGCAGCCGGGCAGACCCAGGTGCCCAAAGACCAGCCCCTGTGGGCACTTCTGGAGCGGTACTGCCACACCATCATGACCCTCACCAACCTCTCAGGTAGGCATCCTCCGCCACCACCCTGCAGCAGCCCCCGGAGATGTGGGTGGGCCCTGGGGGAGGAAGAGGCTTTCCTGGGGCCAGCCCAGGCTCAGCAGGATGGTGGGTGGGGTGCTGGTTTCCAGTCCTGGTTTGATTTCTGCCTTGCTGGGGGCCCTTAGGCAGGCCCTTCCCCATTCTAGGTTCAGCCTTGCCACTGATAATGAAGGGCTTGGCTGGGAGGTCACTCCCCATCCCAACTCCCATGATGGAAGTCAGCTGGGCTGGCATTCAGGAGTCCAAGGGGATGACCCCTCAGCTTTCCAACTCCGGGGAGACTGGCAGAAGGTGCTAAACATTTTCTGGTTGCCGTGGCTACAGGTGTGACTTCCTGGTAAGGACTTGCAAAGCAGCAGCCCGGCCCTGAGTTCTGGCCCCTTAGAGGTTTCCAGTGGCTGATTCACAGGGTCAGGGCCAGCCACTGCAGAGCTGCACAGAGCCCTGGATTCTGCTGGGTTCCAGAGAGATGTCTCCAGTGTCCCAGCTTGTATCCTGGCCTTCCCAGGTCTGCATCCACAGGATGGGAGTGGGGATGACCCTCGCTCGGGCCTGGGGCCACTGCCAGGGCACAAGGAAACAAAGGTGCTGGCCAGCACCCAGACCCAGCCTCCAGGTACTGCCCGAGCCAGGCATCAAAGAGAAAGTCTTGCTGCCTGTTCTCCTTCCACTGGGGCAGTCAAGAGCTCAGGTGTTGGGATCAGGTAGACCCAAGTCTGGATCCTAGCTCTGCCACCCAGTGGCCTCGCCCAGCCCCTGGAAACTCACCTAACCCATCTGTGTTAGTGTCCTGGGGCCATGGAACATAGCACTGCAGACTAGGGGCTTGAGCAGAAGCTGATTGTCTCACCATTCTGGAGGCTGGAAGGCCAAGATCAAGCTGTGGGCAGGGTTGGTTCCTCCTGAGGCCGCCCCACTTGGCTTGCAGATGGCCATCTTCTCCCTATGTCTTCACGTGGTCTCTCCTCTGCATGTCTGTGTCCCAATCTCTTCTTCTTCTAAGAACACCAGTCCTATGGGATTAAAGCCCACTTACCTTACTTTACTTTAATCACCTCGTCGAAGACCCTAAATCCAAACAAGGCCACATTCTAAGGTACTGGGAGTTAGGACTTCAACATACGAATTTTGGAGCAACACAGTTTAGCCTGTAACACCATCTGAAGCTAGTTTCCTCATCTGTTTAGCAATGGATCTAAGTCCACCTCGGAGGCTCACAGTGAAGGCTGAATGAGAGCCCACAGGGACACCCAGCACAGGCCATGCCAGCATCAGACAGGAAATGGAGGCCCCTCCCTTCAGGAAAGCCCAACCTTCCCTCACCCTCAGAGGCAGCGTGGGTTTGTCAGCAGACCCACAACCTTCTCCCTGCCTTCCTCTGCCCTCCCTCCAGCAGGTGGCACAGACTCTTCCCTGTCTCCCTTAGCGGATGGTCCCCTCTCTGAGTGCAGTGGATAGGGTCCCAGCTTCTCCAAACATACAGCCTTGCCTGTTCAGCTTCTAACAGCATTCATCCATTTGCAAAAGGGATCCACATGATTTCTATAAAATTGGGCACAAAAAAATTTAACTCACAGGAGAAGACAGTAAGTACTCATTCTCCCACAACCCAGGAATTTTTATAATGCCTCATATCCCTCAAAAATTTATGCATCCATAGAGCCTCATGTTCAATTGTTTTCTTCATTTTCTTTTTCTTTTCTTTGTTTTTTTAAATGGGATAATAGCGTGTCCATAGTTTCATCACCTGCTTTTTCCTCTTATAACTCAGAGTGAACATTTCCCCATGTCATTAAATATTCAACCACCGCATCGCTGGTGACGCTGCCTAGCAGCCACTCTGGGGATGCATCACCCCGCATGAACCATGACCGGATGTAGAGGTGGATGTAGAGGCTGCTAGGGAGCCCCTTGAGCTTCAGGAATCATTTCTCAAATCCCCAAATTGATAATGACCTTATTTTCAGTGTCCACTGCTTGAGGAAATGCATCATGACTAACACAGAGGTCAAAACCAAGTAAAACCAAACACTGTATCTTTTAGATGTACATACCTGTGAGAAAACTGGAAAAAAATATGAGCCAGAGAATGACAAATGCAATAGTCAAGGGAATGTTCCCTCTGGGGAAGGAGAATAGAAATAAATAGATAAGTGACTGGTAATGATGTAGTTTCCAGTTGGGTGGTAGGCTTATTATATTGTCTACTACATACAATAAAAAGACTAAATAAAATAAAGACTAAAAAATAAAGTTAAGCCATGCATGGGCTAATGCACAGGCTAATAATGACAAAGGGTCATGAATCTATGATCAATTCAATTGCATGCCCCTGAAAAAGGAAACGCATGCATAATCACAGAGCAATTATGACTTCAGGCAGGCTTTAAATAGATTATTTCTATTTTATTCATCACAGAGGCATCTACATATATTTGAAAAATATTAGGGCATATATTATGAAGCATATTATTTATCCTATCCATAGATGATATAAAAATCCAAATGGACTGTTTATTTTTTATAATTTTTTGTAGGCTGGTCTTGAATTCCTATGCTCAAGCAATCTGCCTGCCTTCGCTTCCCCAAGTGCTGAGATTATAGGTGTGAGCCACCGCACCTGGCCAAGAATCCGAATGGATTCAAAGATACCTTGAAATAATTCCTCAATGCAACCTACACACACATACCAGGGTTGGTCAAATGGGAAGACAGCCTTGGCCTGAAGACAGGGACCTGGGCTTTCCTCAGCTCTTCTGCCAAGGTATCTGTTCTTTCTTAGTGATTCACTGGGCTGAAGTCTAGAGCATTCCAATGGGTGCTGGGGATGGGTTAGTGAACAGGACCAGCCCTGCCCTTGGGGAGGCATGGGCTGGTAGATGAGACAATGAATAAAAAGCAACCTGGATGTGACATAGGCCAGCACCCAGCAGATGGGGTCACCAAGGAGCTGCATGTCTGAAGGATGAGTGTGGAGCTGTAAGGCCATTTCCAGTGCAGAAATACAAACCAGGAACAGAGATAGCGAATGGTTCCCAGGAATGACACATTGTTCTGGAGGGCCTTTCAAATGGAGCAGAAGGATGAGGATGAGGGATAGATGATCACGAAGGACCTTCTTTGCAATACCAAAGAGGTGGTCTCCATCTCAAGGGCAACGGGTTGGCGGCACTCCTATGAGGAAGAGTGACAGGATCATAATTATAAAACATCGTTTTATCTGCCATGAGGAGACAGGGAGCCCATTTGGGCTGCTGCAGAGATGAGGATGGCCTGGGAGAACTAGGGGAGGGAAACCTCTTTTCCTTGTCTGGGAATCCTATTGTCCATCTGTAAAACAAGAATGTGGGATTGGATGTCACTAAGGGTCCTTTCTGTCCCCACAGCTTAGTCTCATGGTTTGACATGAAGACACCAGGCCGCTTCCTCTGTCCTGCAGTGGAGTAGGATAGGGTGAGGAGGGGGTGCCTGGCCTGGGACCCCTGCCTCCAGTGGCACAGGGCAAGAGTGCAGCACCTTCAGGCCCCTCTGGAACCTCTGTGCCCTCAGCAACCCCATCGTAATTCCCAGGAAACACCACGACTATTCCAGCTGTGCCTTAATAGACTCCCTGTCTATGTAGTCTAACCAAGGACAGTGCCTTAGAGAAGCAAAGATGCATCCTGTCCCTTTAAATCCTGTTTTCCAGCTGACATTTGAGTGGTAGAGGATGAATGAGAGAATGTGTATGTATGGTGAAGATGCATAACTGTGGCTCTGTGTGTGATTCTGTTGTGCCTACATGCCTGTTTGATGCCATGTATTAGACTTTGCAAGTGTGTCTGAGCTGGCCTGAAACTGTCCACTGCTGCTGCAGCTGACATCAGAGGTGGGCCATGGGATGGGATGCAGGGCACCAGAGGCACCTGCCTTACTCTGCTGCTCATGGTACACAGGGGTCTTCCAAAGTACCTGTCACACTTCCCTGAACCTATTTGCCAACCTGTCCCCAGCAGCTTGGGGACACACAAACTGTTCCAAATACTTATCCCCTAATTCCTGGTCTCCAGCTGGGATGGGGCTGGCCTGCAGCCCTGGGAACCCATCACTATCCCAAAGCCTGTAATCTACCTCTGCTTCTTTAGTCAGCAAAAATGCCCCTGTCTTTGTTTGTTTGTACTTGGACTCAGTAAAACTGAGGGAATTTTGGGGCTCTTCCCAATTTCTTCCTCATTTACCTATTTGAAGACACTACAGTGAGCTGTAAAATCAATTTGTTCCCAAACTGCTACCTTTTCTAGTTTTCCCTCTGTCACATCTAGAATGACAACTGTGCCTATAATAATAAGATCCATGAAGAAATGGCCCCACATCCAGGGGACCTTGGGTCTGTGGGTCTGTGGGTCTGTGCTCAGACCCCAACTGCTCACTCAGGATGCAGAAGAGCCTTTGACTCTGCCCCTGAAAAATGGTCACTTCCCAGAAGAATCTTTGGTATGTGAGCTCTCCCAGTTAAGAGCGATCCAGTTCACCCAGGCCAACCCTCCATTCTGCAGAAATCTGCATGAGATGAGAAGTCCCTGGCCTCTGGTCATTGGGAGCACACCACGTCTTGGACATAGCTGCATCTATAGGTGCTTTAGGCACCACCTAGGTGGTGGCTCCAGTAACGAACAAGGATAATAACTTAAGCTTGGCTTAGGATTTCTCCCTTCCTCCGTGCTGCACTGTGCTGTGTGAAGGGAAGGGCTATCCCTTGTATATGAGGGACACTATTTCCCTGTGAATACATGGGCTGACCTGGGCAGCCACACTCTGGCCTGTGTGGGACCCTGGGTAACAGGGCTCAGTTTAGGAGCTGAGGGTAGGACTCTGCCTAGGTCCTCCCCTGCTCCTGGCAGTGGATAATATGAAGACCAAGGAACCTCTACCCCTGCAGCTGCCCAGAGCTGAGCCTGGGCTCTCGCTGCCCATTCAGGAGGCAGAGGATAGACCTGGCTGGCTGCTCAGCACCTTGTACCTGCCAGTCAGCAGGCCCTGGAGAGATTCCAGGGCTCAGCCCTGGTCTTAGTATGGTCTCACTCGCTCTGCCTGGGCAGTGACAGCACCATTAATATGGCGGCTGGTGAGAGCAGAGCACACAAAAGCAGCCTGCCTGCTGCTTCACCTCTCTCTGCCCAGGGCATGGTGCTAGTTCATGGTGGTCTCAGCCTTTCCTAGCAGCTTAGGTTTATGTGGAGGATGGCAGGGGAACAGGACTGGTTTCTGAGACTAGGTTCCAGCTCTCCTTGCCCTCTAAAGATAGAAACAAACAACACACAACACACATGTATGTCTTCCCCAGACTCTCCATCTCATAACTCAGAATCAGAGAGTCTCAGAGCTGAGAGGGGCCTCAGGGAAGATTTCACTGATGGAGAAAGCTCCAGAAGAGAGGGCAAGCATCCTGCCTGTGGTACCATGGCAGGGAGAGCAGAGTCAGAGGCTGGACCAAAATGCAGCCTGAGTGGAAGCATGCCTCACCTCAGGCCCTGCTTCCCGAGCCTGATGCCCCACTCAGCTGGCAGACACAGCAGGCCCGCCCTGGGCACTCTGAGGGTGCAGCCACAGCAGATCACCAAGGAGGCATTCTGGTCCAGGGTGGGGTGGGGGGCCTGGGCAAGTTCTCTGGGAAGGTTGCCAGCTCCTCCACACCTGCTGTGGGCCCTGATTCTCCCCACCCCTGCCCCACTACTGGTGTGGAAACCAGGGTCAGGTGAGGCCCTGCCCAAGCCTCAAGGAAGAGAGACACATTCTCACTTCTTCCCTTATTCTTTCTGGTGCCCAAGGCACTAACACCTGGGTGTATAAAGCCTTCCAGATAATTTCAGCCAATTTCTCCCCTAGACTTACTCCATCTGATTAAATGGCCACCCAGTCACTCAAGCAGGAAACCTGATGTTATCCTTGCCTCCGGGCTCCTGCTTAAAACCAGCCACCCACTCCAGTTCCTCCTCACCAGGTCTGGCTGCCCCTCCGAAATCTCTCTCCATTCCAGCTTCCACGGCCTGATCCAAGGTCTTCAACCCACTCAGGCCACTTGATCTCATTAGACTCCTGGGTGTCTCCCTGTTTCCCTCCAGGCCTCCTCAATCCATTTCCTTCCCAGAGGCTATAGAGGCTTTTGGAGGATGCAGATCTGCCCATGGGCTCTCCATCCCTGCCTCCCTCCAGTGTCCTCGCTCAGGGAGGGGAAGCTCAGGCGGAGAGCTGCCGAACTTTGGGTCGCGGCTGTCCCTCGGTTAGCAGAGCTGCAGTGTTCTCCTCGGGCAGGCGGGCAGGTGGGCGCGCTTTGCTGCCCCCTGCAGCTCGGGGGCCTGCGATCCCCGCACATGGGCATTCCGTCACCCCAGGCCCACGCTCTCCAGCCCACCGCCCTCCTCTGGACGCCGCGAGTGGAAAAGAGCTGCGAACTGAGAAGCCGCACTCTGGGCAGGGTGGAGGGCCCAGAGGCTGGAGACTGAGCCCCTCCGTGAGGAGCCGCCCGGCCCCGCCCCCCGGCGCAGCCATTGGCCGCGGCGGAGCGGCTGTACCCGCAGCTCCGTGCGCTCAGCGGCTCCTCTCCGGGAAGGTCCCCACTTGACAGCTCTGGGCGACCGGAGGTGGGGCCCAGAGGCTGCCCGGGAGATCGGGGCTGGGCTGGCGGGGGCCAGGACCCCGCGCCCTCTCGGCCGCTCACTCTCGCGTCCACTCCCTCGCAGCCACGCCGGGCGCGCACTCCCACTCCCTCTCGGCACGCGGCTGCGGGGCGCGATGGACGTGGCACTGCTCCACAGCCTGCTGGAGGCCAACTGCAGCCTGGCGCTGGCTGAAGAGCTGCTTTTGGACGGCTGGGGGCCACCCCTGGACCCCGAGGGTAGGCGGGAGGCGAGCGGTCGGAGGTTGCGCGGGCTCCTTCTCTCGCGCGCTGGGTGCGCCCCGACCCCGCGCTCCGAGAGCCCAGCGTCGCTGCTGGCCCCTTTGAGCCCTACTGCGCTCTCTCCCGCCACCAGGTCCCTACTCCTACTGCAACACGACCTTGGACCAGATCGGAACCTGCTGGCCCCGCAGCGCTGCCGGAGCCCTCGTGGAGAGGCCGTGCCCCGAGTACTTCAACGGCGTCAAGTACAACACGACCCGTGAGTGCCCCCGGCCCTCGCTGCCTGCTCTTCACCGGCCTCCTGGGAAGGCGGTTTAGGGAGTAAAGAGGATTCTGGACCCAGCGACACAAAGCTGCTGAGGGCCGCGGTACCGCAGACCGCTGGCGTTAAGGACCCCTTACAATGTTGGGGGCGCGCCTTCTGCTTCTACCCCCAATACAGCGTCTAATCTCAGTAAGCCAGTGATTTGCCCACAATTCCCATGCTCCATGCGGTGACAGCCCAAAAAAGGGGAGAAGGAAATACTTCCTCCTCTTTGAATGTAAACCTCCCTCCCTCATTGTAGGTTCCCGTTGCCTGAAGTTCCTCATTAGGGCTTCATTGTTTAGACAATGCTTCCCCTGCCCAGGAGGGGGACCTATCCCAGGAGGGCGGATATGCTAAGTCCCAAATCCCCCAGAGTGAGTGCAGTGACCAGACCCTACTACCAGAGAGGAGAGGAGGAGGGTAGGAGGCAGGAGGGCTGGGGCGAGCGCATGTTTTGCGGGGAGGACATGCAGGCGTAGGTTCTGCTAAGCCAGAGGGTGCGGGGTGTTGCATCTTCCCTAATCGGAGGTCCCAGGACTGACCTGCTGGGCTGAGTCAGGGGCTGTGGGCAGCATTATTCCTGCGCCCCCATAATGAGTGGTGTCTGAATCAGCACCCCAGCACCATCTCTCAAGGAGAACAACCCGTGCCTGCCTTCCTCCTGGCAAATCATGGACTGGCTTGAGGCTCTGGGGAAAAGGGCAGTAGAGGTTGCTGGAATTACACAGCCTCCAGGTGGGGTCGTTCAGTGTGGGTTCTGAGTGTGTGCGTGTGTGTAGGTGCCTGTCTGTGCCCTGTGGAACATGGGATGGGAGCCAGGCGTGTGGTCTGCGGGAGGCTGTGGGGGCAGCAATCACTGCACCACCTAGAACCCCCCTCACATCTCCAGCCGGACCCCAGTTGTCAAGCACGCTGAGACCCTATCTGGATTGTTTGTCTGAAGCCTCTCATCCTGGAAACATCCTCAGAAGCCATCTCAGAGTGTCTGTGTCTGAGTGGTGGCCCAGCTTCACCTTCACCACACACACACACACACACACACACACACACACACACACACACACACAAGCTTTCAGAAGCTGAGGCTGAGGGCTTTGCCATGAGAGATGGTTAGAAGGCAAGAGAGATGTACCTGCACCTGATGCCAAGCCGCACTCTTCTGGCTGCACCAACTGAGGGCTCTGGTGGGCCCAGGGAGCACATGCTTCCCATCCATGATTAAAACAGATCTCCCTAGAAGGAAGTAAGATCCCCAAGCTAGGAGGTGTGCAAGCAGAAGGAATGATTTCCCTGTGCCTTCCTAGTCCTGACCTTATAAAACTATTTTTAGGATTCCGTGAGCTGTGTGGGGTGGGGCAATGGAGATCAGCGTGTCTGATTCAGACTGGGCCTGGAGATTAAGGGCCATCCAGTAAAGTGGGGTGATGGAGCATCTCAGCCCACAGCCTGTGAACCTCAGGGAGCTCTGCTTTCGTTCTTACCCCAGGCTGGGCTATGCCTTGTTCTCCCCAACCAGCCTGGAGGCCCCCCTTTCCCAGGGCAGGGCCTGGGTCTCTTCTTCATAGCCCAGCTGAGTACAGTAATACTCAGTCAATTTGTGGAACACCACTATGTGCCAGCCACTGCACAGGCCCTGTATTGAGGCTCTCACTCACAATTGCAACGGACAAAAAGAACAGAATGATGAATGCCCTAATTAGGGGTGAAGCACAAGTTCTATGGGATTGGGGTGTGGGGGCAGGGTAACAAGGAAGACTTCCCAAAGGTGCTGCAGACAGCACATATCAGGCCATTCATATCAATTAAGTCTAATGAGAAGCTGATAAAAGGTTGGGGCACCACCCAGGCTGGTAAAAGTAGGGCCAATTAGCCGCTGGTATATAATGAACAATTTTCTTCATTTAGACCAAAGTGCTGCCTGCACTGCAACTGCTGGAGAATGAGAGGAGCTTGTGGAGGGTGGGGAGCACTTACCACTAACCAGCACCTGGGGTGTGAGGTCAGCCTAGGTGGGAAGAGCAGAGGCTGCTAATGACTGTGGAAATGCATGATTGATTTCCCTCCTCCCCTTTCTTCACATCAGTGCTGCTTCCTTCTTCTCTGTTTGCCTTTTCCATGGGATCCTTCCTTTAAAAAGAATGAAAGAGGGAGAAAACTCCATGAGAAGCCTAGGGGAAGAAGAGGAGCATTCAGGCTCCACTTCCTGCCCCAATTTTGTTATGCTATAGCCAAACCCGAATTGAAGCCTCATTCCTTAGAGAGCAGGAATCGCCCGGGTGGGGATAGCAGTTTCGATATTATTCTCTGCGATTTTTCAGCTCAGCTGAGCACAGATAATCTGCCACAAAGCTATCAAGTGTTGATCATTTTCCAGGTGCCAGTTACCACTGAGAGAGCTTTGTATCCAAATCTCAGGCATCCATAATCCCACTCGCCCACACTCTCTCTGAGATACGTACTGCTTTTATGCCCATATTGCAGGCAAGAACACTGAGTCTCAGACACATGAAGTAACTTGTTCAAAGTCCTAATCAGTTCCTATGCACCAGTGCAGGCAGGTGAATCCACAGCCCTCGCTATTAACCATGGGGCGGTACTGCCTCCACAAGAGGCATTCAGTTTGTGAAGAGAGCTTAGAGATTTGGAAAGAAGACTCATACCTCCGGCCTGGAGGATGAAGGAGGACTTAGCCCTCTGAGCTGGACTTCTGGGGACAGGTTGGATTTTAGCAGGTGAGTGCGTAATAGGCACAGGAGAGGCCGTCTAGGCTGAGGGGACTGAGCAAAGGCATGGAGAGAGGCCGGGCTTTGTGCCTTGGGAGGAGTGAGTGTTGTATGGAGAACAGGGAGTAGGAGAAAGAAACAATGAGGCTGGGGAGGGGCATGGAGGGCAGGTGATGCAGGCCATTCTACAGGACTTCACCATCTGGAGAGGGAGCCTGGGTGAGCTTGTGAGCAGAGAAGCTCAATTTGGGGAGCACACTGTTCTCTGGAGGGAAAGGAGAGGTAAGGGGACTTCTGCACAGACCCAGGTAGACCGCAGGCTATAGGAGCAAACGAGGGTGAAGACGCCAGCAACCTTGGGCATTTGAAATTGACAAGATACGGTGAGAGATGGCAAAGTAAAGCGTTAGGCACACAGGAAACAGCTGAGCACGGTTGGGGATGTGTTGACTTTGAGGAGCTGGAGGGACACCTGAGTGGAGACGTCCAGGAAGCAGCTGGCTGGGTTGGGAGAAGCTCAAGAGAGCACCAAGAGTGCAAATAAAGCATTTAGAAGTCCTCAGGATGTGGAATGAGCAAATAGCTACAGTGTGTGAGTTTCGGAGGCTGGGTCAGAGCCTTGAGCCATCTTACCCAGAGCTATTTCCAGATGCAGCAGGGCCAAGGGAAGGGAAGGGACTAGTGCATGGCCACACATGCTAGTCAGTGGCAGAGCCAAGTTAAGCACACGAGTCTCCTCGGGTGTTCTCTACACAACCTGTGCTGGCGCTTCAGTGGCTGAGCTTCCACGTGTTTGTACTGTGGTTTAACTCATTCAATCCTTGCACCATCCAGTGACAGAGACATAGCATTATCCTCATTTTACACATGGGGAAACTGAGGTGTGGAGCAATTAAGTCACTTGTAGCAGAACAAGGATTCAAACCCAGGTTCTGCTGCCTCTCGAAAAGCAACTCTGCTAGGTTAAGCAGAGAAGAAATTTTTTAAAAAGATATTGGGGAGTTTATGGAATCACTGAGTGGGCTAGAGAACCAGATTTGGGGCCCCAAGCCAAGAACACAAGGCAGAGCTGGCCCAGTGAGGGGACCTCCCTCTCCCTGAAAGGCCCTGCCAACACCACCAGCCCTGGCCACCAGGTGGGCCACAGCCCTGCTACCACCACTGCTACCACCACTGCCACCACTACCACCACTACTCTAGAGTCTTTTTTTTTTTTTTTTTTTTTTTGAGACAGGGTCTCAGTCTACCACCCAGGCTGGAGTCCAGTGGCATGATTAAGGATCACTGCAATCTCGAATTCCTGTGCCCAAGTGATCCTCCTGCCTCAGCCTCCCGAGTAGCTGAAATTGCAGGCACATGCCACCATACCTGGCTAATTTGTAAATTTTTTGTAGAGGTGGGATCTTGCCATTTTGCCAGAGCTGGTCTTGAACTCCCGGACTCAAGCGATCCTCCTGTCTCTGGCTCCCAAAGTGCTGGGAGTATAGGCGTGAGCCACTGCACCTGGCCAACCTGGAGTCTTAAGCTTCCTGCAGTTATCTCTGGAGAGGCTTTCTCCCTGTCTCCATCTGGGGGCCCCCAGTACACTAATACCCTCGGGTAGGTGCATCTGATGGATGGGGGAGTATGTGGAGCCCCAAATCCCATGCCAAAGCTCTGGCTACACGGGAGCCTGGGAAGTAAGGATCTGGCATTTTAGCTCTAGGCGGGGAGGTAGCCTCGGTCTCCCCCCAGGATTCCCCGAACCCAGGTTCAAATCCTGGGTGGCTAGAAACAATCCTAAATGTCCACATACAATTTAATTGGGGCAAGTCTCATCCCTTTTGTGGGCCTGTCTCCCTATCTGTAGGCAGAAAGGAAGTGGATTAGCATGGAAGTGGTTTGGCCAGAAGTGGGGCACTTATAATTCCATTTTCCTCCCACCTCTCCCCATTCCACACGGACTTCTCTGAGCCCATCTCTGTGTGCACATCTCTGTCTCTGTGTCTCTCGCATTGTCTCCCTGTCTGTTTCTGTTTTTCTCTATGTGTGGTTCTGTTTCTGGGTGTATGTTTCTATGTCTTTCTCAGATTCTCTCATTTTCTACCTCTCTCTCTCTTTCTCCATCTCTCCCTACTGCCTTCTCCATCCCCCCACTCCATCTCCAAACCCACTGTCTCCCCACTCCCATCCCTCCTTCTATCTGCCCTCCTCCTGCACCTCATCTTGCCTGTCCCTGCATTCCTTTTGGCTGCAAAGGAGGGTCTTCCCACCTCCCTCCTGGCCATGGTCCGTTTTCCTTCTGTGGAACCACTAAGTGCAGCTTGGCTCAGCCTCAGCCTCCTTGACCTCAAGCTCCGCAATGTCCTATCGGGAACGGCTGGGGTCATCTGTACTGAGGCATCTGCCAGGACAGGCGAAGAAGGGGCATCCCATCTAACCTAGCCACATGGGGACGTTAGGGGTCCCCACTTCCCAGAACCCCATTCTAGAGACTTGCTGAAGCACTGGTTGTGTTACAATGGAAACACATAAGCTGAGTGGTCTCCAGCTAGAGGGGTCTCTCCCATTGGGTCTGCCTGCTTACGCAGGAATCCCTTCTTCAGCCCCAAGAGTCAGAGGTGATAAGAAAGGCTGCGACCTGCCCTCAGGAAGCCCCAGGCTGTTTATCAACGAGGCTTGTGCAAATCAACAGTCAGAGATCGGGAAGAGGGGCTTGGTGGACACTGGGACATTCCTGGGAGGCTTTCTAGAGGGAGTGGGGGTAAACTTTAAAGGTCTTGGAGCAGTTGGGATGCCACATTTGTTAAGGACAGGTGCAGTGCAGGGGTGTAAGCCTCAGGAGGACCCCAGATAGACCCTGCCCTCTGAGTTGAAGAAGTAGAAGCTGTAAATCCAGAAACTCAGGTCTGCATTCTCAGACTCCAGCGAGACCTGATCCCACCCTGACTCTATTCCATTCTCCAAGGGCCACAAGTTACTCCATGTGTGAGAACAACTTCCCTGCTGGGAGAGAGGGAAGGCAGGACAGGCATGGCCATCACAGAGGTTTAGCTAAGAAAAGAAGGAAGGAAGAGAAATAGAGCAGAAGTGGATGCCCTTGTGGCCATCCAGACACCCCAGAGCTGCCCAGCTGCAGAGCCCTCTATGTGCTGAGTCCAGCCTTCCCCTCGCCACTTAAGGGTAGGAAATGACTGGCCAGAAGAGGGAAACACAGCTGCCCAGAGTTCTACAGCAAGTCTGGGCCCTGATAGGCCTCTGCTGGCTCTGGAAACTCCTGGCTTCTGCTCTAGCTTCTACCCACCTCTGCACGCGTATTGATCTTTCCTGTCTCCTGCTCTCCCCAGGAATCCTCCAGCCACCTAATCATCTTGCTCAGCCTCACCCCTTATTGGGGTTGTGAGTATTTTACCCTTTTCCCCAGAAAGCATTGAGGAGCCTAGAGACAAGCTTTTCAAAGGTGCATGAGACCTGAGCCTGTCTTCCAGGGGCTCCTGTTCTAGAAAGAGTGACAGACAGGCAGACTCTCAAAGAGAACTTTTTGATATATGCTCCCAAGTAAAATAGCACAGTGAAGACAGTCAGAGCACATGGAAGGGAGTTATTCCAAGAGGAAGGGAGAGTAAATTTGGAAGACTTCATGGAGGAAGTGCTGTTGAACAGTGACTTGAAAAATTGAGCTAATGATGTGTCAGATGGAAGGGAGGGTGGGAGCAGAAGTGGAAGAGGAGGGAGGGAAGCAGAAGCCAGATCATGGAGGCCTCAAATGTTGGACCAGGGCATGGGCCTCGATTCTGCTGGCTTTAGAGACAGCGGCTGCTTGTCCGTAGCCCTGTGGTACGGGACCAGAATACTCTGGAAGGATACTGCTTGATTTTCAAAATGTGCCATCTAAATCTCAATCAAGGGCTGACTGGGGACCTGGGCCTTGGCCCTTTCCTCTCCTCCCTCCTGCTCCTTAAGTCAGAGGTCCCAGCATCCTTCCCTGTGCACTCCTTACCACCAGTGCCACAGCAGAGCCTGGAGCCCTGAAGATGGGCTGAAGGAGGAGCCCCATCTCAGTGATCCTCAGGGAGCTCCCCACAGGGCTTCTTGGCTGGGCCCCAGGTGCAGGCATTTGGGCCCCTCTGACTACCCACCCTCACCAGGTGCTCCAGAGTCAGGCAGGTGGTCCCTTTCACACGCAGCACCTGCCAGGAGAGCGGCTGGGGCAAGGGAGAGTGGGAGGAACCTGGGCTCAGATTTAGCAGGGCTGGATCTAAGTCCTGGGTTTGCCATGACTCACTGAGGGACTGGCAGGCACTCCTTGTCCAAGTCCCAGTTTTCTTATCTGTGTGAAGGGGACAGAGAACATGCTGACCTCGTGGGGCCATGGCACATAGGGGAGATGATGCTGCTTCGTGCTCCCTGTAGACAGCTAAGGCATTGTCAGCAAGGGGAGGGGAGTTGAAGGTGGCCTGGGGCCTGGAAGGAGTGGCCATCATGTCCTTGGGTAGGGGAAAATCCCGCTCACACCAAGAATGGCTATCATCCTTCTGGGGTGGTGGTCTCCTGCTGTCTCTGAGAGCCCCCAGAACTCTGTGGCTTCTGGGGATGTCCTGGGAGGGGGAATTCTGTCTATCTAGACTGAGAAGGTCTGGTCCCTAAAAGCCTGTAGAGAAAGGCAGCCCCTTGCCCCCCTGGAGGGATGCTGCTGGCATCCTGCCAGCCAGCTGTCTTCTCCCTGCATTACTTCACAGGAACTATGGACTGAGAGCCAGTTCTAATTCTGGCCATCCTACTGACTGCTTTTCTCACTTTGGGCAGGTTGTCTCCCCTCTTCAGACCTCAGTTTATCTGTACCAGGTGGGTGGAGGGCTTGATGAGTTCTAGTGATGTTTCTCAGTTCCAAGGCAGCTTCTGCCACAGGAGTCCTCTGTTCGTCCTCTTCCCACCTTCCTCCACAGGCCGGTGTCATGGCGACGAGCCCATTGAGCTTTGCTAGGATGGCTGGAAGGAGGGAGCCCTGTACAGTAGAGGCGGGAGCATGAGGTAGGGGCCTCCTCCCACTGCCCCCTCTCTGGGGAGGGCAGAGCTTATACAGTGAGCTAGGTTCCACTCCCCCTTCCCTTTTTCATAGACCCAGTATGGTCTCCATTAAATTGCCCAGTGCCTCTATGACTCAGTTTCCCCACTGACTCCTGTAAGTATGCTTACAGGTCCTGCTTAAGGATGGCAGGGCACCGTGAGTGAAAAGTCCTGTGGAAATAGGGAGCTGAGGGTCTCTGGAGGTCCAGAACAGGCAGCCGAGGCTCAGAGAGCTGTGTCCATACAATACTAAGAAATGGAATCCAAGCTCCCTGGCCTGAATCCCAGACATCACCAGCAAAGGGCCCTGGGGATGCCTTTCCCACCTAGTGGCTGGGGTTGGCAATAGTGGACTCCCAAGCTCAATCTAGCACTTCTACGTCAGTCTGGGTCTGAGCTTGGGTGAACATCACCAGCTGCCTGTTCCCCTCTGACAACCAATTTGCTGTGATCCGATCAAGACAGAAGTATGCAAGGTGGGCCTCAAAGTTGGTCAGTCCTCCTTAGCCTGCAGTGGCCTCCAAGCAATGCAGGATGCTGACTCAAGGAGATGCACCTCGTTTGGGAAGCTCAGGAAAATCATGCTGTTAGTACTAGGACTATACGTCTGACCACCCCAGCTCTGGCCACCTTCCCCAGAAGTCTCTTAACTGGGGATGAAAAGCAATCCAGTCCAGGAAGTGGAGGCCAAGCTGGGAGGAGACATTGGCTGAGAGGTTTTTCCCACAAAAAGCAAGAAAGATGGCCAGGCATGGTGGCTCATGCCTGCAATCCCAACATTTTGGGAGGCTGAGGCAGGAGGATCACTCGAGGCCAGGAGTTTGAGACCAGCCAAAGCCACATAGTGAGACCCTGTTTCTACAAAACAAACAAAAAATTAACAAATTATCATGGCATGGTGGCACATGCCTATAGTCCCATTACTCAGGAGGCTGAGGCAGGAGGATCACTTGAGTACAGGAGTTCAAGGCTGCAGTGAGCTAAGATCACACCACTGCCCTCCAACCTGGGTGACAGAGTGAGACCCCATCTCAAAAAAAAAAAAAAAAGTAGGTAAGAAAGGTGACTCAAAGTCATGGTCAAAGATTTCCCACCTAGGCCCCAAGCCAGACAAGAAGATGGCTGGATCTGGAGTGGCCCAACTACAGGCAGCAAAGGGAACTGAGGGTGGGATATCTGGCCCCTAAGGTATTATCTTCTGCAGATCTGGACACCAAGTAGCAATGACACTGAAGAGGTGGCATAACTGGCTGCACCTGCTGAAACACAGGGTCACAGGGAGAGCCTCTCTTTCCCAGGTACACCAACTCCAGGGTCTCCCGTGAGGAAGCATGTCCCAGGGGAGAGAGATCTTCTGCCTCTTCATGGTTGAGTGACCCCAGATGTGTCAGTTTCTCTCTTCCAGTCCCACCAGACCAAATGCAGAAGTTGCCTTCCTTCCTAATTCCCAAGGAGATGCCTGATAACTCAGTTTCCAACTTGCTTCCCTTGGAACAGTCAAAGCTTTCATGCCAGGAACCTGGAGGATGCTGCCCACAGGTTTGCTGTTTGAGACTGACACCCCTCCCCCATGTGGGGTTGGACTGCAATGTCTGCAGTTTTGGCAGCTGAGTCAGCCTACCCATGGTGTCTTGGCATGAGACCTGGCTTCCTCCTGCATGTATGTGTGACTGTTTTGTATTTGCCATGCATCTTGGTGGAGCATGGGCATACAAGGTGGCAGACTGTCCTCCTGGCCCACTCTGAGCCTCCTACCTTCAATGAGTTCCCAAGTAACCTAGGAAACAGCATCAGCCTTGGTGCATCCTGAGATCCTGTGTGCTCAGCTCTGTGCAGTGCTTAAGAAAGGGCCAGAGATGACAGCAACCCAGGCCATGCCTTTAGGTGTTCTCAGCCTTGTACAAAATAAGGTAAACTTCTGCTCCAGAGAACCTGGGCTGGTTAGGAAAGTACAACACTTTTATAGGGGTCAGTGAAAGAACAATCCCAGCCTAGCATGAGCCAGGCAGACACAAGAAGCTGGACCCTTGGGGAGCTGGAACAGTCATGGAAACTACCTGGAGGAGGTGGGGCTGGAGCTGGGCCTTGAAAAGGGGCATGAATTAGCTTGACCTCGATGGGGTGGGCCCATGGCCAAGTTCTGAATATTGGGTGGGAAGGCTGGTTCTTAGGAGCTCTCCGAGGTCCCCAACCTTAGAGATAGGCAGGGATGAAGAATGGAGTTGTGCTGTCCGCGGTGCTGAAAGTTCCGATCCCATGTAGTGACTTCATTCCTTCTGTAAATATTGCTTCTGGCCCTCCCCACCTCGATGTCATCACCTTCTCTCCTTTACCACTACTACTACTAGTACTACCTCTTCTTCTTCTTCTTCTTCTTCTTCCTCTTCTTCTTCTTCTTCTTCTTCTTCTTCTTCCTCTTCCTCTTCCTCCTCTTCCTCTTCCTCCTCTTCCTCTTCCTCTTCTTCTTCTTCTTCTTCTTCTTCTCCTTCTCCTCCTCCTCCTCCTCCTCTTCATCCTCCTTCTTCTTCTATCATTATCATCATCATCATCATCATCATCATCATCATCACAGGGTCTCACTCTGTCACCCAGGCTGGAGTGCAGTGGCACAATCTCAGCTCACTGCAACCTCTGCCTCCCAGGGTCAAGCAATCCTCTCACTTCAGCCTTCTGAGTACCTGAGACTACAGGCACACACCACCACGCCTGGCTTTTTCTTTCTTTTGAGAGTTGGGGTTTCATCATGTTGCTCAGGCTGGTTTCAAACTCTTGGGCTCAAGCAATTCACCTGCCTTGGTCTCCCAAAATGTTGGGATTACAGGCATGAGCCACCATATCCAGCCTTTCCCTCACTTCCTGTCCTTTTCTTTGCAAATAGCCAATGACCCCATTGCTGTGCCTTACCACAGTCCCATTAACTCTTTTCTCCATGCCTACCCCTGTCCCTTGTACTCCTTCCCCCAAAACTAACACCAAAAATAGTCCCTCATGGTCCCTGTCTCCTATGGTCCATGTCTTTCCAGAAGGTATCAGAGATAGAAGTGCCAACCATTTGAAGGTGATGTCAGGATGCTTGGAGGTGTCACAATAGCTTGGGGGTGCTAACTGGCATTTAGTAGACTGGGGAGTCTCACATAACATATAATTGATCCACCTGAGATGCCAATAACATCATAGAGTATCAATTTACTGTAATTTTTCTAAGAGGCAAAACTGAGACCAAGAGGGAAGGGACTTAGTCATGGTCACCTAGCTATCCAGGGACAAAACTACAGCTAGAATATAGGCGCTCATGTCCCAGCCAGGCTTCAGGACCACCCCAGGTAACTGCCTGGACCAGGAACTCTTTGCAAAGTGTCAGCATCTGAAACGGGGAGAGCCCATTGTAATGGGGGGTTTTTGGCAGGCCTGGGCCACTCTGGGCATGGAAACCAGGCCTCCCAGACTACAGAGTCCTGCAAGAGAAGACCCTGCCTGCATCGTTCAGACCCTAATGCCCCTGGAAGCCCACACTCCACATCATCAGCACTGATCCTCAGCAGGGGCACCTGTGTTGCTATGGTAATGGGCACCCACGTCTCTGCATCCAGCCCCACAATTCTAGCCTTGCCATCAGCCCTCAGAGTGTGTGCCCATCCATCTACATTTCCCAGGGGATGGAAGGGATTCTTTCTGTCTTACTCCCTCCTGTCCGAGGCTGTGCCTGAGGGCCCAGTGCCCTCATTTGCTACAGCAGACAGCTCCCCTGAAGAGTAGGGCACATCTGTCCTCCAGTCCTTTGATACCCAGTGTCTGTAACCAGAAGCTCATCTGCAGGCAGGGCTGGGCTGCCAGAGAGGGAACTCCCCTCAAGCTTCTGCATCCCACCTGCTTTCCCAGGGGTCAGCAGGTCTGAGTCAATTTTGTTCAGCCGACATTTCCTCAATGGCTCTGTCCTGAGGGAGATCTGGTGGCCCCAATATGGCTTCTACTTACTTGTCTATCCCCAAGGAGCTCAAGTCCAGTAGCAAAGAAAAGAAGGATTAGGTCCAAAGAGATGAAGTTCATAGTGAATTATGGCAAATGCACTAAAACAGAATTTGTGTTTTTCAAACTATGGATTGTGACACAAGAGTGGACTGTGGAGTCAATTTAGTGAGTCATGATCGGTGTGTGTGAAATGAACAGAAGACATTAGGATAGGCTGGAAAGGAAAATAGTACAGCTGTGCGCAAGCTAAATCTTGCTTTTTGAAACTGGACTCTCTGTGTGTGTGTGTGTGTGTGTACTGGATTATAACATAAAATGTATGTGTTATTGTGGTTCAAGGGCAATAAAGTGGAAACACTATGTTACAAGAGAAGGGAAGGGATAGAGGAGAAAACAAAGAAAGGACTGCTTCAGACCTAGGGGTGTTGGGGATGGCTCCATGCAGGAGGTGGCATTTGAGTGTGGGGTTAAACATGGGTAGGAGTTCATCCATGAGCAGTGGGTAAGAAGGAGGAGGTGCTTTAAGTGGTGGATCCACACAAAGAGGGTGTGTGCCAAGCCTATTTGTGCCAATGCCAGTGGCCATGTAGAATGCTGGAGATGGGTCAGGACAGTTAGGCTGGGACCCGGATGTCAAGGGCCTTGACTATCATGCTAAGAAATTGGACTTTATTCTTGAGAGCAATAAAGAGCCACTGATGGCTTTAAGCAGGAATCAACATGGTCAAGGTGGCAAGAAAAGAAGCAGGGAGGCGGGAGGAGAGGAGGCTGTTGTAGCAGTCCAGGCAAGAAGACTAGACAGCAGATGGAGGGATGGGCAGGAGGGGAGTTGACTCTGGAAAAAGAAAAGGAGGAGACAGAATCCATGGAACTTGGGACCCCATGGGCATTGGTGTGAGGGAGAGGAAAGGTCTCTGATTTGCAGCATTTCTATCCTGACCCCCTCCCACCTGCAAGCCCACCCCATGATCAGTGCCACCATGAGATATCATATTCGGGAAACAAGTGTTCTGAGGCGCTGTCCTCAGGGAGCCCCCACACTGATCAGAGTGACCAGACTCACTCACCTGGACAGCTCAGGGCTGGTCATGGGGCAAGGGCTGGAGTGTGGGGCTCAGGCGGTCAGGACTGGAGGTGCTCAGGAGAGAGAGAGCTATAGAGTGGAAGCAATCAAGGAAGTCTTCCTGAAGGAAGGGGCCTAGCACTGAGCTTCAGGAAAGCTGGATAATATCTATGAACACATAGAAGATAAATTTTTCTGCCCTTTGAAGCACAGGCAGGATCCTGGTCTGCCTCACCTCACATAGACTGTTCAGAGGCACTGTAAACCCCCATCAGGGAGGGACTGTTCATTTCACGAAAGAACTTACCCTCCTTACATACTTTTACTTTTTTAGTTCAGTGACATCACCATCACTGACCCTCACAAGTTGAGATAGCCTTTCCCTTTCATGAGCGCGAATGTTGGTAAGGAAAGATGGTCCTAGGTATCAAATTAGAGCCCACCTGGGGAGTTGGGCGCCATGGCTAGGGGTGGGGAGCAGGCTTCCTCTTCCTGAGAGTCAGAATCAGCCTCAGACCAGGGCATTCCCTGACTCACTTGGCAGGAGGAGGGCAGGGCCCTGCCAGGGATGGGCCTTGGCCCAGGAGGAAGGAATAGGCCAGTCACGTCCCTGGGTTTGAAGAATGGATGAGCTCCAGGCACCAAACTAAAAAACAATTAAACTAATAGAATCTTCCCCATTGATTTTGCTCTTCGGCAAGTGCTCCTTCCCAATTCCATTGCTTCAAACTCATCGGGGGCAACGGAAGTGGGTTTTTAAGTAACTTAATTATTTCAGAACATGCTGCTTCCAAAAACAACCTAAGGTTCCCCCTCCAGCTCTGCAAGTCTGTGCTCTGCAAGTCTGTGCTCTGCCAGCTATTTATTTTAATTAGCTTTACATTGTATATCTAACATATGCTAAAAAGAAAAATTCACAGACAACTGCCCATTAGTCAGAGATCTAAACCTTGGTGGAAATCACCCCCAAACAATGGAACGTTCAGCATTTGTAACCCACCGGGGAGGTGAGAAACACACTAGTGATGAAGGTAGAGCCGAGGCAGGCTTCGAGAGCTCCGGGCCTTCTCAGGTGGGAGGGCTTCCTCCTGGTTGGAGCTGGCGTATGGAGGCGGTGGCTTAGGAGCCAGACCTTGACAGTTGGAGCTGAGATAGAGAGAAAGGCAAATGTGAGCATTTTTCAACTTTCCTACCTTCCCCCTTGACAAAACCTGCACTTTTGTGCACAGGACATTGCTGTTTGAAATGTCTTTTCACACATCATGTTCCAACTTGAATACAGAGGCTGGTTCTTGAACATTTAGAAATATCACGCAGTGGCCTCCCAGGCAGCAGCAGCCCGAGGGCAGTGGCCCAGCCCTGAGTCCCCAGCATTCACTCATTCCTGTTTGCCACTACTTGATATGGCCTAAAGGTTAAGAACAGAAGACCTGAAGCCAGAACTTCTGGGTTTGAATCCTCTTGTCATCTTTGTATCCTTGGCCAGTAGCTTAATAATCTCTTTAGCCCTCAGTTTCCTCCTCTTTGAAATGGGTTCATATTAATGCCTACTTCATGGGGTGGTTGTGGAGATTGAATGGACATGTTTATCCACAGCAGTTAGAAGAGGAAGTGGTACATGGGAAACACATGCTATATAAAAGGTAGCTATTATTAAAATGGAAGTGCTGATATTGGTGAAGTATGGACCTCATAAACATAAAACAATTGAGATGAGGATGTAAATTATGTGGCATGCTGAAAGCAGTGAATCTTCAGGCACAACCCACTCCTCACAATTGGATTCAGTTTTGAAGCACATGAACAAAATGAAAGTGTACAAAATGCTAGCCAAAGATTGTATCTAAAATAGGTTTTAGCATGCCTTTAGCTATTTTGTAAGATGAACCTTTTGTGCTATTTTCACATAAGTGACTTACATGTAAACTTTCAGATGCACATTGTATTTCCTGCCCTAGGAGAGCTGAGGTGTGTATACCTTATCCTGTGGGCACCAGGGAGCCAGGGAGGGTTCTTGAGGAGGGGAGTGACCTGACTCTTGGCAGTTGGCATTTTTTGTAGGGAATGCCTATCGAGAATGCTTGGAGAATGGGACGTGGGCCTCAAAGATCAACTACTCACAGTGTGAGCCCATTTTGGATGACAAGGTGAGTAGCCCTCACCTGCTGTGACCCCAGGCCTCACACAGGTATCTGGACGCAGGTTGAGCACAGAAGATCCCAAGGCGGGCAGACCAGTCCTTGTGTCACCCAGTCACTCCCTTCTGTACCTCCTGCCCCTGCCCCCAGTGTCCTGCCCTGTGCTCAGTGACACTGTAGGGGAGTAGAGAAGGGGGACATGGAGTCCTACCTTCAAGAGAGCTTGGGTTGCTAAAGGACAAAGCCAAGGTGGCATGTGACACAAAAAGGGAATGACCGTGTAATCAATGCTCCCAACATCTTAGAGGCTGTGTGACTGCACACCTTCCTCTCCCTCTGGGCCTCAGTTTCCCTATCTGGCATTCTGATTCTGTGACTCCACATGGAAACAAATGCAGCACCCCAAGGGCTGTCCCCATGGGAAGCTGGGTCCTGCTCTGCCTCTCTGGAGCCCTGCTCCAGCTCTCGCTCTGGAATTCAATTCGGTGCTTCTGAGGCACCAAACTCCTCTCCTTAAGGCTACGCCTCATTCCTGACCTGAAAGAATGCATCTCAGCTCCATCCCCTCCTCATTACCCAGCACAGTCCTCAGTGGGGCTGGGACTTTGCCCCAAATGAAGTCCAAATTGAGAGGGAAAAACATTCCCCCGCCCTGAGAAAGTGATTCTGCAAAATGTGAGCCACAGGGGTTCTGCAGGAAGGCCACTCAATGGGCAGGGGGGCCTCCAGCCCTTCGGTCCTCACCTCCACTCTCTCTGCCCCTCCAGCAGTGAAGAATCAACACAGTGGGTGGGTAGGGAGGAGGGGTGGCTCTCCCTGGCAGGAAGGAGTATTTCATCACTAACTTTGTTTCAAATTGCCAACACTTGGCGATAATTAAAAGTCAACTGACTTTTATTCAGTTTGGATAGAATTTCTAAATTCTCTATAGACAGTGCACCCCCTCGTGTGGTCTCCAGGGCAGACTAATCTCAATGTACCCCACCCCAGGCCTCCCATAGGCCATTGCTTCTGAGATAGGATGGCAGGTTGGCCCCATTGTACAGACATCAAAACTGAGGTCCAGAGATAAAAATCAACTCACCCTCAGTCACTCAGCCAGCTGGGATCTGGGCTGAGACTAAACTCAGGAGAGGCATTCTAGAGTCTAGAATTTTTAAAAAGAATCTGTACCCATACCTCTCAAAATGTGCCCCCAAAAATGCATGTTGGTGCCAGGCACAGTGGCACATGTCTGTAGTCCCAGCTACTTGAGAGGCTGAGGTGGGAGGATTGCTTCAGGCCTGCAGATCAAGGCTGTGGTGCACTATGATCACACATGTGAATAGCCACTGGACCCCAGCCTGGGCAACAGAGTGATACCCCATCTTTAAAAAAATAAAAATAAATGCATGTTGGAAGGCCTGACCACAGCCATTTATAACAACAAGAGCCACCCACGGCCAATAGGAACAAACTCTAAGAGCCAGGCCTGGCAATGACACCTGGAGTACTTCTGCCCCCAAGGTCAGGACACAGAGGTGGCCATGGCTGGAGTACCCAGCCCCACCCCCATGTGCCCATGCCCTCATCTGCCCTGCCCGTGTCTGTCTGTCCAGCAGAGGAAGTATGACCTGCACTACCGCATTGCCCTAGTCGTCAACTACCTGGGCCACTGCATATCTGTGGCAGCCCTGGTGGCTGCCTTCCTGCTCTTCCTGGGCCTGCGGTGAGTCCACACTTCCACCTTGCTTTCTCCTCATCCCTCCTGCTACGGCACCCCCTTCACCTCTCCCGGACATTCTCACCTCCATTCTGGGGCCCAGCAGATAAAAGGGCCCGTGGAGAAAGGGGGGTTTGGGTGGGGTGCCAGGGCATGGATCACCAGCAGTCATGTGGGGTGCAGAGTGGGAGCTGGACTCAGAGGCCCAACTGTGGTCACCATGGGTGGGAAGTGGCTCCTAGTGCAGCCCTGCCCTCATCCCAGGCTGAGTCTCTACCTGGCCTCAGGGGGAACCCAGCCCAGTTGACCCCTGACCCTGGCTGACCCTTGACCTGCACCTCCCACAGGAGCATCCGCTGTCTGCGGAATGTGATTCACTGGAACCTCATCACCACCTTTATCCTGCGAAATGTCATGTGGTTCCTGCTGCAGCTCATTGACCATGAAGTGCACGAGAGCAATGAGGTCACTGCTCAGGGAGACTCGGGACTAGACCTGGGGGGCTCTGGGCTCCGGGGGCACCCATCTGTCTGGTCTCTGCTTGGACCCCTCCTTTGACGGGAAGTTCACTACCTACTAAAGCAGCCCTCTTCTTGGGCAGCTTTTACTCTTACAAGCTCTTCCTAAGGTTGAGCTTCTGCATCTCCACCCCATTCTTGCCCCCACTCTGAGAACAGATCCCTTCTGCTCTCTCCAGGCTCTTGAGACAGACCCCTTGGAGATTTGCACATAGAGACTGATGTTCACCAGTCCCCGTTACTCTCAGCTGGTGACACCTGGCTTTCTGGCTGCTTCTTGGCTGACCCATGGCCAGAATGCTCTCATCTGGGCTGTGGCTCAGGTGCAAAACCAGACCTGAGCTTACCTCTACCCTAGCCATTGTCCCACCAGAGCTGGGCTGGGAGGAGCAGGAAGCTGCCAGGCTGGGAGCTTCACAAAGCTGACTCTAGACATATTTATCCTAGTCCACTCCTCATCTTGTGGGTTCAGGTGCCCTCAAAGACGCCTTTGAGAAAAGGAGGCTAGAACTAACCTCTGTTGAGCTTTCTTTCACTTAATCCCAGTGAGACCAGCAGGGATCATTTTTCCCATTACATAGACATGGAAACTGAGACTCACAGAGGTTAAGTGACTCGCCAAGGTCACATGCAGTGATGATACCCCTACATAAGGGGCTATCCCACATGCTAACTGTCCACTCTGGATTTCTGTCCATTGCTGTGTACTGTGTCCAAGCCATTGTGAAACTGTAGACTAGTCTTGGGCCATCACAGAGCCCTGTGGCACACCAACAGAGACTTCTCAGTACATTTCCTTTGGGTGGGCTGTGCCTGAGCAGACACCAGCCTGGTGTGATCCTTAACATGGCCCCACATAGAACCCTGCCTCAGAACCAAACAGGTTCACTCAAGTTGAGGGTGCCTTCCAGCTCCAACGTAGGTTTGTGCTAATAGGACATCATCAACCACGGACGAAAAGTAGGGTTGGGAGGAGGGGCTTGGTAGCTTCCCACCTCAGCAGGACTTTCTCAGAAAAAAGGAGACAGACAGCCACAGGGACAGTGCAGGGAAGCCCAGAAGCAGCCAACAGCTCAGCACAGGAGGGTTATCTGAGAACTGGGGCTGTCAGAGCCAGACAGAGAGGATGGGCTGTGTGCAGAAGCAGAGCCCCTGATACACAGCTTCCCGGACCTTGAGCTGGCTCCATCATTCCCCATGTCCCAGCCTTGGCTCTCAAGGTGCCCTGGGGATGAGCCTGTGGGGAAGATGACCAGGTGGGGTCTGTTGAGAGGAGCTCTAGCCTGGAAGCCCATGGCCTAGACCCTGGCCCTGCTGTGGCCCACTGCGTGGCTCTAAAGGGGCAGAGTCTTCCCCTCTCTGCCTCCTTTGGGAAGGTAGCCTTGGTGCTTGGGGAAGGTAGCCTTGCTCAGAGGGACAGGGACAAATTCCTCTCTGCTGGGAAGGCACGAAAACACAGCAGGCACAACCACAGCCACAACACAGCTACCTTCGTGCCTGTCTTTGCCATCCTCTCTCTCCTTCAACCACCCTGGAAGGCAGGGTGACTTTTTGAGGTTCAGAGAGGTGCAGTGACTTGCTGGGGGCCGTGTACTTTGCAAGTCTCCCACCAGAGCTAGTAATGATTGTGCCAAGTCCAGAAGTTCCCAAACCCAGAGTCTCTGGAGAATCCCCTCCCTGGCCACAGCCCCACTTCATACACCCTTGACTCACTTTACTCACTTTTATTTTTTCATTTTTTTCTAAATGAAATTCCATATCCCATCCCCAAAAGAAAGCAGGTCTGACTTGCTATGGATTGACAAAGACTCAAAAAAACTAAAATGAAAACACAATAAGATGGTTGAATTCCAGCCTCTGCCTACAGAAAGCTCAGAGCCAGACTCTCGCTCTCTTTACTAGAAAGAAAAATTAGAAAGAGTTAGGGAGAAGTTAAAAAAACACACTGGCCCCAGTGGAGAATGGCACCTTAACTTAATCTGAAAGAGTGAAAAAGCACTGGAGAAGGATGAGGCTTTTCAGAGTGGGGTTCTCTGGTATTTGATGGCATGTCCATGAACCCCCTTTGGGAAGCCCTGTGTCTTGTTGCCCTGCCTGGGGATGGGTATGTCCTGCCTGGTCCCCAGGCAGCCTCCCGACAGCCTCTGCCCTGCACACAGGTCTGGTGCCGCTGCATCACCACCGTCTTCAACTACTTCGTGGTGACCAACTTCTTCTGGATGTTTGTGGAAGGCTGCTACCTGCACACAGCCATCGTCATGACCTACTCCACTGAGCGCCTACGCAAGTGGCTCTTCCTCTTCATCGGATGGTGTGAGGGTCCCGGGGGCAGCAGGGCCTAGTTGGGGGGAGGACTTCTCACCAGGCCATTTCCCTTCATCTTGGGTCCAAGGACCAGAGCCTGGCCCTACCCTCCACCCCCAGCGCAGTCCCATTGATGCAGCTACTTCCCTCCATGCTGGTGAGGAACAAGCAAAGATCCCTCCAAAGGATATTCCTCAAATAGCTCTTTTCCCCCTGCCAGGAAGGACCTGTCCAAAGGCCTTTGTCTCTGGCTCAGAAACTGGCTGGCTCTACTTCTCTATCACAAAATCACACATCCCTGCTTGGAGAGAGGGGCAGGGGCATGGGCCAGGGGTAGAGGGACAGGGTTCCCCTGGGGTTATGGGTGGCCTGCTGTTGGAAGAGTAAAAACATGATCCTAGCCCTGTTGTGGTACCCCGCGGTATGTCCTACAAGAAGGTCCCTGTCCATCTGTCCCCTGCAGCCCAAGTCTGTCCTTCTTTCAGGCATCCCTTTCCCCATCATCGTCGCCTGGGCCATCAGCAAGCTCTACTATGAGAATGAACAGTAAGTGGATGGGCCAGCCATGGGGGGTCATGGGGAAGGGCATGGGGGCGTTAGGACAGGTCAGCCTTGGGCTCTGGCCAAGCTGTGGAGCAGGAATTGTAGCCACACCTAGACAGATCCACGTTCCTGTTGCCCTTAAACTGAAAAAAATAGCCCTGCACTCAGAGGTATTCACGTGGTAGGGCTCAAGGAACTTTGCTGAATTAAGTTAGGAATTGTGGTTCCTTGAAGTGCCCCCCCCAACCCAATGCATGACCCCTTTGGTCTTTGTAAGGCTTTCTCAGACTTAGATGTGGCAGCTCTGGCCTGGGGTATGTGGTAGGGGCCAAGGCCGCACATGACATCCAGAGCTGTCCATGAGCATTTAAAGAGTCCATGAGCATTTAACAGAGCTTGTTTTTTTTTCTGAAGTCTCAGTCTCTGCCTGGGTGCAGTGTCCCATCCTGAGGTTCTCCCTATGCCAGAGGCTGTGATATGCTGAGCCACAGCCCAAATGACAGCAACTCTGGCCATGGGTCAGCCAAGGAGCAGCCAGAAAGTCACGTGTCACCAGCTGAGAGCAGCGGGGACTGGGGAACATCAGCCTGTATGCAAACCTCCACGGGGTCTGTCTCAGAGCCTGGAGAGAGCAGAGGGGATCTGTTCTCAGGGTGGGGCAAGAATGGAGTAGAGTTCCAGGAACTCAACATTAGGAAGAGCTTGTAAGAGTAAAAGCTGCCAAGAAGAAGAGGGCTGCCTTGGTAGGTGGTGAGCTTCCTGTCAAAGCAGGGGTCCAAGCAGAGACCAGAAACCCTGGGAGACAGGGAGAATCCTATCTGAGGCAGGTCTGCACTGGATGACCTCCAAGATTTCAGAGGAATGAGTTCCCCAAAGTTGATGGCCCCTCCCTGTGGTCCAGTAGTTGCTGGCTGACCCAGACCCTAAAGCATTTCCCCTGACCAGCATCCCAAGAGAATGAATCAAGCCTCTGGCAGCCAGTGAGGCCAGCCAGGCAGCAGCTCCCCTCACTGGGTGCACAAGCATTGGCTCAAAGACGCAAAATTCCAGGCTGGAGGTAGAAGGCTCCACTTCCACATCTGCTGCTTTGTGTGGCCGAGTGAGTGCCTGGCACACGGAACAGCGGGTTTCAAGCAATATGGGAACAGATGGCCTAAGGCAATTGGCCCTGGGCCAGCAAGGGGGAGCCCAGCTCTCCCTTTATTCCTGTGCCTCCTGCATGCGCAGTCCTATGCCTAGCAGTCTGCAATGGGGCAGGCGAAAGAGGAGGAGAAAGAGACCCATGGCCTGTCCTCAGTCAGGCTGGAGAGATCAGACCCACCACGTAGGGCAAAAGACAGCCTGGTGGGTGAGGGCGGTCAGTGGAGCTGGTATTTCCACCAAGGCTTTCTGGGAAGGGGCAGTCCTGGAGGTTGGGTCTCAGGAAGGGTAAAGCCGGAGGACCCTGGGCCCAAGTCTGGGGGGGTCCCCCAGTTCCAGCTCAGCAGGCCCCCTACAGCCACCCCATCTTCGCAGGTGCTGGTTTGGCAAGGAGCCCGGCGACCTGGTGGACTACATCTACCAAGGCCCGATCATTCTCGTGCTCCTGGTAAGTCCTCATCGGTGGCTGGGATGGGGCTTGGTGCCAAGAGGACAGAAGAGGGCCCACCCAGGCAGAGATGCTGGGAAAGATGTGGCATGGGCAGCCCTGGGCACACACTCTATATGCCACCCCCATACCCAGTCCATGCCACCCTGTGCCCCAGCACCACCCGGCCTTCCCTTCCTCATGCTTGATGCCCTGGCGCAGCCCCACACCACTCTGGTGACCTCAGGGCTCTTTCTCTGGGAGGAGAAAGGATCTGATGGGTAGACTTCCTGTGCCCTCCCGGTTTGACACTGTACAATGCTGAGACGGTCAGGTGAGCAGGCAGCTGGTGGCAAGAGAAGAGTGTGCGGGCTTCTGTTCATTCCAGACCTACGTTCCCCTTGGCCCCCAGTGACCCTCTCCAGGTCCAGCCCACCACCCCCAACCTGAAGCGGTGAATACCGGGATGAAGCATAATGAGCAATTGTTCCTTGCCCAGCTCCCCGCCCTTTGCCAAATGTATTTGCACCTAAGGTATAATTGCCACATATCTTTAATCCACAATGAGCTTTAAGAGAGAGTTTAAGTAGAGGCTGCATTCTGCAAAAGGAACCCATTATATATCATACCTTTAAAAAAAAGAGAGAGAAAGAAAGAAAGACATACAAAAAAGCCCCGTAAGAGACTGGCATTTATGTAAGACTTATTTCAGGCTCAGTAATTTCAGGCTCCTGTATGTACCAGCTTCCTTAAAGGGCCACAGTTCCTTCTGGGAGACTCAGCGAGAGTACCATCTCCTCCTGCACACAGAAGGTGCCTGGTGGGGCTTTCTTTTGTCTACCTTGGAGACAATTATTACTTATCTGTTTTATTTTCTTACTCTCCTTTTTCTGTAACTTCGGGTTTCATTTGACCTCCATCTTTGGAGTGTCCTTGATATATGTGAACTGATGACGACTAGGAAGGTTTTTCACCCACTGCTGGAAATTCCACCATCAGGGCTTGGTTCACTTCAGAGGCAGAAGCCAGGTTTTGTCAGCAGCTAGTAGGATTGTCCTTGGACTCCCAGCTGCAGTGAGTCACTCACCCCTCAGTGTGTACGGAAACCCCATGAGATCCTTTCCCTCCCAACCAGCTGCCGAGGGTCATCCTGGAGGAATAAGGCTTTTGATGAGCCTGGAACTGAGCCAAGGAAGGCTGGCCTGGATGGGGGACCAATGGTGGCAGAGAGTAAGCCCCAACTGTAAAGATGTTGGATGGGAAATGCCAAGAGAAAGGGAGGCGAGGAATGCAAGAGCTCAGTGTCAAGACCCAGCTCCCTGCTTCCTCTTCCAGACCCCTTCTCCGGCTCCAACCCTGCGTCTGTGCTCACGAGCCCTTTCCTTCTTTCCTTTGGGCCCAGCTCTTTGCACCAACAGGGGCTTCCAGATTCCAAGCTGAGCCCTTCCAGAAGCCCTATCTACATTATTTCCAACCCTTGCATGCTCAAGTCCTAAAAGAAGTAGGGTTATGCTCTCCATTTGACATTGGAAGAAGCCGAGAGAGATGAAGTGGCTTGCCCAAGGTCACCACTAATAGCTAGCAGAGCTGAGGCTCAAAGGCAGGTCTCCTGCTTTGTCCCCACCATCTGCCTGTTGTCCTCGAGGTTGGACATGTGTTTGGTGTTCCTGCCATCCCTACACTCCCCAGCAGCTCACAGCTGCATTTCTGCTGCTAAGAGACACTCACTTATTTCTGGTTCTGAGAAGTGAATCAGGTGGTTGAGTTTGCAGGAAGCCTGACTTCTTGCTGGCGTTGTCACTGTTGGTGTCATGGGAAAGGATTGGCAGTCACTAGGCCAGACACAGGTCTTAGTGCTCTCTGTGACTATTTCAGCCCATGCTGATCTTCTAAGGCAAGCTCTGTGGTTAGCCCTCTTGGGGGCAGACAAGGAAGCAGGAGCTCATGAGGTTAAGCAACTTACCCAAGGCCACACAACTGCAAATTGCAACAGTCAAAATTTGAGCCATGAGACTAGGACTTGGTGCTTCAGTTCATTTGGGAGGGGGGCCTCATCTTCAGTTCTTAGCCCATCTGCCATTTCTCCAGGTCTTTCTGACACCTTAGGAAAGATGTCATCTCCCCCAACCCCTCCAGGCCCCCAGCTAGGCCACAAGCCCTCTGCAAGCAGGGGCTGTGACTGCCTGTCCACTTCGCCATCGCTGATGCCTGGCTCAGAGCCTGACACATGGTCCATTGATTCATTGAATGAATGAACAATTAAATAAAACCAGAAATAGGCTGAACGAGGGCAGGGTACAATAGACAGTTCTTACTAAAGAACTGGAGTGTGTTTTTAGCGGGGAGGTAGAGTCCAAGAATGGAAAGCTGGAGAGCTCAGTGTGGGCAGGGTGACCAGAAGGCTCCCTGGAGAGAGAGGAAGGTACCTGTGGTGGTGTGAAGGGGGAGGCTGGGAAACAGGCTCAAAGGAAAGAAGGATTTTCAGGTTACATAGACCCAAGCTGAGATGAGTGGGGCCACATAACTAAATGCCTGCCAAGTGTAAGGATGGAGACAAGGCCTTGGTTGCTAGGTAGATGGATGGAGATGCATGGGCCAGTGGATGGGCAGATAAAAGAGTAGGTGGATAACTGAGTGGATTGGTTATTGGGCAGGTAGATGGATGGGTAGATGGATGGGTACGTGGATAGATAGATAAAAGAGTAGGTGGATAATTGAATGAATTGGTTGTTGGGTAGATGGATGGATGGATGGATGGATGGATGGATGGATGAATAAAAGTGGGTGGATAATTGAATTGATTAATGGGTTGATGGATGTTGGACGATTGATATTGAATTCAAGAAAATGTGGCAGAAATGAGAATATATTTTGATTCCAACAGTTCTGCTCTCAGGGAAGTCAGGAAGAATCAGAAAAGGTCAAATACTTTGTATTACTTGTATGAGAAAATTAGGATTCACTTATATGTTAAGGTGACTTGTGTCCCATGATCCAGGGGAATATGCCAGAGACCCAGGAGCTGGAAATTAGGTGAGCCCTAGGAGAAAGCTGGGGGTATCAGGTCATGGCAGCCCCGCTGAAGGCTTTCCACCCCCAGCCCTCCCTGGGACCCCCAGGCCATACCACTATGTGGTAAGAGAGCAGCAGGCAGTGGCTGAGGTGGGGTGTGAGCTCTCCCTGCCCCTAGGGCTACCCAAAAGCTTGTGGGAAGCATCCAGAGGCTACAGGTTGACAGGCTTAGGATACCTGCCTGTATCCTGTGTCCCTCCTCTCCCAGCCAGGATTCAGAACTTGGGAGGGTTAGAAGGGCCCAGCCCAAGCTTAAGAAGCAATGGATTTTCTTGACAGAGCGTCAGAGGTGTGTGTGTGTGTGAGTGGGTGTGCACACATGAGCCAGCAGACACCCCTGGGCTAACATGTGTCTCCCTCTGGCCCATGAGCACTTTGTCAGGAAACAGCCCCACTGTGTCAGGCCGACACGCACTCCCTTGCCTGCCTGCCTATGCTCGGAGGCAGGTGAAGAGAAACACGGATGTGCCGGGGCGCCAGATCCATGCTCACGCATGCACACGCTCTATGAGGCTAACACACTTGCACAAGTGCTTAAAGGATAGACCCACAGACCCACACCGCAGCTCCCAGGGGACAACACAGTCACAGTCACAGCCGATACAGACGAACAGGCACTCGCAGGCCCATGGGGACCCACACCCAGCAGGGAGTGGCTGGGGAGCCACACAGGCCAGTTCCAGGGCCAGGGGCTGGGTGGGGAGGCGCTGGTGCTGAGCGAAAACTCAGAATGAAGATAAATGAGGCCCTTCCTGGGGCCTCAGAACCAGCCCCACAGCCCATCCATCTTCCCTGTCTAGGGTGCCTATGAAGGCTCTGGAGTTCCTGGGCACAGGGGTGGGATGCTGGCAGATTAATCACTCATTCGGCAACTGAGTTCTTAATCCCTCCATCTGGCCTTGTCCGCCCCACCATGGCAGTGCTGTCCTCAGTCAGAAGGACCTCAGGCCGACCTAGAGCCAGTGGCAGTGCAAGGGACTCAGAGAGCCCCTCAGTCAACAAGTAGGGACCCCGTGGCAGAGAGGGGAAGGGGGCTTCTGTAGGGTCCCTATGCAGGGGAGAGGGTTGGGGGCTTTCTCAGCCTCAGAGGGCGTGCCCTGTGCTCTCAGTCATGACCCACAGAGGCTGCCGCCTTTCCTCCTCAGGCCTGGGCTGGAGACACAGGCCCTGGAAAATGGGGCTGTCTCCCCATCCTGGCGAGGGAGGAACACAGGCCTTGGGATGCTGGCAGGTGCTAGGGGGACAGGTAGGATAGGTGTGTGCATGGGACATGGGTTTCCAGGGGGTTGTGGGGAAGGGGGCTGCCTCTCGGCTCATCTCAAACATGTGCTCCTTCCTTTTCCCTCTTTCCCATGCCTGCCCTCCCTCCAGATCAATTTCGTATTTCTGTTCAACATCGTCAGGATCCTAATGACAAAGTTACGCGCGTCCACCACATCTGAGACAATCCAGTACAGGTACATGAGGGGATGCCTTGACCCCGCAACGGGGAGAGGAGGAGGTCATCGGGCCATCCCCCTGCTTCGTGGCAGAGCCCTCTGCCCCAGGCCTCACCCAGGGAGCTCGCTCAAGCTCCCAGAAGAAACACCGCCACTGTCTCCCGCTGTCCCACCGGGTGAGGCCCTGCCTGCCGCATAGGCTCAGACCTGTGTCCACCTCTCGCCCCCAGGAAGGCAGTGAAGGCCACCCTGGTGCTCCTGCCCCTCCTGGGCATCACCTACATGCTCTTCTTCGTCAATCCCGGGGAGGACGACCTGTCGCAGATCGTGTTCATCTATTTCAACTCCTTCCTGCAGTCGTTCCAGGTGGGGCCTGTGACCAGATGGGGCCCCACAGTGAGCTTTCCTGAGGCTGCTCTGGCAGTCATCCCCTCACTAAGAAGGTCGCGTGGGACTGGCACACGCATGGCTCAGTTACATCCACAGAGTTAGAAGCCTTTATACGCTCAGCCTGAGCCTGGCCGGTCATCCCCATCCCAGCCTGGGTCTGTGTCCTACCAGCCCACACCTACTGTCCCAGCACCTGTTCTGAGGATGCAGGCAGCCCGGCCAAATGCCCTGGGATGGGTCACACAATGTTGAGGAGACTGGAGTCTGCCTGGCTCCAGGCCTGTGACCACTGCTCACTCAGAGTGGACCGTGGAATATCTGCACCTTGAGGCTAGGACCCCACCCAGCTCTGACTCCAGGGGTTCCTGGGTCAACTTGTCCCCCCCCCACCATCCTGTCCCCAATGCCACCCCACCAGGCAGAACAGCTGCGCAGGCAGGTCACTGACCACTCCCTCCTTTCCCTCCTTTCCAGGGTTTCTTCGTGTCTGTCTTCTACTGCTTCTTCAATGGAGAGGTATGAGGCCGGGCCCTCGGGGTGGCCTGGGATATCCAAGTCCTCAGACCCCACTCCAGGGCGGCTCCATTGGTGCTGCCTGGCCTTGCTGGAGTGCCAGGGAGAGGAAGGCTTGAGATACCACCCGGCCTTAGGGGAATAGGAATCCTTCTCACAGGAGCTGGAGCCAGTTTAGAAGGTCAACTATGCAGCCCCGAAATAACATGCCAGCGCCCCACACGTGCACTCAGAGAGCTGGGTGAGCAGGGAAGCCCAGGCTGCAGGGCCTCATGGAAGACAGAAGCCAGAGCAGAGGTGGTGACAGGAGGAAGCTTCCAGAAAGAGATGTGTGCCATGCAGTCAGGTCTGTATGGACTCAGGGAGCAGAAGAGAGACCAGCACATTCCCCGCTACCTGCCACAGAAAAGCCCACACACCAAGAGCAGGCTCTTGGGAGTCAGGCGGCCGTGAAGCTTGGCGCCAACCATGAGGCCCAGAGCCCCAGTGCAGCTGACGCACGGGAGAAGCGCACTCATACCTGGGCGGGGGTGGATGAGGACATGGAGCAAAGAGCAGACACAGCCCCTAGGGCCCGGAAGCTTCCAAACACTCCAGAGGAATGCACTTGCCTGTCTCTGCACAGGGCACTGGCGAGGGGTCTATGCAGGCCTGTGTCTCTGTGGATGAAAGCACATTCCACTTGCTAAGTCCATCAGCAGGGACGGGTCCAGTGGGCTGGATGAGAAGAAAAGAGGGGGCCAGTAAGGCAAACAAACAAGGATGTTTATGGAGCATTTATTCTGTTTGAACCATGTGCAAGCTAGGATGTGAGAGACACCATCCAATTTCCAAAAACATTCCTCAATTACCAAACAAATGAAGCTTAAATGGCACTGGGTACCGCCAACTTTAGAAATGACCAGGACAGACAGCTTTCCCTTTCAGGCAGTAAACGCCATGGTTAGTCAGGCAGGGGAGTCTAGCAGGAGGTAGAGAAGGTGAGGGGTGCAGAGGGACGGTCTTCAGGAGGGAGGAGGAGGCGTGGAGGTGTGTGAGCTGGGCGTGCACCACCAATGCCCTGCAGGAGCAGGGGCCCAAGAAGGCTGAAGGGGCCAAGTCTCCAAGCTGCGCTCTCTGGTCCCAAGATGCTAATTTTGAGGTGGCAGAGTGAGTCAGGGAAGGGAAGGCAGTGTGTCCAGAGGAAACTGGATGATCTGGGAGGACAGTGTGGAGTAAAGGAGGTGTGGAGTCAAGCCTCTCCAGGAGAAGGATAAGGAAGGGGCCCCTGGAGAGAGGCAACAGCATCAGGGAAAGACCTCGGTTTTGGAAGCAGACAGTTCCTTGTCATGAGGGTGGCAGTCAACCCATGAGAGCAGACAGCAGGGGAGGGGATGGTCCCAGAAGCCCAGGGTTGGTCCCTGGGAGCCGGCTGAGCCTCTGCCTTCCCTGCAGGTGCGCTCAGCCGTGAGGAAGAGGTGGCACCGCTGGCAGGACCATCACACCCTTCAAGTCCCTGTGGCCCGGGCCATGTCCATCCCTACATCACCCACGCGGATCAGTTTCCACAGCATCAAGCAGACGGCCACCGTGTGATCCCTTGGTCACCCACCTGCACAGCTCCCCTGTCCTCTTCCACCTTCTTCCTCTGGGTTCTCCTGGCTGGGCAGGCTCTCATGGGGTAGGAGATGGGAGGGGAGAGACCAGCTCTCCAGCCTGGCAGGAAAGAGGGGGTGCAGCAGCCAAGGGGGACTCCAAGGGACAGGGAAGAGTGGGGGCCACCAGTTTCAGTGCAAGAGGAAGCAGAGGGAATTCACAGGACCCCCTGAGAAGAGCCAGTCAGATGTCTGCAGGCATTTGCCCATCCCAGCCTCTCTGGCCAGGGCCTCACTGTAGAGAGGAAACTGAGGCCCAGAGCAGAGAAGGGCCTATCCAACACACACAGCTATTTATAGTAGCAGACACGGGGCTCCCCTGCCCTACTCACGGAGCCAGCAGCCAGGCGATGGTGTGGTCCTGCACTGGCCCTTGGCCTCCACGCTCAGTGGTGCCCCTGCAGTTGGGTGGGGTATGCCAACTGGACTAAAGGATCAGTTGGGCTGCCTTATCCCAGGGGCTCTCACCTACAGAGGCTCACTTGTACCCCACCCTTGTTGCTCTGTCCCCTCCCCAGCCATCCTCCCGCCTCAGGGGCGGGCTTCCAGGACTGGCTTCCTCTCTTGGGAGACCCCTTCTCTGCCTAAGTCCACAGATTAGGGAATTGAGGAAGATGCCATGAGGGCAGCCACATCCTTAGGTCAACCAGTTGCATCGTGCAGGGCAAAACGAGGAGCAGAGGCATGGAGGAGGGGTCGTGGGATGGGAATAGCAGAAACCAACCATGTCTTCGGTGATTGAAACTCATGCCCCATTGCCCTTTGCCCTCCAGCCTCCCCTTCAGAAACATCTCTGCTCTCTGTGAAATCAACCGTGCCTCTTGGAAGTGGCCTCCCCTCGGGTCAAGTCACCCAGGCACCCGAAGAGTGGTGTAGGCCAAGGATCGTGGCTGGGTCTGAGGGGCCACATCCATCTTCCTTAGTGGACTCGGGCCCTGGCCTCGGGCCAGTTCTCTCTCTCTCTCTGACCTCTAGTAGGTTTGGAGTCTTTATGGTCAAAGCACCTGCAGGCGGGTCTGTCCCTTATCACTCCAACCAGGCTAATACCTGGCCCCAGCCCCCAACCAAGGGCAGTTTGACTCAGCCTGGAGGAGGTGTGCAGCTCATCCAGCAAGCCAGGGCCTGTCCCAAAGGCCAAGGCTCTGGAATCTGGTGGGAAGGATAGACATGGCCCGTCAGTCGACCACCAGGGCAGCTTCCAGGCTTGGCTTCCGTCCGTGTCCCTGCAGCAGAGCCGCAGGAGTCAGGGAGGGAGAAGCATCAGGTCATTGCTTCCAAAAGGAACCAATGCTCTAGGTAACCCCTACAAAAATAAATTTTGAAAAATCATGTATCCCATCTTGCACATTTTAAAGTTGACATGTAGTATTTTTTACTTAAGTTTTAAATCCTTCAAAGGTGTGATTTCTGCCATTTTGTAAATATTTACGTTTTTAAATAAAACTGCTGCAACACTTTAAAATACATCCAATGAATTCTGAACACGATAGTGATTTAACATCCACCCTCATCTATTTTAAAAACACCTGACCCAGCTCTTCTTCTTCTTCGTCTTCTTCTTCTTCTTTTTTTTTTTTTTTTTTTTTTTGTTTTGAGACAGGGTCTCACTCTGTCACCCAGGCTAGGGTGCAGTGGCAAGATCTCAGCTCACTGCAAACTCTGCTTCCTGGGCTCAGGTGATCTTCCCAACCCAGCCTCCCGAATAGCTGGGACTACAGGCACACACCACCATGCTGGGCTGATTTTTGTATTTTTTTGTAGAGACGGGGTCTGGTCATGTTGCTCAGGCTGGCCAGCTCTGCTTGAATTGTGGGAAATGTTACATTGTTTCCTTCCTCTTTAATGTGTAGCTTCATTCCATTGCCCTACAGAATTTTATACTAATGCATTACTTTTACGGCTGAAAGTGTTTTATTGCTCACTTTGTCATACTTCTCTGCCACACAATATATGTACGAATTAAAATTAAAATATTTCATTTTCTATGACCAAAGGTTCAAGGGATTTTAAAATAATCTTCTGCGTTGAATTATTACAATTATTTTTTGATACAAAATACAGTAAGCCACTGATTAAACCAACATGGATACCTAAAGTTTTTATAAGTAACTAGTTAAACCTAAAAAGGAAAATTTATTGAAAACACAGCTGAATGAAATGGATAGGAAGTTAATGGCTCATGAATCTACAGGTGAATATTTATTGCTAGAATAAATCAGGACTCAGCATCAATTCTTTTCTTTTTTAATTGTTTACAGTGGGGTGTGCTGAGAAGCCTTTTCAATTCGGTAGATGATCTGGCACTCCAGATAGTCAATTCTCTATACTCCTGCTGAGATGTACAGTCAAAACTGCATAGTGATCTGTCACCAAAAATGACCTATCAGCTGGCTGTTTAATTAAGTGTCCTTTCAATTTGGCTGAAAAAGATGAACTGAACGTTATCTGACTTGCGGTAGGCTTTGGGTGCCCATGCCATCAGCTCATTCCATTTCTCACCACCAGCTGTGTGGGAGTGCAATGCAGGTTAAGTGTGAGCCTTGCTTCTCTTGTCAAGAGGGCAGGGAGGTTGGGGCGCCCTTATTTTCTCAAGTGACAGAACTCAGAACTCAGGGTATCTTAGACAGTCTTACTGCACACCCAGTGGCAGCAATGATGGCCGCATCCATTAGCATCATTGGGGCTCTTGTAGAGCAAGGAGCTGCAAATGGTTTGGCCCCCAAGAGGCCACTTGGAGATTTCTGTGGCCAGATGAGGCTGTGAGCAGGTGCTTATCAGAGCAGACGCTGCAGAGCCTGGCACCAAGTCCCAGGCATTCATCACTGCTTCTTAATGCAGCCCCCGGCTTATTATGCCAACTGTCCTTTGCTCCTTGGAGGGACCAAGGGCCTGTGATCCCTGCTGAGAGGCCAGGCCTGCCAAGGCCAACACCGAGAAGAGCATCAAAGTTGCTAATCTTTGTTCAGCAGGCACTTCAATATGCTCTCTCTCCAGTTCAAAGGAGGCTCCTCCTTGGTCCCACCCCAGCCCTGAATCCCTCATTACTCGGTCTCCCGGTTATGGCTCCCACTGAGCTCTGCCCTTAAAATGCCACCAGAGCCATTAGGCCATCTCTCTGGATCCCCACTTGTTAAGCTCATTAGGCACCTGTTCCTCAAGCCAAGCCAGTCCTCATTAGCATCTGCTTCGGCACCGGCAGCACCTCGTGGAGCTGGCCTTCCTGGAAAGTGGCCTCATTAGCAGACTCTCCTTCTCCGTAGCAGGCAAGTTCCAGCACCCAGATCCTGGGGGCCCTTAGGGTCCCTGTTTAACCCTTTCACCCACCCTGATTTACACAACTGGGGAAGACCTGAGCCAGCCGCAGGTCCTCACACCAGCCTCTTGGCCCCACTCCAAGAGAGAGTAACAGACAGAGCCCTGACCCCAGCACAACTCCAAGTCCCTGGGTCATCATCAAAGTGCAGCTAGAAAGTACCTGCTGGGGTACAAGCTGGTAAATGACACACGGTGGCAGGAGTGCCGGGTGGTGGAACATCTGTGGGGCAGGAGGTGAATGGCAGGGATGGCATTTCTCTCCGGGTCCCCTGCTGGGAGTGCCCATGGTGGAGGTGCTACCCGAGGGCCTGAAGCCTCAAGACCTGTGGGGGATGGCACTCGCAGAAAGTCCCTCCAGCATATAGACTTCCCTAGAGATGGAGGCCGACATTCCCGCGGCCACAGAGAGGGAGGCCCAGATGGAAATGACACAAGGGCACGAACACAGAGACACTTGTAGGAACACACGCACAGACCCAGAGAGGGAGGCGCACGCACCTTCCTCCATCATTTCCCATTCACAGAACACCAGGGTGTGCCAGGTATGGAAGTAACAGAAAGACAAGTTTCCTGTTTCAAGAAACTCATAATCTGGTTGAGAACAACACAAGGAAAAGGCAGGCAAAAGACACATCGGCTCCTGCAGGCTGCGCCTGTCCTCAGCCCCCTGCCCTGTCCATCTCCTAGTCCATGCCCACAGTGGCCTCAAGCCAGCTGGCTTCTAGGCACAAGGACCTCAGCTGCCCTCCCTACTTCTTTCGCCTTCACCCCCATGCAGGCCCGGACCTCCGGATGCCCCAGAAACAGAATAGGGAAAGAGGCCCAACTGTGCTACTTGTGTTTTCTCCAGCATCTTCAGAGGCCCTGGGCAGGTGGGGGATGTGTGCTGACGCAGCTGGATGGGAAGAGAGCTGTCCTACGAGGGACAGGTGAAGGGACTAGAAAATGGAAAGTATCCCCCGCACATGTCATGGGGCATGGAGGCAGGCCTAGGGCTGGGAGGCCCAAGGGGAGTCCTTTCCTAGAGTGACATTTCAGCCAGGGTAGGGGAGGGTTTGGTGGTAAACAGCTGTGCCTCAGGTGGAACCAGTGGCTGGGGTGGCCGAGAGCATAGGAGGGGCTTGAAGCGGGGGGACCCCTTCAGCCAGGGAGCCCAGCCCTCTGTTCTGAGAGCACACCTGGAAGCAACTGGGTGGCATGTTGCACAGCAGGCTTCAGGAGTCATACTTGGTGGGGTCTAGGAATCCACACGCTTCACAAGCCCCCGGGTAATTCTGACAGCTGGGGTGTGGGCCAGCAAAAAAAGACACATCCCTTGTCTCTTCTTTCCAACACACATACGTGCTGTAGAAAGTAACAGCGAGGCCAGGAGTGGTAGCTCATGCCTGTAATCCCAGCAGGCAGGTGGGCAGATCGCCTGAGGTCAGGAGTTCTAGATCAGCCTGGTCAACATGGTGAAACCCCCACATCTACTAAAAATACAAAAATTAGCCAGGTATGGTGGCACTCCCAGGTATTCGGGAGGCTAAGGCAAGAGAATCGCTTGAACCCAGCAGGCGGAGGTTGCAGTGAGCTGAGATCACACCACTGCACTCCAGCCTAGGTGACAGGGTGAGGTTCGGTCTCAAAAAAAAAAAAAAAAGAAAGAAAACATGTGAATCTACTCATCAGTATGCCCAGGATGGCTTCCAGGCTCCGCCTCGAAGGTGCCATTAATTTTCCTGAGGGGGCTGTGCCACTTAGACATGTTAATTAGCAGGAGGAATGGGCAGAGGGCATCACTGCCCTGTTGGCTGAGTTTCTGCCAGATTTTCCTCTTAGGGATTTCTTTGTTTAGGCCTCAAGGCCCTCCCACACAGCGCTGTAGCAGGCCTCCCTCGTCACAGAACCATCACCCGGCAAAACCTATCCATTAGTCAGAAGTGTCCCCTCTAGGGGTTCCTTCAGCAGTCTCCGCAGACGCCAGTGCTGGGCTGGTCATTCCAGGGGGCATGTGCTGTTTCTTAGGCCCACAGCAAGAATTCTGCACTCAGGAGAAACCCTAGAAACATTCATTAAATAAACCAGCCTTTCCTATTTGTTCCCCCCAGAGCTGGTTTACCCACAAGAATGACCGAAGGCACAAAGAAGTCCCAGAGATCCACTGGCTTTGCACAGCGGGAGAAATCTGTCTGTGGCTCCATACCCTACCTTTACCAGAGCCCAGAGGCCAGTCCCAGACAGAGGGCATCACCTCTTCTCTACTTCACGAGTGACAGCAGACTGGAGCGGGAGGGCCTCCATCACACCCTGCAGACTCTCCTGCAGCTGTTTCCAGATTAACCTCACCTCAAGGGGCTCCACGCCTCAATGGTTCTCGGCTTCCCACTGGCATTGGACGCAGGCTGCCCTTCAGCAGTTACCTAAGCTGGGACAAGACATGGATTGCCCCCGTTAGTCCAGGATGATTCCTGTGACCTCATGTAATTAATAGCATACCTTTCAATCTCACGAGTCTTGGTCTGGACAATAAATTATATGATCACCCTACTTAAACCCCACATTTGTCTGCGTACACAGCAGGGGCCACAGATGCTACTTGGATAAATGAATGATGAAAGCCAGATCCATAGGAAATTCTGAATGTCAGCTACTGCACTTTGGAAGGAGAACCTGAGTAGAAGGGATTTTCTGAGGTGACGTCCTGAGTTCCACCTCAGTGTCTGCTTGGTGGACAAATGATTGAGCAGGGGCAAGTAGGAGCTGATGATTCCAGTTCCAGAAAAAAACTGTCCTTCAGCTTCTGCTGTGAATACGATGAAGTAATTAACTGTGCTTCTGAATTAGCTCTGTAGAGCGCCAAGTAAGGCCCCCTCTAGCTTTCTAAGGCCCAACCATGATAAACAATCCAGCATCACGAATCCCCACAGAGGCCCTTCCACCCAGGAAGGTGGAGAAATTCTAAGACTCATCATTTCTTCCTTCAACCCCAGTTCTAGTCCGGTGTTCTCTGGGGAAGGCCAGTGGGGGGCCCATGAGCGATCATGCAGCCACCTCTTTTCCCTGTGCTTCCTGCTCTGCCCAAATGCTGTACCTGCAATTACAAGGGAATCCATATTCCCTCTGGCCATTCAGGGACTTTCCACGTGTGCTCTATGGAGGCCCCCAATTCCTAAGCAAATTAACACCCCAGCCTGGTGTCTCCAGATCCATCTCATCCTTCAGCTTGAAAGATTCTGGGCCACCCCCCTCCCCCTTCATTGCAGACTTGAATGTGAAGGTCTTTGCATCTGAAGAAATGAGGTGACCATGCTGGTGGGTTTCCCCGTAAAGGAGCTCCATCTGGAAAGAGGCCCCCATGACCTGCAATCAGACCTGGATTTCATTTGGGCAGCTGACCCCTTGGAGATGGGATAGATCCATTCCCCTAGAAAAACACAGATGGGTATAAATACAGCATGACACCTCTACAGAAATCCTTGAAGGAACTACAGATCCAAGTTTATAAACCCCTAACATCAAGATAAAATTAAAATGCTCTAATTTAGCTAGCAAGAATTCCCTAAGTTGGTGGTGCTCAGGCCTGGCTGTGTTTTAGATGCCCCAACCCAGGCCCCCTGAAACACATCTCGGGAGGCATGGACCCATGTGTGAACAGGCTGCAGGAGTGCTTACGAGGCCCTGCGCTCGCCGTGTGTCCCATAGGACCCACCTCACCACTGCACGGGGCGACGTCACCTTTCTAGGCCCAGGGCCAAGCCTCCTCCATGGCCACCCTCACTGTATGTGAGGTTAGGCCTCACCGTCAGGTCATAAAGGGCTCGAAGGCAGGGCCACATCTGGTCCAACCCCAAAATGCCAATACCAGTTACCCAGTGATACTGTTCCTTTCAGGGTGCCTTGACCAGCCCAGGAACTCTTGTCCCTAAAAGACCTTGAAGTCTTACAGTTTCTCTGCATGGAACCTCTTCTCAGAGTCCACCAGTGTTATAAAGATTTTTAAATTTACTTTTATTTTAGTGATAATCTTTAAAAATGCTTACCAGTTACCTCTTTTTCTGTGTCAAACGGAAGATGGTCTTAGGGTAAATATACAACATTAGCTAAAGTTTCTCAAAATGGGGACTCCTGGTGTATACAGAGGCTTTTGATGTCTTGTTTCCTTCAAAAAGGGCACCACTCTATTAAGTTTGGAAACCTGCCTTCCTGCCCAACCATTCAGTGGCTGCAGGCCTTTTGCAGAGTACAGACGTAGGGCTTGAGCCAAGGGGTGAGTTGTGTGTGAGAGTAGCCATTTCTAACTAAGCCAATTTTTATAACAAAATACAGAAATGTAGAGCTGTCCTGCAGGGAACGATTCATTCGTTCATTAAGTCATTCATATATTCACTGAGGACTTACTAAGTGCTAGGCACTTCCCTAGGCAATGAGGATACAGCCAAGAACAAAACAGACCCAAATCCTTGTCCTTGCGGAACTTACATTCTAATGGGGAGACCAAAAATTAAAATAAAAAAGTAAAATATGTTTAAAGTGTTTAGTGCTCAAGAGGAAAAAGAAAACAAGGAAGGCGATATGAAAGGGATGTGTCTGAATGTGGGGGTTGTGGGGGGGATGTGGCGCACATTGAAACTTCAGATGAAGCAGCTAAGCAAGGCCTCACTGAGGCGACTGCTGAATGACGTCCCGAGATGAGGGAGTGGTTGTGGGAACCCTATCTTTGGAGGAAGCACTGCAGGCAGATAGAATATCACTGAGTACCAAGGTCCTGTCCTGGGCATGCTGGGCCACTGGAAAAGGGTCAGCATGGGGGTGGTTGGCACGGGGGTGGCTGTAGATCTACGTTATTCTTGCAGGACAAGAAAAGCTGGACCAGCAAGGTGGCTCATACCTGTAATCACAGCACTTTGGGAGGCCGAGGTGGTGGATCACCTGAGGTCAGGAGTTCAAGACTAGCCTGGCCAACATGGTGAAACCCTGTCTCTACTAAAAACACAAAAATTAGCCAGGCACAGTGGCAGGCACCTGTAATCCCAGCTACTCGGGAGGTTGAGGCAGGAGAATCGCTTGAACCTGGGAGACGGAGGTTGCAGTGAGCTGAGATCGCGCCATTGCACTCCAGCCTGGGCGATAGAGCAAGACTCCATCTGAAAGAAAAAGAAAGAAAGAGAAGGAAAGAAAAGGGGAAAGGAAAGGGGAAAGGAAAGGGGAAAGGAAATCGGAAAGGAAAGGAAAGGAAAGGAAAGGAAAGGAAAGGAAAGGAAAGGAAAGGAAAGGAAAGGAAAGGAAAGGAAGGCCACTGAGTTTTGAGGACCAATGCAATCACTCTGGTGCCAGGTGGAAAACTGCTGATGAAGGGGCAAGGGCACAAACAGAGAGTTCAGACAAGTCTTTTGCAATAAACCAGATGGGTGATGATGGTGGCTTGCCCCAAGCTGGTGGCCACGAAGGTGGTGAGAAGTGGCCCGATTCTGATACAGAGTGCAGGTGGACTTGACAGGCTGGACAAAAAAATGGAAAATCTGGGCTCAAGTTTTTTTAAAAAAACATTAATAAAGACTTTCTAAAGCTTGCCAGTGGGTTTTTTCTTTCCCACAATTTTATTGTACTTAATCTCTCTGTCAATTAGTTCACACTTAGATGCAGAACAGTGAGTTTTGATGAGCCAAAAAAGGTTTCAATTTGCCTAAATTGTTTTAGTTAGCATAACTGCTTTTGTGCTAATTATTGGTGATTGAGTTTTAAGACCCGACAAATGCAGGCAGAGGCTGGCAAATTCTATGCAGGCTCACTTGTGCACTAAGTCTTACACATTAAAAAAAGCACAGAGAGCTCTGGCTCCCAAAGAGAGAAGGGCTCTCTCTTCCCAGCCTCAAGTTCCTGAAACTATCATTAGGTTCAGACACTAGAAGAGTCAGGACAAGAAGCCAGCTTACTTTATTTCTGGCCCGGAGCTCACAGCACCCCTCTGCTCTTTGGCACCACTACGCTCATGCAGCAAGAATAAGGTTCCCTAAAATTCCCTGGGAAAACAGAAATCTTACTGCTCACTTCCCCACTCTCACATCTACTTCTCTAATTGTCTCACTGGATACAATGTCCTACACATTCACATTCTCAGAGGAAACCTCTTTTGAGAGAGCAATGGGTCCAGCCTTTCACACGGCCAGAAAGTTCACAAGGTGCAACAGTGATAGTGGTGCTTCTCCTAAGAGACTTAACATAGCGATGCCCAGCTCCCACCCTCAACTCATTAAATTGGTTTAAGGAGGAGCCCAGACATGAGTTATTTTTAAAGCTCAAGTTACTTTAATGTGCAGCCAGGGTTGAGAACTACTGCCCCAACATCTTTTACTGAGGCAACAGATTTTCAAAGGTGTGTCCTTCAACACGCAAGGAAAACAGCCCATCCAGCAAGAGGGGGGCATGTCGCCAGCAAGAGTGAAGGGGCTCTTAGCCAGGAGGGCGAAGCTGCAGGCCGCACCTCTCAAGCAACCCCTGTTGATACTCCCAAATCACATCCCAATTTCCAGAGGAGACATTCCTCTAGATATCCACACAGCCTTAACACAATTACTGCTAGAGGCAGCTCAATAACCAAGAATTATTGAACAGGCAACAACAGGCGAACGTTGAGGCACAGCAAAATTAGTCATCCACTTATACTTACTGAATCTTCAATTAAATTTCACTTTGGTGTTGGCCAAATGCCACAAACACCTGCCTTAAACATTGCCAGACTATCAGCAAAGATGCCAGTGCAAGCAATGCTCTCAAAGCCTCTCCATCCTAGCCCAGCCCAAGAGATACAGATAATAGTTTTCCTTTGGGAAAGAAGGTTCATTTCAGGGCAACTATAACCAGAGATAATTTGGATTTATCTCTAGGGCATCCAGCCCTCTCAAGGAATAGACTCCACTGACTAAGACAGTTGCTGCCATTACCCTGCAATTACACTGGTTAAGGGAGTGGTAAATAAAGGTCTAGAATGAATCTACTTCATGTGACTTATAATGAAAAAAATGATTTTGCAAGTTCTTATCACAAAGAACTCGAGACGTCTGACATCTTTAGTACCAGCTCATGAAAATAGTAAGATCATTTCCATGTTCTTTAGACTTGGTGATGAATTCCTTTTCTGTAAAACCATCTATATTCACTATTTTGCTATTATGAGCTGTTGGGCAATATTAAGGTGGTGGAGTCTTGCAGAAGCCAGGCACAGATAGCCTCTCTAGAAGTAACTCCACATTGCATTTGACTGAATGCCCCGAATTCCAACCTAAGTATTAAAAACCTAATTCCTGTGTTCTTACATAACAGTCCATGGAAATTAGTTAGAATCTGACCTTCCCCCATCATTATTTTTGGGAGAGGTAATAAACAGGAGTAACTTCTCTGAGATACAGTGCTATTCATCTCGCTCTTGTTTAGCCCACAGTCCGGTACATACAGGTATATAAATAATATAAAAGGCCTCAAAGGGCATTAAGCCAGAAAGACCCATGCTTTAAATACACATTGGGCTTGAAAAGAAGAGGTGTGTGAGTACGCATACGCAAACTTGTGTGTAAAGAGTCTCTTCATTTAGAAAACAGCACTTCAACTGCTTGTGCTTAAAATCAAGCAAACATGGTACAGACAGAACCAGAGAGCTCTGCTGCCAGCCTGTCTCCCTCACTCAGGTATCAGTCACTTTAGAGTCCTGCTTTAGAGCAGGTGATCCAGGAAAAATCACGCATTGCTACCCAGGGGAAGGAACAAAAGAGGCCTTGCAGATTCAATATCCAGCCTCTACCTCATGACAAATGTATTTGCCAATGAAAAGGGAAGAGAGGTTTGGTTCCAATCCCTTTCTGATCCAAAGTATTAGGTTGGTGCAAAAGTAATTATGGTTTTTGTCATTATTTATTTATTATTATTTTTTTTGAGATGGAGTCTTGCTCTGTGCCCAGACTGGAGTGCAGTGGCACAATCTCAGCTAACTGCAACCTCCGCCTCCCAGGTTCAAGAGATTCTCCTGCCTCAGCCTCCCATGTAGCTGGGAGTACAGGAAGGTGCCACCACACCTGGCTGATGTTTGTATTTTTAGTAGACGGGGTTTCACCGTGTTGGCCAAGCTGGTCTCGAACTCCTGACCTCAGATGATCCGCCCGCCTTGGCCTCCCAAAGTGCTGGGATTACAGGCGTGAGCCACCGTGCCCAGCCTGTCATTACTTTTAATGGCAAAAACCGCAACTATTTTGGCACCAACCTGATAGGTAAATCTCACTACGTATTTAATGTGTCTTTCCCTATTAATGAGCTTAAACCAATGTCTGAGGCTGTGGTGACTGTTTGACTATGGAGGTACCTGCTGTAAAAGGAAGTAAATAAATTCAAAGTTAGGGCAGCCCCCTGCCAATGTAAAGCTGCTAGAACATATGCCCAGTTACAAGCTATATTATATGGAATTCGAAGTGAGAGAAATCCCTAGAAAATGAAAACTCAGTTTATTTAAAATCTAGCTCCTTCTAATTTAATAATGAATGCTCATAAAAGCAGAGACAGAAGTATGCTTCAGTATAAGGCTTTCCTCCCAAAGAGGTTTGTTCAAAAAAGAAGGCTGTTCAAAAATTCAAGACTCATCCAAAGACTATTTATTGAAGACCTAGTATGTATAGCACTGCAGTAGGCACCATCGGAGATGAGACAGAAATGAGGGAAATCCCTGGGAGATTCCTACTTTACATCTAAGAAATCACAACTTCAATTGTTCTTCATACCAGAGACAAAAGGGCACACTGGAGATCAACACTCCTCTATCCAATACTGCAGGGGAAGAAGTGGGCACACTAGATAAGGTCATAGCTCTGCAAATAAACAGCTGCTCAAATTCACACAACCTGGAATTTTTCCCTTACAAATAAGCATAGTCTTCTGAGTTTTCTATACAAAAACATAAAAGAAGTAAAGTATCTTAAAACCTGAGCCAAAAACTACCAGGCTAGAATCAAGACACTGCAATGGTCAGGAATTGCTAAATCAGACGAGACGGATGGGTTCCCCTAGCATCAGGAGCTTAATGATTTCCAGGCTACCAGTGGTGCCGAGTGCAAGCATGCCTTAAGATAGAAGGCAAATCTGTCAAGGCCCTCCCCTCCTGGAGAATCTGCAAACAGTGGGGTTAGCAGCCCTAAAGCACCACTCCAGCACACTTCCTCCTCCACTGCACCACTCCTGCCACCCCATCCTCGCCTCAGGCTTTCCCAGAAGTCATTTCACCTGCTTGGAGACTGCTGTCACAGTACCTGCGCAATGCATCATTTTCTCAGAAAAAGATAAAGAATAGAAAAGGTAAACCAATAGACAGAAAGTAGAGGAATGGTTGCCTGGGCTGAGGTTAGAATGGGAGTGAGGTAAATGAGCATGAGACTTATTTTGGAGTGATGAAAATGTTCTAAAATTGGTTTGTGGTGGTGGTTGCACAACTCTGTAAATATACTAAACATCATTGAACTGTACACTTAAAACAGGCTATTTTTATGGTATGTAAATTATACCCCAATAAAGCTGTTAATTTTTTAAAAAGTGTTAACTGTGTTTAACATTAAGCCATGAGCATGTCTACCCAAACGTGGGAGACACAGCCTTGCCGAAAATGTAAAAACACGAGCAAATAGATCACAAGTTTGTTCAGGATTCCTTCAATTTTAATTGTGGGGGTAAAATCAGGCAGCCACTGAAGATAAAATACGGTCCCTGGGAGTAATCACAATGCTGTTTTCTTTTGTAAAGTGGACATAAGAGTTGTTTGTTTGTTTTTTTTTTATTAGCGCAAGTGGTCAAAAGTTGTCAAAATTGTCCTCATTCCTCGATTGTCTCTTTTTTACCAGTCTCTTGGCCTTCAAACAGAGGATACCTGGCCTCCACATCGGCCCATGTGATGTTGCCATTGGCCAGGTCTCGGACTATGCTGGGCAGCTCAGAGACCTACAGACAAGGAAAGAGAAGCCAAGTATCAACCAACTTGTTCAGATTTTTAAGAATAAGATTCATCCTGAACTCAGGAGACCTTATACAGAGCCAAACAATGTCATGCCGGGAATGGGTTCATGCTCTTCTTCTAGCCCACAACGCCCACCAGTTCCCCCAGACAACTCAATTCTGCCACAAAGCCTTTCCTAACTTTTCTAAATCTCCATGTCCCTTAAAGTTACTTCATGTGTATTAAATTTAACTATTAGAACAAACAGGATTCAGTCAAGTAACTCGTGTGAGGGAGTTATATAAGACTGGCAAACTGGAGAGCTCTGACCAAGGCTACTGTTCCTCAGCCAAAACCAAACACTGGCTGCCACACAGCAATGGTTCTCAAACTTGAGTGCACGTCGGGATCATCTGGAGGTCTTGCTAAAACTAAAGAAGTTCTGCCTGCCCCCTCTGCCTCTCCACCCCTAGTTTATGATGTAGTAGGTCTGGGGTGGAGGTTTTGCTTATCTCATACATTTCCAGGGGATACTGATGCTGCTGGTCTAGGGACCACACTTTTGAGAACCACACCCAGATGGGGACACAGCTCCAGAGTAGCCAGATGGTCTCTAAAAAGTCAAGCTAGAAATTCACGACTTCTGGATTAGACTATAAACTCCTTCAGAAAAAAAAGCAGTTTTTTGCTTCTGTTTTCCCTATTACTATCTGTATTAAGCTAAGCACGGAACAGGCACTTGAAGTATGTGCTCAAAGGTGATAAATTAGGCAGGCAGATGTCAATTAAAGCAGCTACTCTTTCCTTTCCCTTACCACACATCCTTCCCCTCTTGTGCTTCTACCATCTCCATTACTGCCTTCCTATTGACCAAAATTACTGAAACATGATTCACTGTTTTGAATATATGAACATGGAAAAGCTTATACATACGTGTCTGTAAAAATAAAAGATTAAAATGTCTAACCCCTCAAAAGCCTACCAATAAAACTATGGCAACAAATTCTTAGGATCATATTTCTATTGCCCAATAAACAAACAAGTATAAAAGCAAACTGCTGGAGAATGAGCCCGGAGCAACACAAATGTTTATAAAATATTAGAGAAGTGCTAATGCATATTTTCATAATTAAACCAGGGGGACTTGAGAATCTGGGCTCTGTCTGATACAAGCCGTTCATTAAAATTAAAAAGAAAAAAAAGGAAAGGGAGCATAAACACATCGAAATCCAACACAAATCAGTAAGAAGCAGTACACATTTCTAAGGCTAAAAATGCCAAAGAGAAGGCCAGATACCTCTGCTCTTATCTGCCGCATTGAGTCACGGTCCCTCAGAGTTGCAGTGTGGGGGGTCTTGTTCACTGTGTCAAAGTCAATGGTGACACCAAAAGCCACGCCAATCTCATCAGTCCTGGCATAGCGCCTTCCAATTGACCCAGAGGAATCGTCTACTTTGTGAGACACTCCGTGCCTGGTCAGGGCTTCCGCTATCCAAAATAAACAAAGTAAATTAAAAATAAAACAATGGAGTTAAGCCCAGTATTATCTAACTACTGTCTTACAAGCCCAGGAGACTTACAAAAGAGACCAAGACAAGAAAGCAACAAGTTGAGTTGCAAGAGAAAGAAATATCCCTAAAGTTTAATAAATCCCTTGCAGGAATCCAAATCTTCACTCATACCTCCATCTGATATAGCTATAGGGGGAACAAATATGGGACCAAGAGCCAAGGCCAGAAGGTGAGTCCTGACTCCACCACCTCTATTTTTATGGCTCTAAGCAGGTCAATGGACTCTCCCCATTTCCCAACTCTGAAATAAGTGGGATGTGCCAGATGACCACCAGGATTCCTTTCAGGGCTGTGGATTCTGTGGCTATAGATCCACTATGGTTGCTACACTCCACTCAGGTTCCCTCAATGAACTGAGCACCAAGGTCAGTATGAGAAGTAAATAATTTTTAAATCTGACTCTTGGTCCTACCTTGACTCACTCAAATGCCAGAATAAAACATCTGAGCAAGCATATCCTCTCAGAAGTAAGAGTACAGGCTAAAATCATGTACTGTTTATAAAATCATTTATATTCTTTATTCAATCTATATTTTTATTGAAATAAACGATACATTTCCTAAAATTCAGTCTCCTTGATGGTGTTCCCATGGAGTTTAACCCAATTGAATTTGCTTACATAATTCCTTGACAAATGGCATGAACTCCTGGTTTTGGCTCAGTGGGAGGACGGAACATTTGAATGGAGCAACTACAGCAGGAAAACTGAAGAACTGGATGGTTTAAAAAGAAAAAAATCCAAATATGTTAAGTTGTAAATATCTAAATCCTAATATCCCAAACCAAAAGAGGTTAATATTCAGCAAGTGTTCAAGCATAACGTCATTACCAAAATGCCAGAAAACATGACATGAAAAGCAGTATGGCAAAAGAGAAGCAGAACCAGCATCAGAAACACCTGGTTTCAGCTCCGAATTTAGGCCAACTCATGAACTCTTTCTGAACCTTAGTTTCTCCAGCTAAAAAGCAGGTCTCTACCACCTGCTCTGCTTGCTTCACAAGCCCGTTACTAAAAAAGTCAAATAATGTGAAAGCATTCTGAAATCTACTGTATATAAAAGATGGTAATTTTTTGGTTCCACATAAAAGACTTTCTGTGGAGACTACCTAAATATTCAAACAAGTGGCAGTGACCCAAACCAAAGCCCATTCTGTCTTTTAAGAGAGAAACCTATGAACCTTAGTGACCAAGTGAAACAGAAAAGTTTAATTAGCTCACAAACGTACGTCCAAAAGAAATAGTACAAAACAAAAAAAGATGTTCCATATACCTACACCAAAAAGTACAGTCTTCTTAAACTGCCCTGAAATAGTTTCTGAGTAACTCAGAAATCAAAGAAAGCAAAAATAAGGCTGGGCACAGTGGCGCATGCCTGTAATCCCAGCACTTTGGGAGGCTGAGGCAGAAGAATTGCTTGCGCCCAGGAATTCAAGACCAGCTAGGGCAACATGGCAAGACCCCATCTCTACAAAAACTAAAAAATTAGCTGGGCATTGTGAGGCGCACCTGTGGTCCCAGCTACTTGGGAGGCTGAAGCAGGAGGATTGCTTGAGCCCAGAAGTTTGAGGCTGTAGTCAGCTGAGATTGTGCCACTGCACTCCAGCTGAGCAACAAAGCGAAACCAAAAAAAAAAAAGGCGAAAATAAAAATATTCTGTGGAAGGCAAACCAATTTGCCACTTTAGGTTGGAAATGGGAACTGAAGGCAGTTCTTAATACTTGTACAAAAGGTTCACTTGAAGGCAAAACACAGAATAAATTTGTCCCATAAAAATAATGAATGACACAGGTTCCACTTTAGCCTCTCACCCAAAGTTCAATTAACCTTTGTTGCCAAGCAATGAATATCCCACTCTAAGGCAGGCCTGTATTCCACCAATATGGCTGCTCACATCACAGAAGGTTCAGAATTCTATTCCCTTCCTCCATCTTGAGATATTTCTATTTCATATAAGAGAGTAATAGGGACCTGCCTTTATAGAAAAATAATTTTTAAAATTTCACTAGCAATGTTTTTACACCAAATTTATAGGCAAATGGATTGAGGAACTAGGTGCTAATAATTTAAGAAACATTTTTGGCTTCCCACAGCCTAATCAAATTTCTCTTCATGATGGGAATTCATGCAATTCATAAAACACTGTGACTAATTTATTCTTGTTTAGCCCTTATGAAATTTCTATTAAAGCTCTAGTTATATTAATATTGTTAGATTCAAAGGAACAGCTAAAAGATTTTCTAAAACCTTTTTATTACAAAAATAAGCAGACAAAGCTTGAAGCAGACTTGACATCTAAAAAGAACACATGCAGTTATGTTTGTCATCATTTCTCAAAAAGAACCAAGCCTTATGTTTGCGCACCTGGGGCCTAGCCCAGGTTCTTACAATCTGTTGAATGAATAGGGCTGCTCCTTCAAGGTTGGGAAATGAAGATGCAACTTTAGGGCAGAGAGTACCATACTAACTTTATTAGCTATGTATTACAATAGTGTGTCAGACTAAAGTACTGGTGCCAAGAACTCACTAGTTCATTCTTCAAGGTTAAATGTCCTAGAAAGAACCACAGGGTTGATGTCTAACATTACATACACTCAAGCTTTAGAATGGCCAAGTGGATGACGCTGTTTCTTTCAATTAACCTGACATATACAACCTCTCCTTTCTAGCCATTCTTCTGGTTGGCTTTCCTAGTAATGTGCCCAGGAGTGTAACTTCTGCAGGCAGAGGTGAGGTAAAAATGGTGAAGTAAGGCAAGGAGATAAAGAGGAAGAAGGCGAGCAGCAGTGATTCAGAAGCATCAGACCCAAAAGAAAATTTGTGGGAGCTAATGAAGACTTCTTATAAACTTCTATCTTCAGCAATACTTGAATGCTAGGAAAGGCTATACCCCAGATAACTATTATCCCATTTATGATCTGTCAAGTTTTCACAGTGAAATAACCCAGGATTTTTATTTTTTTAAAAAGACACCCAGATCCCTGGGTCTCAGACCTAGTGAATCAGCATCTCTGGAGTAGAACCTAGGAATTCACATCTTTACCCCAGAAGTACCCCAGACAATTTTATGCAGTTTGAGAGGGTTCCCTTTGATACTTTACCAGAGTATAGATACAGCTTAGTGGTCTGGCTAAATTCTATGAGTCATCTCACCCTTCCCAATTTTCTGAAACACAGCATATCCAGAAAGTACCATTCCTTCCATTGACATAATACAGATTGTTCCCCAAAGTAAATAGGTTCAGTCTAAGAATAGAGAGCACCAGGCAACTAAAACAATAGCTTCTACAATAACCTAAAGCTCAAATAAGATAACACAGGAAACTGGTTTGTCTATACATATTAAGCAAAGATGAGTGTTAATAGCACTAGATTATAGTAATAACTAATTGATCATTCTAGAGTCTTATTAATGTACTTCACGATGTAATTCAGAAAATTTTTATTTTCTGACACTATAACAACAGCACACTGTACACGACAACTTACTGTTCTCTGTTCATCTCCTTCTCGTACATGGAATGTATGTTCAAATACCGTATACATGATCCTACCCAGGCCGAAGGAGGGTTCAATTACATTCGGAACAACTTCTTCCACTGCAAAAGAGATAGAAATTCAATAACATTCTCTCAAATACCACATAATGCATTTCAGATTCTCTCTGAACAATTCTCTGGCTGCGGTGGCTCACACCTGTAATCCCAGCATTTTGGGGGGCTGAGGTGGGTGGATCATCTGAGGTCAGGAGTTCGAGACCAGCCTGGCCAACATGGTGAAACCCCGTCTCTACTAAAAATACAAAAATTAGCTGGGTGTGGTGGCGGGTGCCTGTAATCCCAGCTACGCAGGAGGCTGAGGCAGGAGAATCGCTTGAACCCAGGAGGCAGAGGTTGCAGTGAGCCAGGATCACGCCATTGCACTCCAGCCTGGAAAACAAGGGCGAAACTTTGTCTCAAAGAAAAAAAAAAAAAAGAAAAGAAAAAAGAAAAGAAAAAAATTCTTAGCACTAAAAATATCTCTATTCTAGATGGATTTTTATCTCTGCGTATCAGAACAAAGAAACTAGAATATACCTAAAAACTATTTGCTGATGGGAAACATGCCTTTGAAGAGAAAGTTGGAGTGAAAAAATCTTTCACCAAATTCTGTTTATACTGTGTAAAAATGAAACCTGAGTTACCAGAATATTCCTTCACCAGTTGGCAAACTATGAATAGCAGCAGCTACACTTTGTCTCTATTACCTGCCTCAGCTACCCAGAAAGCATAAAAAATCTAAGGCTTTTAATAAGATTTTGCTAGAATTTAAAATCTAACACAGCTGGCAAAATTCACAAAAACGATTCCTACATACAAAAAAGTATTACATGGTTTGTGTTTGTTTAACGTTTTAGCTTGTTATCTTGATAAGAACTTGTTCAGAACCAAATTACTGGCATTGTATCACCAAGGTTCTGGGGTCAGGACGCCCTTAGGGGAGAGTTTGCTCAAAGAACAGCACTCCATCAAAGACATCTTACAGGGGCTCACAGCTCTTCCTGTGGGTAAGACAACACCCGTGGTATACACAGGAAATACACTGATAATTATTACTTATTATGTGGAAAGGAAGAAGCACTGCTAAGCAATGTCCAGGTCTAAGATAACTGGTCATAACCTTGGAGAGTTTATGTTTTTTGGGAAATGAGATCATTGGTACCAAAAACTCACACATGTAGGGGAAAAGAGAGCCTGTTTGTCTATGATAAACAGTAATACTTTAAAAACATGATCAAGGCACGGCCCCCCATCCTTCTGTGGTATCCGAGTAACGGTGATGTGCAGCTCTGAACCAGCTGCCAGGATCATGGCTATAAAGCCCCAGAGCGTGATGGAGAAGCCCCTGCTTACTCCTACCACTGCTCACTGAAGCCTGGCTACAAGACAAGCCAAAAACAAAAGGAAAGCTATGCTCACTCTCTCCACTGGCAGTAGCTTCTCAAACACCCACTACTACTCTGTTTCCAGGAATTTCAATTCAGCCACAAATAAACTTCAGCATCCTTCATACATGCTCCAAATTACTCATTGCCTAATTCACAGAATTTGTTCTACAAAAAAATCATCTTCTTAACTTTTAAAAAAGCATGAAACATCACTGGTCTAAATTACTTTTTTTTTTTTTTTGAGACGGAGTCTTGCACCGTCGCCCAGGCTGGACTGCAATGGCATGATCTCGGCTCACCGCAACCTCCACCTCCCGGGTTCAAGGGATTCTCCTGCCTCAGCCTCCCGAGTAGCTGGGATTACAGGTATGTGCCTCCATGCCTAGCTAATTTTTGTATTTTTAGTAGAGACGGAGTTTCACCATGTTGGCCAGGCTGGTCTCGAACTCCTGACCTCGTGATCTACCCACCTTGGCCTCCCAGAGTGCTGGGATTACAGGCGTGAGCCACTGCACCTGGCCCCTAAATGACTTTTTAACAAGTTATTTTGCCAAAGAAGACAGGGAATGAGGGCCAGGCATGGTCGCTCATGCCTGTAATCCCAGCACTTTGGGACGCAAAGGCGGGTGGACTGCTTGAGCCTAGGAGTTTAAGAGCAGCTTGGGCAACATGGCAAAAACCTCATCTCTACAAAAAATACAAAAATTAGTTGGATATGGTAGCGTGCACCTGTAGTCCCAGCTAACTGGGAGGCTGAGACAGGAGGGAGGAACGCTTTTTCCCAGGAGGCAGAGGTTGTGCCACTGCACTCCAGCCTCGGTGACAGAGCAAGACCCTGTCTCAAACAATAACAAAAGCTTTAAGGAGCAGTGACTTTTTGTTTATTATTTTTACAAATTTACCATATAGTGTTTTCTGGAATCTCTTCACATTGACCATGTCTTTTGTTAACTGAAATGTTTTCCCTTCAGTTTCGATTGTGAATTCCCTACAAAGAAACAAAACACATTTTGTATTAGTTCAAACAGGCACCCCGTGCCTTAATTTAAAGGAATTTTGTAGATTGCTAAATTGTTTTTTATTTTTATAACTTGATCAACTCTCCAGATATAATAAGTGATGTCAAATTTAAATTATTTCATAAGAAACACCAATTAAGTATTAGTCTAACAATGGCACCAAAAAGTACTCTGAGGAGATACACCAAATTTTGACTAGTTTTATAAAATTCCACAAGTGACTTAATGACAAATTCCTTTGGTTTTGAGATCAAGGTAAAACCAAAAACAACTTTTTGAAAATCCAGTTTTAGAATAATAACAACTTTCTCAGAAATTGGCCTGCTGGTAAAAACACAAGGGTTCTCATTACAGTCCCAACAAATTTACAAACGAACCAGCATGCCATCTAACAGAAATAATCTTACAATCCAATACCCACACTATTTTTTGACATTTGTGTTGATGAAGATCAGTTTAAAAGAAGTTTAATGTTTCTGTTTCATATGGCAATATAAAACATCATCCCCCTCAAAATCATGGCTGCCATGTATTTGTGTCCTGAGATATGCCCATTTCGTTTCAGGTTATAAGAATTCATCTTTATAAAGAGCTTCATGTAATACCTGTATTTCAGCTTAGGAGTTATTTCCTCACATTTTGAATATCAATTTGGATTTCTCTTGCCTCCCAAGCAATTCAGTGCTAGGATAGAGAGCCCTCATGTGGTTGTCTCGGAAGCTGGATCGTTGGCATATGTTACAACTGTATTTTGCTAGTTTCCACCTGTGATAATCCCATGCCTCATCTGACTGGTGTTCACTAAATTCTTCCGTTTTTACTATTCTCTCTGAAGTCTGTGTGTGCATGCATTAAAGGTTCCATTACAAACACAGTGTCATATGCATCCTCTCTGTGAGCACCGTCTAAGTGTATCATAGTTAACAGCTATAAAACAGTTGCAATTGGGTCAGGCGTGGTGGCTCACACCTGTAATCCCATCACTTTGGGAGGCCAAGGCAGGTGGATCACCTTAGGTCAGAAGTTCAAGACCAGTCTGGTCAACATGGTGAAACCCCGTCTCTACTAAAAATACAAAAAATTGGCTAGGCGTGGTGGTGCACGAGTCCCAGCTACTCGGGAGGCTGAGGCAGGAGAATTGCTTGAACCTGGGAAGCGGAGGTTGCAGTGAGCTGAGATCACACCACTGCACTCCAGCCTGGGTGACAGAGTGAGACACCATCTCAAAAAAAAAAAAAAGAGTTGCAATTGACAAGGAGACAGCCATTATTTGAGAATAATTAATAAAGCAAACTGTGTTTATGGATAATGTTATTTAACTAGTAATATAACTTAGTTCATTTTAATGGGATTTGATATTGTTTTAGTATAAATAGATGTTAATTGTGGAAGACCAGAAATGTTTTTAAATTTTTCTGAAACAGATATCTTCAACTTGCAAGAGTTCATCTTTGTCCCATCTGTTCTTTGTTCCTTTTCCTCTTTTCCCATCTTCTTGTGGAATATTTTTTCTTATTCTACTTTATCTCCACTACTGGTTTATTAGTTACACCCCTTGGTTTTTTTGTGGTTTTTTTTCCAGGTGATTGCTCTAGAGTTCACTCTATCCATTTTTTAACTTATCATAGTTTATCTTCAAGTAATATTACACCATTTCACATATAATGTATACACCTCACAAGAGTATATTCCCAATTCTTTGCTCCCACCCTTTGTGCTATTGATAGCATACATTTTACTTCCACGTTATAAATCCCATATTATTATTTTTACTTTAAATACTCCATTATCTTTTAAAGAAATTAAGAGATGAGAGAGAAAATGCCATTTCTATTTACCCACATATTTATCATTTCTAGATCTCTCAAATCCTCTGGGTACATCTAAACTTTCATACTTCTGCCTGAAGAAGTGCCTTAAATTCTCATAGTGGAGGTCTGCTGGCAATGCACTTTCAGAGCCCTGGATTGTCTAAAACAGAGGTGTTCAATCTTTGGGCTTCCCTGGGCCACACTAGAAGAACTGTCTTGGACTGCACATAAAATACACTAACACTAATGACAGCTGATGAGCTAAGAAAAAAAAAATTGCAAAAAAACCTCATAATGTTTTTTCAAAGTTTATGAATTTGTGTTGGGCAGCATCAAAAGCCATCCTGGGCCACATGCAGCCTGCGGGCCGCAGGTTGGATAAGCTTGGTCTTAAAGTACTTCCTCTTCACTTTTGAAAGATATTTTTGCTGGATGTAGGAATTTTGTCTTCAAGCACTTTAAAAGATTTCATTCCATTATATTGTGATCTGCGTAGGTTTGGTATGAATTCTAATCATTCTTATCTTCGTTTGCTTTTATGTAATGAGTCTTTTTCCCCACTAGCTGCTTTAAAGGTTCTTCTCTTCATCCCTGGTTTATAGCTATTTGATTCTCATGGGTCTTCATGTGGTCATCTTTGTGTTTATCCTGCTTGGGGCTAAGCTTCTTGAATCTGTAGTTTTACCGTTTTCATCAAATTTGGAAATTTTCCAGCTACTGTATAATATTTTTTCTATACACCCTCTCTAGGACTCTCAATTACACATGCATTAGACTGCCTGATATTGTCGCACTGCACATTTTTTTCCCAGTCTCATTTTTTTCTATGCTTCATTTTGGAGAGTTGCTATGTCTTTAAGTTCAATGACCTTTCTTCTGTAATGTTTAATCTACTGTTAATCCCATCCAGTGACATTTTCATTTGAGATATCGCCTCTAAATGTTTCATGTTGTTTATATATATAAAAACATGTGTTTATATCCATATTACACATATATTTTTCCATTTCTCACCTCACATGTTCATGTTTTCCTTTACACCCTTGAGTACATGAAGCATATTTATAATAAGTGCTTTAACATCCTTATGTATTTACTGCATCATGTTTATTTTTTCTGGGTGTTTCTTTCGACTGACTTTACTCCTCACTTTCCTGCTTTTTCATATATATAATAATTTTTATTGTTTGCTAGATATTGTAAGTTTTACATTGTTCAGTGCTGGATTTTGTTGTATTCCGTTAAAGGCCTTTCTCTATTTTTTTTGTTTTTTTTTTTTCTGAGACGGAGTCTCACTCTGTTGCCCAGGCTGGAGTGCAGTGGCGCGATGGTGGCTCACTGCAAGCTCCGCCTCCCAGGTTCATGCCATTCTCCTGCCTCAGCTTCCTGAGTAGCTGGGACTACAGGTGCCTGCCACCACGCCAGGATAATTTTTTTGTATTTTTAGTAGAGACGGGGTTTCACTGTGTTAGCCAGGATGGTCTCGATCTGTTGATCTCATGATCCGCCCACCTCAGCCTCCCAAAGTGCTGGGATTACAGCCGTGAGCCACCGTGCCCGGCCTTCTCTATTGTTTATATTCACGCTTAAACAATTACAGAGTATTCTAAACCTCCAAAAAGGAGAGAGAAGTGACCTGAGAGATAGTAGATGTAGTTTCTAACCCTTCCTTGGCCTGGCTGGACAAGTCTCTTTGTTTAAGACAGTTACTAGGAAAAAAAAAAAGTTTTTATATTCTATTTCAAATCTTTTTTCAGGCTATAATGCCAAAATCTCAGCAAAGACAGTCCTTCAAATGCAGCCAAGATACAGCACTTACCTGCAAAATATCTTAAGAAGTTAATCTCACCCTAACTTTCAGAACCTGGCAGATGACACAACTGACTGGAGCCCATGGAAGAGTAAACATCTGATATCTTACCCTTTCTCATTCAGCAGCATTTCCATTTCTGTAATGTAGCACTCATCACAAATGGCAAGATACTCCATCACCAGTTTTGCATCCTTCTTATACGCCTTACCAATTGCTCCCTTATTGGGTTCAAACTGAACAACATTGACTGTTTTGTATGAAGTAGTCAAGGAATCCAAAACTACAGCACTGCCTCAGTATTTCAGAAAATGAGCCTGAGAACAATCAATTATCAACTTAAAACCACCCCAGCTCTCTATCAGTTCTCCAGATCCTGTTTATTCTGATTTTAAGGCAAGATGAAACACCTGTCCACAAAATCATTCAGACAAATCTCACCGAAAATTAACACCATCAATAGAAACTTTTCCAGTTACAGTGAGAAAAAAGAGATGTTATCTAATCAGCAATGACCCAACCCATAGCATAAGAACTTCTGATAAGAATTTATTCCTAAAATGCCCAAAACAAGATCTATTTCCTGTCACTGACCTACCCCTAAGAAATCAGCTCATAAATTCAATGCCTAGTAAAAAAACAAAATTTCTATTTTGCTGATTTTCAGACCAAGTGAGCTAAATTATTTCATCTACTATCAAATGGCACTCATCTTTTAATGGAAAAAGCTTTCACCAGGTACCCTTTATTTAAAGAGCATGTAGGTAGGTGCAGGTGTGAAGTGCATTTTGGAAACAGCTGAGAAAAACTATTAACGCTCTGACAGATATTCAGAGCATTTTTCTAAATATGCTTCTTTTAAAGGCCAAACATTGAGTGGGCACACTTCAGACTACAAGTACAGAGAATAGGAAAGGAACAAAGGGATAGGTAAAATAATAGGTTTAAACAAGTGTTACTACAGTGTCTAAAACATCTCCATTTATCCATAGAACAAGGTAAAGACTTGGATTTATTCATTAGCAAGATATTCACATGTGAATCCTGAGTTTTTGGAGTGACCAGAAAGGATATGGGTTCTTTCAGAGGTTTCTCAGCTACAAGTGGGACTTTGGTGGCTCGTGCATGACAGGAGAGGTCATAACAGGAACGATCAGCACATCCAACAATCTCAATCCAACCCTAAAAAGATATAATCAATAAAAATATTACTTACTTATTATTACTTACATTGGGTTCATTCACAAATGCATGCAGATTATAACCCTTTCATATATTCAAGGATAATTCGATTATAAAATCTTCATTCAAATTTTATAAATATTTGAAATGGGAATAGCCTCATATATCAGGCAGGTAATAAGCCTATAAAATATAATTCACACTGATCTGGGCGTGATGGCTCATGCCTGTAATATCGGGAACTTGGGAGGCTGAGGTGGATGGATCACTTGAGGCCAGGAGTTTGAGACCAATCTGGGCAACATAGTGAGACCCCATCAAGGAAAGGAAAGGAATGGAAAGGAAAGGAAAGGAACGGAACGGAACGGAACGGAACGGAAAGGAACGGAACGGAACGGAAAGGAAAGGGAAAAAATATATAATTCACACTGTACACAAAGTAGTCTTCCTTTCTGGATGGATTTATATTGTTACACTGAGTCTGCAGGGTAAACTAATATATTCTGGAATTTAATTATGGAAATTAAATGTGAACCTAGACAAAGCCTGTAAATTTGGTTCAAATTTGTGAACAGGAATCAAATGAATTTGGCAGAAACCACTATTCTTTAGATGAAGTACCTACTGTTCTCACAACTTGATATCAGATGGCTGACTTAACTAACATACTTCAGCTGGCCATAAATGTGGGCATTTGGATTCAATTCACTTTCTTTACTGAACAAAAGAAAACTCAGTATAAGAGTGGGTAAAGTTTAGGTCACACAATAAAATTATATAAGAGCATTATGATCACATTGATGCCAGGTTCCCTTTTTTATAAATATACACATAAGATACTTTTAAAAAGCAAAATTTAAATTATTTTCAAAGAACCTGCAATGAATTGAATGCTTGTGTCCTTGGCAAAATTCGTATATTGAAATCCTAACTCCCAACGTGATGGTATTAGGAGGAGGTGCCTTTGGGAGGTGATTAGGTCATGAGGATGGAGCCCTAATCACTGGAATTTGGGACCCCAGAGAGCTCTCTTGCCCTCTTTCACCGTGTGAGGATACAACAAGTTGGCAGTATGCGACTGAGAATGGGGCCCTCACAAGTATCAGACGATGCTGGCACCCTGATCTTTGACTTCCAGCCTCCAGAACGGTGAGAAATCAATGTCTCTTGTTTATAAGCCACTCTGTATGTGGTGCTTTCTTACAGAAACCCCAACTATGAGAAACTCTTAAGAACCCGTTATTTCCATAAGAACAAGAGTTTGTAAAAAGCTTATTTTGGTAGATATCTAGTTAGTCCTTCTCATGAAGATTCATTTTTTTTTTGCCCTTGATCCAAAGAGTTTGGGGAAATTCAACCATCAAAACTACTAAGCTTGGCCAGACATAGTGGCTCGTGTCTGTAATCCCAGCACTTTGGGAGGCTGGGGTGGGCGGATCACCTGAGGTCAGATGTTCAAGACCAGCCTGGCTAATAACATGGAGAAACCCCGTCTTCACGAAATACAAAAATTAGCCGGGGGCAGTGCCACGCATCTGTAATCCCAGCTACTCGGGAGGCCAAGGCAGGAGAATCGCTTGAACCCAGGAGGCGGAGGCTGCAGTGAGCTGAGAATGCACCACTGCACTCCAGCCTGGGTGACAGAGTGAGACTCTGTAGCAAAAAAAAAAAAAAAAAAAAAGAAAAGAAAAAACTACTAAGCTTTCCAAGCACATGTTATCACATGGGGTGTTTGTAATAAAGCAAGCAAACATAAAACTCATATGAGCTCAGAAACTCCAACACAAAACAACAACAAAAGGAATTAAAGAACAAAGCCTAAAAACAGGTAACCTGGCAATCTGACATTCCCTATACATGTCGACTGGTAAGTATACTTACGTTCTTAATCATATAGTTTGGTGGTTGTAATTTACTACAGATGTCAACTAACATTTATGTACTAAAAGGTAAAATTACAAAAACTCGCCTGAGAATAACAACGTTGGGATAGTGGTTACTTCTCTGGACAGAAATAGAACTGGTGTGGCATTAACTGCAATGGTAACTTTTTTTATTAAAAAAATATATAAAGCACACAAAAAGTATTAAACTCTCTAAGGGAGTTCTCTCCTCTCCTTAAGAGCCTCTGGGACTCTGGAGCTTCTTGTTTCATTTAGCCCTGTTTTCCAGTGACTTTCCATTTTCTGATCCCCAACCCTCACAGGGGCACTCAGATAAGGACTAGCAGGCATACAGTGGGGTTTATAAAGCAGTACAGCCTAACTGTTAAGAGCATGAGCCTGGCTTCAGACAGCCAGGTTTATATCCCAGCCTCACCACTCACTGGCTGTGAGACTTAAGCAAATCACTTAACTGAGACAGCAAGAACAACATCTGGTTTAATCTGAAATTAGAGTCAGAGCAAACTAAGAGAAGGAGCTGGGTATGAAACAAAAAGAAAAGAAATAATCTTTTCTCATACAAAAGGAAAAACATTTTATTGGTTTGATCTGAAAATAAAAAGAAGTCCCAGAAAATCTAAAAAGTGTAAAGAAATTAATGATCACCCATAATCCTAAGAATAATTACTATTATCATTTTGACATATGTCAAGCAAGCTTGCTTAGAAAATCCTAACAGATTACAGTCATTCTTTCTAATTCCACAAGGGAAAAAGAATATATTAAAAACAACATCATTAATAGCCATTTATAAACATATGCATATTATTATGCATTTATGCATGTGTGTGTTAGAATACATAGAAAAATCATCTAGAGAAGGCAGACATACCCAAGACCATGGAGCTAAGCATGATCTTTTTTTGTTTGTTTGAGACAGGGCCTCACTCTGTCGCCCAGGCTTGAGTTCAGTGGTGCAATCATGGCTCACTATAGCCTCAACTTCCCGGGCTCATGTGATCTTACCACCTCAGCCTCCCAAGCAGCTGAAACTACAGGGACGTGCTATCACACCTGGCTAATTTTTGTATTTTTTGTAGAGACAGGGTCTTGCTATGTTGCCCAGGCTGGTCTCAAATTTCTGAGCTCAAGCAATCCTCCCATCTCGGCCTCCCAAAGTGCTAGGATTACAAGCATGAGCCACCACACCCAGCCAATTTGGACATTTTTTAAAAGCTGTAAAAAACAACAAAGTTATGTGACAGAGACTCATAAAACTAAAAATATTTACCATCTGGTCCTTTATAGAAAATGTTTGCTCAATATAGAGAAGAGACATAAAACACCTGGGGAGAGGCATACAACTGGAAGTTTAATTTTCTACCTAATATTTTTCAGAATTATTTTTTCCTTTTTGTTTTAAAAAAAAGTAGTCATTACTTTTTTAAATATGACTAATTTTGATTTTTAATTTTTAAAAATCCATAAAAAGAAAGCCATTTTAAAAAGTAAAAACTAAACCAAGGGTATACTGGAACCAATGACCCTGGACTAAAGTCTCTTTCTATGTAGGCAAGGAAGCCTCTCTAACACCCAATAAGGGAAATGCCAAAAGACTCTCAGCCTTGTTTTAGATGCCACATTTCGTCCTGCCACCAATATAGACAGCATCTCCTATATGCAAATGCCTTTCATCCCTCAGCCTCAGTACTGATGTTCATGTTTGGTGGTGGAGGCTGGAGGGGTGACAGGGCACAGGGGCAGGAGGGTACCTGGAGATAGTCTGTGAATTTTGAGTTAAATACATAACATTTGAGAAAGGTAGTTCTTAAGCAAGAGATCAGAATCAACTAGTATATTCCTCAAAGCTACCACATAGCTCACTGAGCTAAGAGCACTGTGACTTTCTTTACTCAACCTCTCCACCATTTCCAATGTTTGCTGGGACTCTTCCCAGGAAGGAGAGGCCAATGTGTCTTAGATCCACTACAGGATATTGCCGGTAATGCTGCCAATACACTGTACAGCAGTGTACACATCAGCACTGTCCCATCATCAACTAACTCTCTCTCTCAGCTATCTAAGACTAAAACGGGCTCCTTAGGACACTTATAAAAAAGGCAGGAGGCAACTGCTTTTTCCGTTTTCTCAGGAAAAGATCTCTTTTCTTTTCCCTTTGTTCCTCTGTGACATAAAGTGCACAAAAATCCATTTTGATACCTGTGCTCCTAAGTTAACAATGTGAAAATCACATGGTAAACAGCACTCCACTTACGTAGGATGTTTTGGATTCTGCATCCCAACAGTCACAGGCATAATGGGCCATCTCATTCTCCATGTGCTGCCGGAAGCGGAGTTTATCTGGAGATATTCCAACCTTCGTGAGGTAGAGGTAGATGCGGCCAATGAAATAGCCTAATACTGTGTTATTAATCACACCCTAAATCAACCAATAAGCAAGCAAGCATGGAGGAAGAAAAGAAAACACACATTAATACTCTTCAAAGCCAAGATATCAGTTTCCATTGACTCCTTCTACTGAAAAATATTTGAAACCCAACGCAAACTATTTTATCTTGCTTGCAGAACAATTTCAAATACTCAGAATGAGATCTTGGTTATTTTTTAAGGGGTTAATATCAAGATGATGATAATGGAGTTATTCAAAATCTGTCCAACATACTTACTGGGTCAGCAAAAATTCAGCACATTACCTCATACCTTCTAAATCTACAGTGCTAAAAACAATATTCATAATTGACACTAAAGAATGGCAAAGACATTCCCTTCTGAATTAACCAAAGTAATGAGACATGTTGAGGGGCTTTTAATGTATCCTTACCCACTGAAATTTGTGAACCCCATAGAGTACACGTAATCATTTTAGTGTTTGCAAGGACCTTAGAAAACATCTAGCCCCATCTCCATACACTGCAGAGGTCTTCTCGGCAAAGTGGCTGACAAGCTATCGTCCAACCTTGCCAGGAGTATTTTCAGGGCCAGGAAGCTCACCGCTCCCTCAGGCAACTCACTCCACTAGTGGACAGCAGCTACTGTTGGCAAGTTTTCACGCACTCACTTCTCCAGGCAAATATTTACAAAGTGCCTATATGCAAGGCCTTATTCCGCTGCTATGGGTAATAGAGAAGAGTCTGAAACCAAGATGGCTTGCTTTCTGTGGGTCCAATTCTGTCTCCCCCAAAGTAGTACATACTGTTGAGAGTTAAATTGGTGAGGCACAATGCAAACCAAGATCTATTTTCCAAGTGCTATGCTAAACATTTTTTTCCCCCAAGGCCCACAAATTGAGATGTTCAGGTGATTTTTCTCTTACTATAATAATATTGTATAATAAATTCTGTACAAAATCAAGTACTGTATAAAAAGCAAATGACTGCCAAAATAAAATATTTTGTCACCCAGAACACATAGAATTTGCTAATTGCTGCAAACCCTGAACAGGCACAATCTAAGTTAAGTTACCTCCAGAATCCTACCTGTTCAACAGCATCTCCCAGGCGCATTTTCCGAGCAGACTGTCCGCTGACCTGGGCTTTTGCTGAATACAAATAAAGGTGAAGGTCTGCCACATTCTGGAACTTGGGGTGGTCTTTCTCACTGGGATCTACAAAGTGCTCAATTTCTGCCATTGTGAATTCTCTGAAAGCAAAAACATAAGCGATAAATCTGCATATTTAACTACAAAAAACAAACAAACAAAAAACAATAAGGCCCCTATTTTCAACTGCATTCTAGTGATAAAGGCTCCATACTATAGTAGTCTTTTTCACTAAACAGAAAGTTGGTTCCCTAAGGGAATGGCCAAAAAAACTTTGAATTAAATTTGTCTGGGTAGTTGTTATTTTTATTTTTTTGATGTATTATATTTCTACAAATTTATGGGGTACATGTGAAGGTTATTTTTAAACACATTAATGAAAATTTTATTACTCACTATTTAAAATAAACACGATCTAACTTCTCTGAAGTATTAATTCCTTCCCTCCAGCTACATCCAAGATTATAACTGAAAATAACTTGTTAAAGGCAGATTAATACAGTTTTTTAAATTAGGAAAACATACGCAAATATCACATGCAAAATAAGAAATAAGATATTGAATAGTGACATCCAGATAAAATGGTTTTCCTTAAAGCATTAGCAAGTCTTTATAAGTATACACTAAATGAAGTTCTTCATCCCATTTTAAAGAATGGGAAATTAAAAGTGAAATGAAATGGTTCTTTAGCTTTCATAGCAGTTTGATTTCTTCTTTTTTACTGCTACAAAAAAGTAAATGACTGATAATGGCATCATACAGCTGGTTTCTTTGGAGTAAGAGCTTCTTAAATAAAGTGTTATTCAAGGCAAAGGACATAAGGCATGAATTGAACAAGCTAACATCAAGCTAATTACCTAACGATGAAGCGCACATAGTAATGGTTTCCCGAAGAGATTTCTCTGAATGCAATTTAGTAGCTATTTGAAGGAAAGTGTTTCAAGTTAATTTTATCAGTCAAAATCAATCTCTCTTCTTTTAAGAAAAATCACATTTTCTGGTGTACTTCCATGATCATCTCAGATGTTTTACAAGTAATGTAAAATTGCTCAAATGGATCCTAAAAATACATGAAACACACTGCAAAAGAGGTTTAATTTTTTAAATTTTATTTTTTAATAGTGTCTCTTATTTGGTCCTATAGCACCTATGTTTTAGTTGTCTTTCAACAATTAGGAAACATCTTCTGCACCCATATAAATGTGAGCAAAACAAACATGGTGTTTGTCCTCACATAGCTTATAATTGGGCTGACAGCAACTGAACATCTACAATGCGGGACAGGATAAATTACGGGCCCTGCCTAGAATCTCCAAAATGCTGCTGCCAAAGTCTTTCCATCTGTTCCGTCACAAATCTCAGCACAGTGTCTATAGTTAATGATTCACTGTATACCTGAAATCCGCTCAAAGAGTAGATGTTAAGTAGATCTCGCCACTAAAAAAAAAAAAAGTAACTATGTGAGGTGATAATTGTTAATTAGCTTGACTGTGGTAATCATTTCACAATGTACAAGCATATCAAAGCACCACACTGTGTGACTTGAAATCATACAAATCATACAAAATTTACTCATCAATAATCTCAGCTCTCATAGATAGGAGGCAGGAATCATCAGAATTCTGAGTAACTGTATCTGAGTTCAGAGACTGTACCTGAAACTGCAGAGAACTAAAATACACACAAGCTAGGAAGACAGACAAGTCTATCAAAATAAAATAAAATTTTAGAAAATCTTCGTATGAACAATCTAATACCCCTAAACTAACAAAAAGAAATACAGCTATGCAAAGATTAATCACCAGAGAACTCTGCCATCAAGAAGAATCGGAACACTAAATAAACCAATCCTAGTCCTACCATGGAACAAAAGCCAGGAGGATGCTGACTCATGAAAAAATCAGTGGACTTCTGGTCAGGAACTTGAAAGGGACATAACAAAACTAGCCAGAATTCAGACACAACACTTTGAAGTGAAAATGACCAAAGAATCCACTGTTGAGAAGCCCCAGAGCCTTTCTACCAGTTAACCCCTGGGATCACTCCCAAGTTCCAAGCTGGTTTCCCTACTCACCACTTTTTTACTGCACAGGCCCCAGACACTGCCTTACTTCTCAGTCCTTCTCAATAATCTTCCCCTAGCTATTCTGTGTAAACCCTCTTCGTAACACTGGCTTTAGACAAGGTCAGTCTTACACAGCTTCCTCAGTTTGGGAAGGCATGCTTGCTAGGTAACGAAACGGTCAAAAACAAAAAAAAAAAACAAAAACACTCAGACACTAGGAAATAAAACAAAGACTCAAATCTGACAAATTTTTCATTGCTATCATACCTGCCTAAAGTTTCTGATGACCTCCTCTTTTTACATGAAAGCCCAGAGGGGTCCTTCCCCCAACTTTCTCTAAGTTGTGCACATTCTTTCCTCTGTAAGTCCCTCCTTCCTAAACCGTAAACCTGAAGGGCCTAGAGACACAGTTGGCGCAGAACGTAGGCATCTTCTCCCCGATGGCATCATGGGAACTAACAAGATGAGGCAGGTGCTGTGGATGCTTTAATCCAGAGTCAGTGACTGGGCTATGTTATGACTCAAGTCTGTAATTACAGTGAGTAAGAAGAGAAGACAGGAAACGGGTGGGCGCTGGGGCTGGGAAAACACTTTGGGGCCTTAGAAAGTTATGTTTAGCTACACCTTGTATTTTATATGGAATGTATTACTCTAAGAGATGATACCAGGAATAACATGTATAGAAATCACAAAAAACTTAAGTCATAAACAGCTAGGTCATAATAAATTTCTAAAGAAATGTGGAACTCACCAGCCCCAATATGCCTTCCCACACATCCCTGGATAGATCAGACAAAAGTAGGCTATTTGAATAGAGGCAAGTGAGTGAACATGAGTGATGAGGGTAAGCTTGCCTGCTGGCCTTTCTGTCATATAGGCCCCCCAAATACCTGGACGGAGGTTGTGTCCAGAACTCCAGTTGGTTACTGATACATTCTCACCCCAACTTCAGCAATGTTGTCTACCCTAGATACCTAGAACAATCCTCCTGACACAACTTTCACCCTACCCCCACCCGACCCCACCCCACACTTTTATACACCTCACCATTGCCAGTATTGCCTTGGTTTAGACAATCAAGATATCACCATCCTCGAAATATATGATGAACAAGGAAAAAGGTAATTTTGGAGCAAGTGAGACTCTTAAGATATTCTCCACCCTCCTTCCTTGCCCTTCAAGTTCACTTTTGTCACTCAAAACTGCCTGTCATCCTGGAGATTACATTTAGAGATTCCAAATGTAAAACATGATTTTTGGAGAAGACAAAAATAAATTCATAATCAGGATTATGAAGCAGAATTGTTTCAAAACAGCAAGCTTTCATTTTCAATGCAATGCCAAGGTCATTCACTAATTTGTAAGAGTAACCTGAGCAGTACCTGACTCTGATCAGTCCAGATCGAGGGGAGATCTCATTTCTAAAAGAATTTCCAATCTGGGCAGCAGCAAAAGGCAACTTTCCTTGGTTGAACTCCAAAAGTCGTTTGAAATTCAAGAAAATCCCCTGTGCAGTTTCTGGTCTCAAGTACCTATAAATTTAAGTCAGTCAGTCTGTTACAAAGAAAGAAATTATGTTTTCCAACAATCCTGAAATTCTAGATACAAATCCTAAAAGTCCTAAATATACCATTTTCACAACAAAGTTGTACAGGCCCTAAAATGAAGTTTTAGAAATATTTTCCTCCGTAGCAAACATTTTCATAGCAAGTATTAGAAAATGTATTAAGTAATTAGTGTGGCAATACTACTTTGGCAATGCCATTTCATTTAATTACACCAGTGAGTCAAAACCCCACTTCTCAAAAAGCAGAAATAAAAATTAATTTAAAAACACCACCTCAGGTCAGGCGCAGTCACTCACACCTGTAATCCCAGCACTTTGGGAGGCTGAGGTGGGCGGATCACCTGAGGTCGGGAGTTCGAGATCAGCCTGACCAACATGGAGAAACCCTGTCTCTACTAAAAATACAAAATTAGCCAGGTGTGGTGGCACATGCCTGTAATCCCAGCTACTCAGGAGGCTGAGGCAGGAGAATCGCTTGAACCTGGGAGGCAGAGGTTGCAGTGAGCCGAGATCACGCCATTGCACTCCAGCCTGGGCAACAAGAGCGAAACTCCATCTTGAAACAAACAAACAAACAAACAAACAAAAAACACCACCTCTCCCATAGTGCCCCTTAAACCCCTGATGTCTTCTAAGTCATCATGTACGTGGAGGCAGATGACAATCTTAGGTCCTTTGGAAAATAATACCCATGCCTATGTTTAGCCCTGTTAACCCACATATTAAAACTTAACTGAGGTGCTAAAAAGAAATCAGTATGGGCTCACATTTAACATCAGCACTCACTTATCACTAACTATCACCTCACCAAGCCAGGTAATTTTCAATGTTTTTCAGATCATTTTATTCTCTGCAGTATTTTATATTTTCAACCACAGGCTTCCACATTTCTCTGTATTTTAAAGATATAGTCAAGCAAATACACTATTACAGCCACTGCCCTCTCAATTTCCTAGGAAATATTCTGTGCAAAACACCCACGAAGGAAGCGTTCCCAATGGCCTACTTCAAAATAAGTATTTTACTAAAATAACTTTAAAACCAAGGGGTAAAAACCCTAAAATTGTACCCTCTTCTTACTTAACAGACCAACTCTTTTGATTTTTATGGCTCTTTCCAGATTTCATCCAAATGTAAGTAAAGTTTATACGTATATTTACAGTTAGTATGTATAAAATTATGTATTACTCATTTTATACTTCCCATTTTCTAAATAATGGCACAAATTTCTCACATTTAATAGTGGCAGAATATTATCCTAAACTAATCCACTTTACCATAATTTGTTTAACCACTCTCAAATTACTGAATAGGTTATTTCTACTTTTAATTTATATACTTCTTCTAAGTATAATTTCCTTTCCTTCTGAATTATTTCCTTAGATTAATTCCCAGAAATGGAATGTCTGGGTCACACGTTATGTCTCATTTTATGACTCTCTGTACATACGGCCAAAATGAAAGGCTTGCTGCTGGCCTCTTTCCATGAAACATTCCAAATCAACCTGTCTCATTAGAATAATTAACTGTGACACATTTTGTCACAATTAATTTTTCTTATTCTTCATTCCGTACTCTGGGAAACACGATCTATCTAGCTCATGTAGCAAAAACTTACTCTCTTACCCTATCATAAGAAAAATATCTAAAGCTATGAAATGGAACATTGGCTAAGTCTGTTAAACAGTGGACAAGGAATCAGAAGATAAAGATTCCAATTCTGAATCATACTGTAAACTAACCAGATATTCTTTATCCATGAAAACCACATCTTTCAAATCAACAGGCTATACCTATGCTGTCCAATATGGTAGGCCACCAGTCACATGTCTATTTAAATTCCAATTAAGATGAAATAAATTGTAAAATTCAGTGCCTCCGAAGAACTGGACCCATTATGAGTGCTCAAGAGCCAAATGTGCTGGTAGCTAATCATACTGGACAACACAGATTACAGAACATTTCCATCACTGCAGAAAGTTCCATTGGACAGTGGCATGCTAAACTAAATGGTTTCTAAAATATCCTTCAGCAATAAGTTCAATGGCTTTTAAAACCATTCTTCAACTGTCCCTTCTACCCTATGCAGCTGTAACTAGAAGATACAGTGATCAGAGACTTTATATCTATTTTATGGAAAAAAAATACATATATATCAAAAAAGAAATTATATTCAGAAAGAATTTTTTAAGACTTATTTCTGCCATTATTTCTCCATAATACATTCATCTGTACTTCTGTATATCACTTTTTAAAAATTTTTCCTTCATAACATTGATATTTGCCTTTTAATATAAGCAATTTTAAAAACTTCATTACATAAACAGGTAAACAATAAGTGATACATACCCAGGCATGTTTCCTCCAGGCCCAATGAATGTCTTGAACATTAAGTTAAAAGATACTGGAGGGGATAGATCATTTCCAGTAATGGGAGATTTTACATTATAGTTCACAAAAAGATCTGCAAGTTCTTGCTGTCCATAGTTATCAAGCTAAAGGACATATAAAGAAAATAGTGTAAAAGACAGAGAAAACAAGGCATAAGATATAAAGTATTATATATATAACCCTAGCCATCCACTGTTACAACTCACACAAAATTCAGGAACATCACAATTAACCTAACCTTCAGGACACCCACATTAAAACCATAACCAATTTATACACTTTCCGTTTATCAAGAGAGAAAAAAAGTATCTTTCTGGGACCTAAAACTCATATAGTCACTGTTTCAAAGTGAAAGATAAAGCAAAATACCTCTTACTCAATTATAACAGTTATTAGTTGGCAAGAATCTGAAATTACCTAAATAAGTTTTCAAAGCTGAATTTTACTATTCTGAACACATTTAAGGTGCATTTCTGCATTTCTCTGTATTTTAAAGATCCAGTCAAGCAAATATACTATTAATAGCCACCACCCTCTCCTCAATGGAGTAATTAAATGTGCATTGAACTTTCCTTTCCCATTAGATATTAAGCGCCTAGAAGACAGAAGCTGTATCTTATTCACCTCAGCATTTTCCAGTGTATTGCACATTCTATACATTGATCATCAATGCCAAATCCTGTAAAATGATGTATGCCCTCCAATTTAAGAATTTCAAGTGACTATGACAAACCATCTAATAGTATGCAATATTTAAAACTTAAAAGTCTCCTAACAGAAATAAAATAATTCAATAAATCAATTAATGGCCCTAAGAACTGAAGCTTTGAGTTCAGAAAGACCTGGGCGTATCTCCCAACTGTACATCACTTATGGGTTGTGTGACTAAAGATTAAGTTCTTACCTAACCTCTCTTAAGAACAGGGGAGAACAGCTTCTACCTTGCTATGTAGGAATATTATGAAGATTAAACAAAACATGTAAAGTACTTAGCACAGGCAGGACCTGGTACATAATACCTACTCAATAAAGAGCAATTATATTTGCTACCCTCATAAATCCAATGGTATTTCCACTCCATAACCCACTCACACTAACTAAATGTTCCAGATTTGAATGTGCAATTTAAAATATTAAGCCTTCTAGACTCTATTTCTACAGAATTTCTAGGAGGAATCCACAAAACAACATTATACAATTACCCAAGAGGCTAGATCAATGAGGAAACTGTTGCAGTGAACTTCAAGACATGAGTATCATAAATATAAGCTGGTCCTACTACAGCAGAAAGTTAAAGAGCCTGAGGAACATCTATTTCCCAGGTAATTCAAGAATATATAGTGTTTTCCAATAAAGGCATAATTTAAAAAGAAATCAGGAGGAAAAAGATTCCGCCAATACAGATAGAAATCAAAACCCCTGGGAAAGGGAATCTGGCAATATCTAACACTATTACATTTGTATTTATCCTTTGACCCAGCAATCCCATTTCTAGGCATCTATCCCAAAGACACAATAGCAAAAACATGAAAAGATATAAGCACAAGATTATTCAATGCAGCACTATCTGTAATGTTAAAAATGGGAAATAACCTAAATGTCCAGCAGTAGACAACTGGTTATATAAAATATATCCACACAATGCCGATTATGTAGCTATAAAATGGAAGGAGGCAATCTCTATATACTATGAGGGACCAATCTCTGAAATATTTTGTTATGTGAAGAAAACCACAATGGAGAAAAGTGTGTATGGAATGCAACCATTTATCTAGAAAGGAGGGCATACAAATATCTATATGTCTTTGTTTATATTCTATTTTTTTTAAAAAAGAAGTTAAGTTAAAAACTGCTCAGGAAGCAGGGAAGTGGAAGGAGGGAAGGTAAAGGGAAGAGAAAGATAGCAGACTACTTAAATATACCTTGTTTTTTAGATTTGCCTTTGGAGGTATAAAAAATGCTTTATATGATTATGAAACAAATTTTAAATTTAATTTTATTATACTTTAAGTTCTAGGGTACACATGCACAACGTGCAGGTTTGATACATAGGTATACATGTGCCATGTTGGTTTGCCGCACCCATCAACTCGTCATTTACATTAGGTAGCTATCCCTCCCCCAGCCTCCCACCCCCCGACAGGCCCAGGTGTATGATGTTCCCCACCCTGTGTCCAAGTGTTCTCATTGTTCAATTCCCACCTATGAGTGAGAACATGCAGTGTTTGGTTTTCTGTCCTTGTCAGAGTTTGCTGAGAATGATTGTTTCCAGCTTTATCCATGTCCCTACAAAGGACATGGGCTCATCCTTTTTTATGGCTGCATAGTATTCCATGGTATATATGTACCACATTTTCTTAATCCAGTCTATCACTGATGGACATTTGGGTTGGTTCCAAGTCTTTGCTATTGTGCTATATGATTATAGAACAAATTTTTAAAAATGAAACCCTGAATACTGAAAATATATGGACTAACTGCATATCTAGCTGATGACATAACCACACAGACAGAATGACTCCAAGTGACTTTAAATACAGTTATCAGACTGTAAGACTACACACTGCTGGCATATCCCTAAAGAAAAGAACAATAAAAGTGTTTTTAACTGTTTTCAACATTCATATTGCTGATGGTGGTGTTGGTATTGTCATTCTGAGACTGTTAATGTATACAGTGGGAGATAAGGCATGTCAATCATTATGTTTTGTTGCTGAGAACTGGGATTTTTGGTGAGGGTAAAGGAGAGAGACTTAAGATTAATATAGTAAAAACCCCATAAACCTAATTTTAAGTAAACTATTAAGTATCTATATTAACTCATGAAAAGTTTATCTTTTAAAATATCAATGTCCTAGCTCAGATCACTGACAAGGTCTATAATTAGTGATCAGTATTATCCCCACTAATAAGTACCAGGGCTCCTTGGAGAAATGTCTGATTCCAAGTCCGGGACAGGAAATGTACAAGATGAGATGGCAATATCTTGTCATATTAAACGAAGTTTTCAGAGACTACTAGGGCTGTGTCAAAAGGACTCAGCAGAGAACTCCTAGTCACCAAAGACTGGACAATTTAACCATCAATAAGATAACTGCAACTGAATGAATATCAAATATTTGAATCTAAAGTTCACAACAGTAGGAGGAAAAAAGGAAAAGGCAGGCAGGAACTCATGCATTTCTGAAGGATGTTAGGGAACCAACCAATGGAAAACAGGTTTAAAAAGACAAGGGGTGGGAGAATGGATGAAGCACTTATTCTCACTTTTCTTTACAAATGGTGTCTCAGATAAATCAAATAGTTGATAGAAAAAGTTTTTTCACATAGAAATAGTCTAGCTAAAAAAAAAAAAAAAAAACCAGAATGACAAAAATCACCATTTTGAAACCCCCTCATCAGTTAATGCATCTAAACAATGGACATCAATGGCCACAGCCCACAGTAGAGCTAACCAGGTACTATGTACCTCTGGACAGAAGTCCATAACACCACATAACCAAATGTCTTGCCAAAAATACCTGGTCAAGCCTCTAAATCTAATACAGAAAAAGATGAACATGTGTAACCTCACTACAGTAACATAATTAGCCAAATCCAGACAGTAGAGAACAGTAAGGAACAAATGACTCAGCTTCTTGAAAAACATTTTAATGAAAATGCGGGGGAAAAAGGGAATGAAGGAAGGCCATACAGATTGGAAGAGATTTAAGAAACATATCAACCTATCACAAGTATAGACTTTATCTGGATCCCAATTCAAATTTTAAAAACTGGAAACATTTAAGACAGCCTAGAAAACATGAACACTGATTAAATATTTGATGATATTAAATTATTAACATTTCCCAAGGTAAGAGGATTGAAAAGGATTTTTTAAATCCTTTAAAAATCCTTTATTTTTAAAGGATTTTTCTCTTTTACAGATAGATAATGAAAAATTTACAGGTATAATAAAATAATGACTGAGATCTGCTTCAAAAAAATTCAGGCTGGGCACCATGGCTCACATCTGTAATCCTAGCACTTTGGGAGGCCCAGACAGGAGGACTGCTTGAGCTCAGGAGGTCATGGCTGCAGTGAGCCATGTTCGTGCCCCTGCACTCCAGCCTGGGCTACAGAGTGGGACTCTGTCCCCACCCTACCACACACAAAAAATTAGGGGAAAGAAGTCAGGCAAGTGAGAGGGGAATAGATACAGAAAAATCTAACAGTGAAGCAGGGTGATAGGTACATAATTATTTATTATGTTTTTATTTAACACATAAAATTTTGTACGTTTTGAATTTTTCATAAACAAGTTAAAAATGATTTTTAAAACTGGAACATCCAGAGATGGGCCACAAAAACTGGCAGAGAAAAGAAACAAAAGAATTCGTTCTGAGCTGTTAAATCCACATAATAGGAGTAGAGGTCTTCCTACCACAGAAGGTGAATCAGGGCCTTTTAAACAAACAATCATGCTTCATAAAGCTGAAAAGGAGTCAGACACTAAGGTGCAGAAAACGCTACTCTGTGCTTAAGCAACCGATGGGCTTTCAGCCAGTGAATCCACCAGGGCCATTTCTGAGTGCCATACCATTTCCCATGGGTCCCTTACTTTTCATTGAAGATTATATTGACAGCTGTACATGTATGTATCTGATATGGCAAGTCAAAAAACAAATTGCTCTCCTAGAACACAGATCTGAAATAAAAGAGAAGGCCAATGCTCAAACAATAAATTGACTTGTCAAATCAACTAGTTACTTCCCAACTCTGACAATGTACTTGGAAATGAATGATACTGTTAAGATCAAAAACATATATACACAAAACCTCAGTAAATCTAAAATTCTGAATGGAAAATTTTAGGGATACTTAGAGGCATTTTCCATTTTTTCTAATAAAGGGCATGCCTTTGGAAAAGAAAATGAGATGAACGTGGGGCTTCAACAGTATCAAAATATAAGAAATAATTTTCTAAATCATGAGTAACTGTACTAAAACAATAAGCTTCAAGCAAGGGATAAAATTATACTCCACAAGGATCAAAATAAATCAGCAGATGATTCAACAGCCAAATTAAGAAAGTTTTCAATGTAAATGAAGAAGGAGAAATTATTTTAGCTATGTTGGAAAGTTAACTATCACAGAGAAAAAAAAGCATGCTTAAAAAAAAAATTAGGACAACAGTGGAAAAGTATCCAGTAATTCCCATGACAAAAAAACAACAAATTAGGGAGTTCTATATTCAGGCAGAGAGAGAGAGAGAGAGAGATCGGTATAAAGAAAATAGGTATAATCACAGTACTGGTTTTTTGTTTTTTGCCCAAGGAAGTAAATAAAATTTAAGAGGTGAGCCTCAGTAGACCTCATGACTAAACATGGTGTTGGAGAAATGTACTTTGCCTAAATGGAATAGCCGATAGATGAGGTGAGACACCAGCTATATATATATATGTGAGCACATGCATCCTCCCAGGGAGACGTGCAGTTTTGATCATATTCTTAGGGTGGTCTGTGACCCAAAAAAAGGATAAGAACTACTTCTAATATAGAAAGTATTCCTGCAATTGGTAAAAGGTCAAAATAAATTATCTCTGTGGTCTCTTTTTTGTCTTCTCTAAAATTTGTCAGCTTAAATATTATACAAATTATAAAACTTTAGGCCTACAGGCAAACTGAGAAAAGCAAGGACAGAAAAGTCGGGACCTGCTCATGAGGTTCTAAGAATAATAGCACAAAATCAGGGTCCAAGCAGAGGCAGATCAAGTAGCCAGTGATTTCGGGGTCATTATCTGCCCCGAAATCTCCACACCAGTGCTGAATACTACCCATCATCAGTCACTCCTGTGGTTTTAGCTATTAAATCCAGAAAAGTAGTTTCCAAGGTCAGACAAATTTAATGCCTACTTACACTGACCTGTTAGTTTTGACTGAAATAAAGGGTTAGTCGCAAAAGAGAGAAGAAAATAAAAACGCAAAAAAAGAGATGCTATAAAGGACAGAATTAACCTCTGCTTCGTTACAATGTGGCCAGGGTCAGCATAATGGGAAATGCAACAGTCATTAAACACTGAAAGAAGGACAGCGACCACCTAGGTTACTCTGATAACATCTCTAGAGTACTCACCTGGGCCAAAACACTTTCCATCTCTGATTTCTTTTCGACAGAACACTTCTTATCAGACATCAATTTCTGTAAATGAGCTGGAAGAACAGTGTTGACATATGTCAATCAACGGGAAAAAGGACAATGCACTTTTCAGTTTCAATGCTAGACAATTAAAAAGTAACTCCAAGGATAAAGTTCTTAATTTACATGAATCCTATGGTTGATTTTACAGCAGCAGTCATGGTATTGTCTTGATTCATTTGCTAATTAGAAAAATTATCTGTATGTAACTAATTATCTACATATAACTTTTTTAAAAACAAGGGATTTGATCTATATACTTAAGATCTGTGCACTTTACTCTTTGAATGTTATGCCTCAATAATAAATTTAATGAAAAACATCTGAGAGAAAGTTTAAACCTTTTATTTTGATCAATTCTACCTGAAAGAGATGAAGAACCTCACCTTTTAATAGATGGTCAGCACGAAAACATTCTCCATTTTTTACATCTTTCACCATGAAGTCAGCAAATTTGTCTACATGGCCAGAGGTCCTAAATTAACAAACACCAACCCAATTTGTCATTCTTATACAAATTACACATAGATATTACCTTATAAGATAATTCCCCATCAATGTTTATATCTGTATATCTCAAAGATGGAAGCTCCCATATCTACAGTAATGATGTATCCATGACAGATAGTAATGTATGCCAGAGAAAATTCTTCCTCAAATCTATTTCTCACCCTCTCCCACATTCTTCCTTCCCATAAGAAAAAGGATGTTAACTAGACAATAAAAAGACAATTCTTTTCTACAAGTTGTCATAAAGTCTGTACTGTTCTTCAGGATCAATTAATCCACGCCTATGCCATTATTATTAGTGATCTAAGCAAAGGCCAAAATCATTGGGAATTTGACTAGTTAAGAATTCATGGCAGCTCAGTATAGACACTGAACCTTAAGGAAAGTGTTTTCTGCCACTGAAACCTGTACTGACATTGGTATTATCTCTACAAAGTTCCTATTGGTGGAACAAGTAGCTAAAATGATAGGTAGTCCTGATCTTATAGAGCCATCATTCAGAATTCCTCATCTTAATTGGCTGAAATTATTAAGAGAACCTAACGGATGCCAATAGTAAAAATTAGCTCTCCACCAGGCAACCTTAAATGAATAATGATGAGTTACAAAATGGCAAGAATTCCTCTTTCAGTTTCACATTCTGAAATTCTGCCGTACTTTGGGAGGCCGAGGCAGGCGGATCACGAGGTCAGGAGATCGAGACCATCCTGGCTAACACGGTGAAACTCCATCTCTACTAAAAATACAAAAAAAAATTAGCCAGACGTGGTGGCGGGCGCCTGTAGTCCCAGCTACTTGGGAGGCTGAGGCAGGAGAATGGCGTGAACCCGGGAGGCGGAGCTTGCAGTGAGCCGAGATCAAGCCACTGCACTCCAGCCTGGGTGACAGAGCAAGACTCCGTCTCAAAAAAAAAAAAAGAAAGAAATTCTGCCCTATTTTCAATTATGTTGGTAGGAATAATCTAAGTTTCTGCATTGAAACTTCAATACAAATAGTATTTAATTGAAAATCTCTACAAATATACCTTTGCTCAGAACTTCTAAAAACTTGTATTAAGGAAATAATCAAGGATATACCCAAAAATCCATCTATCAAGATATTCGGTGCAGTCAAAAATGAGAAACACCTTAACGCTTTCAAAACGGCACAAACTAACATATTATGGCACTTCCATAAAACAGAATGCTATCATTAAAAATGCTTTAGATGAATAGTTAATGACATGAGTATATGTTCATCTATATTACATGAAAATAGGCAGTGTACTGCTAACACTGAAATACATAGCGACATACAGAAAAAACAGGAAGGACAAACACAATCATCTTAACGTGGCTATCTGTGAGCAGAAGGTATACATTTCTTTGTTTTTCCATATTTTCCATATTTTCTACATGAAATAAGTAGTTCTTTATAATCAGGAAGTTATTTAGATAAGTATATTAAATAATTTAATAAGTTGCTTTATTTAAAGTAGGATTCCCCCCACTCCAAAGTAAGATCTCACTTTAAAACTGGCTCAGGGGTGAGCATGGTGCAATCGATCTCCAGGATCTGTTCCTCTTGGATAAAGTGCTGCCTCCAGGTCTGAATAATATTGTTCTTCAAAGCACAGCCAACTGGCCCAAAGTCATACAGACCACTAACACCTATAGGATATGAGAGGAAAACACGCACTTTACCTTGTCACTCTGAACAAATGAAGGCAAGGAGACATGAGAAACTGATACCTATACTCCCTACAAGTGTATTCAAGTCAACAATGCAAATTCCTCAATACTGAAGAGCCTTGCTTTCAGCTAGCTGATGGAAGTAAAGTAAAAAAGCTCTTACGCCATTTACCAATTCTGTATTTGTAATTTCAAGTAGGACTTGCCCAAAATCTACAACAAAAGTTCCCCCTTAGAGAACAGAATGAAAAAGCAGATTACAGTTTTCTGCCGTAAAAATTACAAAATAATTTCTCACAATATCTGATAACAATGATCTATAATTTTAGCATCCAATTCTCTAATTTATTCCTGGGTATTTGAGGCACTATTTAACCTCAAAAGGGTAAATATTTACAGATCCACTTAGCCAAACTCAAGTCGACTTTCAGTGGCAAAGTACTATATGTCTAATGTTGTTGTAATAATCCGCTGACTATGAAAAATATAGTTTTACATTTCATCAGTGAATTGTATTTGCCTATATACCTTCATATGGCATTCAGAGTGATTTATCTACATCCCTGAGAAGAATGTTTTCTCCTGGCAGATGACCATAAAGAATAATCTAAGGATTGTTTTATCACTGCCCCGTGTGAAGGGGCATAGTATAGTTAGCCAGTACTACAATGGCCCTCTGTTGCTCTTCAGTCTCCGTTGCATTTTAAAGAGTACATGAGCACACAGACACATCAAATGCATACATGGGCCTCCAACAATTCCCTACATCCTAATCGAAAAAAGTGCTCTCCAAGAATAAACGCAGTGGAGAAAAATAACAGGTATTACACCAAATGGTGACTCCGAGCAAACAAAAGCAAAACATCCATCCTCTGCTTTGTGGCCTGATACAAGTGGATACCAACAGGCAAGCCATGTTCTTGATTTAAGTATAATATTAGAGCTACTAACAACACAACTTCTTTTTGTCATTAATCCCTTACCTCCATAAATAGCAAAAGCTTGATCATAGAAAAACCTCCTCTTCAGGGTATCTTCCATTTTTGCTCGGTCTACAATATCATCTTTGGGCTGTAATGCCAGCTCCTGTTAGAGATTAAATAAAAAGTGAGTGATTGGAGGGGTGGGTGGGAATCTGAACTTATATATCTGAATGTAGTTTATTCCTCACCAGAATTAAATATAAAATTTATCAAACAGACAAGATTTTGATAGGTTAAAAACAATAGAAGCCATAGGTCTTTTTTTCCCTTTGAGTAATATAAAAGATATCTTTAATCATTTAGGAAAATATATGATCATTTCCAAGATTACAAGACTAAGCTTGGCCAGGTGCGGTGGCTCACACCTGTAATCTCAGTACTTTGGGAGGCCGAAGTGGGTGGATCACCTGAGGTCAGGAGTTCAAGCCTGGCCTGGCCAACATGGCAAAACACCGTCTCTACTAAAAATACAAAAATTAGCCAGGCGTGGTGGTGGGCACCTGTAATCCCAGCTACTTGGGAGGCTGAGGCAGGAGAATCACTTGAACCTGGGAGGCAGAGGTTGCAGTCAGCTGAGATCGCACCATTGCACTCCAGCCTGGGTAACAGAGTGAGACTCCATCCCAAAAAAAAAAAAAAAACAAGACTAAGTTTACTTCGATGTAGATACTGATAAGCAATATAAGCAATATTTGAATTGTTAGTGGATTGCTATAGCAAAATGGTTACTTTAAGACCCTAAAACAACTTAAGTTTGGTGATGGGAGACCTATTGTTTGAAAGGTCTGGGAGCAGGTATCAAATAAACAGACCTTTTCCTTAAAACAAACAAACAAACAAAAATCATTATTTCCAGGCATAAGAGAAGTCGTAAAGAAGAGCACAATCCTTTCCATGGAAATTCATGTAGCGTATTGAGTCCAGGATTTGCAGGGTCAGGAAGGCTTTATTAAAAAGTTGACATTTTGAGTTGCATTTTGAAAGGATGAAGAGTCTACCAGGTAGAGGGAAAAGAGAAGAAGGCATCATGGATAAACAGATAAACCAAATGATACTTGTTCAGAAACTTTTCTAGGTCTCTCCCATCCAAAGAAATTAAAGATGAACAATCCTACACCTACTTATGTTCCTATTTTATATTTTAGCATCCCAGGACTCACCTTTGCTTCCAGAACCCTCTTGCGGGCTTTGAGCTCAGCCACTGCTTTGTCCACGTCTACTTGGGGTGCTTTATCTTCTTTGAGTTTTCGCACAAGATCTCCCTAGCCAACAAAGAGAATTTATATTCAGGATTGGTTTAAGAAGTCGAGAAATGTTAGGAATGTGTTTTTAAGCATGCCTTTTAAAAAGTCTATGTAAGAATGATGCAATTCAGGCCAAGTGTGGTAGCTCACACCTGTAATACCAGCACTTTGAAAGGCCCTCCTCACCACCTGAGGTCAGGAGTTTCAGACCATCTTGGCCAACATGGTGATACACCATCATTACCAAAAATACAAAAATTATCCGGCCGTGGTGGGGGGCACCTGTAATCCCAGCCACTCGGGAGGCTGAGGCAGGAGAATCACTTGAACCCAGAAGGCAGAGGTTGCAGTGAGCTAAGATCATGCTACTATACTCCAGCCTGGGTGACAAAGTGAGACTCCATCTCAAAATGAAAAAAAAAAAAAAAAAGAATGATGTAATTCAAATGTTTATTATGTGAGTGGTCATTATGAATGAAGGTCTCTGCCCTCTTCATTTATAATCCAGAAGAACACACGGGCAAGTTAACAAATAACTGCTCACATGGTGAATTTTTTCCTTTGGGTATAGAGGGTGAAAAAGGAGGAGAGAAAAGCATTGATTAAAAAGTAGGAAAGAGCAAGATTTGTACTGAGAACACAGAAGAACCAATAAATCGACCACCTTCTTAAATCTCTCTCCTCTCGCTTACAAAAAAATTAAAAAATTATTCAGTTTTCCTCCCACTTCTCTGACTATTCTTCTCAGTCACTGCTGGCTCATCTTCCTTTGCCTTTCTCTTTACAGTTGGAATTTTTTCCTTGCTAATATTTCTCAATTATTTTATTAACTTCCAACAACCTATACTAATTCCATATTTATAGTAATATGGTGGACTAGGTCATCTGAGAAAACAAACAAAATATTACCTATATAGGATGAAAAACTTTCAGCTGAGTAATTAAAGTTGTTAAATTGATATAGCCCTTGGGCACCCAACAGAGTTTCTAATTTCGGTGATCCATTTCCATACAATATGTGGTTCATTTTCACTCTGTGTGATTGTTTTTGGTAGTCTCTTGTTCTTTGCTCATGTTTTTGAATACTTCTTTTATTTTAAAAAATTATCTTAAGCATTTTAAAAATATGTGATTATTCTAATACTTTTGGAGGATCTAACTCTATTATCATTTCCCCTGAGTCTCACTCAAGGTGGCTTGTTTCCTCATGGGTTTTTAAATTTTGAGTTTGGCACTTATTATTTTGGTAACCTTAATCTGTGAAAAATCCTAAAAGACCAATGTGGAAAGTCTGCTCCTTTTGCAATATGACGTTCTGGGTAAAGTATATGAAGAAAGACATACGTAGGTGGAAAAGGAAAAATAATTTTAAAAGCCGTTTCGGATAATTGTGGATATTTTTTGATACTACCTCAAAACTCTGAGAAGTGTTATTGCTTCAAGGTTATTTCTAACTCAGAAACTATAGCAATGAATTTTTTTGTACTGTTAGAATAAATCTATTAATGTAGCTTAAGCTTTGAATGGCTCTTTCACCAATACCTGATTTCATAACATCATGCATTGGTCACCTGGAAAACATTGGCTCACTGAGTTATGCAGATTATCCAAATACTATCAAAAAAAAAATCCACGTTTGTTAATATCACCACTCATCTCATCACAAATATCTTTAAGGACTGTGAAGCTGCCAAGCTCACAGCAAAAGATATGAGTCTTCCCAAATTCTAAAATTTCCCCGAAGTTTGAATTTTATTATTGGCCACAAATACTAACCGTTGTTTTCTTAAAGTGACAAACTCACTTCATTCATTTTCCAGATTAACAAATTTCTATGAAACATGTGCTACTAACAAGACCAGTCATTAAGTAAAAATCCCACTCCGGAAAGGTTTTCAATTGCACTTCACAATGGAATTATCCACAGTGGATAGGGGTGACAGTGTGTCTCATTTCCCTATATACAAAAAATGCGTAAAATTAGATCATCTTTAAATTATCTTTCAGCTGACATCGGACTCAGTAATTCACACAATTAACTAACTGATATATGTGTGTTCTTGGAAAATAAAAAAAATATCCAAACTAACTTAAATCAACTAACTCGCATATTCGGAAAATATCTTAAAGTACAAAACAATTAATAATCAAGACAACATAAACAATACACAAGACAGTAGTAGCATCGGAAATCGGCGGCGATCAAAGTTTACTTTAGTTAACTAGATCCAGTCTTAACTACCGATGGATGATTTTCACTGCAGTTCCAGGCTAACGTGGCAGAGGGAGGGGTTTGGGTGTGGTGTTTTTTTTTCCCCCAAATTAGTTGTATGCTCCCTTCTAAAGGGAAGGATATTTTTTAAAATGGCAAGTTAAGAAAAGACAAAGGAACCACACCTAATTTTATTTGTGGAGTGGAAGGTGGGTGGAGGGAGACAGAATATGCAATCGGTGTTCTGACACCAATCATGAAGAAAAAAGTTAAGCCCGTGGTGATATTTCAAAATGAAGGGCTATTTATTAAAATCGATCAGGCTCAAACCAGCGAAGAGGACAGATGGCAAAGTGGCTGAATATGCGGCAGCTATGCCCCAACGAATTATTTCCGAGAGAGGGTTCCACCCTCTGTAGCTAAGGCAAATTATTGCATCAGGCGCCCATGCAGGAGAAACCCGTTTGGTGTTTACTACTAGGTCATGATCTCCGGGGTCCTACTGAAAGCTCTGGCTCTCCCTAATTGGATATGGGAATCATCTGAAATAATCTTCTCCTTGCCATCTCTAAATTCTAATCTCTATGGCAGTGCCCTAGGAAAAGGAGGTCTATATTAAATCACCAAGTCCTCCAGCCCATGAAACCTTCCCTCGCCTTCAGGAAAATCAAATTTCAAAATATTCCATACTAAGGATGGCTGACTTCACTCCGCAACACTTAGTTTCCCAGGTTTACGATCTGAGGGCTCACTGGTTCCAAATGGCCTTTTCAGAAGCCAGAAAAGGTGACAAGAGCAAAGGATGATGAGTTCACAGCATTAATAGAAAAGTTCGACACCTCCCCACATCCATGTTTCAACCCTATTTTCTCAGCCAATCATTCTGCTAAACTAAGCACTGCATGAAGGAAGATGTTAAGGAGGAAACACTATTCAAAGCATCCTGAAGATTAAAGGGCCTGGCCGTAAGACGAAAGAACTGGCAGTTTTTCGGCTCATCATTGACCACGGAAAGAATTAGGAAGCTTTCCACCCAGGGTGCACAAACAGTAGAGCAGAGCCTGGAAAACTGAAGTTAAGGTTATTCAGTTAGGAGGCGAGGAGAACCAAAGGGTCACAGATCCCAGCCCCACTGGAAATAGAGGGGACGCGGGCTGTGACAGAATGGGGAAGGGAGAACGGAGCCGGAGGAGAGGGACGCAGAAGTCGGAGGGGTTCCAGGGAGTCATCCAAAAAGAAAGGAGGACGGAGGTCCGCGAGAGAGGAAGTGGCTGACGCACGGGGGACTTGGGACCAAAGTGGGGGAGGCGAAGAAGACGCCAGAGGATGAAGGGAAAGAAAGGGGTAACCGAAGAGAAGGACAGTTCCCCGGGGAGGAGGGAAGGATGGCCAAAAGAAGGCCCTGGGAGGAGAGCCGGAGGCTTAGCGGAGGGCGCAAAACACCGGTACCTGCTGGCGCACTGCTAGCCTCAGAGGTGCCAGCACCTCCTCAGCCCCCGCGCCGTCCATGCTGCTCCGGGAGGCGGCGGCGGGCAAGGAGATCCGGGCGCAGGAGGGCGCGCTGAGGGACCGGCGGAGCAGGAGCGAGGGCCGGGCTAAGAGCCGGGGAGGCAGCAGCAGCAGCAGAGCGGCCCGAGCACCTCTAAGCAGCACTGGATGCGGAGAGGGCATGAGCCGGCGGCCCTGGGCGGTCCAGAGAGGGTGGCGACGGAAGCGGCACGCGCGGATCGGCTCGGAGCATGATGAAATCGCCGCGTAAACGACGCGGCGCGCGTACTGCCGCACATTCACCACCCCACGACGCGGCGCCAGGTCGCCGCCGCAGATTCGACACAAAACCCGGAAGGACCCAGCCGAGGGTTTTCTCCGCTTCGGGCGAGGGGTAGGTAGGGCTGCGAGCGAACAGATTTGCACAGAAGTGCATCAAGCCACCCTAGCAGGGTGGATGTTCAAGGACACAGCTCTGAGCGAGACCTGCAGGCCGAGACACAGGAGAACCTTCAAAGCATAGGCTTTTATACGAGTGACACCCCGTTCGACCTACTTGAACGGACACTTCTGTTTCTGTTCTTTCGCGCCCTGCGCCTTAAAAGGGTCGCAAAACGTCAAATCAGATAGGGACGTTAGACTTCTGTTGCTCAAGTGCGGATGTTCCCCAGATAAGGAAATAGGCCCAGAGAGGTTAATGATTTGCCCAGTGTCACACATTCTTGGTCCGCCGATGTTAAGACAAAAGCTGGCGAACGGGGGAGGAGGAATGAGGGGTCACCCGAGGCTTTCTGGAGAAGGTAAATTCCAATCTGCCCTTACGTGGCGAGCAGGATATGAACCAGCAGAGATGAGGAAAGGCAAGAGGTGCCTGGTAAGTCTTTCTGCTCAGTCTGTCTTTCTGCCTCAGTCTATCTGCCTCCTGTGGTTAGGACCCAGCTGACCAACCACCCAGAGATGGTTCCCCCCACCCCACACACCCAGTTCCTCCTGCCCAAAGGGTGGAGGGCCTAGAAAAGCTGGGTTCCCCCTACAGAAAAGGAATAGAAAAACAATGTGTTGGTTATAAAAACAGCAATGCGCACACCTGCAAAAATGGCTAAAATGAAAATGTTGGAAAATGCCAAGTGACCCTCTGAGACTCCCCTACACTGCTCGGGGGAGTGTTAGTTGGTGCAGCCAGCCACTTGGGAGCTCTTCGGCAGTACCCACTGAAGCCGAGCACGTACATCTCCCTGTGACCCACAATCCCACCCCAGGAGTGTGCAGGAGTAGACGGGCTCACTGTAATGAAGTCTCCTTTCCTAATAGTGTGAAAGTCCATGTTATTTCTCTTCCCGTTCCAGTGTGCAGTTCTGGAGAAGTACTTAAAATTCAACATGAGCAGGGTGGGTTGCTTAAGAACCTTCTGCAATATTGAACAATTATATTTTTAAACACTTTTATTTCAAGATTTGATATTATAATTTATTTGGCTTCTATTTTACTAGGCAATTTTGAATTTATTTTAATATCTTTAAATGTGAAAAATTGTCTTGTTTTACTTTTATTTTTATTTAATTTTTATTAAAATGTTGAAATCTATATCCTTTGAATAAAACTATTTTATTTCTAAAAAATTCCTTAGATCAATAATGTCTCATCCATTTTCATGTTAGGACAGTCCTGAAAGGACTCCAAATCTGTTCTTCCCTCCTCCCTGACCAATTCATCCTCCCCACTGCTGCTTCAGTCATTCTTTCTTTTCTTTTTTCTTTTTTGTTTTCCAGACGGAGTCTCGCTCTTTCACCCAGACTGGAGTGCAGTGGCGTGATCTTGGCTCACTGCAACCTCCACCTCCCGGGTTCAAGCGATTCTCCTGCCTCAGCCTCCCGAGTAGCTAGGATTACAGGTGTGCACCACCACGCCCAGCTAATTTTTTTGTTTTTAGTAGAGACGAGGTTTCACCGTGTTGGTCAGGCTGGTCTCGAACTCCTGACCTCGTGATCCGCCCACCTCGGCCTTCCAAAGTGCTGGGATTACAGGTGTGAGCCACTGCACTTGGCCCAGTCATTATTTCTGAAAGGCAAATCTGACTGTGTCCCTTCTCTTCTCAAGACACTTCATTAGGCCCTTCATGGCCCTTGGCAGAATTTCCCAAACGGTTTTCCTTTGAAAACTGTGTCTGCACAATAATGATAATAGTTTACGTTTGTTGAGGACTCACTATGTACCAGTTAGTTCTAATTTATCTCATGGAATTTATTCACCAATTTAGTGAGATAGGTTCTATAATTATTCTGAATCTTCACATGTGGGATTCAAGGGACTGAGATATCAAACAGCTTGTCCATGGTCACACAACTAAGTGTTGGGCCAGAATGTGAGCTGGGGGCAGAGGCAGATTTTCTACATAGCTAATGAAGCTTCAAATGAGTTTAGCCCCTTTCTCTGTTGGGTTCTTTAAGTGCCCTGCAAGAGGCCCTAGTATTGTGTATGTATGATCATATATTTTTCTTTCTTTATTAAAGTTCATTTCTTTGAGGGAAATAAATTTTGCACACATTAAAATGAACAAAAATGTATAGTTCAATGGGTTTCGACAAAGCAATATCCTTTTGTAACCCCAACACCAAGCAAGATAAAGAACATTTTTCGCTGACCCCACAAAGTTCCCTTGTGTGTCATCCTGGTCATCCCACCCTCTGCAACCAGGCAATCACTATTCTATTTTCCTCTTAGATCTAGACTGTTGTATAAATGAAATAATGTAATACGTATTCTGTGTCTGATGTCTTTAATTGACCATAGTGTGTGAGAGATTAGTCCATATTGTTTCACATATCAGAAACTTGCCCTTTTTTGCTCTGTAGTATCCCATTGTGTGAATATACTACAATTTATTAATTTATTCACAAGTTGATAGACATTTGGGTTGTTTCATATTCTGGACCATTATGAATAATGCTGCTGTGAACATTCTCATACATCTTTTTTTATAGCTATATGTTTTCATTTCTCTTGGGTAAATATCTAGGTGTGGAATTGCTAAGTCAAACAATAGATGCATATTTAATTTTATTAGATTTTCACAAGTTTTTCCTATGTGGTTGTATTATTTTATGTTCTTATGAGCAATATATAAGAGTTCTAGTTTCTCCACATCCTTGTTAACATTTGATGTTGCCGGCCTTCCAGATTTTAGCTATTCTAATAGTTGTATCTCATTGTGGCTTTTATGCATTTTCCTGGTGATTAATAGAGTTGATTGTGTCTTCATGTGCTTCATGGTTATTTGTCAAAGACTTCCCAAAACATCAGAAATGTATCATCCCAGAGTTCTAGAGGCTAGAAGTCTGAAATCAAAAGTTCTTGTTACAGGCATGGGTGGGTAAGAGCTCTTCAGAGAGTCTTTGTAATCGTGTTCTTATCATAGATATGTGTGCAACACCCCCCCCCACACACACACACACACCGCCCTGCTTCTCAGCCTCCCAGCCTTATTTATTTATTTTTGTTACAGTTTGACATAAGTAATTCCACTTAGATTCTGACAACTTTCATGATCATTACTAATTTTTTATCTAGTTCTATCAGTAACTAAGAGAGAAAGTTAAAATATCTAACCACGACTGTGGATTTGTCCATTTCTCCCTTTAGTTCTTTCACATTTGCTTTATGTATTTTGAATTTGTTATGAGGCATGTACACATTTATAATTGTTATATCTTACTGACAAATGACATTTTTATTGTTATGAAATATTCTTCATCTCAAAATATACTTTTTATCTTATAATGTATTTAGCCTAACATTAATATAGCCACTCCAACTTTTTTATGATTAGTGCCAATAGTCAGTGAGGAGCTGCGGCCTCCTGCCAACAGCCATGGGGGTGAGCTATGCAGGAGGTAGATTTTCCAGCCCCAGTCCAGCCTTCAGATGACTACAGCCCCAGATGACATCTCGAATCTAACCTTATGAAAGACTCGGATCCAGAACTTGCCAGCTAAACTTCTCCCATATTTTTGACTTTCAAAAACATTGAGACCGTAAATATTTGTTGTTTTTTAAACTGCTAGTTTTGGAGTAATTTGTTACGTAACAGTAGATAACTAATACAGGAATCTTCCCTGAACTGAGTATACAATTCCTTTTCTTGAGAAGTGAGGTCCCTTCAAGGTGCCTCTTGGGGCTTTGACAGTGAGTGTCACAGCAGTGAGGTGGTATCCGCCCTGAATCTTCTGCGCCATATAAGAGCCCTGGCACCTGTCGTACAGTCATTTAATCAACATTTACCCCTTGAGAAGCTGAGAGTTCCAAAGTGATATGGTTTGGCTGTGTCCTCACCCAAATCTCATCTTGAATTCTCATATGTTGTGGGAGGGACCCAGTGGGAGGTAATTGAATCATGGGAGCAGGTCTTGCCTGTGTTGTTCTCATGATAGTGAATAAGTCTCACGAGATATGATGGTTATTATAAGGGGGAGTTTTCCTGCACAAGCTCTCTTTGCCTGCTGCCATCCATGTAAGATGTGACTTGCTCCTCCTTGCCTTCCACCATGATTGTGAGGCTTCCCCAGCCACGTGGAACTGTAAGTCCAATTGAACCTCTTTCTTTTGTAAATTGCCCACTCTTGGGTATGTCTTTATTAGCAGCATGAAAACAGACTAATACGCAGGCTTGATTTTTTTTAGTCTTGTTTCCTTAGGCTCACGCAGCCCTAGCAGGAGCCAACACAGGTTGGTGCACTGAAGAAGCTTCAGAGTGCAGGATGAGTCAGCCCAGCCTGTGGGCCAGATGATCTGGCCTTATTAATCCTCTCTCATTGACTCTCCTTTCTGGCCTGTGACCCATTAATAATGTTTTGCCCCAATTTCCAGCCTCCCTTAGCGAAGATTTGTTTCAGCCTCTGTTCTCCAAAAACGAGGAGGTGAGGTCCCTCGGATTCTGTGGGATAGTGTCAATAGCTGAAGCAGTGCAATTTGTTGTAAGATTTAATTCTATTTTGATTTCACTGGTACAGAAGCATCAGGAGGAAAGAAGTATGTTTCCCTTCCCTCCCTCCTTGATTCCCAGGGCATAGGTAAGGGAAAACTTTATCTTCTAATCTGTTAAAGTAGGGTTGGGCGGGAGGCAGGCATTCAGGGGCTTGGAGAGTGAGAAGCAGAAGTGGCCAGAGTGACAAGATTTTCTCTGAGATGAAAGCCTGCAGAACCAAGGCCTGTGGAATCCAGAAGAAATGGAGACCTGTTCACTGACTGTGATAGTGCCAGGGTCTCAGAGAGAAATGGTCATGTGTTGTTCTGGTGGAGACTGGGTCCTAGTGATGGGATTCTGAACCTTTGAAAGGACTCCTGTGTTCCAGCTTGACACTGAGTGACCAAACTTCTGACCTTCAAGAGACCTCTTAGGACTTAAACAGTGTACGTCACGGGAGTGAGGTAGTGTCCTCTGTGAATCTTCTGTGCTGCACAAGAGTCCTGCACCTGTCACATAGTCATTCAATAAAGGTTATCAAGCACCTACTAGGTGCCAGGCATTGTTCTAGGCACTGGAGGGGCAGCAGTGAACAAAAATGACAAAGTTCCTATTTGCAAGGAGCTCGTAGTCTTCGGGACCAGATTGGCAAAATAAAAATAAGCTGATTAATACATCATTTCAGATATTGATAAAGACTCTAAAAATAATAAAGTAGGGAAAATTGACAGAGCATGATGTGAGATGAAGGTGGTCTTTAGATGGGTGGTCAGGCCTTTCTGAGGAAGGAACATCTGCTCTAGGACATGAACATGACAAGAAATTAGCCATAATGAGAGCATGTGCCAAGGTCCTAAAGTAGAAACCTGCTTGACCAGTGTTAAAAACAGTAAGAAAACCCATCTGTCTAGAATATTGTGAGTGAAGAGGAGACTGGTATAAAATAAGATCAGATAGGTAAGAAGAATCTAGATCATATAGATATCGTGGGCCATGGTAAGAAAATTGTATTTTCAGTGCAATGAGAAGTCACTGAAGCATTTTAAGCAGGGGAGTGAATGGTCTGATGTCTACTTTAAAAGGATGATTTTGACTGTGTGTGGAGATTGGGCTGGAATGGGATGAGGATGGAGGCAGGATACTAGTTCGGGAGTCATTGTTGGTGCCCTTTAGCTTGCCTGGGTCAAGGTACGAATAGTGGAGATGTGAAGAAGCTATTTTGAAAGGGAAGCAAATCAGGCTTGCTGATAGACATATTGCAGAAGGGAGGAAAACCAAGAGAAGAAAATAATATTTACTTGTAGATAGTTTTACTCTAAGAAAATGAATACATTGTGTCACTTCCTGGTATGGAGGGAACAGGGAGAGGAGCAGGCTCCCTGTGTCAGTGAGAAGGGATCCAAAAAATAAGACATAGATTAGACCTGTGGAAGAACATGGTGACGGTGAACAGAAAAGGAGGATGAATGAAGTGAGAGGCAGAAGCTGCATGAAATTCAGAGATTTCCTTTCTGTGACTTCCGTGAAGTAGGAGGTAAAGTCACTTGTTGAATGTGAGGGGAAGGTTGCTGGGCTGTAATGTTGTGGAGGATGGAGGAGGTTGCAAGACCCCCTGTAAAGAACACCAGCGTAAACCCTGTTGGGGAGATGTGGAAACAATTCAGGCCAGTGCTGGAGGCCCAGCTGAGCTTGGAGACTGTTATGGATTGAATTGTGTCCCCCCAAAATGTTTATTGAAATCCCAAATCCTGGTACCTGGGAATATAAACTTGTTTGGAAATAGGGTCTTTGCAGATGTAAACAAGATGAAGTCATTAGGATGGGCCCTTAATATGACTGGAGTCCTTAGAAGAGTTTGGTCACAGACAGGTTTGCACAAGGAGAATGCCAAGTGAAGATGGAGCGATGCAGCTGCAGGCCAGGGAACACCACAGGTGGCAGCCACCACCAGAAGCTGCAACAAGGCAAGGAAGGATGCCACCCAGGGACTCAAGGAAGCACAGCCCTGCTGAGGCCTTGATTTCAGACTTCTAGCCTCTAGAACTCTGGGATGACACATTTCTGATGTTTTAAACCACCAAGCTTGTGGTGCTTTGTTATGGCAGCCCCAGTAACCTAATTGATAGACTTTATAGACCATAGTTCTTTCTTCATCTTCTTAATCTTTATTCTTTCTAATTACAAAAATAATACAAGCTCTTTGGAAAATTCAAATATTATAGCAACATATGGCTTGGAAATGGAAAGCCAGAGAGATAAAGATTAAGGAGGGAAGGGGACAATTACATATATTTAATATATATTAATATTTAATATACACACACATTTTTTAGAGATAGTTTCTCGCCCTGTTGTACAGGCTGGAGTGCATTAGTGCCATCATGGCTCACTGCAGCCTTGAACTCATGAGATCAAGCCATTCTCCTGCCATAGCCTCTCAAGGCATGTGCCACCACTCCTGGCTAATTTTTTTGGTTTTTGTAGAGAGAGGTCTTGCTATGTTGCCAAGGCTGGTCTCCAACACCTGCCTCCAGTGATCCTCCAGCATTAGCCTCCCAAAGTGCTGGGATTACAGGTGTGAGCCACTGTGCCCAGCCTCTGGTTTCAAATATTTAGAATGCATTTGTGTTGTTTATATTTTTACAACCTAAATAACCTCTACATTTAAAAATACTTTTGTCAGCTGGGTTCACAACTTGTACTCTTTCTTTCTTTCTTTTTTTTTTTTTTTTGAGATGGAGTTTTGCTCTTGTTGCCCAGGCTGGAGTGCAATGGCATAATCTTAGCTCACCACAACCTCCCCCTCCCGGATTCAAGTGATTCTCTTGCCTCAGCCTCACTAGTAGCTGGGATTACAGGCACCCACCACCATGCCAATAAAAATACCATGTATTTTTAGTAGAGACGGGGTTTCTCCATGTTGGTCAGGCTGGTCTCGATCTCCCGACCTCAGGTGATCTGCCTGCCTCGGCCTCCCAAAGTGCTGGGATTACAGGTGTGAGCCACCGCGCCCAGCCAACTTGTACTATTTCTAAGCAAATACAAGTCCATTTCACATAGATAACACATTACATTTCTACAGAAATCATTGTATTAAGCCTACTGAAATGCATCTTGCTGTTTTTTAAACTTAAGACCATGTACAAGTGATAGTTCTTTCATATCAGTACATGAATCTGGGGAGACCCTAATTTTCAGTGGCCACAGGTCCTTAATCTGTTGTGATTTTCCCTGGCAGTGCTCAACAGCTGGGAGCTGCCCCATGGAAAGGGACTACTGGCCTAATCCCAGACTGGGGTTTGACTAAAAGGTTGCACCAGGAGGACAAAAGGGCAAGAGAGTAAGACCACTGGCAAAAGACATGACCAAAATGATAGACTTGGGCCATATTTTGGGCTAATTGTGCCCCCCAAAATATATATGTTTAAGCCGTAACCCCCAATGTATCGGTAATTGGAGATTGGGCCTTTTGGGGGGTAATTAGGTTTAGATGAGGTCACAAAGTAGAGCCCTCATGCTGGGATTAGTGCTCCTATAAGACATGAGGAAGTTTGCTCTCTTTCTGTCATGTGAGGATACAGTGAGAAGACAGCCATCTGTAAGCTAGGAAGAGGGCCCATGCCAGAACCTGAGCATGCTGGCACTCTGATTTTGGATTTCTAGTCTCTAGAACTGTGAATAAGTACATTTCTATGCATAAGCCTCCCAGTCTATGGTATTTTGTTAAGGCAGCCTGAGCTCACTAATATAGGCTTCTAGATTGGAAGGGGAAGGAAGTAAAGAGAGAGAATTGATAGGGATAAAGAAGAGGCATCAAGAGACTTGGGGTATCTACTACTGAAGACATCAGCCCTCCATGACAAAACAGCACAGCATGTTTGGAGTAAGAGAAAGCTGAAGTCTCAACAAAGAAATAGATTCTTAACGTTCTATACCACCAGACAAACTGCAGCCCATTTATACATATGAAGTACTTTCTGGGCCAGTCCTGTGGCCCCTTTCAAATGTATGGTGTTGAAACATAGTAAGTTTATGTCTTTAAGGTCTGCCCCTCCCTTCTTGCATTATATTATAAACTCTTCTCTCTTTTTTTTTTTTTTGAGACAGAGTCCCACTCTGTCACCCAGGCTGCCAGGCTGGAGTACAGTGGCGCAATCTCAGCTCACTGCAACCTCCACCTCCTGGGTTCAAGTGATTTTCTTGCCTCTGCCTCCCGAGTAGCTGGGATTACTGGCACACACCACCATGCACAGGTAATTTTTTTGTATTTTTTAATAGAGACAGGGTGTTGGCCAGGCTGGTCTTGAACTCCTGACTTCAGTGATCTGCCCGTCTTGGCTTCCCGAAGTGCTGTGTTTACAGCCAAGAGCCACCGTGCCTGGCCAACTCTTCTCAGTTCCAAGTGTCCTAACACCCTTCATCTCCTGCTGACTGCAAGGCAGTTCTCAGGGAGGAGCCTGGATTGTGTCCATGGATAAAGAAAGACTCTGCTGCTGATGTGCAAAGGAATGTGGATGTGATAGTTTCCAGCCTGAAAGTCCACCTCTTTTCATCTCCGCAATATAGTTCTTAGAAACAACAAGCCTTGCTTTTACAGTAAGTCCATATCTAAAACTTTATGTGAACCCAAAATACCTGGGATAGGTCTCAGTCAATTTAGAAAGTTAATTTTGCGGCCGGGCGCGGTGGCTCACGCTTGTAATCCCAGCACTTTGGGAGGCCGAGGCGGGCGGATCACGAGGTCAGGAGATCGAGACCACGGTGAAACCCCGTCTCTACTAAAAAAAATACAAAAAAATTAGCCGGGCGTGGTGGCGGGCGCCTGTAGTCCCAGCTACTCGGAGAGGCTGAGGCAGGAGAATGGCGTGAACCCGGGAGGCGGAGCTTGCAGTGAGCCGAGATTGCGCCACTGCACTCCAGCCTGGGCGACAGAGCAAGACTCTGTCTCAAGAAAAAAAAAAAAAAAAAAAGAAAGTTAATTTTGCTAAGGTTAAGGATGCATCCAAGACAGCTTCAGGAGGTCTTGACAGCATGACAACATGTGTCCAAGGTGGTTGGGGCACAACTTGGTTTTATACATTTTAGGGAGACATGAGACATCAATCAATACATGTAAGACATACATCAGTTTCGTCTGGAAAGATGGGATAACATGAAGCAGGGAGGGGGCTCCCAGGTCACAGGTACATTTGCATTCTTTTGAGTTTCTAATGAGCCTTTCACTGAATACATACCTATGACCTGGGTTTCCAGGTCATATGTACAACTGCATTCTTTTGAGTTTCTAATTAACCTTTCACTGAATACGTAACTTACAGGAATAGTCACTTATGTCTTAGTCTGGCTTAGTGAAACAATAGGGAAAAGGAAGCAATTAGATATGCATCTATCTCACATGAGCAAAGGGATGACTTTGAGTTCTGTCGTTTGTCCACAAGGAATTTTCTTGTGGGCAATTTGTGAGGGAGGTACGTAGCTTTTTTATCTTTGTAGCTATCTTGTTTAGGAATAGAATGGGAGGCAGGTTTGCCCTGCAGTTCCCAGCTTGACTTTTCCCTTTGGCTTAGTAATTTTGGAGTCCTGAGATTTATTTTCCTCTCACATCTCCCCCCTTTTCTTTTTAAAATCTCTCAGAGACAGCATTTTAGAAGAAAACAAGTCTCTGGTCTCAGGCTTTGTCTGATCTCTCATGGCTAGGATAGTTTATTCCTACATGGATAAGTACCACGTTATTTGGAAAGCTCATTTTTAGTAGGTTATGAAGTCTCATGTCCTTTGAAGAGAAAATAGGGGGAGGAAGGAAGAAAAACAACAACAAACAAACAAAATGAAGAAGAATCCTGGAAAATGGATATAGGCTGTATTACTCTGAAGTCCATGTCAGTAGGCAGGTATGAAAGTGGTTTATGTGTGTAAATAGGTTGCTATTATTTTCTTCTGAAGTTTACATTGTCTAGCTTCAGTTTGTAGGGCTTTAAGAAAGACTGCTTAATTTTAAGTGATTTCAAATCAGGAAAAATGGGGTGGGGGGAAGTAAAGGAAAGAAGAAAAAAATTGAAAACATTATTTTGGAGACTTGTAGCCAGGAAAAATTTTAGAATTCAATCCAAGTTGTAGAAAATAATAAAAATTGAAAAAACATTAGGCGAGACTAGAATCTAATGACAGGTGTACTATAGTTTATGTTGAAATATAATTTTCCTCTCTCCAGTCTCATTTTCACTAAAGACAAGTCATAGGACAAATTCATTGGCAAAATAAGTTGTAGTCTTTTTATACTTGGCTGGAGTATTTGCATAAAGTCAGAAGAATAATTATTTGCTATATATAGGCTCCTCTTTTTTTTTTATTGGCTTTGCTGGAACTTTATTCCACTAAGAATCTCAGATTTAACTTTAATGCATTAAGCCTGGCTTGTGCCTGCAAATACTTGCGTTAGTTGAGTGAATTCCTCACTTCAAGGTCCCAAGAAAACTTGGGGCTCCTGGGCCTGTCAGAAAGTGACATTCTTTACTCCCTACAGGTCACCCTGTTCCAGGACTGTGCAGACAAGGTATGAGACCAGCTTTCTCAAGGAGTTTTTATTGGCTCTAAAGTCAACTTTCATTCTTTAGAGGAGTCTGTTTGTATCTGAAAGCATCCCATTCCAGTCAAAACCTTGGTAAAATAACCAGTGTCTCCAATTGTGCCCTGTTACAAAGGAACATGCTTGAGAAAGAATCTTTCTCAAAGATTCTTATTGCATGTATGCAAATAACTATATTGCCATAAGTTAAGAATACTCACAACTAGTTTCTAAATTTTGGAGAAATCAGGTAGAGAGAAATATGCTCCAAATTTTGTTTACAGGAATATACTTTACTCCATTGTTAAAAGCTATAAATAGCCCAAAAGAAAAGTTTTCTTGGCTCTGAAAAACAAAGGGTCAGCAATGTTTTGGGCAAAAAGTCATAAAAGGACTATTTCAGTTTTCTATTAGTTCAGTCCATGCAGTTAACTCCTTTTCTGCTTGATATTCATGAACACTTCAGCTCTCCATTGGAGTCTCGGAAGTTTTTCCTCTATTCTAGCGTCACAGTCTCCAAAGTTGTTCGAAGCCTGCATTCAAGAGCACCTGTCAGAGTCCCACAGCTGATTATAAAACCACCTTTTGAATAGGATAAAAGTAAAACAACTGTGGATAACAAAAGTCTTAGAACAGTCATAAAGACACAATTGACAAGGATATTTGGTTACTTCTGTGGCATACAACAATTTTACATAATTATAATTACCACAATTACATAATAATAATAATTACCACTGATAACATATGCCAAGACATATCAGAATCACAGGAATTTCATACAATTCTCAAACACATACCAATAACGTATGTGCATAAATATAATCCAAAGAAGATTAAACATTGTTTCATACTTGACAATACTTCCTGTATGATTTTATTATATCAAATAAACCAAATATGTCTCTTTTGGACTTCAGGGGATTAATATCAAAAAATTAATGAGAACCAAAGTTAGAATTTGATTTTGGAAGGTTTGTCAAACATAAAAAAGTTTAAAACACTTAATATCACAAAGTAGGATCACAGGTCATTGTAAAGTCATTCATTTAGACAAAGTGATAACTCAAAGTATTTTTTAAGGTGAAAACCTTTATTCTTTGAGAGGAGACTTCATTTCCCAAACAATAAGCCTTAATAAAGACAGAATGAGGCCAATTAAACTTGTTTTCCAAAATTTTATGAACAGTCTATAATATTAAGTAGTTTAATCATCTTGACCGTAGATGTAATTTCCATAAGCCTTTTTTATAATCTTTTATTAAGGAGTGGGTTAATGCTCCAAGAAAACCTTGTTAATCTGACTGAGGCCCATATGCTAGTCTTGCATCAGTGCCTTTGACATTAATGGTTAATTTATAGAGAAACTAAACTTATTTTACCTCTCAAAATTGGCCCTTAGACAATGTCACACACCCATGTCTTCCATGATAGTTCCTGGGTCTTGAGGAGTTGAATAGTTTTAATTTCTGGCCCTGTGTCTCATGAACACAGTTTATTTTGATTGGTATCTTCTACAGGGTCTGAAGACAAAGCTTTAACTGCTGTCAGTGTTTAAGATTTAGCAGGAATTTGCATCCTTTTTAGACCCAGGAGTCTAAACCCTGTAACTTGATGGCACAAGGACTTTAAAAGCACATATAGAAAGTTACGCAGATGTAATAACATTAATGAAAAATATTTTTTCTTTTAATCTCAGTTTTTTCTAAGCAGACCAAAACTTAGTAATAATGACATAGGAATTATTTCAATATAAAGTGTAAAATTTGTTAGGCCAGTTACCTAAAAGCAAAAGAAAAGAGCTTCTGCAGTGTGACTGCTGTTCCCTATGAGAATCCATTTAGATTAACTGCAAGTCAAGACTAATTAAAGAGATACTTGAATTAGTTACGAGAGGTGAAGCCAGCTGAGCTTCCGGGTCGGGTAGGGAGTTGGAGAACTTTTCTGTCTAGCTAAAGGATTGTAAACACACCAATCAGCGCTCTGTGTCTAGCTAAAGGTTTGTAAACACTCCAATCAGCACTCTGTAAAAACACACCAATCAGCACTCTGTGTCTAGCTAAAGGTTTGTAAGCACACCAATCAGCACTCTGTAAAAACGCACCAATCAGCCCTCTGTATCTAGCTAAAGGTATGTAAACATACCAATCAGCACTCTGTAAAAACACACCAGTCTGTGCTCTGTGTCTAGCTAAAGGTTTGTAAATGCACCAATCAGCACTCTAAAAATGGACCAATCAGCACTCTGTAAAATGGACCAATCAGCAGGGCGTGGGTGGGGCCAAATAAGGGAATAAAAGCTGGCCACCCAAACCAGCAGCCACAACCAGCTTGGGTTCTCTTCCACACTCTGGAAGCTTTGTTCTTTCGCTCTTCACAATAAATCTTGCTGCTGCTCACTCTTTGGGTCTGCGCTACATGTATGAGCTGTAACACTCACTGCAAAGGTCTGCAGCTTCACTCCTGAAATCAGCAAGACCACGAACCCACCAGAAGGAAGAAATTCTGGACACATCTGAACACCTGAAGGAACAAACTCCAGACACACCATCTTTAAGAACTGTAACACTCAGAGTGAGGGTCCGCGGCTTCATTCTTGAAGTCAGTGAGACCAAGAACCCACAGGCAGGAACCAACTCTGGACAGAGTTAGACATAGGAAGAGTGTTTCCTGGGTCATGAAGTGAAAATTTTTGATTTCATAGAACAATTTAAAGCCAAGAGCACAGAATATTATGTTGGAAGGAAACATTTCCTTTAGACCTTTAAGAGAAAACATTTTTAGCATCAGACCACAACAGAACCCAAAAAAAAAGCTTACAGAAGCTGAAAATGAGTTGAAGAATAGAGTGATTATTTCAGGCACTTTAAAAGGGGAGAAAAAGCTTAAAACAGCGAGATGCAATACAAGTTGAAATTTGCTTAAAAAATTATAATGTCTTTTATTAATTTTAATTTTATTAAGAATGAATCAATACTTCAAGAAAATTCCATTGTTCTAACCAATTCTTTTTTTGTGTGTGTGTGTGTGACGGAGTCTCACTCTGTCACCCAGGCTGGAGTGCAGTGGCACAATCTCGGCTCACTGCAACCTCCACATCCTGGGTTCAAGAAATTCTCTGCCTCAGCCTCCCCAGTAGCTGGGATTACAGGCGCCTGCCACCATGCCTGGCTAATTTTTCTATTTTTAGTAGAGATGGGGTTTCACCATCTTGGCCAGGCTGGTCTTGAACTCGTGACCACATGAGCCACCCACCTTGGCCTCCCAAAGTGCTGAGATTTTTTTAGTATATAAATGGTTTTTAGAAAATACCAAAACCCAATTCCTAGAAAGAACATTAAAAACAATTTCCCTTTAATTATAGACAACTTGATTATCTAAAAGTTTTTTTCTATAAATCTTCTTACGATTTACACAGACCATTCATGACATGCTTGTGAGGTGGAAGAATAGGGTCTGGAGGCAGGGAATCTAAGGCCAATTTGCCCTGACTTCCTGGAACTGAATCAAAAGGAAAACCCTACCTCTCCACACCCAAGTAACAAAAGTATCAGAGGCTACTGTCTTTGCACTGCCTCACAGATGAAAAATGGAAAGTACCTGATTGGTTCCCTTCCACAACCAATCAGACTGGTTGCAAACCAAGTCTTCATGTTTAACTTTGTAATTTCACTTCAGCCTCTGATTTGTCACCTCCCACAACCAATCAGACTTGTCATGGGCCGCTCCTTCATTTACATAGGGTATAACCAAGCAACCAATGGGAAACTTCTAGACGGTATTTAAACTCCAGGAAAGTCTGTAACTGGCCTCTTGAGCTCCTTGCTGGAGCCCAATCCCAGTCTGTGGAGTGTACTTTCATTTAAATAAATCTGTGCGTTCATTGCTTCATTCTTTCGTTGCTTGGTTTGTGCATTTTGTCCAATTCCTTGTTCAAAATGCCAAGAACCTGGATGACTCATAGTCAAGACCCTCTACCAGTAACATATATTGGCGAGCCAGCCAGGAGAAGAGCCCAAAGTTTGGGATTTATTTTTCTTCTCTTGTTTTCCCTTTTCCTCTCTGCTCCTTACAGGGGAACTCTTTTCTCTCTCTTTTTTTCCCTTTCCAGCTTGGGACCCTCGGTGGACAGCGCCTAAGCACAGAGGCAACTGCAGGTTTCTAACCAGGGCCAGTCTCCAGTGAAACTGAAAGGTTTCTGTGTGAAAGTGCCTGACCACCACTTCCCGGTTCAGGTGAGGGACCTGAGTCCTTTTCCTTTTTTCAATCTTTCAGTGGCGGTTTCCTAGTAGCTTCTTGGTAATTGAGGGAAGCTGGCCGGGACCACTCTATAGTGTTACCTGAAGGCCAAGGAGTGAACCTGGGATAGCTCCCCTGCCCAGAAGGCGGAGGGACTCTTTTGTATCTTCCTGAGTTATAGTCCCTGATCCCTACTTGTGATGCAGTTGGCAGCCGAAGCTCGTCCAGGGTGAACTCACACATATTTCAGGCGACTTAAACCCTCTTTCTTAAGCTAAATTCTCCCATAGAGTTAGCCTGTAAGGACAAAAGATAATATCTCTTAGATGTTTTGACCTCCCTTCTCCTACTCGATCTATTGACTGGCTGAGGACCTTTGGGGACCCATAAGCTTTAGAATACATTCTACATCTTGGACCTCCACTTAGGGGAGCTTGATGTTCATTGCTTTGGCATCAATTTGCTTGCCCTGAACCCCATAGAAATTGTATATATCTTTTATATACCCAATATAAACCCAATCTTTTATATACCCCCTGCACCATTTCTTCATGGGGAATACCCCACTAGCCTTGGTACCATTAACTTTGCAGTGTTCAGGAACCTCCTTAGTCTTGCAAGGAATGCAGGAAGATATGGCCCATCTGAATTGGTAGGATGCTAGAAGCTGAGACCTGCATCCAGGGACAAGAGAAAAGCTCATATTAGGTCATTGCCTCTGGAGGGAAAACATACAAAGTAACACTGGTGCCCACCTAAGGTCAGAGACATCTGACACTTTTAGACTGGACCTCAAAGGGGGATGCGCTAGGGGATCCAACTTCAGACCTCATCCTCTCCAAAGGGGATGCCCTAGGCAGAGGTTCTCAGGTCTAGTACTAAGCCCTCCTTAGAATTTTCTCTCTCTTGCAGACCACTACAGGAAACACTCCATTTGTTCTGCCTGACTTCTCACTTGGCTGCATCCTCAACCATTGAAATGAATTTGACCCTGATAATCTAAGGAGGAAACATTTGATATTCTTTTGCAATAATATTTGGTCCCAGTATTGTTTGGAATCTGGAGTTTGCTGTTGAATGGGAAAGTGGGATGACGTTGCATGTATCCAGGCTTTGGTGCTGCTGTTCTAAGAAGGGTCAGGCCTGGTCAGCATATGGTGCTCTCCTTTGGTGCTATTTGGCTCCCGTGTTCTTTGGAGTCTGAGGAGGTTTGGCCTTTAAAAGTCAAACTGCCACTGAAACTGCTTTATCCAAAATGTTGGTTCACAGCCTTCACTGGATTACCTATTGGGGCAAACAAAGTGTAACCATGTAAAACCTGTGAGCTTGTATTGATATCTCATGGCTAGAGTTCCAAGGCAAAAGCTATTGGATCTTCGTTTGTGTGTGTATATACATGTCTAGATGTGTTTATTTGTATGTACACTTATTGTTATATGTTGTGTCAACCAAATCAGCTTATAAATAAAAGAGCACTCATAAATTAAATAAATAAGTCCAACCAATTTTCAAGTTCATGTGACTTAAGTAAATCTTTACTAAACAAGCTGGCTTTAAAATTATTGGTAAAATGAAAATAGAAATGTCTTCAGAATTTTCAGCATACATTTTTGTCTGGGTTTTATATTAGTCTTTGCTAGAAATGTTGAAGTGTCAGCATTTGGCATAGAAGATTATAAAGCTATTAACCCAGCCAAAACAAAATGGTCTTAGTTTATGTGGCTTCTTTGACAAATGAGACTAATTTAATATTGTTAGCTAAATCTTCTGGGTTATTGGCAAAAATACCTATGTATTTAACTTTGAGGTTCTTATTTAGGTGAACACAGGATGTTCATTAGCTATTAAAAATGGTTAACAAAGAACTAACTTTAAATGATGGTGTCTAATATCTCAGTTTTCAGAAGTAATCTAGATAAACTGTTAAAAATGAAAGAATTAAGTACATGTAAATGGGATGAATGATTAGGTAAATTTTGTGTAATTTAAAATCTTAAAAGTATTTTTGATGCTCATTGGATATCTGGGTCATTTGCAATTAAGAAAGGGTTATGATAAGGAGGAATATGTTTCCAAAAATTGTGGAATTATTCTCATCTATGAAATGCTGATATCTGATAGTTTAGGATTTTTTGCTTCCTAAGGTTTCACTAAAATTTAAGGTTACTAAGATGATATGGTTTGGCTTTGTATCCCCACCCAAATCTCTTCTTATAGCTCCCATAATTGCCATGTGTTGTGGGGAGGGATCCAGTGGGTGAGAGATGATTGAATTATGCTGTTCTCATGATAGTGAATGGGTCTCATGAGATCTGATGGTTTTGAAAATGGGAGTTGCCCTGCACAAGCTCTCCTTTTGCCTGCTGCCATCCACATAAGATGTGATTTGCTCTTCCTTGACTTCCACCATAATTGTGAGGCCTTCCCAGCCATGTGGAAATGTAAGTCCAATAAACCTCTTTCTTTTGTAAATTGCCCAGTCTTGAGTATGTCTTTATCAGCAGCATGAAAACAGACTAATACATAAAGATATGAATTATAGTTAATATATAATTCTGTATATAAAATATGCCAAAAAATATGTGTTATTGGTGAGAAAGAATTATTTTGTGTAGTTTGGAGGTTATCTGAAAGTTAATTCAAATTATGGACTTTAAAAAAAGAGTTATTTATGAAACAAGGTAGTAAGGAACCAGTAAGTAGGGGAGAGAGATGTGAAGAAATTTACATATATGAAGATATGTTTTTGTGAGGGAAGGTTGTAGAGATGGTGGCTTTGTATGAGAAAAGATCTTGTACGATAAATTCTTGTCCTAAAGTAAAATGACTGGTTGTTTAAAAAAGAAAGATGTTTAGGAAAACTCAGAAAGTCCAAGCATTTTGTAGATGGTCCAGGTAAGTTATGAAAAGAATTCATGTAAGAAAAGGATAATGTACTTTTGGTAAAAAGCATGGGAATGTGGATTTCTTGCCTAAGTTTAGAGGGTGAAAGGATGGCTTTAAGTGAGATAAGAACAATCTAAAAGGTTTGAACAAGTTGTGGAAGGTTTATGAAAAATTAATTGTAAAAGAGATTCTATGTGTGAACATATTGGCTAACGTTAAAGGGGAAGACTGGCAATTAGACTTCACCCATATGCCAGTGTGCAAAGTATACAAGTTTTTGGTAGTAGTAACAGACACTTTTACTGGCTAGGTTGAAGCTTGCTCTATGAGAACAGAGAAGGCTCATGAAGTTGCTAAGCTTCTTTTAAAGGAAATAAATCCCCTAGTTTGGGTTACCCCAAAGCCTCTAAAGTGATAAAGACCTATCTTTTAGAACTCAAGGGGCTGCTAAGGCTCTCAGAATAAAAAATTATTTACATGGGAAAGTAGAAAGGGCTAATCAAACTCTTAAAATTGGTGTTAGCTAAGCTATGTTAGAAAACATTAGAAATTTGGGTCAGCTTCTTGGCTGTAGCCCTCTTAAAAACCCATAATTCTCCTAGAGTAAAAATTAATATGAGCTCATATGAAATGTTATACAGAAGGCCATTTTTTTTGAGATGGAGTTTTGCTCTTGTCACCCAGGCTGGAGTGCAATGGCACAGTCTTGGCTCACTGCAACCTCTGCCTCCCTGGTTCAAGTGATTCTCCTGCCTCAGCCTCCTGAGTAGCTGGGATTACAGGCACGCACCACCATGCCTGACTAGTTTTTGTATTTTTAGTAGAGACAGGGTTTCATCATGTTGGCCAGGCTGGTCTTGACCTTCTGACCTCAGGTGATTTGCCTGCCTCAGTCTCCCAAAATGCTGGGATTACAGGCATGAACCACCACTCCTGGCTGGCCATTTTAAAATAATGATCTAATTACTGATCCAGAAACAGCCAGTTTAGTAACATGCCTAATTAACCTGGGACAATTTCAGCAGGCTGTACAAAAGTTTAGAACTCAAAGACTCCCCACACAAGGAACTAACCAGCAACCCAAAATCAGGCCAGGAGATAAGGTACTTGTTAAAACATGGAAGGAGGGATCACCTGCTGAACAATTACAACCCAAATGGAAGGGATTATTTTCAGTGGTACTGGCCATGCCTTCTCCAGTCAAAGTACTGGGAATAGTTAGTTGGATACATCTTTCCAGGGTCCAACCTGCAATAACTGAAGCCCCAGACCTGGAACCTGAAGATCCCATCAGCCACCATGAACCTGTGGAAGACCTGAAGTACCTGTTTAAAAGGCAGCCAAAAGATAAGTAAATTCCTATCAACTTTCCTTGGTGTCCTTCTTGTATATTTACTGTAAGTTGGATATAATAATAGCCATTTTTATATTTTTACAATTTAATTGCTTTCTTCCAAATGGATTGAATCACTTCTTTTAAAGTGTTTTAATTAATTTTTATTTATAGAACAAAATAACAAATGAGTATTTTTTTATACCATAATGGTCACCCACAGCCTGTGTATACTAAGACCATGCATACTGAGAATCAGCTTTATTTTACAACAGAGTTTCACTTTACCCCTCTGGTAATTAATAGATTCTGGGTATTTATTAAAAACTTTAATACAAAGACTGTTAAATACCACCAGTCCAGCTTTGGCAAAGCACTGTTGGCTTTGTTTATCTCCATCATCATCCAAACATACTACCAATCCTGATCCCAGCCCAATCTCAGGCCCTTGAAAAAATGACTTATCATCCTAACTACAAGGGAGAAACTCCTTTCAAATTAATGAACCTGGCTAACTTATATAGCCTCAAAATTATGGAAATGACAAGGGTTACAATGTCAGAATGAGCAGTAAACCTTCCCCAGTCCTATCAGAGCAACTTTCTGGGGTTGCATCCCCTCAGAAACCCATTTGGGGCCCAATATCAATGCACAGATCAGTGCACAATGCACTAAAATTCCAGGCACCACTTTGTATTAAGAGAAGCCAAAATTTTGGTCAGACCCTGGGACATCTAAAATCACCAGTGTAACTACACTGTACAGATTAAACCCTCACATGATCATGTAAGCTATGCTGTTACCCAAGCTGCATCATTTAGAAAACCTGTACAGTTTTTATGGAAACCATCCCTAGTTACTGACACTTTAAATAATACATAGTCTAATTACTGTCAAGGTAGGCCCACTAGCTGTGTTCACATTTTCCCTTGGCCACCTTAGCAGGGACCTTAATCACTTGAGAAAGTGAAAACAACAAGCTAACCCACATGTTCACCATAGAAAACAATTTTGTCTTGAAAAACAAGGACCCTTTTTCCCGTGTGGGACCAGTTCCTACTTAAGTTTTACCAGCCAATTGGACTGGAACCTATACAGTTGTTTATTTAGCCCCCAAAATTAATATAGCTCCCAACAATCAATCCTTCATTATACTTTTAACTGCAACCACCAGACGCAAATGAGCCATCCAACTGCTACCACTTTTGGTAGAGCTAGGAATAACAGCAGGAGTAGGAAAGAGAGTTAGCAGCCTTGCAACTCCCCTATCCTATTACCAATGCTTGTCCAAGGATTTTATGGAAAGCTTGGGTGATATTGCCCAAGAGTATCATCACCTTACAAAATCAGATAGACTCTTTGGCAGTGGTGGCTTTGCAAAATAGAAGGGGACTGGATCTCCTAAATGCTGAAGAAGGTGGCTTATGTCTTTTTCCTAGAGGAACAATGCTGTTTTTATGTCAACCAAACAGGATTAGTAAGGGATGCCACCCAAAAACTAGCCAATTGGGACCATAAGATATGACAACAGCTGTCTGAGTCATGGGGCGCCTAGTCGAAATGCTAATTTGGGGTTCATGTCTCCTTCCTCTGGCCAGTCCACTATTAATTATTATACTTGCCTTGGTTTTTGGATCATGTTTGTTAAATCTTTTAACCAGATTTATTTCTTCTTGCCTAGAGACCATTATGATAATGCAGTATGGCCACCAGCCAGTTTCAGATAATGATGTTAACCCCGGCCATCAAGAAGTAACCTTGTCTCCACTAGACAGAGCAGGGTGAGAGTTCTGTAATCCCCAGTAGGTAGGGACTGTGCCCCAAGTCAGCATGAAGTAGTTATGGAAGAAAGACCATTGGTCCCTCTGCCTCCCAGAAAGATTTATGGGGATCACATCTCTCAGGGGAAAATGAGGCAGGAGAACAGGGTCCAGAGACAGGGAACCTAAGGCTGATTTGTGATGAGTTTCTAGGATTGAATGAAAAGGAAAACCCCACCTCTCCACACCCAAGTAACAAAAGGATCAGAGGCTACTACCTTTGCACTGCATTGCAGATAAAAAATGGAAAGTACCTCAGATTGGTCCCCTCCCACAACCAATCAGACTGGTCATGGGCTACTCCTTCGTTTACATAGGGTGTAACCAAGTAACCAATGGGAAACCTCTAGAGGGTATGTAAACCCCAGAAAATTCTGTAACCAGTGCTCTTGAGCTGCTTGCTGGAGCCTTCTCCCACTCTGTGAAGTGTACTTTCATTTCAATAAATTTGTGCTTTCATTGCTTCATTCTTTCATTGCTTTGTTTGTGCGTTTTGTCCAATTCTTTGTTCAAAACACCAAGAACCTGGATGACTCGTAGTCAAGATCCTTTACCAGTAACACTTGAACTTTCTGGTTTGTCCTGAACATCCCTCTTTCTTCAACAACTGGTCATTTTATTCTAGGCCAAAAATTTACCATACAAGATTCTTTCTCATATAAAATTATCTTCCTTCTAACTTTTCTTGCCAGAAATACCTGTTTAACTTTCTTTACATTGCTTTTACTTAATGGTTACTTTTACCTTATTTCATAAGTAAGTTTTAAATAGCCTTTGAATTAGATAAAAAATTATTTTCCTTTAAATAACAACACATTTCTCTTTTTAGAAAAATATTTTTCTGTAATTTTTTTTTTTTTTTTTTTTGAGACGGAGTCTCGCTCTGTCACCCAGGCTGGAGTGCAGTGGCGCAATCTTGGCTCACTGCAAGTTCTGCCTCCCGGGTTCACGCCATCCTCCTGCCTCATCCTCCAGAGTAGCTGGGACTACAGACGCACACCACCACGCCTGGCTAATTTTTTGTATTTTTAGTAGAGACGGGGTTTCACTGTGTTAGTCAGGATGATCTCAGTCTCCTGACTATGATCTGCCTGCCTCAGCCTCCCAAAATGCTGGAATTACAGGTGTGAGCCACTGCACCTGGCCTACTTTTTTAAATTGGAAATGACCCAGACATTTAATGAGTACTTATTATTTAACAATATAATTTTAGATTCTAAATTATATAAAAAGTTTAATCACAAGCATTTATTCCATTACATTTACCTAATTTTTTTTAATAGTTTACTCAGATTACTTTTGAAAACTGTGAGAGTTATCATTGAAAGTTATTTCCCAGTTAATCATTTTTATAGGCTGTGAATTTCAGGTTTTCCTAAGTAAGAAACTTAAGGTTAGATAAATGTTTTTTTTTTTTTTTTGCCAATAACTCAGGATTTAGCTGTTTTCATTAACAATATTAAATGCCTTATTTACGAAAGTTTACACAAAGATAATTTTCCTTTGGGCTGCATTCATTGTTTTATAACCCTCATGCCAAATTTTGACATCTAGCAGAGATAAAAATGAAACCACTTTACCAATAAATTTAAACAATAGTATATGTTGACAATTCTGAAGCCATTCTAATTCTAATTTTATTTCATGACTACTTTCAAAATCAGCTTATTTGTTAAAGATTTACTTAAGTCACATGAAGTTGAAAAGACATTTGGCTTAAAATCTCTATTTTCTCTGATAAAGTATTTGATTTAAAGCCCCTTTTTTTCTTTAAGCCAAAAACACTTTTATGTTTTTAGTAGTGAGACATCATATACATGACACATACATACATAGATGTATTATACACGCAGATAGAAGTACAACTTATCACTTCACAAGATCTAATTTTTTCCTCTTGTTTTAGACTTCTAATTTCTTGATCTTATTACCCTATGCAGTTGTCAGCTAAGATAACCCTACATTTGCATATTAAAGGAATTCTTAGATGAAAAATCAGATAGTGAAATTTACATCTCAAGGAACAGAGAGAAGGAGTCTGGTCCTAGTGTTTCCAGAATTTACTCCTTCTGGTGGGTTCTTGGTCTCTCTGACTTCAAGAAAGAAGCCTTGGACCTCGGAGTGAGTGTTACAGCTCTTAAAGGTGGCACGTCCAGAGTTGTTTGTTCCTTCTGGTGGGTTTTTGGTTTCACTGACTTCAGGAATGAAGCTGCAGACCCTCATGGTGAGTGTTATAGCTCATAAAGGTAGCGTGGACCCAAAGAGTGAGCAGCAGCAAGATTTATTATGAAGAGTGAAAGAACAAAGCTTCCACAGCATGGAGGGGGACCCGAGTGGATTGCCGCTGCTGGCCGGGGTGGCCAGCTTTTATTCCCTTATTTGTCCCCACCCACGTCTGGTGATTGGTCCATTTTACAGAGCACTGATTGGTCCATTTTACAGAGTGCTGATTGGTCCATTTTACAGAGTGCTGATTGGTGCATTTTACAGAGTGCCGATTGGTGCATTTACAATCCTTTAGCTAGACACAGAGTGCTGATTGGTGCGTTTACATTCCTTTAGCTAGACACAGAGTGCAGATTGGTGCATTTTTACAGAGTGCTGATTGGTGCATTTACAATCCTTTAGCTAGACACAAAGCACTGATTGGTGCGTTTTTACAGAGTGCTGATTGGTGCATTTACAATCTTTTAGCTAGACACAGAGCACTGATTGGTACATTTATAATCCTCTAGCTAGACAGAAAAGTTCTCCAAGTCCCCACTTGACCCAGGAAGTCCAGCTGGCTTCACCTCTCACTAGTAGGAGGAGATTAAAAACGAATGCCAAATCAAACCTAAAATTATAGAAATCTATCACAGGATTATATTAGAAGACTGATTTTATGTATATAAGTAGTTCTAAATTTAGTCTGTCTTTTAACTGGATATCTGAGCTCTGGGCAGAGCCCACACTGAATCCGGGGTCTCCAAAAAGAGAATTATTATAAGGCTAAGACCATGTGATGGTTTTATGAGTGCACTCTCCTTTTTTTTTTTTAACAAAAACATTTCTCTAAGTGTCTGAACTACTCTCTTCCTTACTTTAAACACCCAAGAGTAAACTCTGTTGTCAGTCTTTGACTAAAATAATTATTTTAGTAAAAAAAAAACAAAAGAAGAAGAAAGAAAGAAAGAAACCAGGTAACACTATACAAAAGGAAGCAGTGTAAGATCTGAGACGAACTTTTCTGTTTTACACTCTTTGGGTTCCATAAGGAAAAACAGAGATTGCTCCCCAAAAGGGAGTCTAGTGCCTTCTCTGTTTTCTTTAAGGAAACCCAGGCTGTTAGAAACTATTTTAGATTCCTCATGCAGCAGAGGCTGGCAAGAGAAAGAAGAGGCAGCAGAAGTAAAATGAAGAAAACAGAATTTGGTTGACGGAGAAGAAAAAGACTTGCTCAAAAAGTTGGAGAAATAAAAAAGGCCTTAACTACACACACACACACACACACACACACACACACCTTGGATGTTAGCTTTTATTTAAGCTTTTAGCCATTAAGCTCCTTAAAAAAAAATCCCTTTAAATCTCATTACTGTATTTTAGCTAGTACAAACTGCTGATATTTCAAAAATAATGCAAATACCAAGCCAGAAAGGGCTTGATTTAGGAACCAAACTTAGGCAGTCATGATGAAAATAAGGACAGAACCTTAGTTTCCAAACTGCAGCACTGGGGGACAACCGTTGCTCTTTCAGTTTGGCCTGGTTAGCAAAAGATGGCCTTGCTATGTAAATAAATCCCCTCAGGTAGTCAAAATCAAAAAAACTTTTTTTCCTTTTGCTGGCTGTTTTTTTCTTTTTTCTTTTTCAGCTGCGGGAATTTAGCCAATTCACAGGTCTTGTTCTCCATAATTTGGAACTTTCCTTCGGATTTGATCAAGTTGGATAGAGTTGGTCAAACCCAATAGGAAAAAGATGAAAACAACAAGAAACAGAAACAAAACAACAACAAAAAAACAGTTAAGTGAAACAAACAATCACACAATTTATGTGGTCACTGAGTGCGCTAATGGTAAGGCGAAATTAAGAACAGCTGGCTGTTAATCTTAATTCTAGCCAAGAGAAAACTCCAGTTCAGCTGCTTACCTAGTAATGAGTCTCAGGCTGAAGTCTGCTCTCTCCCATCCTAGAAGCAGGAAAAAACTGAAACTCATCTTCCCTGTTGGAAATGAGCTCAAACTCCAGAAAGGAGTTATCTGCCTTCCATCATCATGGAAGCAGGAAAATTTGCCTTCCTTGTTAGAAGCAAGTAAAACTCCAAAAAAGGAGTTGCACAGCAAAATAAACAGATCTCAACAAATTTGGGGAGATCAGGGCTTCTCTGGGGGTAGGATGGCTCCCAGGCCTCAGCCAATTGTCCTATTGGTTTCAGCCATAAAGACAGCTCAGGCTGCTACTACGCACTGATAGGAGATTTGTCAAAGGTCAGGGCATCTTCACTCAGAATCCCTCTGTGGTTAACAATTGTGAACACAAAATATCTGAGATGGGTCTCAGTCAATTTAGAAAGTTTATTTTGCCAAGGTTAAGGACACATCCATGACATAGCCTCAGGAGGTTCTGATGACATGTATGCAAGGTGGTTGGGGCACAGCTTGGTTTTACACATTTTAGGGAGACATGAGATATCAATCAATATATGTTAAGACATACATCAGGTGGTCCAGAAAGGTGGGATGACTGGAAACAGGGAGGGGGCTTCCAGGTGATAGGTAGATAAGAGAAAAACAGTTGCCTTCTTTCGAGTTTCTAATTAGCCTTTCACTGAATACACAATTTACAGGACTAGTCACTTAACCCTTAGCCTGGCTCAGTGAAACAATAGGGCAAAGGAAGCAATCAGCTATGCATTTGTCTCACGTGAGCAGAGGGATGACTTTTGAGTTCTGTCTAGCTATCTTGTTTAGGAATATAATGAGAGGCAGGCTTACCTGCAGTTCCCAGATTGACTTTTCCCTTTGGCTTAGTGACTTTGAGGTCCCAAGATTTATTTTCCTTTAACATTTACAAGCAGAAGTGAAGAAATAAGTAAATTAGAGAGCTAGAAGGATGGAAGTTTGCAGTTAGAGAGAGTGGGATGTTGAAGGTAATACCGGTTGCATATTTCTTATCTAAAATGCCTGGGACCAGAAGTGTTTCAGATTTCAGATGTTTTCAGATTTTGGAATATTTGCATTATACAGGTTCAGCATCCCTAATCTGAAAACCTGAAATCCAAAATGCTCCAATGATTGTTTCCTTTGAGCATCACAATGGTGCTCAAAAGGTTTTGGATTTTAGAGCATTTCAAATTTCAGATTTTCAGATGAGGGATAATAAACCTATATCTCAGAAATGGTACATTTCTGAATAATGACAAATTGTCATTATTTGCCATGAGAATTGTCATTAATGTGGGTGAAGATGGGGATGATTGTAGGTCAAGAGATTGAAGCAATAGGGCGGGCTTGGGTGTTAGTATGGCCCTTCATGGGAATGTGTTGATGTCATCCAGGGTCACGGGAGGCTTCTGAGTGGGGAGGAAGCTGAGAGCCTCTGGTTACGGTCTTCACTGATGAAGGCAGACAACAGGAGGTTGGCAGATGGTGGGCACTGATTAGACTGGAAGAGCCAAGAACTTCAGTGGAGCAAGGTTTTACCCAAGACACAGAGGTTGTGGTCTAGAGCAGCCCAGGGATGAAGGAGCACCCACTGGAGAGGACTGTGGGGAAAACAGAGTCCTGGGAGATGAACCAAGCATCAGTTGAGGCCAGAACAATTAAAATGTATACATCAAATTCTCTCCAAGGACACTGTACCCTTGGCTGAAGATTCCCTCCTTAGTCTATTTCCCATCCCAAATTCTACCCATCCACACTGTGGCATCCTAGGTCTCTCTAGCAGCTGAACAGGCAGGCCTCCATAACAACTGTTTCAGTGCTGACTGAGTGGTTAAGTTAAATATTAAAAGTTGAAAGAGCCAGTGACCTTATACAAAGGCTGGAATAGAACAAAAGCCCACCACAAGTTTTTGCCTAAGTCTTCCCTGTGGCTTGAACCATGACAAGAGGAGGAAGGAATTCTTAACCAGACCCATTTAGGATTAAATAAGTTTTTATTGGCTGGGTACGGTGGCTCACACCTGTAATCTCAGCACTTTGGGAGGCTGAGGCAGGCAGATCACCTGAGCTCAGGAGTTTGAGACCAGCCTCCTGGCCAACATGGTGAAACTCTGTCTCTACTAAAAATACCAAAATGAGCCAGGTGTGGTGGCGGGAGCCTGTAGTCCCAACTACTCGGGAAGCTGGGGCAGGAGAATCGCTTGAACCTGGGAGGCAGAGGTTGCAGTGACCTGGGATCACACCACTGCACTCCAGCCTGGGCAACAGAGTGAGACTCCATCTCAAAAAAAAAAAAAAAAAAGAAAAGAAAAGTTTTTACTAGGAGTCTGAAGACACAAGTTTTATTGGAGGTCTAAATGAACTCCTCAAACCTCCATGATTTAGCAGGAGATATGATAAGGGTAATCATCCCAGCACTTGGACCCATCTAGATTCAATACATTTACTGAGGCTCCAGAAGAAGGTCTTCACACCGTAGTTATAGATTCGAAGAAGTTAATCACTTATGTCTTTAGATGAATGCACACTTACATGTAGACATATAGCTTAGAAGGTATATCAGCCCTGGAAAACTTCGTAATTTTGAGTTGGTCTGGTGATATATTCCAGGCCTTCTTCCTGTACCCGGTTACAAAAGTAAACTTCCTTCCTTCCCAGTTCATCTGCATCTTGTTATTGGGCCACGAGAATCAGCAGCCTGACCCTCCGCTTGGTCTGGGAACAACATGGTCTGACAGAGCTCATCCCATGTTCCAAAGGGAGATTAAATGACAAATTAAGATACCCCAATAATAAAATGCCAGCAATAAGATGGCCTACAGTGTAATAGAAACAATGTACTATTATGAAATTCCTGGTAGGAAATGAAAGTTCAAAGACTAAATTCACTTGCCCGTTCAAGACAAAAAGAAAATTTCAGGTCCAAGCTTTTTTCCTGCCTCAATTTCATATTCTGATCGGGCTCAGCCAGAGGATGTCTCAGTATTTAGACAGAGTGGAGGTTCCTGCGGCACCATCCTGGAGAGGTGTAACATTCTCAGGGTGGAGAAGGTGAACTCTGCTCTCATATGCTATCTACTTAAAGAGTCTGGAATTAATAGGGCACCAAAGATGATCACAGTTCTGTCTCCACATCCACCAAATTTAGAAACCAAATCTGATAACTAAGTCATTTATCAGAGACTCAGTGGTACCCAAGTGAGGAATGGCCACTGGAGACGATCTTGTTTTTTTCACCGGGGCTGGAGTGCAGTGGCGCCATCTCGGCTCACTGCAAGCCCCGCCTCCCAGGTTCACGCCATTCTCCTGCCTCAGCCTCCCGAGTAGCTGGGACTACAGGCACCCGCCACCACGTCCAGCTAATTTTTTGTATTTTTAGTAGAGACGAGGTTTCACCATGTTAGCCAGGATGGTCTCGATCTCCTGACTTTGTGATCCACCCGCCTCGGCCTCCCAAAGTGCTGGGATTACAGGCTTTAGCTACCAAGCCCGGCCATTCCCCTCCCTTTTCTGATAGGCTCACTGAACTATTGACGAGCAAAAAGTAAACTTCCCTCGTCTTTGAGTTATTATACATTTTGGGTCTATTTGTTACAGCAATGCTCTTACCCTACTGTACTATCCCTGGGCCTTGTATGATGAAATTGGTAAGAGCCACAAAAACTGCATCTGGGACACAGGAAAAGGTGGGAGAGGGGAAAATAATCTGACTGACAAAGATTCTGTTTATAGGTGACTTTTTAGGATTGTGGAGTTAGGCAAAGCTGGGATCACTCACACAGCCTGATAGGGGATTTTTCTACATGAGTGGGCTGACCTGGTGGTCCTGGTTACACTGCCCACCAGCCTTCTGGTGTCTCTACTAGGAGTAAGGTGCCTTCTCTTTCTCCTCCAGGACCCCACACCTCCAGACCCTGCTGAGGGAGGACCACCCATTTCTAGTCCCAGCTCCTCCTCTAACTGTCCGTGTGACCTTAAACAAGGCCTTTCCCCTCTCTGGCCTCAGTATCCGCCTCTGAACAATGGGGCTGGGCCTGCTGACCTTCTGATTCTTTTCTGCTCTCTGAGTTTGTGAACTTGTGATAGGGAGACAAGAGTCCTAGGAAATGGAAGGAGAGCACGTTTCACTCTGTCCAGCAGAGGGCAGCAGCTACCCACAAATCAACAGCTGGGCAAAGCCAGGGCTGTGCGGGAGCTATGCACAGGTTCTGCCTTCTGAAGCCTTCAGTGGCAGCCTCTGAGCCAGAGGGTTCCAAGCAGAAGAGGTCCCGCCCCTGGAGAGGGACCTCAGAAAGGTCCTTCAAGCCCCCTCTCAGCTCTTACTAACGGCATCCCAGATGCCCTATTCCTCTTCTGCAGAGAGAAGGTGGGTCAGCCACTAAATGGTGCTCGGACCTTGCAGCTTGGTGGGAAGGAGGAAGCTTATTCAAGCAAGGAAGATGAGACAGGCAAAAACCGACGCATAAGCCAAAAGCCCCTCCAAAGCGAGGTGTTGTTCCAGGCTGACAAGTCTCCAGCAGGGTGGACTTCAGACTCCCTGTTAGGAACTAAATTGTGTCCCCGAAAACGAGAAAGTCACCCCAGTGTATGACCTAATTCAGGAAAGGTCATTGCAGATGCATTTAATTAAGTGAAGATGAGCTCATGCTGGAGTAGGGTGGACTCTGAACCCAGTAGGACAAGCGTCCTTATTAAAAAGAGGGAAATCTGGACACACACAGAGCAGAGACCGCCCTGTGAAGATGGAGGCAGAGATCAGAGAGATGCTGCCACATGCCACAAATGCCTGGGGCGCCCGGAAACTACACGGAGCCTCCCCCAGCGTCTTCAGCAGGAGCATGTCTCGGCCAACACTTTGATCTTGGCCTTCCAGCCTCCAGAACGGTGAGTCAGTGAGGTTCTGTGGTTTAGGCCCCCTAGTTGTGGTTGTTTCTTACGGCAGCCCCAAGAAACAATACACTCCCCTGTCCACTTTGCACGGCAGAGTTTGAGCATCACTGAATCCCACCTCCACAGCAGGTTTTGCTTGGACTGCACAGTATTTATTGATGCTGCTGTTGGTTTTAATTTCTAATGTGTGTGCCTGTAGCTGGACCACTCCTCCTGATGACCCACCTGGCTCCTGCGGGCATCTGAGATGTGGTTCCTGCTCCACACTTTCTGGGGGAGCAGAGGAACTCCTCAGCCTCCTCTCAAACTTCTCTCAGGTGTGCTGTTCACTCCCTCCCCAGGCTTCCGGTCCACACGGGCAGCTCTGACCCAGAGAAGATTCTTTGTCTTAGACAAACATCTGCCTCCCTGTAACTTCGGTTCACCAGTACTTGCTCTGCACTCCAGGGCCGTACAGAACCCCTCTGCTCCCTCTGCCCTTAGCCATTGGCTCCTAGGAGACAGTTGCTTGTCCCGCCATCACTTTAAACGGTCTAGTTCCAGCTCCCTCAGAACTTCCTCAGTGATGCAGTTTCCTGATGGTCATATTGCCTGGATAAGCTCCAGTCTGTTCAACTACCTCTGTGGTTCAGGAACCAGGACTAAACAGGATTCACCTGATGCACATTCTAACCAGAGTCAAGAGGGCAGAAGCATCGCCTCCTGAGTTCCAAACTCAGTATCTCAACTGTAATCCCCACTTGTCAAGGGAGGGGCTTGGTGGGAGGTGATTAGATCATGTGGGTGGTTTGCCCCATGCTGTTCTCATGATAGTGAGGGGGTTCTCACGAGATCTGATGGTTTTATAAGGGGCTCTTCCCCCTTTGTGCACCCTCCCTCTTTCCTGCTTCCTTGTGAGGAAGGTACTTGCTTCTCCTCCTTCTGCCAAAGCATGACCTTATAATTGTAAGTTTCCTGAGGTCTCCCCAAACATGCGGAGCTGTGAGTCAATGAAACCTCTTTCTTTTATAAATGACCCAGTCTGGGGTATTTCTTTATAGCAGTGTGAAAATGGACTAACACGGATATTTAGCAGGCATCCAGTAGTCTTCGATAAACACAACCACCATCTAGTGGCCAGAACAGCCTTATCAGGCCCCACTGTCTGCAATGCAGAACAGTTCCTTTCCTCATCCCTTACAGGGCCAAGCACTCAGCATCCTGGGACAGTGGCCCCGTGTGCCCAGCTTTGAGGATGAGCTCATGCCTGGCTGCTCTGGGTGGAGAGAAGGAAGAGCTGAATCAACATCCATATATATAAATCTCCTTTTGTGCATTTAGAATCACATCCTTAGAATAAATTCCAGTCAGTGGCATTACTGAAGCAAATTGTATCAAAAATGCAAAAAAGACCCATTTTTCCAAATTGTTTTCTAACAAGGAAGTAATATTGTTTGCTTTTTGATACTGTTCTTTAGAAAATGATGCATGAGAGTTTTACATTTCATATAGTGTGTTCTATTTATTTTATGCTTTGCAATTTCTGTAATTTTTAAGCACTGTTCTTCCTATACTACAGGCTCTGCTCTAACTATTCAATTTTGTTTGTCCTAGTTTTCCTAAAATTCCCTTTTCCACTGGTGTGTGGTGCAAGATGAGGCACATTTTCCATGGATGGTGAACAGAGGGAGGAGCCTTTTGATCACAACCAGGTCACCCCACTTCTAAGCCACTGTGTCTCCAGCCCCACAAGACTAAGGGAGAGAGCGCAGAATGGTGGAGAGTGAGCTGTGCTGGGACCGTTGTTTCCATAACCTCATTTTCTGTGTCCAGCTGACACACCTTCAAAGCGGCATCAGGTCCTAAACTGTAGCTTGCAACGTGCCTGTTTCCAGAAACCAAGGTGAAATAGACAGTGTTCCTGCAAGAGTCCCTTCCCAACTTTTCTCTGGAAATGCATGTTTCTCTGAACTCTGAGTCCCGAGAAAAATCATTTGAGACATCAAGAAAATGGGGGAAGTGCTAAAATTGTGTGGGAATTCAAGCTTAACAATAAACATCAAGACATTTTTGGTAAAAATGAATCCACTGACATCAGGGAGGAACAAGAGAACAGAACGCTGACACTGGGTCAGAGGCTAAGACCAACATTTCTGGGAACCACTCCTGGAAGGGCACAGATGAGACGCTTTCAACCTCTCATCAGCCAGCCTGGCCTGTAGCTGCTGCACGTTATGAGTGTGTTCCTGGCATGACTGCTTCTAACAGTGAGTTTTCTGGCATATCAAATAAATACTAATAAGTCTGTATGCACATTATACTTTATACAAATCCTATGAGTGATGTTCCAGAAATAACAAGTTTTGAAGGCAAAATAAGTCCTTAAATTGGCAACTTTGACACATAATTCCATGTAGTAGTTAATCTTGCTAGAAAATCCCAGTGTTGTTATTCTAATACAATCTGATAATGTTCACTGGCATTTTCCACTGTTGGCATCTTTACTATAGCCTACAGTTGTTTGTTTGTTTATTTGAGACGGAGTCTCGCTCTGTTGCCTAGGCTAGAGTGCAGTGGCGTGCTCTCGGCTCACTGCAACCTCCCCCTCCCAGGTTCAAGCAGTTCTCCTGCCTCAGCGTCCCTAGAAGCTGGGATTACAGGCACATGCTACCACACCCAGCTAATTTTTGTATTTTTGGGAGAGACATGGTTTCATCATGTTGGCCAGGCTGGTCTTGAACTCCTGACCTCAGGTGATCAGCCTGCCTCAGCCTCCCACACACAGTGCTGGGATTACAGGTGTGAGCCATGATTCCTGGCTGCCTACAGTTCTTTGTAAAGCAGACAAAATTTTTTAAAGAAATGAACGTATATGAGGCAAACTGTACCTAATTTAGGAGTTCAGAAATTCCCTGGACTGCCTATATACTTTGCTTTCTCATTCCTAATGCCCAAAGATTAAAATCTGTCAGGAATTTGGAAACACTGAATCACAGGCCAAAATAGGACCATGTCACCATTCATTCAACATTTATTGAGCGCATGCTATTTTTCAGGCACTGTGCCACATTTTGAGAGTAGAGTAGTGAATAAGACAAAGTCATCACTTCAGGGAGTTTATATTTTAGAGGAGAGAAAGACAAATAAAAGTGTTTAGGCCGGGCATGGTGGCTCACACCTGTAATCCCAGAACTTTGGGAGGTCAAGGCAGGTGGATCACCTGAGCTCAGGAGTTCAAGACCAGCCTGGACAACAATCCCATCTCTATCAAAAATATAAAAAATTAACCGGGTGTGGTGGCACATACCTGTGGTCTCAGCAACTTGGGAGGCTGAGGTGGGAGGATCTCTCGAGCCTGGGAGGCAGAGGTTGCAGTGAGCCGAGGTTGTGACACTGGACTTCAACCCGAGTGACCGACCCCATCTCAAAAACAACACTGGGCTGGGCGTGGTGGCTCACGCCTGTAATCCCAGCACTTTGGGAGGCCGAGGCGGGCAGATCATGAGGTCAGGAGATTGAGACCATCCTGGCTAACATGGTGAAACCCCGTCTCTACTAAAAATACAAAAAATTAGCTGGGCTTGGTGGCAGGCACCTATAGTCCCAGCTACTCGGGAGGCTGAGGCTGGAGAATTGCTTGAACCTGGGAGGCAGAAGTGGCAGTGAGCTGAGATCGCACCATTGCACTCCAGCCTGGGCAACAGAGTGAGACTCCATCTCAAAAAAAAAACAAAAAACTCAGAACTGTTTAATACAATGTACTGTCAAGTGGTGATGAGCACTATGGAAACGTGAAGCAATGTTTGAGTGCAGCGAGTGAAGCGGTGCTGTTTTGTATGTGATTGTCATGAGGACCCCTCAGAAGAGCAGAGAGCTGAATGCAGTGAGCATAGAACCTTACTGAGGCCTGGGCAAGGCTCTTCCAGACAGCGAAGTGCCCTGAGGCAGGACTGTGTTTGGTGTGTCCTGGAAACGGGAGAGAAGCCAGGGCCTCTGGAATGTGGTGAAGGAGAGGGAAAAGTAGGAAATGAGGCTGGAGAGAGATACAGGGGCCAGAACATATAGGGCTGTGTAAGTTACGTTACGTTGAGTTCTTTGGATTTTCCTGTAAGCGTGGATGGGAAGCAGTTGGAGGGTTTTGAGCAGGGATGGTGTCATCTGACCTGCATTTTAGAATCATCCCGCTGGCTGAGGTGTGGAGGGAAAAAGCAGGGGGCGGAAGTAGAGGCGAGGGGCAGCCAGTTAGGAGGCTACAGGAGTAGCCCAGACCAGACAGGAGGGTGGCTCGGCCCTCAGAGATCTTGGTGGGGCAGATTAAAGAGTGATCGAGCTAACAGGCCTTTTTTTTTTTTTTTTTTTTTTTTTTTAGACTGGGTCTCGCTTGTTCCCCAGGCTGTAGTGCAGTGGTGCAATCATGGCTCACTGCAGCCTTGACCTCATGGATCAAGGTATCCTCCCACCTCTCAGCCTCCCAAGCAGCTGGGACTACAGGACTACAGGTGCATGCCACCACGCCCAGCTAATTTTTGTATTTATAGAGACATGGGTCTCACCATGTACCCAGGCTGGTCTTGAACTCCTGGGCTCAAGCCATCTGCCTGCCCTGGCCTTCCAAAGTGTTGGAATTACAGGCCTGAGCCACTGTGCCAGGCCAGAGCCAACGGGACTTACTGAGAAATTATGTGACAGAGAGGGGTCAAGGAAGACTCCCCCTGTTCAAGCAAGCAATGAGCTGAATGGTGCTGCTGCTTCCTGAGATGGGGAAGACTGTAGAGGAAACAAACCAGGAACGACAAATCAGTAATTTAGCTTTGAATACGTTAGGTTTGAGATGTCTAGTCTATACCCAAACAGACCACACTGTGGCATCTGGGCCGCAGGATCTGCAGAATCCAGCAGGATGGATGCCAATGCCAACCTGAGTAGACAGTTGGGTCTGTGAGTCTAAAGCTCAGGGAAGACCTCAGGGTCTGGGATACAAATCTGGAGATCATCAGCCTGTCCATGAAAGCCAGGGGAATGATGGAAGATACTGTGAGAAAAAGTGGAGAGGGGAAAGAGAAGAGGTCCATGGAAGGAGACCTGGGAGAATACAACCTTCGATTAGATCAGGAAGAGGAGAAGAATCCAGCAAAAAACTCTGAGAAGTCTCTGGGAAGGAAGTCTTCCTTCCTTCCCCTGTACCAGGAGAGGTGCTATCCCAGAAATCGGTAAAGTAAAAGTGTTTGATGGGGAGAGCAGGATCACCTTTGTCAACTGCTGCTGCGAGACTTGGAAAAATAAGGACTGGGAAGAGAGCAATAGAAACTTTGAAAGCCATTGGTTATCTTGACAAGAGTTGTTTCTGTGGGGGTGGTGAGAACTGGAGCCTGATTGGATGGGTTCAAGAGAGAATGGGGAGTTCTAGCCAAGAAGGCTGATGAAGATGAGTCAAATTAAAAATGTTTTCTTTTTATGAGTCCTCTCATATTTACTGATACAACTGATATATTGGGTCTCCATTCTGCCACATTACTTTATATTGATCATGTATTATATCTGCTATGTTTCTCCATGCAATGTATTTTTTTACTTTAAAAATTGTATTTATAAAGGTTTGTAATTTTATTCCAGTGGTTATTTTATATGTACACTTTTTAAAATGCTCTTAATTTTTTTTTTTTAAAGACAGGGTCCTGCTCTTTGCCCAGGCTGGAGTATAATGGTATGATCCTGGCTCATCAAAGCCTTGGCCTCCTGGGCTCAATAAGTCCTCCCACCTCAGCCACCTGAGTAGCTGGGACTACAGGCATGTGACACCACACCAAGCTAATTTTTTTGTATTTTTTATAGAAATGGTGTCTCCCTCTGTTGCCCAGGCTGGTCTCAGTCAGGCGATCCAGCACACAAGCAATCCTCTCACCTCAGCCTCCCTTGGCTCTTACTCTTATTTTTTTGTTTAAGCTTTTACTATCTGGTTTATAAATACTGTAGTATTCTTCATCTCCCATCCATTGCCCATACAACAATCTAGGGGCATATTCTGTTTTTCTCTTTCTATTTCCCTTGTCCCATTTTTGAGTTGCACTATTTCCTTATCATCTCTTATCTGCTGAAGCTCATTGTCTAGTATACCGATCAGAAAACTTTTTATTTTTTGCAAGGGGCCAGACAGTAAATATGTTCAGTTTTGCAGGCATGCAATCTCTGCCATAGCTCTACCATTATAGAGTATAAGCAGCCATAGACAATATGTAAACAAATGGGTATGGCTGTCTTCCAATAAAACTTTGTTTGCAAAAACAGGTGGTGAGCCAGATTTGGCCTATAGGCTAAAGCCCGATCTTAGAGTAGCAGCAGATAAGGAGACAGAAAAACTGTGCAGGAGGTGAGAGAAAACTGGCAGGAGAGCTAGGGAGATATTGACAAAAGAGGAGCCCTTTAAATCTTCCAGGGGTAGAAAAAATGAAATTCTTTGATGTTACTCAATAGTTTACCTGCTCGGAAGGAGGAAAGGTATCTCTTCCATCTCAGAGTTGGCTCGGCATCCATCCTGCTGGATTCTGCAGATCCTGCTGGCCAGATGCCACAGTGTGGTCAGCTGAAAGTGATTTGCTCATCCTGAAAACAGCAGGTATAGAAAGCGCTCTTTCAGCGCCATGGCAACCAGACCGTGTTTTTCTAAAAAAGGATCAGATCAGCCAGTGCGCCCCTCCAGGCATTGATCCATTAATGTGCACTGAGCTCATTTCAGAGCCAGGCCCTGGGCTGAGTGCTTGGAATACAAAGATGCATAAGGCTAAGTCCTTGTTTTTAAGGAGCTCACGGACTGGAGGAGGAGGCAGACATGCACAGTAAACAGTGTAATCACACGTCATCAAAGGAAGGGACCACACAAAGGGCTGGGGAGCATCTCCTCCTCTTTGGGAGAAGCTGACCTGGAGACCAAAGGTTGAGCTGAATTTTGGAGAATCAGTCAGAGTTGGTCAAGAGGACAAACTGGGATGGGTCAAGGAAAACAGAGAAGCTTGAGAGCTGTAGCAGCTCCGTGGAATGGCAAGTATAGCCAGAGGGTGGCATCTCCGGGGTGCCAGAGATGGCCGTGGAGAGGCACCGAGGCCAGGCCATGCCGGGCCTCTGCTGTCACCAGGGTCAACCACAACCTAGTGCCCAAGCCAGTGGCATTTTCCGGCCTACTTTTACTCATCCCTTCTTTTAGAAAATGCTCCCTTGAGAGTCTGATATTCATGGTATCATGATCCGCTATCTCCTGATCTGTCCTCTGCACATCCAGCTGCTCTTTCTCACTCTCTTATTTGTGCTCTCACTGCCTTAAATTTTAACCTTCTTCTCGTGCTGCACTTTCTCCAGGTATATGAGAAACCTCTCCATTTTTCACTTTCATCTGTATTGCTCTTTGCCAGTTGGCCTCAATTTCTCCTATCACAAGATGAGCCCCCATACGTATCTAGGAATGTGGCCTCAAGAACCCCAGTGTGGCAATCCCAGTGAAAAGCCTTTTCCCAGTACTCATCCTTCCATCCTGGGGAAGGCATGGGATTGCTGTTGGTTGGTTGTGTACCTACCTACCCTGGGACCCTGCACTATTATCAGAGTGATGGGCCAATGCGATAGATGGTGAGGGAAATGAGGTTCCATGATTGGCCCCATCAGTCACAGGGATGGAAAGGCAGTTTCTTGAGACAGATGTATCAGGCAGGAGACAGGAGCTATACAATGTCAACAGAGAAAGTGTAATATAAATAATCATGAACTAATAATAGGGGGTTACCCACTAAGGGATAAAAAGAAGTCTAAAGGTTACAGAAACAGGTGAATGGATAAACAAAATGAAATGTTATTCTGCCATAAAATGGAATGAAATTCTGATACATGCTACCACATGGATAAACCTTGACATGCGAAATGAAATAAGCCAGACTCAAAAGGGCAAATATTATATGGTGCCACTTATATAGTGTACCATGAATAGTCAATTCATAGAGACAGAAAGTAGAATGGAGGTTTTCAGGAGCTGGAGGAAGGGGAGAATGGGAAGTTATTGTTTAGTGGGTGATACGGTTTGGCTCTGGGTCCCCACCCAAATCTCATCTCAAACTGTAATCCCATGTCAATGGAGGGACCTGGTGGGAGATGGCTGGATCATGGAGGTGATTCTTGTGATAGTGAGTGAATTCTCCTGAGATTTGATGGTTTAAAAGTATGTGGCTCCCTTCTCTCTCTCTCTCTTTCTTTTTCTCTCTCTCCTGCCACTTTGTGAAGAGATCTGCCTTGCTTCCCCTTCACCTACCACCATGACAGGGTTTCCCGAGGCCTCCCCAGGCATGCAGAACTGTGAATCAATCAAACCTCTTTTCTTCATAAATTACCCAGTCTCAGGTAGTATCTTTATAGCAGCATGAGGAACAGACTATTACAATGGGTATAGAGTTTCACCTTGGAATGATAGAAAAGTTTGGGAAATAGATAGTGGTGATGGCTGCAAAACATTGTGAATGTATCTAATGTCAGTGAATTGTACACTTAAAAATGGTTAAAATGATAAATGTTATGTACGTTTTACCACAATAAAAAAAAAAAAAATACAGGCCAGCCTGGCCAACATGGTGAAACCCTGTCTCTACTAAAAATACAAAAATGAGCTGGGTGTGGTGGCACATCCCTGTGATCTCAGCTACTCTGGAGGCTGAGGCAGGAAAATCGCTTGAACCCGAGAGGTGGAGGTTGGAGTGAGCCGAGATCGCGCCACTGCACTCCAGCCTGGGCGATAGAGTGAGATTCCGTCTCAAAAACAATAAACAAATAAACAAACAAAAAACAGGAATCGTGGATATAGGGGCAGGCACTAGCTCTAGGGCTCAAGCAGAGAACCCAAGGAAGGAACCAGCTTGGAAAAGGGTGTCCCCAGGAATGAGACTCAGATGCCCTTGGAGATGGTGTGGATAGAGCCTGCAGGATGGCAGATAAGTTTGTTGTAGTGCTTGAGGCCGGGCTGGCATGCAAGAAACCCATGCACCGGTGGGGGCTGACAACACCCACTGAGAAGCTGCCCTCTGAGGTGCGGGCGCTCACTAGGACTTCACCTGTGGTGTGTTACTGAAACTCAGGGGAGCCAACTGCTGGAGCGTTTATGAGACACACTGTGCCACCATCTGGGGCTTCAGCAGCGTTTGGTGAAAACCTGCCTGTGGGGTTGCTGTTAAATTTGCTGGAGAGCTGAGTGAGGTGCTAGCAGAACTCCTTAGGAAATCACCAGGGATGAGCATCCCTGGGTGCCCCATGCACCAGTCAAGAGCAGGAGCAAGAGGAAAGGAAGGGAGCCTCTTCTTCCTGCAGTGTCTCTCCAGAGCCCTCCATTGACAGCACTTAATATCGTGCTAGCAGGCAAAGAAATATTTAGAGGATCCAGCTCCAGTATCACAAAGGAGGATAACGAAGAGTGGATTTGGAATTCAGAGGCTCTAAAGTGATAACTGTCACAGCCCACCCCTTTGGCTACTCAGTTTCCGTATGCACCCTCTTACACATATCTGAACTTCTATACGACAACGAAAAATACAGCTATCCTTCTTATCAGGGAAAATATTCCTACCCTTTCTCCCAAATGAGAAGATACTCAGTGCCAACAACAATTTTATCTATCCCTGGCTATATTCATTACTCAAATTTGATCACAGGTAAATATTCTGTTACCAAAAGACCAAATTGTAAAGTTAACTTCCAACAACTTGTATATAAACTAATAAAGGGAAGGAGAGAGAAATAAAATGGATGGCACTTTCCCATCACCCATCTATCAGTGGGAAAGAACTCTGGGGAAGTGCTCTTGAGGAAATATCTTTGGGAAGAATACCTGATTGGCCTTACTTGGGTCATGTGTGTTGGAATCTATGAAAGTCTGGAATTTTGCCTATCTTACAAGCTAGTAAGCCTGTTATGGTTTCATGGATGCTTGCAGATGACATGAGACTGGATCAGAGACAAAGGACTACACTACTCTGGCAGACCAAGTTGCATGAGGTTTGTGTTAGTTAGCATTGGTTTTCCTTGTCCCCAAGTCCCACAGGGGTGATGTGGAGGGGCCCAGGTGGTTACTGTACACGCAGTGTGTTTGTACAGGAACACTGAGCTTGGGAACATACAATTTAATAGTAAGTGGTGAGCAAGTTTGCCCTTTGTCTGGGGCAGGGGGATATTGCTTTGTCAAGGCTGTCTACTGCAAACACAACCCTGAGAAATGTCTCAAGCAAGCAACAGTCAGGACCTTGCATTCTTGTCATCCCCAGCAAGAGCATGCAGAGACAATCAGAGCCCGTGGCAAATTGCCTGTCACAAAAATCCACCACAAGGCCTAACAGATCCTTGGCCAAATTCACATTTTCCCATGAGTATGCTACCTCATCAGCTGCTCTGATTAGTCTGACCAACAGAGGGACCAAATCTGTTTAATTTGACTCCTATCACATTTAAAATTAAGGCTGCTATTGACAGGACTTCAAGCAATACAGTGAGGCAAGTCTGCCATATTGATCTCACCCATGTCCCCAGGGTCCCGGGCTCAGCCAACTGTCTAAAAGTTCTGGGGGCAAGGGAGGCCAGTCATTCTTATTTCAGATAGCGAGGATAAAATCTAATATCAATCTAGTATTCATTATGACCCACTCATGGGAGTTTAGATTCACTGATATCATTATCAGTGACTACAGGAGGCAATGTAGGGAGCAAAGACCCTCATCCCTGATGGAAGGACATTCATGGCCCATTCTCCCTTACAAAGAGACAATCTGAAGGGGAGCAGATCACTCTAGTTTGAAATTTGTTGTTAATTTGATTTGAATCAGCATTGCGTTGGTTTGGTTAGGTAAGATGGTTAAATTTTATGTGTCAACTTGGCTGTGTCATGAGACTAAGATATTTGGTCAAACATTACTCTGGATGTTTCCATGAGGGTGTTTTTGGATGAGATTAACATTTAAATCATTGGACTTTGAGTAAAGCAGATGACTCTATCTAATGTGGATGGCCCTCAGCCAAACAACTGGAGGCCTAAATAGAACAAAAGAGTGACCTCTTCCAGGCAAGAAGGAATTCTGCCAGCACATGAACTTTGCACTTGTACTGAAACAGCGGCTATCCTGCCAGCCCACCCTGCCAGCCCACCCTGCCAGCCTCCAAAATCATGGCAGCCCATTCCTTAAAATAAATCTCACTCTCTCTCTCCCTCTAGAATATATATATATACACACATACATACACACACACACGTATAATATTATATATATTTTATATGCACACACAAAATAATAGACAGACAGATATCATATTAGTTCTGTTTTTTTGGAGAACCCTGACTAGTCCTAGTTGCCTTTGTTTTCCTTTTCCACTTTTCTTCTGAGCTCATGTTCCACCTCCTGATATCTTACCATCATTTCCCTGAGCTTATTTTATCCTTTTCTTTCTTAAAGGCAACCATTTCATTAAGTTTTTAAGTGCCTGGCAATTGCTTGGTTAAGACCGGTGTCTGCTCCATGGCAGCCTCTTCCTGGTGAGTATTCCACATCTGCCATTGGTTTTTCCTATCCCTTTCCTACATTTGCAGAGATCCTGTATGTCTTCCTTTTTGATGACTCATCTTTGAACAAGTGGATTTTTTTTTTTTTTTTGAGACGGAGTCTCACTCTGTCGCCAGGCTGGAGTGCAGTGGCGCAATCTCGGCACACTGCAACCTCTGCCTCCTGGGTTCCAGTGATTCTCCTGCCTCAGCCTCCCAAGTAGCTGGGACTACAGGTGCCCACCACCACACCCAGCTAATTTTTTGTATTTTTAGTAGAGATGGGGTTTCACCATGTTGGCCAGGATGGTCTTGATCTCTTGACCTCGTGATCCACCTACCTCGGCCCCCCAAAGTGCCGGGATTACAGGCGTGAGCCACCGTGCCTGGCCAAACACGTGGAATTTTTCCAGGACCAGCTCTTTGCTGGTCATGTGAGAGGAGTCGGGGCTGTGTTCCAAGTCAGCTGGAATTTTTCTTATAACCCAGGATTTTAGATGTGAGCTTGATCAGCCCTTACTTCTCAGCTTAAGCAGGTCTGGGCATGTTTGGCAACCTGGCCTGCATGATGAAGATTTGCATAATTTGGTGTTCATCTATTTATTCAGTTTTTGCCCGAATGATGAAGGAGGAAGTTTACATCTTGCTCCCTGGGGACAGGCAGAGACAGTGTGTGCACTTCCATCCTACAAGGACCAGATCTGAACAGCCTGGAGAGAAGACCTGTGGCGGCAGCAGACAGATCTCTGCTTCAGGGGCCAAGTGTCCAGGTGGGACACCACAGCGTGGCAGAGAGAACAGAGGCTTCTCTGCATGCCTGCCAGGGAATTGGCACCATGTCAACAGAAATCTTAGGTTACAGGAACAGGAACCAGCCCTGACTGATGTGTGCAAGCCTGGAGCTTTCCTTTCTCCTTGCACTTCCCACATGTTCCCCACATAACCAGCAACCACAGAGCCACCCCCTGCCACCCAACGACTCTCTCCTGAGCTAGAAACTTGTAAGACTCAGCTAGGAGTCTGAATGGTTGGACATCTAAAGCAAAGAATAACCTAGTTTGTAACTTGGGATCAAAGGAAGAACTGAATATCCACATTCTGTGTAAAAGAGGCCACTTTGGAGATTTCTATGCCTCTCAGGGGCTCTACCTCAGAGTGGCTCAGCTGTAATTATCTTTGGATTCCCATACAAATCCAACTTCCCTGGAAAGAGAAAGTCTCATGTTTATTAATAATATGAGGAAAGGATTAAAATATATCAGCTGCTATGGGCTACTGTCGTTTATTTTGACTTTTCTTTTGTAGAAGAAATGCTGATGCAGTGTCATGCTTGTGTCTGTCCTCCTTAGAGAATGCCTGAACAGTTCCATTGACTCAAAGTAAAGATCAAAAGAACCAAATGACAGTAATAGCCAAGTGTAATCATCAGTAACCGTGTTTTCTATCCACGGGTAAAGAACAATCATCCTCTTCATTATGGGTTTCAATTTAAAATGTAATACATTTTTAGAAATGCCTATTTCCTTTTATAATCTCTTTATATAATCTAGGTTATTCTGGCTCTTAGGTCTTCATTCAACTACTGAAAAGATTTGATCTCAAATCAATGACCTAACCACCCATGACCACCTCCCACCTCCCTCCCCATACACCCCCCAGCATGAATTCTGGTAACTCAGGTAAAATGCTTTCTGGAAATCTGCCTGTATTAGTCTGTTGTCAAGCTGCTAATAAACACATACCCGAAACTGGGTAATTTATAAAGGAAAGAGGTTTCCTTTATAGTTCTACATGGCTTGGGAGGCCTCAAAATCATGGTGGAAGGCGAATGAGAAGCAAAGTCACATCTTAAATGGCAGCAGGGAAAAGAGAGTTTGTGTAGGGGAACACCCCTTTAAAAAACCATCAGATCTTGTGACACTCATTCACTATCAAGAGAACAGCATGGAAAGACCTGCCCCCATGATTCAATTACCTCCCATAACACATGGGAATTATAGGAGCTACAATTCACAATGAGATTTGGGTGGGGACACAGACAAACCATGTCACCGCCTAAAACCAACTCAATAGTCTAAGGAATTTGACTGGGGAGAATCTGGAGAGGATTTTAATTAATTTGGCAAGAGGATTAGCAATTCGAGCTAAGTGAGAAAAGAGAATTCTTGGAGGAAAAAAAGATGTTTAGTTACACTGAAGCAATTGCCTTTGAGATTTTTTTCAGGAAATGAGTATTGATGGCCTACTGTGTGTCAAATTATGTGTTAAAGACTCCAAAGTAGATAAGACATAGGCCCAGCTTTGGGGAGCTCATTGAGCCACAGAGAAAGTTTGAATGTTTCAGAGAAATCATCAAGAACATGGGATCAGCAATCTATTATATGTTAATTGCCTCTTTTCATGATTGTAAAAGCAATGCATGCCTGCTGAAGAGAATTTGGAAAAACAAAGAAGAAATTTTAAAACATCTCTGATCCCGCCACCAGAAATAACCACTGTTAGCAATTGTGTCACTTCTGTAGGTCTATATGGTTATCATAATAAGCTCTAGCATTGATTACATGCATCTCATGTACCAGAGATTATGCTAGACTCTCATTTAATCTGTACATCAGCCCTATGAAGTAGGGACCATCATTCTCCTCATTTTACAGATGAGGAAACAGAGGCTTGGAGAGGTTACTGTGCCTGAAGCCTCATAGCTAGTGAGTGGCAGAGATGGGACTCACCCAAGCTTTGTCTTATTCTCAAGCTCTCAACCAACCCAGTGGTGAGAAGAGCCAGCAGCAAAGCCTGTCGTCTTTGTCTTTTTTTTTTTTTTCTAATCTCAAATCAGGGAGAAAGCCTTTGTCATGAGAGGGGCAAAGCAATTCCAAAGACAGCCCAGTGGCCATGTCTCCGATTTGGCTTTCAGGGGCCTGTCTGATACCTATGGAGAGACAAGGGCTGAACAAGCTGTACCCTCAAAACAAAACAAAGCAAAACAAAACTTTAGTCTCTTTAGGGACTCTCTGATAGTAATGCAGAGGGAGAAAGGCTTTCTTTGTCTCACAGGGGGGAAGGTTCCCTACGGAAATTGAAGGCAGTGCCTGTTGACATAGCGCTGCCACCTGGTGGAAATCATGGTGTAGGACATCATGTCCAGCACCCCTAGCGCTGAGAGACACTCCCTGCGGAAGAGAAATATTTGGAGAGAAATTTGCAAGAGGTTGGAAGTCTTGCAGTAGCAGGTAGGAACAAGGATTATAACTGCTACTGTGACCCCCTGAGGCTCCTCACATCCTCTTAAGACTTGGAGAAACTCATATTATGTGTATTTTCCTGTACTTTTGAAAAATATTTTCCTTTATGCTTTGTTGTAATGAAATTACCTCTGATGGTCACATAGCTTAAATATTTAGTATATATATGAATACTAAATGTCCATTTTCGGGAGTTAGTTTACCTGCATCTAAAATCAGGAATATGTCACACAGTAACTGAGCAAAAAGTGCCGTTAGGTTTGTGCATTTCACCCTTTGCCTGGGATGAGAAGATGTCAATCATCTTGGTACTAATGACAGGAAAAAGTGCCCTCCTATCCATGTGTATTGGCTACTTGACTCAAGTCTCCTTATTTCGTTTTCTAGCATAACTCAAAGGATTGTGATTGTTGTTTTACATCTGTGTTGATGAGATAAATAAGTTTAAAATAAAAAGATGTGTACCAGGCAGATGGAAAGGTGAACCATGAAGTTTTTGCCATCTGGATCTTCCGTCAAAGACAGATGAAAAATTCTGCCCAGGGTGTATGCTGAAGAACACAAATACTTAATCTGGAGTTCAAGTATGGGCTTCAAGGAGTCTTATACACCCCTGAAATTTTGGGCCAGATGGAATGTGTCTGGAAGTGTGTTCATTTTTCTGGGAGGAAGGTCCAGAGTTTTCATCAGCTTCTGAAAACAGTGCATGCCCAAAGAGAAGGTTCAAAATCATTGCCTAGGGCCTTTCAGAGGGTCCTTCTAATTATGGGGTTCTCTAATGTTAATCGACACCACATGCACTATTATTATTAAAAGTAATTGGGTCAGGCGTGGTGGCTCATGCCTATAATCCCAGTACTTTGGAAAGCTGAGGGAGGTGGATTAGTTGAGTCCAGGAATTCCAGACCAGCCTGGCCAACATGGTGAAACCCCATCTCTACAAAAAATACATAAAAATTAGCTGGGTGTGAAGGCACACATCTATAGTCCCAGCTACTCAGGAGGCTGAGGTGGGAATATCTCCTGAGCCCAGGAGGTGGAGGCTGCAGTGAGTTGAGATCATGCCTCTGGCACTCCAGCCTGGGCAGCAGAGTGGGACCCTGTTTCGGTAATGATAATAGTAATCATCATCATCATCATCATGTTGCAAGCTGATTTGAAATAACTCATTTTAATATAAGCACTTGGATTTGCGTAGGCTTGACTGAGGAATTACACCAGTGATGAAGGGTTCAACCTGGACACTGGTAAAGCAGACCAAGCCACATGAACCCCTGCAGTTGGCAGGCCAGCAGCCAGTCCATCCTTCCTCCTTTAGACCTGTGGACTGCATTCAAGATCAGTAAAGCCTCTGTCAGAAGGTCCTGGGAAACAAGACCTGTCCATGGTTTCTTTACCTGAAAGTAAAAATGTTTGATGATATAATTTTTAAGTTCCTTTGAGTCATTAAAGCTCACTGATTTAGGAGAATGGCTTTTACAATTTTTAAGCTTAAACTCCCTCCTAAGTTTCTGAAGATCCCCTTGGGCCACTTCATGGATTTGATTTAAATCTAAAGTCCTGGGGGTTTCAGGGAGCACAGCTTGGAATCTACTGTCCTGGGACATTCATTGTATTAGTCCATTTTCATGCTGCTGATAGACATACCCAAGACTGGGCAATTTACAAAAGAAAGAGGTTTAATTGCACTTACAGTTCCACGTGGCTGGGGTAGCCTCACAATCATGATGGAAGGCAAGGAAGAGCAAGTCACATCTTACATGGATGGCAGCAGGCAAAGAGAGAGACTCGTGCTGGGAAATTCCTCTTTTTAAAATCATCAGATCTCATGAGAACTTATACACTGTCATAAGAACAGCATGGGAAAGACTTGCCCCCATGATTCAATTATCTCCCACAGGGTCCCTCCCACAACATGTGGGAATTCAAAATGAGATTTGGGTGGGGACACAGCCAAACCATATCATTCCACTCCTGGCCCCTCCCAAATCTCCTGTCTTTGCATTTCAAAACCAATCATACCTTCCAAACAGTCCCTCAAAATCTTAACTCATTTCAGAATTAACTCAAAAGTTCACAGTCCAAAGTCTCATTTGAGACAAGGCAAGTCCCTTCCACCTATGAGCCTGTAAAATCAAAAGCAGGTTAGTTACTTCCTAGATACAGTGCGGGTATGGGCACTGGATAAATACAGCCATTCCAAATGGGAGAAATTGGCCAAAACAAAGGGGCAACAGGTCCCATGCAAGTCCAAAATCCAGCGGGGCAGTCAAAGCTCCAAAATGATCTCCTTTGACTCCATGTCTCACATCCAGGTCATGCTGATGCAAGTGGTGGGTTCCCATGGTCTTGGGCAGCTCCACCCTTGTGGCTTTGCAGGATACTTTCTGGCTGCTTTCACAGGCTAGCATTGAGTGTCTGCAGCTTTTCCAGGTGCACAGTACAAGTTGTCAGTGGATCTACCATTCTGGGGTCTGGAGGACAGTGGCCCTCTTCTCGCAGCTCCACTAGGTGGTGCCCCAGTAGGGACTCTGTGTGGAGGTTCCAACCCCACATTTCCCTTCCACACTGCCCTAGCAGAGGTTCTCCATGCAGTGAAAGAGAAAGAGATTTAATCAGACATACAGTTCCATGTGGCTGGGGAAGCCTCAGGAAACTTCTGCCTGGACGTCCAGGCATTTCCATACATCTTCTGAAATCTAGGCAGAAGTCCCCAAACCTCAGTTCTTGACTTCTGTGCACTCACAGGCTCAACACCACATGGAAACTGCCAATGCTTGAGGCCTGCACCCTCTGAAGCCATGGCCCAAGCTCTACATTGGCCTCTTTCAGCCATGACTAAAGCAGCTGAGATGCAGGGCACAAAGTCCCTAGGCAGCACACAGCCCAGGGACCCTGAGCCTGGCCCATTAAACCACTTTTTCCTCCTAGGCCTCTGGGTCTGTGATGGGAGGGGCTGCCATGAAGACCTCTAACATGCCCTGGAGACATTTTCCCCACTGTCTTGGGGATTAACATTCGGCTCCTCATTACTTAACCAAATTTCTGGTGTGAATTTCCCCAGAAAATATGGAATTTTCTTTTCTACTATATTGTTAGGCTGGAAATTTTCTGAACTTTTATGCTCTGCTTCCCTTATAAAACTGAATGCCTTTAACAGCACCCAAGTCACCTCTTGAATGCTTTGCTGCTTAGAAATTTCTTCTGCCAGATACCCTAAATCATCTCTTTCAAGTTCAAAGCTCCACAATCTCTAGGGGAAGGGCAAAATGCTGCCAGTCCCTTTGCTAAAACATAACAAGAGTCACTTTTGCTCCAGTTCCCAGCAAGTTACTCATCTCCATCTGAGACCACCTTGGCCTGGACCTTATTATTCATATCGCTATCAGCAATTTTGTCAAAGCCATGCAACAAGTCTCTAGGAAGTTCCAAACTTTCCCACTTTTTCCTGTCTTCTTCTGAGCCCTCCAAACTGTTCCAACCTCTGTCTGTTACCCAGTTCCAAAGTTGCTTCCACATTTTTGGGTATCTTTTCAGTAGCACCCCACTCTACTGGTACCATTTTACTGTATTAGTCCATTTTCATGCTGCTGATAAAAACATACCCAAGACTGGGCAATTTACAATAGAAAGAGGTTTAATTGGACTTACAGTTCCATGAGGCTGGGGAAACCTCAATCTTGGTTTTTTTTTTGTCTGTTTTTTGCTTCCCTAGTCTGCCACATACCTAATGAAAGAAAACACTTAAAGATTACTGGATTTATATGAAGTTCCAGAAAAATAATCCATAGTGGAAATAATCCATAGTGGAAAAATCAAAAATAATCCATAGTGGAAAAATCAGGGAACTGGAGGCTATTATCCTTAGCAAACTAACACAGGAACAGAAAACCCAATACCACGTTCTCACTTATAAATGGGAGCTAAATGATAGGAACTCATGAACAGAAAGAAGGGGACAACAGGCTGGGGGTGGTGGCTCACGCCTGTAATCCCAGCACTTTGAGACACCAAGGCAGGCAGATCACCTGTCAGGAGTTTGAGACCAGCCTGGCCAGCATGATGAAATCCCATGCCTACTAAAAATACAAAAATTAGCCAGGCATAGTGGTGCGTGCCTATAATCCCAGCTACTCGGGAGGCTGAGGCAGGAGAATCACTGGAACCGAGGAGGCAGAGGGTGCAGTGAGCCAAGATTGTGCCACTGCACTCTAGCCTGGGTGACAAAGTGAGACTCCATCTCAAAAAAAAAAAAAAAAAGAAAGAAGGGGACAATAGACACTGGGGCTTATGAAGTTGCAGGGTGGGAGAAGGGAGAGGAGCAGAAAAGGTAACTATTGGGTACTAAGCTTAATACCTGGGTGATGAAACAGTCTGTACAACAAACCCCCTTGACACAAGTTTACCTATGTAACAAACTTTCACGTGTACCTCCAAACCTAAAAGTAAACGGGTTTTTTTCGTTTTTAACTCGGAAGAGAAGTTGCCTCTAGGAGGAACGGTGAGGACAAAGATGGATTGAGAGGCGATGTGCTGGAACATTTGGGAGTGATCTGGGATTACACACTGTTGAAACTTAGTGGATGTGCACTTAAGGGTTTTTTTCTTTATTTCATTGAATTTAAATTTCACATCGAAAGAAAAAATTTGAGCACATACAATAAAATAGTATTCAGCCTTGAAAAGAAATGAAATCCTATTACATACTACTACAGGGAAGACACTTGAGGACATTATGCTTAGTAAAATAAACCAGTCACAAACCCAGTGTGATTCTATACATATGAGATACCCAGAGTAGTCAAATTCATAGAGACAGAAAGTAGAATGTTGGTTGCCAGGGGCTAGGGGGAAAGGGTGAACGAGAAGTTGTTGTTTAACTGGTATGGAGTTGTAGTTTTGTAAGATGAGAAAGTTCTGGAGATTGGTTCCACAACAGTATGAATGTACTTAACACTACTGAACTATACACTTACAAATGGTTTGGATAGTAAGTTTTATATGATTTTACTAAGATCAAAAAGAAAAAATCAGGAAATATCAAACTCTAGTAATAATATGCATGGTGAAGTATTTAAGGAGAGGGTGTAATGATGTCTATTTAATTTGAAATGCTTCAGAGAAGTAAAGTGGATGGGCCGGACATGGTGGCTCACACCTGTAATCCCAGCACTTTGGGAGGCCAAGGCAGGTGGATCACCTGAGGTCAGGAGTTCGAGACCAGCCTGGCCAATCACTGCCAACATGGTGAAACCCCGTCTCCACTAAAAATACAAAAATTAGCTGGGCATGGTGGCAGGCACCTGTAATCCCAGCACTTTGGAAAGCCAAGGCAGGCGGATCACCTGAGGTCAGGAGTTCAAGACCAGCCTAGCCAACATGGTGACACCTCATCTCTTCTAAAAATGCAAAAATTAGCTGGGCATGGTGTCAGGTGCCTGTAATCCCAGCTACTCAGAAGGCTGAGGCAGGAGAGTCACTTGAACCCAGGAGGCAGAGGTTGCAGTGAGCTGAGATTGTGTCACTGCATTCCAGCCTGGGCAATAGAGGGAGATTCCATCACAAACAAACTAAAAGAAGTGAAGTGGATGGATGCAAGAATGGAGAGATGGGTATATTTGTGATTAAACAAGAACAAAAATGGTGGGATATATATCACTGTAAAATTCTTTCATCTTTGCTGTATTTTAAATTTTTCATAATAAAATATTGGGGAAAAGTCAAGAAAAGATTATTGGGAATAAGTTGGGGTGGCAATTTACATAAGGAACTTTTTGATTTTTTTGATTTATAAATTCATTGGTTTCTTTAATAATATATGAAATATGCAAATTAAAACCTAATGATATACCACCATACCCTTCTCAGAATTGCCAAAGTGAGAAAAACTGATACTAACAAGTATTCATGAGAATCTCATATATTGCTGGTGGATGGGTAAATTGGTGCAATCATTTTGGAAACTTGGCAGTGTCTTCTAAAGGTAAAACATGTGTCTCCCCTATGATCCAGCAGTTCCACTCCTAGGTCTATTCCCAAGAGAAATTACTGCTTGTATTCAAGACATGTTTGAGAATGTTTGTAGCAGCTGTATACATAATAGCAAAACTGTTAAGAACACAAATGTCTATTCACAGTAGAATGGGGCCAAGCGCGGTGGCTCACGCCTGTAATCCCAACACTTTTGGAGGCCAAGGCAGGTGGATCACCTGAGGTCAGGGGTTCGAGACCAGCCTGGCCAACATGGTGAAACCCCATCTCTACTAAAAATACAGAAATTAGTCAGGTACCTATAGTCCCAGCTACTCAGGAGGCTGAGGCAGGAGAATCTCTTGAATCTGGGAGGCAGAGGTTGCAGTGAGCCGAGATTGTGCCACTGCACTCCAGCCTGGGAGACAGAATGAGACTCTGTCCCAAACAAACAAACAAAAAACAGAAGAATGGATAATTTGTGATAGATGTATAAAGGAAATTCCACATAGCAATGAAAAACACTACTGCTGCATGTAATAACACAGATAAATCTCACAGATACTATGTTGAATGGAAGAAGCCAGACATAAAAGAGTACATAAGAGGTGATTCCATTTACATGGAGTTCAAGAGTAAGTATAACCTAATCTATGGTGAAAGAATGAAAAATAAATAATGGTTGCCCTTAGCAGGGGGTGGGGAGCAGGGAGAGTTGACTGGGAGTGTTACCGTGGGTAGCTACTCAGATGTGAACAGGGCAGGAGAGGGCTCCCCACATACACACACCATGAAAGTCAGGCAACAATCAGGTCATGGTCAGGCAGTTGTGAACCGTTTTTCTAAAGTAATAATTGGTCACAGCTGGCACCAGGGAAAGACACTGTCCTGATAGGTAGGAAACACCTGATACTGTTGATCCGCAGCGTCCCAATAAGATCTCAGGAGTTGAGAGAAGCAACACAAGACCCCAGAAGTATGCCAACGTATAAAAACCCCAAGTCGAAATGTCAAACCAAGCACTTGTCTTTTAAGTCACCCACTTGGTTCTCTTCCAAGTGTACTTTCCTTCCTTTCCTTCCTGCTCTAAAGCTTTTTCAGTAAACTTTCATTTCTGCTTTAAAACTTCCCCTGGTCTCTCCTTCTGCCTTATGCCCCTCAGTCAAATTCTGTCTTTGGAGGAGGCAAGAATTGAAGATGCTGCAGACCCATATGGATAATTACCACTGCTAACAGGAGGGGTGCAGGGAGTCTGCTGAAGTGTTGGAAGTTTCTATATCTTCTTCAGAGTGGCGGCTACACAGGTACACACATATATAAAAATGTATTCACCTGCATACTTGAAGTTTTATGCTCTTTGTATAGTTTATTAATCAACCAAAAAAGCAAAAATAACATAATGCATAAAATCCATCAAGCAAATGAGTAGTCATCGTTCTTTGTCCTGGAAATGTCAAGCATAGTTTGTTGTTCCCTTTTTGCTGACATTACCCTGTCTGAAGTCCTCTACCCAGGGAAGCCACAAGGTACTGTTCTGGGTGGAGGTGGGTGTAGTGTCCACTGCCCCATACCCACCAGGACCTGAGGTGGAAGCTCCCAAGACACTGGTGCTCTGCTGGCATTTGGGCTGCAGATTTGGGGCAGGTAATGGGCATGGAGAGAACAGAGCCAAAAGCAGCACAGGAAGATGTGGCCATTCTGGTCTGAGAGAGGCGTGGGAAACGAGGGTTGGTGGCAGAAGCGTTTTCTAAACTTAGGCTCGTGAACAGCTTTCAAGTCCAGCTCTTGTCCAGATGTTGCCTTATACCACATGCTTGTGGCAACCAGACCACCTCTGATTTTTTTGCAACCAGGTGCCTAACACAGCACACCTACATCAGTCAGGATCTGGCAGGAAGCAGGTGACACTCACACAAGGTAACTGACGATAGCTGCTTTTGTTTTTTGCTTTTGGAGGAAGATGTTGAGAACACCTCCATTTATTACATTAGCTATAGTAAGTGTAGTTTACATATTGAGGAGAGTTTAATGATAGGATTTATACAGATGTGACAGATTTAGGGAATGACTCTGCTCAGCTGTTCCCCTTTCTATGAGACCATGCCTCTGCCTTCTCCCAACTCCATTCCAGCCCAGATGGCCTTCCTTGGTCCTTCTGTGTGGTGGAGATGGGAATGGTTCTCAGTTCCAGCTAGAATCAATTCAACTGGGGAAGCTTCAAAATACATCAGTGCCTGGGCCCTGCCCCCAGCATTTCTAATTTAATGGGGCTCAGGTGGGGCCTGGGCAGTGGTGCTGTGTAAAAGCTCTCAGTTGATTCCAACATGCCCAGACCAATTCATTGACACTCTCTGGGGTGGAGGGCCTGGGCACTGGTACTTTTTCAAATTTCTCCAGTGCAGCCAGAGCCAAGAAGCTCTGCTTTCTTTCCAAATCTATTGTCTGTTGGTATGATGAGACCCAACACCAGGTCATGGGGGTGACAAAGTCCAGCGGAGTCAAAGGATTGAGAAATAGTTTGAAAGAGAAAGATGGGACACCAGGGGGCCATTGCCATTGTGGAGGCTGCGAAGGCCCAGCGCTCTGGGAGCCCATGCTATTTATTGGCAATCCAACAAAGAAACGTGGTGAGAATGTGGAGGTCAAAAGGACATGTTGCATTAAGCACATGATTTACAGCTGTAATGGTTTAGCGTTTATATGGAACATGTTCTGCTACTTGAGATAATGGGAGTAGGAGCCTAGGAAGGCTAGAAGCAAGGAGCCAGCCAGTCTAGACACATTCCAGAGGACATTATGTCAGACATGCAAGCCCTGCCTCAGTTTCTCCCAACACTCAGCTTTTTCCTAACATGCCCCCCGTCTCTTTTTTGTAAAAGAGAAAGTATCATTATTACTAGCTATCATTAGCAAGGTGATTGCAGGCTGTGCAGCCCTTAATTGCCGGTTGGTGATCCAGCTTCATTTTTCTCAGCCCTTATTCAAACCGGAGTCACTCTGGTCTGAATGCTTCCCACATATCTCCCCTTTCCCTTCTACAAGAGGACCCTTAATCACAGGGGTTGCAGAAGGATGAAGGTCCGTCTTCTGTAATTTCTTCGTGCTGAATAGGGGTGATGATACTCCTGCCTAACTATTAGGGTCTCTTGTATTCAGGGTAAAGAGGAGCTCAGTCAGAAAGCATTAGTCTGTTAAGCATCATGACTCCGGTCGGCCCTCATTCCATCTTCTCATTCAGATTCAACTGGCTCATGGCTCGTACTGGGGGACCCGGTCCATGGTTAGGATCCATGGGTCCCTCCAGTCTCCCATTCCATGGTTGTACGCATCTTGAGGGCATCCACACAGTTCGTTCATCTCCTGCAAGAACACAAGCATACCCTCACCCCCATGTTAGTAAATCTACTGAAACAGAAGCAAAAACTTTTGTGGCTGTAGCTGGGAGGCCACTGATATTGAGAAACAAGCCCCTTCCAACAGAAGTCACAAGCAAAGCAAATCAAGGCTTAAAAGCAATCCTTAAACCTTCAATTTGCACTCTACAGGTGGGTCCACTAGATGCTGTGGCTCATGATAGATCTTCAGATGTTTGGTGAGCACCCACACAGGCACCTGATCGTCACCTGGAGAGACACAAACAAATCTTCTTCCTCATATTAAAGAATGGAATGCTTGTGCATCAGCAAAGACCACAGACACTAATGCATCCCTCCTTTAAGTTTAAAGGACCAAAGAGTCCTGTTGGAGAAAAAAGAAAAAGCATTTTTATGCTTTTTCTTCCTCCCCTCTATTCCTTTTATATTTGCCCTTTGAGCCATAGCTAATTTCCATAATTCAGAATGTTCTCGTCTGTCCCTGCAAATCTCTGGTAGTCTTTGCTAGTCTTTCCTTTTGTACCTCTTTAGGGCACTGACCTTATATTGCTAGTCTTTGCTTTTGTACCTCTTTAGGGGACTGATTTTATATTGCTAGTCTTCTTCTATCCCTATCTGTCCCTGTGGTACCTATTAGTTCCTGTGATTTCCTGCAAGTCTCTGTCTCTATTTATCTCTATCTCTATCTGTCCCTATCTCTATTTATCTCTATATTTATCTCCCTTAGCTCTACTTACTTAGCTCTACTTAGACTTACTTATCCCTCCTTACTTACTTGTCTCTACTTACTTATCTCTACATCTTTCCTGGAAACCTTTTTTATGACCCTGAGTAGAGCTCAGAAATCCACCCCTTAAGCTTCAGCAAGAGACAAAACAGGGACCCTGGACCCTGCACCAGATTGAAGAGAACAGGAAGTGCTCTCCCCCCCGCCAAAGCAGGAAAACAAGAGTTTGGCCCTTGCAAATTTCCACTCCACGTCAGTGTCATCCTCGATTTCCTGGAAAATTATAGCAATGAATTTGTGGTTATAGTTGAAGATCACTGATTTCACTTCAGAAAGTCCTAATATAGCTCAGAACAGTGTCTGAAAACTCTGTTGTGAAGGCTTCATTTTGTTTTGCACCAATGTAGTAGGAGTAGAGGTTGAACATTCCCATCATAAAGGCCACAAATACCACAATGAACACGTTCCTTGTGTGCTCATTAAATCGTTCTTCTCTAGCAGAGGCAGGTTAACCATGAAACGGAAGCTTCAAGATGACTTTACTTGCCCTATGCAAAGCAGCCCATTATTTATTTTTTCTGGGGGCTACTGACAACCAAGCCTGTGTGTCAACCGGTAAGCATCCAACAGCAGGTCTACTGTACAAATAGGTCTTTTGTCAGATACTTCATTAACCCAATATACAGCCTTTCCTGTTGGATTAGTACTACCAAAGCCTCCTGTTCTTTTCACTGTGCTGCTTCCCAGCTTTATGTCAACAACTGAGCAATTCTTTCTCCTAGGGAAGCAGACCACAGAGTTGAGGAACTAACAACTAATTGAATTTCTCCGGTATAATCAGAACCAATCATTCTCATATGCACAGTTACACCTCTAGATCTTTCTTTTTTCATTATTATTATACTTTAAGTTCTAGGGTACATGTGCACAACGTGCAGGTTTGTTACATATGTATACATGTGCCATGTTGGTGTGCTGCACCCATTTACTCATCATTTACATTAGGTATACCTCCTAATGCTAGCCCTCCCCCCTCCCGCCACCCCACGACAGGCCCTGGTGTGTGATGTTCCCCTTCCTGTGTCCAAGTGTTCTCATTGTTCAATTCCCACCTATGAGTGAGAACATGCGTGTTTGGTTTTCTGTCCTTGCGATAGTTTGCTGAGAATGATGGTTTCCAGCTTCATCCATGTCCCTACAAAGGACATGAACTTATCCTTTTTAATGGCTGCATAGTGTTCCATGGTGTATATGTGCCACATTTTCTTAATCCAGTCTATCATTGATGGACATTTGGGTTGGTTCCAAGTCTTTGCTATTGTGATAGTGCTGCAATAAACATACATGTGCATGTGTCTTTATAGCAGAATGATTTATAATCCTTTGGGTATATACCCAGTAATGGGATGGCTGGGTCAAATGGTATTTCTAGCTCTAGATCCTTGAGGAATTTCCACACTGTCTTCCACAATGGTTGAACAAATTTACAGTCCCACCAACAGTGTAAAAGCATTCCTATTTCTCCACATCCTCTCCAGCATCTGTTGTTTCCTGACTTTTTAATGATCGCCATTCTAACTGGTATGAGATGATATCTCATTGTGGTTTTGATTTGCATTTCTCTGATGGCCAGAGATGATGAGCATTTTTTCATGAGTCTGTTGGCTGCATAAATGTCTTCTTTTGAGAAGTGTCTGTTCATATCCTTTGCCCACTTTTTGATGGGGTTGTTTGATTTTTTTCTGTAAATTTGTTTAAGTTCTTTGTAGATTCTGGATATTAGCCCTTTGTCAGATGGGTAGATTGTAAAAATTTTCTGCCATTCTGTAGGTTGCCCGTTCAACCTGATGGTAGTTTCTTTTGCTGTGCTGAAGCTCTTTAGTTTAATTAGATCCCATTTGTCAATTTTGGCTTTTGTTGCCATTGCTTTTGGTGTTTTATTCATGAAGATCTTGCCCATGCCTATGTCCTGAATGGTATTGTCTAGGTTTTCTTCTAGAGTTTCTATGGTTTTAGGTCTAACATTTAAGTCTTTAATCCACCTTGAATTAATTTTTGTATAAGGTGTAAGGAAGCGATCCACTTTCAGCTTTCTACATATGGCTAGCCAGTTTTCCCAGCACCATTTATTAAATAGGGAATCCTTTCCCCATTTCTTGTTTTCATCAGGTTTGTCAAAGATCAGATTGTTGTAGATGTGTGACATTATTTCTGAAGGCTCTGTTCTGTTCCATTGGTCTATTTCTCTGTTTTGGTACCAGTACCATGCTGTTTTGGTTACTGTGGCCTTGTAGTATAGTTTGAAGTCAGGTAGCATGATGCCTCCAGCCTTGTTCTTTTGGCTTAGGATTGTCTTGGCAATGTGGGCTCTTTTTTGGTTCCATATGAACTTTAAATAGTTTTTTTCCAATTCTGTGAAGAAAGTCATTGGTAGCTTAATGGAGATGGCATTGAATCTATAAATTACCTTGGGCAGTATGGCCATTTTCAGGATATTGATTCTTCCTATCCGTGAGCTTGGAAAGTTCTTCCATTTGTTTGTATCCTCTTTTATTTCGTTGAGCAGTGGTTTGTAGTTCTCCTTAAAGAGGTCCTTCACATCTCTTGTAAGTTGGATTCCTAGGTATTTTATTCTCTTTGAAGCAATTGTGAATAGGAGCCCACTCAAGATTTGGCTGTCTGTCTGTTATTGGTGTATAGGAATGCTTGTGATTTTTGCACATTGATTTTGTATCCTGAGACTTTGCTGAAGTTGCTTATCAGCTTAAGGAGATTTTGGGCTGAGATGATGGGGTTTTCTAAATATACAATCTTGTCATCTGCAAACAGGGACAATTTGACTTCCTCTTTTCCTAATTGAAAGCACTTTATTTCTTTCTCCTGCCTGATTGCCCTGGCCAGAACTTCCAACACTACATTGAATAAGAGGGGTGAGACAGGGCATCCCTGTCTTGTGCCAGTTTTCAAAGGGAATGCTTCCAGTTTTGTTTTTTTTTTTTTTTTGAGACGGAGTCTCGCTCTGTCGCCCAGGCTGGGGTACGGCTCACTGCAAGCTCCGCCTCCTGGGTTCACGCCATTCTCCTGCCTCAGCCTCTCCAAGTAGCTGGGACTACAGGCGCCCCCCACCACGCCCGGCTAATTTTTTGTATTTTTTAGTAGAGACGGGGTTTCACCGTGGTCTCGATCTCCTGACCTCGTGATCCGCCCACCTCGGCCTCCCAAAGTGCTGGGATTACAAGCGTGAGCCACTGCGCCCGGCCAGGAATGCTTCCAGTTTTTGCCCATTCAGTATGATATTGGCTGTGGGTTTGTCATAAATAGCTTTTATTATTTTGAGATACATCCCATCAATACCTAGTTTATTGAGAGTTTTTAGCATGAAGGGCTGTTGAATTTTGTCAAAGGCCTTTTCTGCATCTATTGAGATAATCATGTGGTTTTTGTCTTTGGTTCTGTTTATATGATGGATTACATTTATTGATTTGCATATGTTGAACCAGTCTTTCATCCCAGGGATGAAGCCAACTTGATCGTGGTGGATAAGCTTTTTGATGTGCTGCTGGATTCGGTTTGCCAGTATTTTATTGAGGATTTTTGCACTGATGTTCATCAGGGATATTGGTCTAAAATTCTCTTTTTTTATTTGTCTCTCAGCCAGACTTTGGTATCAGGATGATGCTGACCTCATAAAATGAGTTAGGGAGGATTCCAGGATTCCCTCTTTTTCTGTTGATTGGAATAGTTTCAGAAGGAATGGCACCAGCTCTTCTTTGTACCTCTGGTAGAATTCGGCTGTGAATCCATCTGGTCCTGGACTTTTTTTTTGTTTGTAGGCTATAAACTATTGCCTCAATTTCAGAGCCTGTTATTGGTCTATTCAGGGATTCAGCTTCTTCCTGGTTTAGTCTTGGCAGGGTGTATGTGTCCAGGAATTTATCCATTTCTTCTAGATTTTCTAGTTTATTTGCGTAGAGGTGTTTATAGTATTCTCTGATGGTAGTTTGTATTTCTGTGGGATAGGTGGTGAGATCCCCTTTATCATTTTTTATTGTGTCTATTTGATTTTCTCTCTTTTCTTCTTTATTAGTCTTGCTAGTGGTCTATCAATTTTGTTGATCTTTTCAAAAAACCAGCTCCTGGATTCATTGAATTTTTTGAAGGGTTTTTTTGTGTCTCTATTTGCTTCAGTTCTGCTCTAATCTTAGTTATTTCTTGCCTTATGCTAGCTTTTGAATGTGTTTGCTCTTGCTTCTCTATTTCTTTTAATTGTGATGTTAGGGTGTCAATTTTTTATCTTTCCTGCTTTCTTTTTTGGGTATTTAGTGCTATAAACTTCCCTTACACACTGCTTTAAATGTGTCCCAGAGATTCTGGTATGTTGTGTCTTTGTTATCATTAGTTTCAAAGAACATCTCTATTTCTGCCTTCATTTCGTTATGTACCCAGTAGTCATTCAGGAACAGGTTGTTCAGTTTCCATGTAATTGAGCAGTTTTGAATGAGTTTCTTAGTCCTGAGTCCCAGTTTGATTGCACTGTGGTCTGAGGGACAGTTTGTTATATAATTTCTGTTCTTTTACATTTGCTGAGGAGTGCTTTACTTACAACCATGTGGTCAATTTTGGAATAAGTGTGGTGTGGTGATGAGAAGAATGTATATTCTATTGATTTGGGGTGGAGAGTTCTGTAGATGTCTATTAGGTCTGCTTGGTGCAGAGCTGAGTTCAATTCCCGGATATCCTTGTTAACTTTCTGTCTCATTGATCTGTCTTATGTTGACAGTGGGGTGCTAAAGTGTCCCATTATTATTGTGTGGGAGTCTAAGTCTCTTTGTAGGTCTCTATGGACTTGCTTTACGAATCTGGGTGCTCCTGTATTGGGTGCATATTTAGGATAGTTAGCTCTTCTTGTTGAGTTGATCCCTTTACCATTATGCAATGGCCTTCTTTGTCTCTTTTGATCTTTGTTGGTTTAAAGTCTGTTTTATCAGCGACTAGGATTGCAACTACTGCTTTTTTTGTTTTCCATTTGCTTGGTAGATCTTTCTCCAACCCTTTATTTTGAGCCTATGTGTGTCTCTGCACATGAGATCCTGAATACAGCACACTGATGGGTCTTGACTCTTTATCCAATTTGCCAGTCTGTGTCTTTTAATTGGAGCATTTAGTCCATTTACATATTCAAGGTTAATATTGTTATGTGTGAATTTGATCCTGTCATTATGATGTTAGCTGGTTATTTTGCTTGTTAGTTGGTGCAGTTTCTTCCTAGCATCGACAGTCTTTACAATTTTGCGTGTTTTTGCAGTGGCTGTTACCAGTTGTCTCTTTCCATATTTAGTGCTTCTTTCAGGAGCTCTTGTAAGGCAGGCCTGGTGGTGACAAAATCTCTCAACATTTGTTTATCTGTAAAGGATTTTATTTCTCCTTCACTTACGAAGCTTAATTTGGCTGGATATGAAATTCTTGGTTGAAAATTCTTCTCTTTAAGAATGTTGAATATTGGCCCTCACTCTCCTCTGGCTTGTAGAGTTTCTGCCGAGAGAGCCGCTGTTAGTTTGATGGGCTTCCCTTTGTGGGTAACCCGACCTTTCTTTCTGGCTTCCCTTAACATTTTTTCCTTCATTTCAACTTTGGTGAATCTGACAATTATGTGTTTTGGAGTTGCTCTTCTTGAGGAGTATCTTTGTGGCATTCTCTGTATTTCCTGAATTTGAATGTTGGCCTACCTTGCTAGATTGGGGAAGTTCTCCTGGATAATATCCTGAACAGTGTTTTCCAACTTGGTTCCATTCTCCCCGTCACTTTCAGGTACACCAATCAGATGTAGATTTGGTCTTTTCACATAGTCCCATATTTCTTGGAGGTCTTGTTCATTTCTTTTTACTCTTTTTTTCTCTAAACTCTTCTCACTTCATTTCATTCATTTGATCTTCAATCACTGATACCCTTCCTTCCACTTGATTGAATCAGCTACTGAAGCTTGTGCATGCATCACATAGTTCTTGTGCCATGGTTTTCAGCTCCATCAGGTCATTTAAGGTCTTCTCTACACTGTTTATTCTAGTTATCCCTTCATCTAATCTTTTTTCAAGGTTTTTAGCTTCTTTGTGGTGGGTTCAAACATCCTCCTTTAGCTCAGAGAAGTTTGTTATTACCAATCATCTGAAGCCTTCTTCTCTCAACTCGTCAAAGTCATTCTTTGTCCAGCTTTGTTCCGTTGCTGGCAAGGAGCTGCATTCCTTTGGAAGAGAAGAGGTGCTCTGATTTTTAGAATTTTCATCTTTTCTGCTCTGGTTTCTCCCCATATTTGTGGTTTTATCTACCTTTGGTCTTTGATGATGGTGATGTACAGATGGGGTTTTGCTGTGGATGTCCTTTCTGTTTGTTAGTTTTCCTTCTAACAGTCAGGACCCTCAGCTGCATGTCTGTTGGAGTTTGCTGAAGGTCCACTTCAGATGCTGTTTGCCTGGGTATCACCAGCAGAGGCTGCAGAACAGCAAATATTGCAGAACAGCAAATGTTTCTGCCTGATCCTTCCTCTGGAAGCTTCATCTCAGAGGGGTACCCAGCTGCATGAGGTGTCAGTCGGCCCCTACTGGGAGGTGTCTCCCAGTTAGGCTACTTGGGGTTCAGGGACCCACTTGAGGAGGCAGTATGTCCATTCTCAGATCTGAAACTCCATGCTGGGAGAACCACTACTCTCTTCAAAGCTGTCAGACAGGGACATTTAAGTCTGCAGAAGTTTCTGCTGCCTTTTGTTCAGCTATGCCCTGCCCCCAGAGGTGGAGTCTACAGAGGCAGGCAGGCCTCCTTGATCTGCAGTGGGCTCCACCCAGTTCAAGCTTCTTGGCCACTTTGTTTACCTACTCAAGCCTCAGCAATGGCAGGCGCCTCTCCCCTAGCCTTGCTGCCATCTTGCAGTTCGGTCTCAGACTGCTGTGCTAGCAGTGAGTGGGCTCTGTGGGCATGGGACCCTCTGAGCCAGGTGTGGGATATAATCTCCTGGTGTGCTGTTTGCTAAGACCATTGGAAAAGTGCAGTATTAGGGTGGGAGTGTCCCGACTTTCCAGGTACCATCTGTCATGGCTTCCCTTGGCTAGAAAAGGGAATTCCCCGACCCCTTGCACTTCCCAGGTGAGACAATGCCCTCCCCTGCTCCCTGGGCTGCACCCACTGTCCAACAAGCCCCAGTGAGATGAACCCGGTACCTCAGTTGGAAATGCAGCAATCACCCATCTTCTGTGTCACTCACGCTGGGAGCTGTAGACTGGAGCTGTTCCTATTCAGCCATCTTGGAACCTCTCTAGATCTTTCAAGTAATAGACTGACTATTCCTGATGGCAAGGTCCCTCAACTCCCATGGGGACCCCCTTCGGTGGCTCCCCAGGAAGCACAGAAATGGAAACTGCACTGTAAAAGTCCACGGCAGCACTGCCCACCATGGTGGCAGACAATTGTTGCCATTTGTAAGGGCACTGGCTGTGCCAGATATGCCTTGGTTTATTGAGGTGCTCTCTGAATAAACAAGCCTCAGATTCCACTGGGTCTTAGTGCTACCAATTGCTCCAAGTTTTAATGTTGCAACTACAGGAATGGAAAGTTTTGTAGCTAATTCATTTTCTCACCCATTAAAGGAAGAGAGAAGAGGTGGCTATTCACTTAATTCAGCAGGTGGAGTCAACGGGCTAGTAAAACATACTTTTTTCATTTTCCCTTTCTTTTCTTTAATTTCCTCCATTTCCTGTTTCTCACGTTCAGAATCTGAATTTAGTTCTTTACACTCGTCCTTCTCTTCCTCATCTGAATCTGCCTCATCATCTGTTTGAAATGACTCAAGAGTTGCTTTTATTAGCGCCCATATTGACCAAACCAAGACTGAAATTTTTGCTCCATCTTTATACGCTTTTTAAAAATCTCTGCCAATTCTCTCCGATTCCTCCAACTCCATAGTCCCTTGTTCCGGGAACCATGGGCAAAACTGCTTTACTGCACTAAAGAGTGAGTGATAACAAATTCTGAGTACTAACTTTCGCTCCCCATCTTTGTAATAAATGCCGTAAGAAATTTAAATAAGCAGAATGTCTGCTTTCACTTTTTCTCATTGTTACCCTGGTTCTTCCAAGTGCTCAGATTTGCCACTGAGCTTCTTTTAGACGTCCTCGGATGTCCTTTGATGATGCGTCCTCCACTTTCACACACTCTAGCGTTCCTTCACCAGGGTCTCTGTTGCCCCACAATGAGCAGCCAGGAATGTTGGGGTGATCAGACCCAACACCAGGTCTTGGGGGTGACAAAGTCTGGCGAAGCCAAAGCATTGAGAAATAGTTTGAGAGAGAAAGGTGGGACACCAGGGGGCCATCACCATCATGGAGACTGAGAAGGCCCTGAGCTCTGGGAGCCCATGCTATTTATTGGTAATCCAACAAAGAAACGTGGTGAGAATGTGGAGGTCAAAAGGACATGTTGCATTAAGCACATGATTTACAGCTGTAATGGTTTAGCGTTTATATGGAACATGTTCTGCTACTTGAGATAATGGGAGTAGGAGCCTAGGAAGGCTAGAAGCAAAGAGCCAGCAAGTCTAGATACATTCCAGAGGATGTGTCAGACAGGCAAGCCCTGCCTCAGTTTCTCCCAACACTCAGCTTTTTCCCAACAATTGTCTTAGCAAAAACTCAGGGCTCTGTTCTCCTCAGCCCTTCCTTTTAGTTTTCAAGGTATATTTCAGAAGTAAAATAATATAATTACATTTAAAAACTGAACATTGATTATTTTTACCCTAACAACACTACCTGAGGTACTGTCAGAATCTCCATCCAAAGGAGGGTCAAGAACAAGGGAATAAAAGAAAAGCAACACCTCTATTTGACAGCTAAATTGTTTGCAACAGCCAAGAGGTGGAAGCAACCCAGTGTCCACCATGGATGAATAGATAAGCAAAACGTGTCATGTACATACAGCGGCATGTTATTCAGCCTTAAAAAAGGAGAAAACTCTGGGCTGGACACAGTGGCTCATGTCTGTAATCTTAGCACTTTGGGAGGCCAAGGCGGGTGGATCACCTGAGGTCAGGAGCTCGAGACCAGTCTGGCCAACATGGCAAAAACCCCATCTCTAATAAAAATACAAAAATTAGACTCTGTCTCAAAAGAAAAAAAAAGAAGAAGAAGAGGAAGAAGAAAACTGTGACACATGCTACATGCTATACCATGGAGGAACATTGACAAGATGCTAAGTGAAATAAGCCAGTCACAAAAAGACAAATACTATGTGATTTCTCTTATATGAGATGTCTACAGTATCCAAATTTATAGAGACAGGAAGCAGAATGGTGGTTGCCAAAGGCTGTGGGGAGAGAGACGTGGAGAGTTGTTGTTTAACGGATAAGAGTTTCAGATTTGTTAAGATGAAAGAGTCCTGGAAAGGGAGGGTGGTCACCACATTGTAAAGCAACATGAATGTGCTGAACACTACTGACTCGTACACTTAAGAATGGTTACAATGGTAAATTTTATGTGTATTTTACCCCCAGTTAAACAAAACTGTAGCCAAGCATGGTGGCTCACATCTGTAATCAGAGCACTTTGGGAGGCCAAAGCAGGTGGATCACTTGAGCCCAGGAGTATGAGACAAGCCTGGGCATCATAGTGAGATCCCATCTCTACCAAAAAAAAAAAAAAATAGCCAGGTGTGATGGTGCCCACCTGTAGTCCCAGCTACTTAGGGGGCTGAGGCAGGAGGATCATTTAAGCCCGGGAAGTTAAGGCTAAAGCAAGCCATGATTGCATCACTGCTCTCTAGCCTGGGTGACAGAGCAAGACCCTGTCTAAAGAAAAAAGGGAGCTGGGTGCGGTGGTTCAGGCCTGTAATCCCAGCACTTTGGGAGGCTGAGGTGGGTGGACCACTTGAGGTCAGGAGTTCGAGACCAGCCTGGTCAACATAGTGAAACCCCATCTCTAATAAAAATACAAAAATCAGCCAGATGTGGTGGCACATGCCTGTAATCCTAGCTACTCAGGAGGCTGAGACAGGAGAATCACTTGAGCCTGGGAGGTGGAGGTTGCAGTGAGCCGAGATCACACCACTGCACTCCAGCCTGGATGACAAGAAAGAAAAGAAAGAAAAGAAAAGAAAAGAAAAGAAAAGAAAAAGGCCAAAATTTTAAAGCATCAATATTTAAATATGTAAGTATTCAAGCAATATTCAAGTCATATCTTCCTACACAAGTTTGAGTAGAAAAACTCTCCCCACCCCCCCCATTATCTTCACCCCTACCCCTTAGGGTTTGCTCTGGATAAGGGGAGAGCAAATCTTCATACTGTCACTTCTTAATCTGGACTTGTGAGAAGACACAGCTGTGTTTAAGAATATGAACTGCAAATGAAAACCAGCTTTCCAAGCTCCTCCTCATTCTCCGTGTGGTCAGCGAGGCACAGGGTGAGGATTAGGTGGTTTGGAGGGTGCCAACAAGGACTCCAAAATGGCGGACAGGAAGACCCCAGGCAGGGTCAGTAAGTGGAGGAAGAGCAAAGTGCAAGTAAAATTCTGCATAGTGAGGTGCAGGGAAGAGGATGATTCTTCCAAACATATGGGAAGAGTGAGGTTTTTTTATGGCAAAGGAACCTTATTTCCAATTATGCTGCTTTAGGATAATGTTCCTCTTGCTTGACACAGGTTCCCGCTGCACCATCCCTGAGCATTGTTTGTCCATGTGAGCTCTATGTGTGGGCTTCTGCCCAAGGGTTATCCTCTTGTGTGGGACTGGGAGACTCCGCAAAAGGAAGTGCTGTGACTTCGCTTTGCCTTGTGTGAGAGAGCTGGAAGGGCCCCACCCTGGGGTGCGTATGCCCAGCCTGGACTCCTCTGTTAGAGCTCCTCGGTCACATTATTCTACACTAAAGTCTCACTCTGGGAAAGGGATTCCTGCACATTGCCAGGCTCCGCTACGCTGTTCAGGGTATAGGGAGGGAGGCCAGGAGAAGGCCCTCCTGTCAGGGAGGGCTGTGTGTTTCCCTCACATGGCCCGTGGAATTGAAGAGGGCCAAATTCGAAAAACCCAAAGCAAGGCTAAACTTAGTTACGCCCATCAAAGAACCTTCACCAAGTATTTGACGTTTTTCCTCCTTTGATTCTGGGAATGATATCTGGCAGCCAGTTTAAAGGTACTTTTTCTATGGTGGAAATAAACGAAGATGAACCGAATGCAATCAAGCAAAGCCTATTTATTGAGAGCCTGCTCTAACAAGGGAGTCACACGCCATCGCTTGTATTTTGGAAGAGATGCGAAAGCAGGCAGAGGAGTGGGAAAGCTTCCTAACAGAAGAAAGGGGTGACTTGATCAGACCCCAGAGCCACAGCTTCTTGCACTACCCTGCACTGTCCTCCACTGTCTCTGTCCTCAGGTCATCTTTGTATGAGAGCTGAAACAAGAAGACTGAGGGTTACCTTATTTGACCTTAACTTGGGACGTGTGCAAGGAGTGACAGAGTTTTCACTACTGTGTCTCTATCCAGGAGCCACCCTGAAAGCTCTGCAAGTATTAATTTGGGGATTACAAAGACACTTTTAGCAAGTAAGCAAATTTGCAAATATGGGATTCACAAATAATGAGGGTCAACTGTATTTGTGAGTGACTGCTAGGGCCTGTTTCATGGTAATCTCTTTCCCCGAGAGTGTGGAATGTTTCTTTAGCTTCTTTGATAGTTTATTTATTCATTCATGTATTTATTAAGTACTTACTATAAGCCAGCTCTGCTTTAATCTGTGATGAACAAACTAGAGATTAAGGTCCTGCCCTGTGGATTTTATATTCGAGTAAGAAAGACAGATAGCTAAGTCTGGAGCTCAGGGGGTGAGGCCCAGGTTGAAATTATAGATTCACTTGACCAAGGTGACACCTGGTGTGCCCCCTCCTACTTCACATCCCCAGACATACTTCCAGAACATTTCTGTTCTGTTCTTGTGTATAAACTCTTCCTTTTGAGCCTCTCTCCGTTGATGCATGTCAACTTCGACTTGTCTTTTGTTGATTTTGAGGCCACTTGCCCATGTTACAGGCAGGATATTGAAGAAGAATCATACTGACTTGGTTCTGCTACATACCAGCTAGTTACTTTGGTCAAGCTCTTGGACTTCTGAGCCTGTTTCCTAATTTCAGAAGTGGCAATATGATGTGTTAGGCCTTGGTGGGTTGCAAGGAAGAGGCACACACACACAACCTTTGGTGGTGAGGGCCGAATGTTAACTTCGATGGAAAGTCATCCAAGCAGCCATATTGTCTCTGGCCCTAGTACTTTCAAAACCTCACAGAACATTAATTTAGCAGTATTTAGGATAGGATTTGAGCTCTGAATACCTATAGTGTTGTTATTTGTTCATATGGCTGTTTTCCATACTAGACCATGAGCTCCATGAGGGCAGGGTCTACAGTCTCATCTTTCTATCCTAGGCATTCAGTTCAGTGCCTGATACATAGTAATAGAGGTACAAATGTTTCAAAAATTGAGGAATTTTCAACTGTTCCTGAAAGAATAGGAAGTATAAAGGCTTCTCAGAGAAGGTATTATTTAAAGTTTTTTTTTTTTTTTAGATGAAGTCTCGCTCTGTCACCAAGGCTGGAGTGCAGTGGCGTGATCTCAGCTCACTGCAACCTCTGCCTCCCAGGTTCAAGCAATTCTCCTGCCTCAGCCTCCTGAGTAGCTGAGATTACAGGCATCCGCCACCACGCCCAACTATTTTTTGTATTTTTAGTAGAGATGGGGTTTCACCACACTGGGCAGGCTAATCTTGAACTACTGACCTCAGGTGATCCGCCTGCCTTGGCCTCCCAAAGTGCTGGGATTACAGGCATGAGCCACAATGCCAGGCCTATTTAAGCTGATTCTTTAAAGGTGAGTAGAAATGTTTTCCAGGTGAATAAAACCTTGAGACATTATTCGAAGCAGAGACCAGCAGATGCAAAAACACAGGGATATAGAGATGTTGAAGTTTACCAAACACTACTAGTTAAGAAAACAAAAAGGAAACAATCAAAATCAAAAATTAAAATTAAAAATCACCTAAAAAAAAAAAACTATGCACGGGCTTGGCGAGAGGTCACATCGCAATTGAGTTAACTATGACCGTAGACACTCAGTAATGCATGGAAGTTTTCGGGAAAAAACATAACATTCTCAGGTTGTTGGCAGAGTATCTAGAACAATTTAGAAATACAGGCATTGAATTCTGGGAATAATTACACTGTAGTGAAATCATTTCCTTCTCTGCGTATGAAGCATGTATGTGTCACACATTGATCAATGTGCTGAAAATCAGACTCTTCTCAAGGAGCTCATGAGCAATCAAGGGAGATGGATGGGTGAGCAACTGATTATCATGTGACAAGTGAGGTAATAGAGATATGACTACGATGCTATCTAAAGAAGAAGAAAGGAATTATTTGTAATATATGGAGTGCTGGGGAATGATTTCTGAAATGAAACCGGCTGGGCGTGATGTCTCACATTTGTAATACCAGCACTTTGGGAGGTGGAAGTAGGAGGATCCAGGATGAGCTAGGAGTTCAAGACCAGCCTGGTTGACAGAGCAAGACCCTGCCATCTCTATATTTGAAAAATAAATAACTTTTTGTTAATGAAGTGATATTTGAGCACTCTGGAGCACCATACAAATATAGGACAGACTGAAGAAATACATGCAGCTTAATTTAACATTTTTTGAAATTTTATATTGCAGAAATTGTACGTATTTACTGTTGTGAAATTAGAAAGAATTGATAGGCAAGGAGGGCGGTCTACAAAGCACTCCATAGATCCACCATACTGAGACAATGCTTAATGTTTTGATGGATTTATTTATTTTATACTTTCTATGCATATGCATGTATTGTATACATATATATGCATGGTTAAATAGAAATGGCTCTCCTTGGTGTTCTGTTTATCCATTTATTATTATGAAGTAAATCCCCAAAGAGTACGTTTGCTTTGCCCGAGGGAGTCTTTTGCTACATACTGCTGTACATAATGAAAACTAAGAAAGGGGCTAACTTTTCAGCCTTGTGACCTTGTGGTGATTCAAACAGAGGCTTCATCAAAGGCAGATTCAGAAATGAACTTGGTGTGCGTAGGTGGTTATGCTTGGCATTATTGTTTGTAATAATATGATAGGGACGATTTCAGTGTCCGCCAACAGGGAACTGGTTAAGTAAACTGTGGTACATCCAAATGATGCATACTGTGCAGTTGAAAAGAAGAATGAGAAAGACCTCTGTACTCATGTAGAAGAACTCGGATAGATTGTGTGTTTTTTTTTAAAAGAAGAAGGAATGGTATCCTATGTATGGTATGCTACCTTTTGTGTTGAGAGAGAAGAGTAGAGTAAGAATATACATGTGTATTTGCAAAGATAAATTCTGAAAAGATATATAAGAAACCAATTAAAAGTGTTTGGCTGTGGAGGGAGAATAAGACTGTGAATGGGATTTTGCCACATACTTTTACAGTTATATTTTAAAATTGTCTGAGCTGTGTATTTGTACACATGACCCTTTCAAAAATAAGTGAATGAAGGAATGAAGTAGGATTATGAGAAAGAGGTAAGAAAAAAGGATCTAAGGGGCTGCCCATCTTTTTAGTACCCAGTGAATATTAATACATAACAGTAGCAGCAAAAATTGGAAGAGTAGCCCCAGTAGGGTAAGGAGTCAGCCTTTCCTTTGTCTTTTCTTCAATTTCATATATTAAAAAAAATATTCTGAGAACAATAAAACAATTTGAAATAAAAATGTCTCCAGATCTCTTAAAATAAAAGGAAGATGGGGCAGCTTTATGTAGTGCACTTCCCAAAAATGGGCTGGTTTCCCTCAAGAGGCAGGGATGCTAACCTACATGGGATACATATGGGAGAAAAAATAAGAAAAAGAAAAGAGATTTAAATATAAATAAATGAAAACAACACTTCTCCCTGATTATAAAGGAAATCACATTGTTTTTGTAATCATTTGGATGACAAATATTAAGAAAAATCTTTAATTTTCCACCCAAAACATTCTGGCTTGTTGCTTTTTATACTTTTTTATGCATGTAAACATTTTAAAAAGTAGAACCATAATAGATAGTCTTTTGTCACTTACTATATTTTGGGCATATTTCTGTGGCAGTAAATATATCCTGGCATCATCATTTTTAATAGCTGGATGTATATTAAGTTAATCATTGCCACCCCAGAGGAGAATTTTCTTATATATACATTTTAATGGACTCGTGCAAGCATTTTTGGACTAAATTTATAGAAGTAGAATTTCTGGAGGGTAATAATTTTTAGGGTCCTTAATAGAAATTTTCAAATTATCCTCCAGGAAAAGTGGCTCAGTTTATACTCCCACCAGCAGGGACAGAGCTCCAGGTTTCCCCTCCCATTTGTCATCTTTGCTGCCCTTATACAGAAAATATCATTGTTTTCATGACATTTCCTTGATTTCTAGTGCTTTTGAACCTTTTTTATATATCTATTGGCCATTTTTATTTTTGTGAGAAATGCCTCTTTCTCCATTGCCGATTTTCTGTTGAAAATCATTTGGGTTTTTTTCTGAGTAATTTAAAAGATTTCTTTATAGGCTAAGGATACAAACCTTTTGTTTTTCATCGAAGTTACAAAAACTTTCTCCCAGTAAGTAATTTGTCATTTCATTTTATTTTTTCTTTTCTTTCTTCCTACCCTTCCATTTCCTTCCCTTTCCTTTCCTTTTTCCTTTCCTCTTTTCGTTTCTTTTCTTTTTTCTTTCCTTTCTTTCCTTCCTTTTTTTCCTTTCTTTCCTTCCTTTATTTCCTTTTCCTTCCTTCCCTTCCTTTATTTCCTTTTCCTTCCTTCTTCCTTCTTCCTTTCCTTTCTTTTCCTTTTCCTTCCTTCCCTCCCTCCTTCCCTCCTTCCCTCCCTCCTTCCTTTCTTCCTTCCCTCCCTCCCTCCCTTCCTTCCTTCTCCCTCCAAACTGCAAAGTCACATTTCACTTAATTTTTATCCTGCCAAATTTGAAAGCGTTTTAACTTAGTGATTTTAGTGTAAACAGGAGCAGAAGAGAATGTAATTATCTAGGTCTCACTCTGTCACCCAGGCTGGAGTGCAGTGTCATAATCATAGCTACTGCAGCCTCCAACTCCTGGGCAGAAGCAATTTTCCCACCTCAGCCTGCCAAGTAGCTAGGACTACAGGTGTATGCCACCACGCCCAGGTGTTTTTTAAAACTTTTTGTGGAGATGTGAATTCGCTATTCTTCCCAGGCTTGTCTTGAACTCCTGACTTCAAGTAATCCTCCCACTTTGGCTTGTCAATGTCCTGGGATTACAGGTGTGAACTACTGCTCCTGGCCGAGAGTTTAGTTTTGTTTGCTAGTGGTGTTCTTGGTATTTTTTCATATTTGAGGCTTTGGTGCTAGTGCTGAAGTATTACACTCACCATCCAAGGTTTACAGGACTTTTGTTTTAATATGGAACAGATGAAACTGTTTAGTTCTGCATCTTTGCAGGTATACAAAATGTGCCCACCAGGACTGATTTATATCCATTGAAAGCAAGAAGTAATACAGTAAAACTTTGCCTGGCTACAGGCTTTGAAGGAATGGAGTGCTCTGATTGAATTCTATTAACTTGGAAGTATGAAGGTGAAAAATATTCAGAACTTAAATTTCCTTTGAGTCCAACTTGAAAATATAGCCAATGATTCCACTTTTCTTCTCTAGTAAGTTTGAACATTCCGATCTACTTGGTGTTTTATTATAGAACTCCTAGTATGCCTGAGACTTATATTGTGAAGATACTTTTTTAAAACTTTAGCTGTAAGAGGACGTATGAGATCAGGCTGGATGAGAACTAATACTTGTAAATATACTTTTTAGACTAAACTTCTGATTGCCGCTTGTTTTCTTATTGAACTCATAAAAATAAAACACATTGGATGGAGGGTGGGAGTAGGAAGGAGACTTTGAGTTTTAATTGCATGTCATTGTTTCATATTGAGACAGAACATATAATATCCCTGGCTTTGGACCTACAGAAGGAAACACATTTTTCTACCTGCTGTATGCCAGAGGTTCCTGAACACCTGGAGAGATTACTGCAGCACAGATTGCTGAGCCCTACTCCAGAGTTTCTGATTCACCAGATCCAGGGTAGGGCCTGAGAATTTGAACTTACAAAAAGTTCTCAGGTGCTGCTGGTGCTGCTAGTCCAGAGACTACATTACTGAGAACCACTCTTGTCTACTAACTGTAAATTGTAGAACTCTATACAAAAGCTTAGTTTGGTCTGGGATAAGAAGCACACAGGTTATGGAGCAAATCATGAAAGATTCAACCCTTGATCCCAGCCTCATGTGAAATTCAGGTAACAAGCAGTACACAGTGACATAACCCAATTATTGGTTTTCATGATTGCAAGTCATAGCCAAGTACAAAGTGAGAAATTCAGTCTCATTTGCAAGGCTTAGAGAAGCCAGGTGATTCTCGAAAAATAGGCCTTGTATTTGTTTTGAATTGGTAAAGAGCTTTGAGTGCTTATTAAATTGAAATCTTTTAAATTTTATTTTGTATTTTATTTCTTTTGAGATAGAGTCTTACTCTGTCACCAATGCTGGAGTGCAGTGGTGTGAGCTTGGCTCACTACAACCTCCGTCTCCTGGGTTAAAGTGATTCTCCTGCCTCAGCCTCCCAAATAGCTGGGATTACAGGCACCCACAACCACACCTGGCTAGTTTTTGTATTTTTGTAGAGACAGGGTTTCACCATGTTGGCCAGGCTGGTCTCAAACTCCTGACCTCAGGTGATCCACCTGCCTTGGGCTCCCAAAGTGCTGGGATTACAGGCATGAGCCACCACACCTGGCTCAAAAGCTTTGTATTTTTACAGATATTAGACATGTTTCTTGAGAGAAATGTTTTTCCAGAAAAGAGAAATCATTGTGATTATTTTATCTTATTGGAATGTTGGATAATATTGTCTGCTTCATTAATCATCAAGCATGCTACAGATTTTCCATTTTTATAGTACCTATATCTCAGTTAAGTTAATACTGGTAATTTTTGTACTGTATTTGAAGATGAAAAATATAGACCAAAATCATAGACCTTGCATAGAAGCTGGGTAATGAAGACAGCTCTAGAGGAACACATAGATACACATACACAGACACACAGATATATATATATACATATATATATATATATATATTACACACACATATATTTTTTAAAGTTTTAAAGCCTTTAAAGCAAAAGCTGGCCCCTCTGCTCTCCCAGAGTGGGCAGGGACAGTATTTGCATGGGCAGCTTTCCTTGTGAGCCACAGGTCCCCCTGGACACACTGCTGCCTGGCCACACCCCCTTTCCCTTTCATCTTTCTCATTGACCAATGGGCTTGGAGCATTAAGGCCATGCCCCTATTCTGCATTCTACTGGTGCCCTGGTTACGCCTCCTCTGGCTCAGTCGCACAGCTGCCTGGTAGGTGAGTGGAGGCGTTGATCAGTGCTCGCTGGGATTTTGCTGAAGTGGCCCCAACCCTGCCTCCCTCCCCACCCCGCGATGGCAGAAGAAACTCGACAGGGCAAATTGGCCATAGCCAAGAAAAAGGTAAAAACGCATCAGGTCATGGCCCCCCAACCCAGCCACAGATCCCCTCTGATGACAAGACCGCTGCCAGAGTCCATACCACTCCTGAGGCACACCGGACTGGGCCCCCCAACCCTGGCACCTCTGGCCTCCCCCACCAAAGTCTTGTCAGTCAGCCCCACCCCTTCAGCAAACAGCCCAGTCCCTGCCCTCGCCAATCACCCAGGGTGACTTTGGGTGGGTGACTCCTGGGGCTTCCCACTCCATTACTGGGCCCTCACCTCCTGCTGCCCCAAACTCAACCTCCCTGGGCTCTTTGGGCTCACGTCTCCAAGGACCTGGGTCCCCCAGCCACAGGCCCTGCCCTCACCAGTTTTCCCTGGGTGACTTTGGGCTGGTGACTCCTGGGGCTTCCTGCTGAAGACTCTGTCCTCCCCCTCCTGCTGCCTCGAGGTCAACCTCCCTGGGCTCTTTGCACTGGTGTCTCCAAGGACCTGGGTCCCAACCCTGTGTTTCCCTCCCCCATCGTGGAGTGGCAACTCAGATAATGTGCTGATGTGGTCCCTCCCCCCGACCAGGAGGAGTGGAATGTAGTGATGTCACAATCCACCTAGGAACTGTCATTACTGCAAGACTGGCCTTCGATCTTATGACCCAGTCCACTAAATGTTGTCACCCTATTTCTGGTTCCTCTGGCCACAGCACAAATTTCCAGGTGGAAGGAGAATGGAGACTATGAGACCTAGGGGCAAGAAGTTTCAGGCTGCCTCACTCCCTTAACATAGACATTGAGAGTGGGAAAAGCCTACACTTCCCCCTGAGCTCAAAATGCTGACAGTATCTCTAGGTGGCAATGGGAGAATGGGTTTGGTTTGGTTTTCTCCCAGGCTTTTACTTTCCAGAGAGATTTTAACATTTTTTTCTGAGTTCTCCACCTCATATTCTAATTTTCCATGGTTCAGGGACCAGACTGCCCTTCAGTCAGTAGTCTCTGAAGTGAGATTTGCTCATCTTCTGTGGAATAGATCTTGGGAAACTGAACTTGACAGCTTGAATCTTCCTCATATTATCTCAACCTGGGGTACTTTGAGTGCCACAGGATAAATGTGGGACATCTTTCTGAAGCATCAGTTTCCCTTGATTCTCTTGAGATCAAGAGAAAAAACATTAATATACTTAAGGATGACAGTCACATAGGTTTCTAAGAGTATACCAGATTTCTCTCTGAAATGAGGCTTGGGTTGTCCTCTTTCTGATAAATTCCCAGATTTAACAGAAAGGCTGCCTTCTGCCATGAGGACCCATTGATATAAAAGTTTGAGAGGTACTGGTGCACTTCTTCACACTAACAGACATGTGAGGATGTATGACTCTAAACCACATGGCATACAGTTCCTGCCTACTTAATGTTTACTTTTCTACCTCTGCCTCTGGTTTTTGTCCCTGGCAGCTGCTGATTCTTGGCAAAACCCCAGAGCTTGGAGTCAGAAGACTGAGTTTCAAAGTTCCAGTATCTCCTTTTTCTTTTTTTTTTCTAGCCATGATATCAATCCCTCTCAGTTACTAAATTATTGTGACAACACCTTGTACAGTTGATGGTGTCATTAAATCAGATGGTGTATAAGAGTATTTTGTAAAAACTGTAAAGGAGGATGTGGCTGTAGGGGCTGATAGTTCTCATGACTGTTACTGCTCTTCTCTCCCACAGTTAAAAGAATATTGGCAGAGAAACAGCCTTGGTGTTCCAGCAGGAGCGAAGAGGAACAGGAAAACAAATGGCAGTAGCCCTGAAACAGTCACTTCTGGTGGTTGCCACCCACCTGAGGATGTGAGTCTTGGCTGGCCAGTCTCCTGGGGACAGGGGGCCCAAGGCACAGTAGAGGGTAGTTGTTAAGATTGTGGATGGACCGTTGGGTACTGGTTAATAATTCTGGGTTTGGCCGGGCATGGTGGCTCACACCTGTAATCCTAGTACTTTAGGAGACCGAGGCAGGTGGATCACGAGGCCAGGAGATCGAGACCATCTTGGCTAACACGGTGAAACCCTGTCTCTCCTAAAAATACAAAAAAATTAGCCAGGCGTGGTGATGGGCCCCTGTAGTCCCAGCTACTCAGGAGGCTGAGGCAGGAAAATGGAGTGAACCTGGGATATGCAGCTTGCAGTGAGTTGACATTGTGCCACTGCACTCCAGCCTGGGAGACAGAGCAAGACTCCGTCTCAAAAAAAAAAGGAATTCTGGGTTTGAATCCTGCCTCTCCATCTGCTAGGGATATGATTTAGGGCAAGCTGCTTGAGCTCTTTGGGCCTCTCTTTTTACATCTGTATAATAGAGGTGGTATTGTTTGACTTCCATTTGTGAAGTTTAAATGAGATTTGTTATTGTTGTTTTTATGTTAATCCCTAGTATATGGCATGCTGTAAACACCCAGGACACCCAGGATATGGTCATTGCTGTTTGACTTTCCTGACCCCAGTCTCAAGGGGAAGCCAGGACAATGAGAACATCCACTTGCCATCAGGAGTCACAGAAAGGGCCTCAGGGCGGGATGGTGGGAAGATAAGAACCATGAGAGAAGTTGGCACAAAGGAGTTATGGGACAAAGCGTCCAAGATAGGCAGAAAAGAAAATGTTGCCAGTTGATGGGGAAGAAAGGAAGTCAGAGGGCTTAGACACTGAGGGGGACAGAACATCTCCATGTGCACTCTCGTCTCTTGTAGTCAGCAACAAGTATCCACGGGGAGGGCCCTACATCATCTGCTACCCTGAAGGATCTAGAGGTAAGAGGCTCTGGATGGAGGTGCAGTGACCTTGCAGGCCAGCCCTCCAACCTCCTCCCACAGCGGAGACTGGGTGCCCCTCTGCCAGCTGAGACAGCCCACACACACCCCAGCCTTAATGATTGTTCTCTCTACCTCTCCCTCACTCCTCCTCCACCTCCTCGTCTCTGCATGCACCTCAGAGCCTGTGCCAAGAACTAGCAGTAGTCCTGGACTCGAGGTCCGTAAAAATCAGTCAACTGAATAACACCATCAAATCTTTGGTAAGAGTCCAGTGGGATCCCCTGATTCCACACTGCCAATCCTGGGCTCCAGTTTCCCCTTGGGGCCCTGAGGAAAGGAGCTGGGGGCCCCTGGTGCCAAGGACAAATAGGGAGCTGGGACACCCAAGCCTCACCTAGAGGGACCCCAGAGCATGCAGCGTGGCTCTTCTTTTGCTGCCCTCTTTGTCGACTCTCTCCTCTCCAAACACCCCTGCTCCAGTCCTTGCTACACACGCCCTGGGGTTGTTACCTCTCGGGGAAGTGCTAGCCTGACTGGTTGTCAGGGGCCCCATATTTCTGCTGTGACTCAGTCCCTAATTTGCTCTTTGATTCTGGACAAACCACCTCTCCCTTTTGGGTTCGTGTTTCCAGAGGAGGTAGTGAGTATCAAAGGTCTCTGTTTGCTCTGAGAGGGTGAGATTTAAAGGCCCCCTAGAATGGAAACCTCAGGGCCAAGGGCTCCTGTCTGTCCTTTTCCATCCTATATCTGCTGTGAAGAACTATACCTGGCCCGCATATGCTCAGTAAATGTTTATTGAATGAAAGCACTTTTCTAAATCACAAGCTGGCAGAAGGGGGGCCTTTCTCAAACTCCATCTCTAGAGGTTTATATTGCTGTCCTCTCAAGAGATTCCAGATTCAGACCGAGTTCTGTAGCTGTGGGCAAAAACCAACAAAGACCCAAATCCTCTGTCCTTGGGAGCTTGAGGAGAGTTTACCAGTTCATGTTCCCATGAGAACTTTGCCTTTAAAATCCATTCCTGGCCCCTGCCTACCGCTTCCTGGTCTGGGGAATAGAGTTGAGGGGGCCACCCTCCATCACCTTAATTTGACTCTCCCCACAGAAACAACAGAAGAAACAAGTGGAACATCAGCTGGAAGAAATAACGTGATTTCTTTGTTTCCTCGCGATGTGACTGCTGGGTTTGGGGGGCACTCAGATGTAGAAGCCCCAGTCTCATCTCGCCCACTACCAGCCTGGGGAAGAAGGCTCACCCTTCAGATTCCACCCCAACCCCACAGGGTCCCTGATAACCTGGTCCCATGAGTGGGCCTGTCCTGGGGCATTGATGGCATTTTGGGGGCTTGTCTCTTGCTGTGCCATCTCTGCCTGCCCCTGGTAACAGTTCTGTCTTCCTCTTCCTACAGGAAAAGAAGGCAAACAATGAGAAACAGAAAGCTGAAAGGGAGCTAGAGGTGCGTGGAAGGTGTGAAGTTTCCTCCTGTCCTCCGGAGAATGTTTCTTTCCTTCTCTTTCAGCACTTGCTTGGCTTTTCTCCCAAAAGTTCAAATCCAGAGATTGAATATACAGAAAGAGAAACTAAATATGGACCTATATCACACAAAACGTTCTCTCAGATACTTTGAAGGTGGGAATCTGGGCACCCTGTCCTCCTTCAACCTGGCACTTTGACAGGTCTTTAGGGAGAGTCCTTTGGGCCCCATCTCAACTCTCTCATTACAGAAGAGTCCAAGGATCTGGCTGGCCGCCTGCAATATACATTGCAGTGTATAGGAGAGTTAGAGCGGGCTCTCTCTGTTGTCGCTGCCACACAGGAGAAGAAGGAGATCAGTGTGAGTTCAACCGCTTGCCCCATTCCCTGGGAGCCTGGCTTTGCAGATGGAGGAGTGAGCCTAAAAGCCCCTTCTGCAGGATGGGGTGTCCTGCCCAGGAGCAGTATGGCCATTTCTTTCTGCTTTTGTATATGGTTGTTAGAGGCAGCCTGGGGCTGAGTCAGCTGCTGTGGGTGAGTTGGGGGGCACTGTGGGGAGTGAGCTCTGGAAGCAGAGCTTGGAGGCCAAGTGTCTGCCCTGCCCTTACCTGGCTGTGGTCCTTGCCAAGTCCTAGGTGGAGTATTGGGTACTTGTACTGTGAAGGTACAGAAGAGTACCTTTAGTATGTTACCATTTCTGCAGAGAGAGGAAAAGTGTGTGTGTGTGTGTGTGTGTACATACTATGATAATATACATAAAACATGTCTGCAAGGGTTTATTAAAAATTCAGGAGAGAGCAACAGGGTGGCTGGGAGATACTTCCCTTCTGTACCTTCTGAGTTTTGGACTATGCGAATGTATCACCCTTTCAAAAAGTGAACAAAAGATCACCTTTCCCCTTCCTATCTGTGCCTCCATCCCCAGCAAGAAAAATGGGCTTAGAGAATCGGATAGACCTGGATGTTCAAATCCCAGCTCTGCCTAAGTGATCTTAGACAAGCACTTGACCTTAAATTCTCCATGTATTTTCATCTACACAATAGAGGTAATCATAGTAACTGTCTCCTATGGTGGTTGTGAGGATTAAATGGGATTGCTAGCATGGTACCTGGTCAAGCACTCCATAAAGGTTCAAACAGTGGTAATAATAACAGATAACAATAGCAATTTTATCTGATCTCTCTGGGCCTCTGTTAGCCAGCTGTAAATTCGATCTCTTCCCCTGTCCTTTCCAAACTAGACTGAGTTCTTTTAAAAACCAGACCATGGGCTTGGAAATGCCTTGATCTTTACTGACCGAGTTGTATATTAAGCCTAGCCCTAGCCCTTTTAAGGGGCACTGTGTGGAATGGCCCTGGGTCCCCAGATCGAAACTTCTCACTCTTCGCCATCCAGTTCTCGAGCTGCAGTAAAGCTCTTATTGAGTGGCAGTTAGAGCAGTCCATACAGGAGAAGTCATGGCTGAAAGCACACCTGATACGGGTGAGGTTTTGCAGAAGGAGGGATGTGGAAAGAAGATGACCCCAGGTGTCCAGGAGCAGGTGAGGACTAGTGACAGCCCTTCCTAACTTTTGTGCCCATTCTTGCAGTTGAAAGAGTCACTTAAACAAGTCCAGCTAGAGAGAGATGAATATGCTCAACATATAAAAGGAGAGAGGGCCCGGTGGCAGCAAAGGATGAGGAAAATGTCGCAGGAGGTGAGATCTGACCCTTCAGGTCCCCACCTTAGATAGGTCACTGGATCTTTCTGGACATCTGTAAAATGGGAATAGTACAGCCAGAGGTGGTCATGGGTCTGGGCTTTGTGGAGGTGGGGACAGAGAGGGAGATGGTAACCTGTCCAGCCACCAGCCCCTCTCTCCAGGGCCCTTTTCCCATGTGCTTTGGGCAGGTTTGCACATTGAAGAAGGAGAAGAAGCACGATACGCGTCAGCTAGAGAAGCTGGAGAGGAGCTTGTCCAAAAAGCAGTTGAGTAAGCTGGGGCTGGTGTGACCTGGGAGCAGGACTGGTATCAGAGGGCTGTGTGGGTGGCTTAGAATGCCCCAGGGAGGCGGGCGGATGGAAGGGCTTTGAGGCAGAGGGAAAGAGGTCTGTGCCAGGAGACAGCAAGTCTTATCATCTCCATGAGCCTCAGTGTCCCTATCAGCAAAGAGGGCCCATTGTCAGCCACCCACAGTGCTATCTGAAAGTGGCTTGGAAGATTGGCTACCATCTAGGTGCAAGGAATCATCAGCAGTGAGGCCAAGTTTGGGGAGCCTGAGAGGAGCTGTGCACCAAGAGGAGGGTTTTTTTGTTTCTTGTTTTTTGAGAATCCAGAGGCCCTTAGTGTCTGCTTCCCTTCTCAGCTGAACCCCTGTCCCCGGAGGCCCCAGCAGTTCCCTCTGAGGTGGAGCTGCAGCACCTGAAGAAGGAACTGGAAAGAGTGGCAGGAGAGCTCCAGGCCCAGATTGAAAACAATCAGCGCATAAGTCTCCTGAACCAGGGGCAAAAGGAGAGGCTTCAGGAGAAGGAGCAGAGGCTTCAGCAGCTGGCCAAGCCACAGAGTGGCTTCAAGGAGCTAGTGCATTGTCCCACCTGGGGAGCCTGCCCTCCTCCCTAGCCCTCCAGGCCTTTGTTTCCCCACCTGTAAAATGGGGCAGTATAGCCCTCATATGAAATGTTACTTCTAAAGGCACCTGTGAGCCGGAGTCCTGGTCTGGTGGCTGTGGGAGAGAAGGGATGATTTTTCTAACCTGTCTCCACCCTTCCCGGTGCCATGGGAGGCAGACACCAAGTTCTGGGGTCTCCAGCTGCAGTGGGTGTCTGCTGATTGCTTCTCTCTGTCCAGAACAATGAGAACAAGAGCACATTGCAGTTGGAGCAGCAAGTAAAGGAGCTGCAAGAGAAGCTGGGCGAGGTGAAGGAGATGGTAACTCCATCCAAGAAGAGCTGGGAGGCAGGCACCAGCCTCTGGGGAGGAGAGGTGCCAGGCCAGAGGCAGCTCCAGCCTCGGGGCACGTGACCCCAGCACCCTCCAGGGCAGTCTTGTGACTGTTTCTTGCTTCCTGCCTTCTGACTTTTAGAGGTGGGTAGCCCTGGGCTCCTCCCAGGTCTGGACATCATCATCCCAGGTAGAGGCATGGAGACTCCCAATCATAGGGGAAGAGACAGTGGTATAAGAGGCTCCTTATGCCAGGCATGGTGGCTTATGCCTACAATCCCAGCATTTTAGGAGGCTGAGGCAGGAGAATCACTTGAGGTCGGGAGTTTGAGATCAGCCTGGCCAACATGGTAAAACCTCATCTCTACTAAAATTACAACAACAACAACAACAAAAATTAGCCAGGCATGGTCACGCATGCCTGTAATCCCACCTACTCAGGAGGCTGAGGCATGAGAATCACTTAAGCCCAAAAGGGGGAGGTTGCAGTGAGCAGAGATTGCACTACTGCACTCCAGCCTGGGCCACAGAGTGACACTCTGTCTCAAAACAAAACAAAATGGCTCCTTAGATTAAAACTGGGTTCCAGCCTCAGTTCCACTGGTCACCATTCAAGTACTTTGCATCTCTAAGTCTCTGTTTCTTTAACTTCAAAAGGAAGTCAGCATTTTCCTTACAGAGGTGCTGAGGATTAAATGAAATAATACATGGAAAGCATTAGGCATGCAGCATACTTTGCAGATGGTGGTTGGCTCCCACTGCTTTTCCACCAGTCTGTGGCCTAGTTTAAATGGTCAGAAGAGGGTATGAGACTTGAGGCTGGGGAAGGAGGTATGGGGTTCTAGGAAAGGGAGGAAGTCACTTAGGCCTTGTGGAGCAAGGGGCCAGGGGCCTGGTCAGGCGACAGAGCCCCACAGTGCCCTCACTACCCTATTAATGGGCCCAGAATCTGGAAGCCAGCCACCATATGCCCTCACATCCAGGGTCTTCCTGCAGGTGGAGCTGAAGAGCCAAGAGGCTCAGGGTCTGCAGCAGCAGCCAGAACATTACCTGGGTCACCTGCAGCAGTACTTGACCACCTATCAGCAGCAGGTGGCCGCCTATCAGCAGCTGATCTCTGAGAAGGAGGCGTGCACAGGCAGTTACTGCAGCAGACCCAGCTAATGAACCACCTGCAGCAGCAGGAAGCTTGAGGCAAAGTGGTGGCTGAGATGGCCTACCAAGAGTTGCAGGAGACCCAGGGGACGGAGCTGCTGAGGACGGGGCCATGAGGGGGATGACCTGGCAAACTCCATGCCTTCTCACTCTTTCCTGGCCCCTTAGGAGCGCCTGGAAGCTGCCAGCCAGCAGAACCAGCAGCTACGGGCCCAGTTGAGCCTCATGGCTATCCCTGGGGAAGGTACGGGAGACCGCTCAGAAGAAGAGGAGAGAGCCACAGGAGGAAGGGGGGACTGTTAGCAGCATAAGATTGAGGAGTTGGAAGAGACCTTTAGAACAGCTGGTCATTATGCCGACCGGGTGCCTGCACTAAGTTCGGCATCAATATGGTGACCTCCTGAGAGCAGGGGGCCACCAAGTTGCCTAAGGATGGCTGAACTGGCCCAGGTCAGAAAGGGAGCAGGTCAGAACTCCCGCACCGACTCGTAGTGGGACTGTGCCTGGGCGGTATAGTAAGATCTTGGTTCTTAAAAATAAAGAACAGCAGCTCATTCCTCTCTGGGGAGGGGCTGGCTCAGGGTTACACAGTGAGGGGGAGGCAGAGGTGGGCCCACAGTACCTCCGTTGTTGGGTTGTCTGAGGACCCCTCTGGCCACCTCCCACAGGAGATGGAGGAGAACATCTGGACAGTGAGGAGGAGGAGGCACCTCGGCCCATGCCCAGCGTCTCGGAGGACCTGGAGAGCTGGGAGGCCATGGTGAGCCTGACTCCCCCTGTACCCATTTTGCCACCTTCCTCTTTGGTCCCTCCAAGACCCCTTTATGATCTTAGTTTCCCTGCCTTCTGATTTCTCTGGACCCTCACCGCTTCTGGGAGCCAGTGGTCAGACACCATTTCACCTGTGACCAACAGGTGCCTACTCTGAGGTCCCAAGGGAAGGGGCTGCACTCCACCTCTCTGCCCCATTTGTTTTCTGTATGCCCCTAAAAGAATGCTCACATCTTGCCCTCAGGTGGCATTTTTCAAGTTCGCTGGAGCCAGTACCCAGGAGAAGCAGGCACAGTTATGAGAGCAGGTGAAAGAGCAGAGGGTGTGCTGCCAGTGCCTGGCTAACCCGGTGGCCTTGGCCCAGAAGGAGCCAGAGGCAGCGGTCCCAGCCCCAGGGACTGGGGATAAGTCTGTGAGTGGGGGGACCCACCGGGCCCTGCAGGAAGTCATGGAGAAGCTGGAGGTGAGTGAGTCCTGGCATGGGCCAAGAAGGGCATGGGTGTGGCAGGTCGCTGTCGAGATGTGACCCCATTATTTTGGCTCCAGAACGGCTTTATGGACCTCCTGGAGGAGAAGGCGGACCTGAGTGAGCTGGTGGAGAAACAAGAACTTCAATTCATCCAGTACTGGAGAGAGAAATGCCATCAGTGAGTGGGAGGCCAGGGCACAGCAGGGGGACCTGCAGGGCCGTCGGAGGGGCCCCAGGGTCTGAGCCCTGTCCTCCCGCAGGAAAGCTCATCACCTCAAAACAGAGCCAGGGGGCAGTGTCAAAGATGCGGCACCAGTTGAAAGACATCATCAGGCTGGCCCAGGACAGGGAGGAGATGAAGGTAGGGTGTGCAACATCTTCTGCGTGGGTGGGGGTGGGGGTCGGTGTGAGGGTGGGCGCCGGCAGCAGCATGACAGCTGAGCACCCCTCCGTCCAGGTGAAGCTGCTGGAGCTGCAGGAGATGGTGTTGCGGCTTGTGACGACTACAACAAGGGGCACAGCAAATTCCTGGCCACTTCCCAGAACCCTGCTGATGAGCCCGGTCCAGGAGCCCAGCCCCCCAGGAGCTTGGGGCTGCCGACAAGCATGGTGGTGAGTAGAGCCCTCAGGCAGGGTGGGCAGGCAGGAGCAGGGGGAGCTCGCACTGCACTCAGATCCCCCCCTCCCTCTCTCCAAAGATCTTTGTGAGGTGAGCCTCACAGACAGGGTGGAGCCTGCGCAAGGAGAGGCCAGGGAGGGTGCTCCCCACGACAACCCTACTGCACAGCCAATCATGCAGGACTACCAGGAGCACCTAGGCTTGGGCAGCAATCCCTGTGTGCCATTCTTTTGCTGGGCTTGACTGCTGAGAAAGAGATAAACATCACTATCATCAAAGAGCTGGTCAAGAAATTTTTTAAAAAGAAACCAAGTTATGGGGTTAATCTCCTACACAATGCATTTACTTCATTTGAATGTAAGAGCCACTCATGATTATTTGCGTTTCTAATTTATAGTTTATTTGTAAAAAGTTAAAAGAGAGTAGGTCTCTGTGGCTTTCACTGACGTTCACTCTGGCATCCTTTAGCATTTTTCTTTTTTAATTTCATAATTGTAGGTAATTAGCATGCATATCGAGTTTGCCCTTACACGGTAGGAGCTCAAACACACAAAGACCCACTATTTGCACAAAACTATTCTCGCTGGTTTGGAATAGGCTGTCATGCTTTTTAAATGTTATTGCAGCCTGTATATTCATTACAGAATTCAGATAAAATTTGCTTATGTTCTGCTATTGTTTGATCTAATCTTAATCACAGTGAGCTCTTCATTAGCTCAATATGTGGTTTGCCCTGTTTATTACTTTGTAATATGCCACTATGAGTACTGACATTTAGAGTTGTTTAAAGGCCAAGAACTGGAAACAGCCTTTTCCCCATTTTCTGTGTACTGATGATGGGAGTAATAACACTTTGGAGGAGCTTTTTAAATTTCACAGAAGAGGAAAGTGGCCTGCTCTGGCAGTATGTGCAGGATAGAGTGTGTTTCATTTGTTCCAGTGCCAAGAATTAGCGCTGTACTATGGTAGTTCCCTTAGGATTTGTATGTGCTCTGGGCTCATGAAGATATGGCATCATGAGCTGCAGCAGTTGTACTCTTTTTCGATGACTTAAAAAGGGATTATTTCTGAGGAATGACAGGCTCCCATATTAACTGTGGATGTGGAAAACCTTTCCTAGCTTAGAGCATTTGTATCTATAATACATTTTAAAGTCAGAGTTCATGTTACCTGTTTTAATCACATGACTACATGTCCCAGTACACAAAAGGGCACTGGTTGGCATTTTTCTTAACGTATGTAGTAAAGATCACAATAAATCCTTTATGAGTTTAAATGTCCCTGGAAGAGGCATACAGGCTCTAGTCAAGAATGAATTAGCATGAAAAAAAGCTGTGTGACACCTGGCATTCCTCTCTGTTCAAGGAGCTTCTTTGTGGCTTGAAGATTGATTTTACCATCTAGACCTCTCTGGCTAATACCTATGCTTCAACCACCTTGGTTACTCTGACATAGGAATTTACTTCCTTTCCTTGAATGGAAAACACTTTAAAAAATAATAACAAACATTATTATAAACTAATATATGTGAGAGTACTTAGTTTAAACAAAAAAGAGTTTTAGTAGACAGTATTACACTATCTTTGAAAATCAAGGAGAAGTTTATGCAACTTAAAATGTTTACAAACTGCAGTACAATCTACTGTTTGTGAATGTCAATGTATTATCAGGAAATGTGTCTATACAATCACAGAGTTATGTTTCCTCACAAATTTCTTTACGAAGAGTGAAATATGTTTTTGTACCTCTCGGTTTCAGTTAGGGACATGTTTTGTGCAATATTTATGTGATTGTGCCTATGCATGATGAATTAATGAATGTCAGTGATACATTGCCTAAATCATAACTTGATGATGCTTGAGAAAGAATCAACAGTTAAAACTTCATGAAGTTCTAGTGTCTGTGTTCCAAAACACATCACATTATTAGGATGTAGGAAGATATGTATGTGTGCTCCCTGGGGTGGGGATTTCTAGTTACTAAACCATCTCCATTTTTAGCATTTGTCATCCTCATGATACTTTTATAAATATGACATTAACAGGAAAGCAACAATATGATTTTACCAATGGAATAACAGATTTGCCTGCATTCACTGAAAGAGTGCAAATATTGGGTCCTTGTGACTTCAACTGACTCTTCCAAATTGTATGAATGTATCAATATGTTAGATAAAACCAGTTTCAGAATGATAAAGAAAAAATGTTAGACCAAATAATGTGGCTAATTAACAGTGGTACGATTTCTAGCCCATGGGTTTAAAATGAACTTAAAGCCCTGTTCTTGCCTTTTATTTTTCTGAACTTGCCGCTTTTGCAATCTTTGAGTTCAGTTTAAAGACAGTTACTTTAAGTAACTGTCGGACCACTGTTAATTAGCCACATGATTTAGTCTAATGTTTTTTCTTTATCATTCTGAAACTGGGTTTATCTAATACATTGATAAATTATTTCAAAGGTAGTTTATCATTGAAACCACTTCACTTTTACCCTGATAAATATCAGTGACTAGGAATGACCCTCGGATAGCGTTTAGCATCTGTAACCAATCTGACAATAATGTGTTCATCAGGTGCCTATGGATTAAATCACACACCAGCACATTTAAGCTGAATGTCAGTCTGGAAAATAAATTTACTATATTAACTGAAACACCACTGTTTGTGTAGGTATTTGTCATATATTTAAGAAAAGCTAAAAAGAATGGAAATTGTATGACAATAACTTAAGTCTTTCTTTAAAGTGCATGCAGTCTTTTGCGATACTTCATTCAGCCAAGTATTTGTGCTTTTGCTCGTTCAGTATAAGGCAGCTTTCAATTTGCTTAGAAGGCAACATTGGAAGGTTAGAGTTCATCAGAAACATAGAATTTTAAAATGTGAGTTCAACTGAATAAATTTGAATTTCTGTAGGAAGAATCAAAACACCTATTTAAAGATTGCAATATATAATAATCATTTTAAAAGTATTTGATTAAACCTGATAGGTTTTCCAGACATGAAAAAAAATCAGCTCTAAAACCAAAGCTGATTTTTAGAAAATTTGAAAATGTAAATCAGCCCTATCCATAATATAGTTTCTCTAAAATTTTATCTTAGTCATTTTAAAATAATATAATTATTAAAAAATAAAACTGCTATCTTAATGTTCTGTAATAAGCTAAAAATTTTAAAATATGAATATTGTAGTTTAAAAGAAAGAAATGATGGGAAGGAAAAGTAGAGAAAGAAATGCCAATTCCAGTCCAAAGCTTCATTTGCCAAGTTTTCTTAGAATGAATTTTACCAATTTAAGAATTCTTGTAAATAGAATGTATAATGGAAATACTGAAATACTTTTGCCTAAAGTGGCATTATTGACTGCTGGTGTGATGCTACTGTAATGTAATAAATTATTAAATTGTTGCAAAGTGCTGTTTTTGCCTTAAAACTTTATTTTGCATGTCTTGAAAACTATAGTATTAAAGGTATTAATACTGTGCAAATGCTGGGCATGCTTGGCATGAGATAATCTGTTTCATTTTTGTAAAATTGTAATATAACTATGCAAGTGTTCATTAAAAGAACACAAAATAAAAAGTTATGGGATTAAAAAAGTTACAGGGTGAAAAAGTTATGGGATAAAAAATGTAAAAAAGTTGTGGCAAAAAAACTTGTGGCAAAAAAGTAGAAAAAAGTTTCATGAAAAGTTACCAAAAAAAGTTATGAAAAAGAAGTTATGGGATTTAAAAAAAAAGTCATGGGATAAAAATAAAAGTTAAAAGCAGGCTCCTGTCAGCAAAGCCTGAAGAAGTGGGGCTGGAGTCTCCACCGCCACCATGTCCCTACCACCCCTTCCCAGTCACCCCTTTACAATTAGGGTAGCAAGACAAGACCTCTGTCTAATGGGGAAAGACAAACAGACCCTTTGCCACCCTGACCAGGGCTGAGTCCTTAAATTTCTGGATGATGATGATTGTCATTTAAGAGCCAGAGGCTGGTGGAGTTGGTTTGTTTGGAGAAGGCCTGATGGCCTCCTTACTCACACCATAGCAACTTTTCCCTCAGGGGGGCTCCCATCTTCTTATTCAGAGAGGTTGCTGAGGCAGGACAGTGGGGCTAACTGTGGACCAGGTGAGGGCATGGGCTGCTGGGGTAGCCCCCCTTCCCCGGTGTACATATTGTTTCTGTGTAACGTTTTGTATATTCCAGAGGATAGGGCCACCCCTGTATCGTACCTAGCGGTGGTTGGAGCTGGCACATGGGGAGGAGGTTCTAATAATTATTTGTGGCTGGAAAACTTATTTATTGCTAGCATAGGACAGAGGAAGGAGGCGGGGATGGGGATGTGGCTCCCTGGTGATGCGACTCCTGTTTATTTTGCTTTTTATTTTGGAATAAATGGATTTAGCCATACTGCTCAGCCTGGTGTGTTCCCGTTTCCCTCACTGGGTCCTGGAGTTTGTGCCATCGAACAAGGAGCCCCAGAGTGTCTTGAGCATGTCCAGCTAGTTTGTTCGGGACCTTCCAGGCCTGTTAGCAGTATGCTGCCTGGTGGCGCCTGGGGGATTCCACGGGGACTGCCATGGCACCTATGGGGCGCAGTCCGGCCCTGACAGCCAACAGGCCTAGAAGCCTGATCTAGCAGTGGCAGGGAAGATAGGTACCAGCACCTAAGGGAACTGACTTCCACCCACCCCAGGTGTCTTCTCTTCCGTCCCCTTGCCTCTGTCTCCTGTCTGCACCTGATGGCCTGTTCTGTGTGTCACTCCAGAGTGCCGGCTGCCCCCCAGACTCCCTCTAGGCTGAGTTCATGGCCCTGCCCCCTGGTGGCCAGAGCCGGCTTCACAGGATAAGAGCCAGCTAACTTCCACGGGCTTTCGAGGAAAACTGTCCCTTGGAAAGGGTGCGGTCTTTTCACCGCTCCCAACAGCACCCTAGAAATGGCTTGGCCTTTCCCCTCCCCTGAGCTCCACAGAGAACACAGCCAGCAGAGGACACATTTCCCCGCCATCCAGAAATGGGTTTGATTCTCAGCCAAGGGACAGCAGGACTGGTAGAGACTGTCAGGCCACACAGCTGCCTGCACAGCGCTCCCATGCTTGGTGGGGGATGGGAGGGATGGCAGGGGCTGGCTCTCCGTAGGCCGGGCATGACAGGGAGGCACACTGGAGGTGGTTCACTCTGGAGGGGCAATGTCAGGGGATAGCTTTCTCTTGTTGGGCCACAAGACTCCAAAAGGACAGCACGGTGATTGATTCCCAGCGCTAGAGGTGAGGCGGTCAGCCACGTGTACCTACATGTGTACATGTATATATATATGGGTATTTATAGATATTTATAGAACAGGGCAAGGGCATGCCATAGAGGGGGGCACAAGTTTTCAGCAACGGCCACACCTGGATGTGTCAGCTCACCACTACAACAGACTAAGTCACAGATGAAGAGGGCTGGCTTTGGGGCTGAGGGAGCTACTGTCAAGTCGCAGAACGGCTGCCCAGGCAGGCTTGGAAAGGGAGGTCTCTGAGAAGAGGAGGACTCTATTTAGAGGTCAAAGTGGGGCCTGAGGCTCTCAGGACATGATGGACTTGCCTAACCCAATCGGCTGGCAGTTGGAGAGAAAGCAGAGAGAAAACAGGAGAGAGAAAAGTGAGCAGAGAGCTGGTGAGGCAAGTGCCACAGCAGGTGTGCCACAGCAGCTGTGAGAGGGCCGGGGAGGGGAGGGTGCAGGTGCAGGTGTGTCAAGATTCCTGGAAAAGAGGGGCTGGAAGGGAAATGGGAGGAAGGCAGAGGGAGGAGCCGGAGCTTCACAGGTAGTTCCTGGGGGCTGTTGTAGCCCTCCCCACCCCACACACACTGGCCTCTTCCACAGTACCAAGGCAGTGCACCCATTGTTAAGACCAATGCTCGGCCACCCTCGGGCTTCCCTCTTCTCTGGTCACCCTGTCTTCCAAACCACTGGTCCAAGGCCACCTCTCACCTTTGGGAGCCCAATGCAACAGCCACCAGGCCTGATAGGGAAAGGACACTGCTTGAACCAGGATGATGAAGCTAAAAGGGATGGATGGCTGGAGTGATTGCTGGAGCCCCCTCTGGGCAGTCAGAAAGCCCAGGATCCTCTGAAGGGACCCTGGGGGAAGCAAGGAGGGCAGGCGGCTGGATACCACTGGCTATAGACTTAGAAGTCTAAGAGGGGAGCCTCAGCTTGCTGGGGGTTGCAGGTCGCATAGGTGAGGCTTGGCCCTTCCTGCTGGGAAAATCAGAAGAGGGAGAGTCCATGGCTGGGGAGGTGGGTGGGCTTGCTTGGAGGAGCTCAGCCAGGCCAGCAGGCACTGTGGTCCCCTTGGCTGAATAGCAGAGGCGACCTCTAGGAGCAACAGGCCAAGGTGCATGAGCCTGCTGGCCGGTGATAGTGCTTCAGCGGGGGCTAGGGACGCTGCCTTCAGTCACACGCTAGCAACTATGATGGTACCTGGGAGGGAGGGAAGGGGCCTGTGTGTCCCTGCCTGGCCTGTGAGGTGTGTTGTGGGTTGACCGTGTGTATGGGACTCTCGAGGTTTTATCCTAGATCACCACTGGATTGCCAACAGATAGAGGATGTGGGACCCTGACTATTACCCCTGCTCTGCAGTGGATTTGGCTCTCAACACTCCCAGGCTGGGAGCTGGATGCCCTGCCCTGGCAGCATGACTCAGACTTCACAACAGGTATGGCAGGTCTAGGATGACATTCCTAGGCCTCTGGCTGCCTCAGACTACAGCCCCACACACAGCTTCCTCCAAGTTCTCAGCCCTTACACCATAAACCATGAGCTCTCTGATGGCTCCAGAGAGCACCCACATCTGCCAGCTTGGGCACCAAGCCTGTTCCAAGAGGCCCCAGGCTCAGCCATGAGGGCTGGGGGGCTTTGGGGCCATGGGGGCCAGCCCTGGTACCTGCGTCTGGCAAGGACACTCTGCACCTGAAGCCAGGAGTTGTCCATGGGCCCCCATGGGCGTGCTGACGGTGGTCGTGTTGATGTCGCCAATAATGCTGAGTACCTCCTTCAGCACGTGGTGCCTGCGCAGCATCTCGTCGTGCTGCTGTGCCTGCTCTGCCGACTCCTCCATCAGCGTGTTCTGGTTCCCACGTGAGTACAGGTTGGACAGCAGCTCTGAGAAGATGAACTCCCTGGTCTGAGAGTGGACAAAGAAAGAAGGAGGTTGGGACCTGATGCCTGTGCTGCCCTGGCCTCCCGCCGGGCCCTGCTGGGACTGTGTGCTAGACTTGGAGCCCTGAGTATGGCTTTTCAGATGTGGCTTCTACACCACTTAGACTCAAAGATCTGCCTCCCTACTGCCCTTTTCTCACTCAGATAGGGACACTGAGGTCCAGAGGAAAAGTCACATGCCCAAGGTCACAGATCTGGGAGGGGACCCAGGACCTATCATGCCACCAGGACACCTATCTACTCAGTTTAAAAAAAATTTTTTTGGAGATAGGATCTTGCTCTGTCGCTAGGCTGGAGTACAGTGGGCAAGATCACTGCTCACTACAGCCTCAACCTCTTGGGCTCAAAGTGATCTTCCAATGTCAGCCTGTCGAGTAGCTAGGACTACAGGCACATGCCACCACCGAGCCCAGCTATTTTTAAAATTTTTGTGTAGAGACCAGGTCCCACTATGTTGCCCAGGCTGGTCTCAAACTCCTGGGCTCAAGCTATCCTCCTGCATTGGCCTCCGAAAGTGCTGGGATTACAGGCATGGGCCACTGTCCTCAGTCCCAAGTTATATTTCTATGAGACAGCTCTGGTCTGGACTGTGCCTCCCTCCCTGGACCTGGTCCCATAGGGCTGGTTGGCATCTCCCTGAGGCCAACATGGCCACCTGCCTCCCCAGTGCCACAGGAGACCCCTGCCCCCATGAGGCGGTGCATGCATGTTGTTGCTCGTGACATGCATGATGGTCTTGGGCATGATACCAACTGTGAGGTCCCACATGGTCTTGTTGACAATGGCCACGTAGGAGTCCACCAGGTTCTGGGTGGTTTACATTTGCCACTCCAGCTGTGGGTCCATGGAGTGCATGAAGCTGTTGGAGCCATTCTCCTCAGCCTTGCTGTCCTGTCATGGAGAACACAAGGGCATGAGGGTGGCCAGGCCATGCAGCCAGGCTCCAGGAATCCCTAGGATCTCAGCCCCTCTAAGGATACCTGGAACATTGAGGCACAGAGAGAAGCAACTGGCCTGAACACACACCCAGCTCCCCACACGCAGTCCTGTCACACATGATATAAAACAAGAGACTTGGTATACTAAAAAGGCCCCAAGACATCAGCCATGGAAAGGTCATCTCAAGTACTTTTAACCACAAATATTGACCAGCTGTAGGGTGTAAACTCATGGATTAATGATTTCCAGTGTAAATGTGCTAAGAATTCTACATTCTGGACATTCAGTCCCACTAGAGATATATAATCTTGAGGTTTAATGAAAGAAAAAACAACAACAAACCTTTTAGATACACACAGCTCCAAAAATAGATAGCTACTCCAAGAATTCATAGATCAAGAAGATGACATGAGGTATAATTTCTACACAAGACTTTCAGATTAGGATCTGTGATTAGGGTTTACATTTTATTACTTGTCTCTTGCTTTTATTGCTTCCATTTTTTCCTTTTGTGTATCAAGGTATTAGATTGTAAAGTGACTGCCATAGTCCTTTTTGCCCGTCTCTCAGCTGTCTCCTTTCCCATAAACTGTGAATGCCCTAATTCACCTATCTCAAACATTGTAATGACTGCCAATTTTCCCGACTAAAAGATTTGCCAGCCAGCCTCGGACCCCTCTAATAAGACCTCCTAACATGTCTGTGTGTCTTAACTGAATGCTAGATGCCCAACCATTCACTGCAGAAGGAATCTGAAATTTTCAAAAAGCTTCAAGGGAATTCAAGGAACATCAGGGGTCAAAAAGAGACATTGGACTATTCTCCCGGTTAGATCTAGGCCAACTAGAAAACTGGATACCAATTGGATTACAAAATTTTTAATTATATTTTCAATTGTCCTCATACTTCTTGAGTTCCTCCGCTGTCTGATATTCAGCTGCTTAAATGTTACTATGAGCTATTATCTCAAGCCAATATCCAGTACGGCATCAAGAAGATACTAATGTCTCCATGGTCAACCTGAGTTCTCTTGGATCTGCATTTGACCACAACAGGGAAGTGAGGAATTATACTGAGAGAAATAGGAAATAGCTTAGCTAAGTTGCAGATACAAAGGAAGCACACCAGCGGCCAGTTCCCAACATGAACATACCACCTACCTACTCTACAGCTGAAATCACAAGATTTCTTAGACAAATCATGAGTAGCTGAAATTGCCTTCTCTGTTAATCATGCAGTCTGCTCAGGCACAACTTGATAGTTTTCAGCCAATCAGCACACCAAAGGGCAAAACAAAACATCTCACTGTTCCATTGACTAGGGTTTTTCCTTCTTGCTTATTTGGTGATAAATCTATATAGGACTGGTGTCCCTCATATATTAATAAATGTCAACTGTGCTTTAAACAAAACTAAATGTCTCTGAGACACTCTTTGACAATGGTTATGACAACATCAAAGACAGGGAATAAAACCAAGGAAGTTAGCCTGGAAGAAGGTTACTGTTTGGAACGTGCAGTTTGTGGTGCTTGTAGGTTGCATGGGAGATAAGCAATTAATTAAAAGGAAAGATGAGCCAGGTGCAGTGGCTCATGCCTGTAATCCCAGCACTTTGGGAGGCCAGGACAGGTGGATCCCTTGAGCCCAGGAGTTCGAGACTGGCCTGCGCAACATGGGGAAACTCCATCTCTACTAAAAAAATACAAAAATTAGCCCAGCATGGTGGCACACACCTGTAATCCCAGTTACTTGGGAGGTTGAGGCACAGGAATCGCTTGAACCTGAGAGGTGGAGGTTGCAGTGAGCTGAGACCCAGTCTCAAAAAAATAAAAAGGAAAGATGGGGGCTGGAGGAATAACAAGGAGTTATCAGCACAAAGGTGGTATGGAAGGTTTTGTAGTATGTTACCCAGGAGTTTATAAAGGAAGAAGATGGATTACCACCAGCTTGTCTATACCACCATCTGAGTTTGGTCTGCAGAAGACTGGGTAGAGCTATCAGACAGGAAGGTGGAAAACCTGTCCACAGAAATGTCTATGTTACAAGAGTGGAGAGTGTGTAAATGTCAGGAGGTATAAACACCTTTGTTTTATCAACCCAAAGTGCCATTGATTTAAAGACACCTCTATTTGAGAAATGTTGAAAATTGTATGTCTTAGAATTGATCAAATACACCAGAATGTGAGCTGACAAGAAAGCATCGGACTTAAAATTTAGGAAGTCACTGGTGATCTTACTTGGAGAAATCCATTTCAGTAGATTGGCAAGTGCAGCACTAGATGGCTGTGAGTTGGACAAATGGGAGTTGTGGCATTGTATGCAGCAGAGATGCACGGATGGTGTGCAGACCAGTATTGCAAAAAATTGTGGTGATGGGAAGATGTGATAAAGCTCAAGATGAGGTATGATTTAAAGGAAGGTAATTTTTGTATGAGGACAACTTGAGCCTTTGTCAAGGCTAAGGAGAAGAAGCTGATGGAGAGACTAAAGGAGTATATGAGGTGCTGTGGAAATAGATTAGTGGAGGGGGCATAGATATGAAATTAGTCAGGAGTGGCCTTAAGTGTAACTTTTTTACTTATTATGTGACGTTGGACATATCACCTCTGTGAGCTCAGGAGGCTCACAATCTTCTGAGCTTTAGTCTCCTCAATTGTGAAAGTGAGTTAATCATTTCCCTACCTTATGGAGTTGTTGTTTGTATTAAGTACTTTATCCACATGAAGTTCTTGGAACCGTGGTCAGGACATAGTAGATACTCAATAAATGGGATCTACTATTATGAGACTATGAGAGACAGCATAATTGATTAGCCAAGTCCAGGTGGGAAGGGATGGGATCAAGCTCACAGGTTGAAGAATTCACCCTAAAAAGGAAGAGAGATCCCTCTGTGGTGGTTGGAAAAGATGTCCACAGATTCTTTTCTATCCCTTCCTTCAAAAAATAGGATCTAATTCCTCTCTTCTTGAGTGCAAGGGATGCTTAGTGAATTACCTCTAAATAATAGAATGTGGTTGAAATGACAATGTTCAGCTTTTGAGAGTAAGTTGTAAAGGGCATGTGACTTACTCCATGCTTCTTCTCTTGGATCACACAATCTGGAGGAAGCCGGCTGACTTTTCACTTGAACACTCAAGCACTGTCTGGGGAGGTGCCAGGCAGTGAGGGACTGAGGCCTCCTGCCAACAGCTATGTGAGTACGCCATCTTGGAAGTGAAGCCTCCACTCCTAGTCTAGCTTTCAGATGACTGTAGCCCCAGCTGATATCTTCTCTGCAACCTCATGGAAAGACTCTGTGCTAGAACCACTCAGCTAAGCAACCTCCAAATTCCTGACTCACAGAAACTATGAGATAACACATATTTGTTCTTTTAAGCTGCTAAGTTTTGGGGTAATTTGTTACAAAGGGTAACTAATATATACCCATTTTCTCTGAGGCAGAAGGAAATCAGAGAATAACAGGTGAAAGATGAAAAGATAGAAAGGAGAAAAGATAAATGCTTCTGTAACATTAAAATATGAGGTATGTTGTCTGCTGACAATGAGGTGGCTTGGCAAGACTGGTAAGGGATTGGAACAGCCAGGCAGAAAACAGGAAAGGGAATTAACTTGGAACACAGATAAGATTGAGCCTACCTATCTTTATGCTAAACCCAACTACAGAAATCATTTTGCTAATGGAACCAGATCAGACTCCACATAATGAGTCTTTATCTCAGTTGTGAAATTCAGAGGCTGGGGGCCTCTCTGAGCCTACCCCAGTGACCACCTTTGTGGGCAAACTGCTGATGAGTGAGTTCAGGGATGAGGATGGCCCAGGCTTATCTTGAAAAGTACTCCCTGATGTCAAAATGATTTGCAACAGCTACATCAAGTCTAGCACATTATTTATGAAGAGGGATAGACTGTCAGAGAGAAGTATTGTAAGAGGATAATCAACAAGCCTTATGTATTCTGCAGCAAACATATTGCAGTAACAGGAAAATCCACTGTCTTTCAAATGACTCAAGTTTGCATTATTCCTTCCTTTTTGGACCATCTCTCTCTCTCTCTCTCTCTCTCTCTCTCTCTCCTTCTCTCTCTCACTTTCTTTCTCTCTCCCTTCCTCCCTGCCTCTCTCCACTCTGGTTGCTAGCAACAGAGCCCTGGGAATTCTCTATGATGTAGCCAGCCAACAGTTTTTAGGGTGGTGCTCCAGCACATAAAAGGGACAAGGCCAGGACTGTCATCTCCTAAAGTTAATTTAAAGAAACTAAGCCCTAGTTTCTGTAAACCCCACAGGTCAACCAGGAATTGAGTCACTGCATCTCCCTGCAGAATGACAAATCGTGCTCTCCTTAGTAGCTTAACTTATCTTTATACCAATTCTGTTTGCAAATTGGGAAACTGAAACATCACTGTAAAATTGGTGCCTTTTGTACCTTACACAATAGGGCTCATTCATTCATTCACCCTTTCACTCACTCAGCTGTTTATTTAGCAACTGATTATTGAGTGCCTCCTCCATGAGGGGACAGGCATGTACTAATTTTGGGAATAAAGAGATGTATATTGTGGTCCTAAGGAGAAGCAAAATGGCCTGGCACATAGTAAGCACTCAATAAATATATATTGAATAAATAATAATTCCTGCTCTCTCTGGGCATCATAGTCTAGTAGGGGGAAGAGGCATGTAAACAAATAATTAAAGTTGTTTTAGTACAATAGTAAAGGAATCGATCAAGTACTATACACGTAGAATACCATATCTACCTGGAAGTTAGGGATCATTTGATAGAAGAGGTAACATTTGCTTGATATTGAAGAACAAATATGAGTTTTCCAGGAATGGAAAGTAGGAAAGGTCTTTGCAGGCAGACCAAAATTATTATACTCAAAGGTCTTATTGTCCACAGGATTGGTTTTGTCACTCCTGTCTAATCCTAACTTGCAAATATAAATATTTATCAATATTTCCCTGGATTTTAATTGTTTTTGTGTTTGTTTCCAACACAGTGATAGGTGGTCAAAGTTAGATACAAAATAACTCTACAAAAGAGATTATTTTTTACAAAGTAGATGACATTAATTCAAGGAAAAAAAGTATTTTAAGTTTTTTCCTGAGAGAACCTTTTAATTTCTTGTATTTTCTAGGCGAGGTGGAAGATATTCTTCCTAAAAAATGGTCTTCACATTACCTCTAAACCTTCCTCTTTGACACCTGGCTGAGAACCCAGAAAACACCCCCTGTTCCATAGCAGACCAGTGTTTACTGTTATTTGCCTCTTTACAGCAGTTCAGAGGACCATCGGCTACCATACCCACTAAATCAAAATGGCAAAAGGACTTGTAATGGCCAAATGCAGCAATATAATTTGTTATTATCAATTCACTAGTGATTTGAAATACTGAGAAAATTCCCAATTGAATGACAGCATGGAAAATCACATTACATCAGGGAACAGTATTTTCTAGGCCACCAGATTTCTCTAAATTGGAATTTAGAAATAAATTTTATTTGCAGCAAGAAATATGTATTAATACTGACACTTACTAAAATGTTTCAATGAGTTAGAGCAAGCATTTTGTGTCGAGAAACTACTGGCCTAACAAGGCCTGCCACTATTATTGATGCCAATTAGGTACTTTTCCAGGAAGTTGTCTAACCTGTTCTATTAAACCTGTAAACTGCTTTGACAATTGTAAAGGAAACAAAAAGGAACAAAATAAGAATGATGGGAAATAGAAAGCCAAAGCGCCCAATTTTCTTCTAGCTTAATCAATAATTTTGGGCTCTATCATATTTGCTCTCAGCCTTACAATCTGAACCTTATTTTTTGCCAGACTGCAACCCTCACTGCATTTAATAGAGGTTGATGGATATTTTTATAGCCCTGCAGTTTCAAACTGATTATCAGGTGTTTAACCAGCAAAGCCATGCAATATTTCTATAAGTCAATCCTGTAATGAAAGGTTATCACCCACAAACCCAGTCAGTGACAAACCAGAACAATGTAAAGATTTGGAATTCTTCCCTTTCTGGATAACACACTATTGCTTATCTTCAATTTTCTGGAAAATTTAGGATTTTATTGAATATGGTTCTTCAAGAACTGAACAATCATCCTAAACAAATCAAAGTCAGTGTATCTATCATCACAGAGCAGCATTTCCCACAGTCTCAGTAATATGCTGTCTACATCAAAGGGATTCTGTGACCCAGGAGGTTTTGGAAACTCAGGATTAAACAGAGCTCCACAGGTTCCCTTGCTACAGGCATTCTCAGCTGCCTTCATAAGGTGATGTGCATTGTGAATCTCTAAGTGGAAATATGGAATGCAGTGTTTTCCAGGTCACTGGACCACAGAAGCCTTGTTTGAGAATCTCCCAGTGGCCCAGTGGCCCACAGATCATATTTTGGGAAATGTTGCTATTTGAGTATAATTGTTATTCTTGAACACCTCAAATTGTTTTGGTGTGGGATTTTTTTGTTTTGCTTTGTTTTCGTTTTTGTTTTGAGACAGGGTATCACTCTATCACCCAGGCTGGAGTGCAGTGGTGCAATCACTGCTCACCACAGCCTCAATCTCTTGGGCTCTGGTGATCCTCCTGCTTCAGCCTCCCAAGTAGCTGGAACTACAGGCATGCATTACCATGCCTGGCTCATTGTTTCGTATTTGTTGTAGAGACTGGATTCTGCCATGTTGCCCAGGCTGGTCTTGAAGTCCTGAGCTCAAGCAATCCATTTGCCTGAGCCTCCCAAAGTGCTGGGATTACCGGAGTGAGCCACTGCGCCTGGCTAGGTTTTTCATTTTTTTTAAAAGATGAAATTCACGTAATATAAAATTAACCATTTTAATGTGAACAATTCAGTGGCATGTAGTCCATTCACACTGTTGTGCATCCACCACTTCTATCTAGTACTAAAGCATTCCATCTCCCCAAAATAAAACTCTGTACCTGGTAAGTAGTTAAATTCCTATTCCCTTTTTCCCCCAGCCCCTAGTAACTACCAATCAGCTTTCTATTCCTATGGGCCTACCTATTCTGCATATTTCATATAAATTTAATCAACCAGTATGTGACCTTTCATGTCTGGTTTATTTCTAATAGCAGCATGCTTTTTAGTTTCATCTACATTGTGGCATACACCTGTGCTTCGATTCTCTATGGCTGCATAACGTTCCATTGTATGGATAGACCACATCTGTTTGTCCATTCACCCATTGATGGTCACTTGTTTTCACCTTTTGACCATTGTGAATAGTGCTGCTATGAAGACTCTTGTCCGAGTATTTTGTTTCCAATTTGTTTGGGGATATACCTAGGTGTGGAATTGCTGGGTTAGAGAATTAATCATGCCACTACAATTTTGTGGCATCCTAAGGCAAATTGAATAGTTTGTATGACTTAGCTAGCTTGAGACATCATTTTTAATACCTTTTTTTGTTGTTGTTGTTGTTTTTGTTTTGTTTTGTTTTGTTTTTTTCAGAGATGGAGTCTCATTCTGTTGCCCAGGCTGGAGTGCAGTGGCATGATCTCGGCTCACTGCAAGTTCCTCCTCCCAGATTCACGCCATTCTCCTGCCTCAGCCTCCCCAGTAGCTGGGACTACAGGCACCCGCCACCACGCCCGGCTAATTTTTTGTATTTTTAGTAGAGACGGGGTTTCACCGTGTTGGCCAGGATGGTCTCCATCTGTTTCCCAAAGTGCTGGGATTACATGCATGAGCCACCACGCCCGGCCCCATTTTTAAAAGATGCATGTAAAACGCATTTCCCTCAGGAAGATTCCAGTAACTTACTGAAGCAAGTTTCTCCTCTACACATACCTATTTCTCCCATGAGTAACTGTTCATTTTCAGTGAGTCATTTGAGTTTCTGTTATTCAGGTATACAGAGTTCCTGTTGTCTTTTTAGTCAACAAAGTTTAACAAGGACCATAATAAAGATGCCTTTCAGCAGCTCTGTTATTGGGAAGGGTTGTATTCATGTGAAGAAAGAAATTTATTTTATTTTATTTTATTTTAAAGTTTTAGTACAGAGGGGGTTTCGCTATGTTGGTCAGGCTGGTCTCGAACTCCCGTCCTCAAGTGATCCACCTGCCTCGGTCTCTCAAAGTGCTGGGATTACAGGCATGAGCCACTGTGCCTGGACAGTAATAATATTTTTTAAAAGGCTGACATCAGCAGATCAGCTATTCTGGAAAGATTTTTAAACCCTCAGAGGTTTTTTTTGTGTGTTTGTTTGTTTTCTTTTCTTTTCTTTTTTAGAGGCAGGGTCTTGCTCTGTCACTCAGGCTAAGGTGGAGTGGTGCAATCATAGCTCACTACAGCCTCAGACTCCTGGGCTCAAGAAATCCTCACACCTTTCACACCTTAGCCCCCTGAGTAGCTGGGTGCGACTACAGGCATGCATCACCATGCTTGGCTAATTTTTAATTTTGTATAGGTGGGGTCTTGCCATTTGCCCAGGCTGGTGTCAAACTCCTCAAGTAATCTTTCTGCCTCAGCCTCCTAAAGTGCCAGGATTATAGGCCTGAGCCACTACATGCAGCCCAGAGTTTTTTTAAAAATAGTCAATTAAAATGCTTCATTTAAGTGTATGTCCCTAAGAAAATTTAATAATTGATTAAATATTGTTGAATAGACTGAAAACACAACATCCAAGCACATTAATTAAGCAAATAATGCAAGCATAGCTCCCACACTCCATAAATGTTTTCTAGTCGTCATTCCAAAGCCATTCTTTTTAGAGGATCTTTAAGAAAATGCTTGGCTCTCATCTAATTATTATACAAGAGATTAAGAATTTATTGAGTTTACAGTTCTTTCTATGAAGGAAAGAATGAGGTCTACCCCCAAGAGAAACATTGGGATTTTCATTTAAGTAAAGCTGTATTCTCATTTAAAATGGTACTAGCACTCTTGTTGGCAACAGACACATGAAGCAAAATTTTCCTCTTACATTTGAATTTCAACTGCATTTAAAGTGTTTTAAATACCATGAATACATAAGCTAAGGGAATGAATGTATTAACTCTGATGCAGTCTGTCAGGTTGTAACAGCAGTGAATCTTGGGATCGGTACATCTCAATCCAGTATAGCTATGGTAAATGACATACAGATTGCTGAATTGTTGTATTTCCAGGACTTTTCAAAAGTGACTATTAAGGTTGGCCATGGGATCTAGCAGGTTATTGTCCTAGAACACTTGTGGCCTTCTCCTAAACCAGACTGGGAAAATTCTGGTTCTTTATTCACTGACATCTCAAAGGGCAAAGAGGGAGGCACCATGACATTCTGCAGCTGCAGGCTTCTCAGGATGAGACTGTATTTTTCCATACAGCAAGGTTGATTTGATCTGGCCTAATTCTCTGATTGATGTGGTGAGAGGCAGGACTACTTGGGAATGTATTTGCTGTGCCTGATTTCTCTCTGGGCAATTTATTTGGTCATCAATCTTTTTATCCTCCTGACATTTGATTTCTAGATATTGGCCCAAATTTCATAAGATAGGAATTTTTGTTCTGAATTTTAATAACATATGTATTTTAATTAATAGTATATTTTAAAATAAAAGTAATACAACAAAAAGAAAAAAACAAAGACAAAAAAGTAACCTAAGAATATATGCTCAAAAGTGCCAAAAATACAAAAGACTACAGAATTTTTAAAATAAAAGCTTTTTGTTCAACTTGCTGCTCTCCTTCCCACTTCTTCAATTCCATTTCTTTTCCTATAGGTGATCATGGCTAACATTTTGGTGTTTGTCTTTCCAAAGTGTATAGTTATAGATCTGAATAGAAATGTAGATACAGAGATATCAAAGACGAGCATGGGCTAAGCACTCAACAATAAATTACATTGGGTCTACTTTTCAAAGTTACTCTCAAAACAAGAATACAGATTGTCCGTTAAACATACTGGAATTTTAATACATTCTTTTTTTTCCCCCAGAACATTTCTGATTTCATATATTCTGGCATGTTTCCTGCCATGTGGCAAACCATAAGCTGAAAGAGATATAAATATAAATAACACTATGTCTAACAAAATTTGCTCAGAATATGCTAAAGCATTAGTATAAATGTCTACATCTTAAGTCAGAGCTAAAGAACAAGTTTCTCTCAGTAAATCAAGGAAAGCTGGGGGAAAAGACCATAGAGAAAAAGGATATGGTGCCTGTATGAAGCAGGGAGGTTTTTGACTCCAGTGCACCTAATTAGCAAATATGTATCATTCATCTGTGCTGTGGTAAGCACTGTAGTATACATAAATAGAAAGTGTGGTCCCTGCCTCCAAAGGGCTTACCATCTACTGAGAAATCCGACCAATCAGACAGGGGAGACTCAAATAATGAAGGCTTGTATAAGAGCCTGAATTTGAATAAGGCAATGAACAAAAGACAGCCTCTATAGGTTTTTATAGATAGAAGTGAGATGATAAAATCAAATTTAAACAATGTGTCTTAACTCCCTTCTGGCCTTTCATTTCCATTCCATGAATGCTACCCTGGCTTAGGCTTTCATGACTTTGCCTATTTGCAGTGACCTTGTATTCAACACTCTGCCATCTCTCCCACTACTTCCGCCCAAGCCATCCTGAACACAGCCACATGTTTGATTTTCTAATGGTACACAAGAGGACGTCTCTGCTCAAAAGCCAAAAATGACTCTTCTTTGGCCACCTAATAGTCTGAACTTTTTGGTGCAAAACTCAAGGCCCTCCCAGAAACAATATTAATCTCCTTCCAGACTGCCTCCCATTTCCTAATATCAACCCCTTGCTCTGTTGAAATTGAAGCCATTTCCCAAAGCCACCTCTGTGATGTTCTTACGTGATTCCGCCCTCTTCTTGTCCTCTCCTGCAACCCCATCTCCATAGAAAAGCAGTCAGAAAAACCACCCCAGGAATTGTTGCAGTAATCCAGGAGTGAGATGAGGATGGGAGGGAGAGGGTGAGCGTGTGGGGATGAGGAGGAGGGTGGGACACAGGGAGTAGCCACAGACCGTATTGACTGATGGCAGATAGGGTGTGAAGGAGAGAGGTGAGTCAAAGGTAACTCATTTTCGGTTTTAGGCAACAAATAGAAATCTTTCTCAATAACTACTCATCCCACATCCTTGTGGCTATTGGAGGTTGATATTTATTTCATACTGCCTGTATAACCTGGGACCATATATAATCAATGATGATTTCCCTGTATTCTAGATCACAAATTTAATAGATACATTGAATAAGAATCTTTATTTCATTCCCAGTGCGGTTTGGAGTATAAGACTTAGGAAAGTGTCTGTGAAACCTACAGTGAGAAATTCCACTGGGTCTTGACAGCTGGAGTGGGCACTCAAATGTGCCCAGGACTTTTCTCTAGCTCTCTTCTCTGCTTGAGGTGTGGTCTGCTTTCTCTTTCTCTGTAGCTCAGATCATCTTCCTCCACTTCTCAACCCACATGTCTAACATGACTGGGACGAGCTCAGAGTGTTTCAAATATGTAGGTGCTCAGACAGAGAGAGAGACAACCCTCTTAGACTCGGGTACACATTCTCAGGGAAGAAAATTGGAACCAGCAGAAATATCAGATCCCTATGTTCCCTGACCAGTGCTTCCTTCTCTAGAAGGAAAACCTACTAAGAAGACAAATTACAGCTGGAAGGTTGTTTGGTAAGCATGGAATCACCTACTTAATCTCTCAGCAAGTCTTAATTGCTCTACCATGGAAAAAAAAAAGCAACCCAAATCCATCCTTTTCCCAGCTTCACTCCCTAGTCCAAAGCCACCATCCACTCTTGTCAAAACCTCTGCAGCACTGTCTTTGCTTATTTCTTTTCTTTTCTTTTTTTTTTTTGTTAGATGGAGTCTCACTCTGTCGCCCAGGCTGGAGTGCAGTGGCGTGATCTCGGCTCACTGCAAGCTCTGCCTCCCGGGTTCACGCCATTCTCCTGCTTCAGCCTCCCGAGTAGCTGGGAGTACAGGTGCCCGCCACCACGCCCGGCTAATTGTTTTGTATTTTTAGTAGAGACGGGGTTTCACCGTGTTAGCCAGGATGGTCTCCATCTCCTGACCTCGTAATCCACCCACCTGAGCCTCCTAAAGTGCTGGGATTACAGGCGTGAGCCACCACACCTGGCCCTGTCTTTTCTAATTTCTTAACTATCCTTTCTATCCCCTTAGAGTTGATTCTCCACTCAGCATGCAGAATTAACCCTTTGAAAATCAGATCATATTCTTACCTAAACCACCCCCAATAGCTTGTGATCTCTTATAATCCAGATTCCTTAACATGGCCTCAAGGGCCCACGTGACCCAGCCCCTGCCTATCTCTCTACCTCATCTCTGACTGTTCCTGCTTTTGTTCCCTCCACTCTAATCACTTGACCTCCTGACCTCAATCATGCTAATAAACTCACGCCTCATGTGGATTTATTTTCCTAGTGGAAGAAAATGCATTGATCTGTGAACACAAATACATGGTTTATCTGTTACAGTTCTCATTGCATGTCAACAAACTGACACTCTGATGTGTACATCCATCTCTTATGAGTCTGCTTAGTGTGAATCTGCCCCCTCTGACAGTACCAACAAGATTGTGTTTCTCAGCCCACAGAGCTAAGACACAGACTCATGAGACCCAGTCTCTGTCTATACCACTAGAGTTCTACTGTCCCTGAATGGCATTGCCTGCACAGACAGCTGGCTTTCCTCAGCAGACACACAGCCTTTGTACCATACAACTCTTCAGACTTGCTATGATGTACAAATGTCTTTCCTTGAAATGCTCTTCTGAAAATGGTAAATGCTAAAACTGATTACAATGCTATTGAAAGTGGATGAGCAAGTTGATCTGCTGAGATGTGAAAACAAATTCTATTTTAATTTTTAATCTAAAATATTAGAAAGAATTTTGCTTTCCTATACTTTGCTATATTTAGTAAATATACACTAATATAAGAATTTTGCTTTACTATAACAGTAGAACCCTCAGTTAGCCAGGGAGTCATCATCTGTCACATAAAAGGTGTCCTGAGGAGGAATGCGAGTGCCTCCCCTGGGGAAGAGGCTGATGGTGGCTCTGGCTCTCAGTCAGTCACTTTCCTTATCTTGGTATTTACTGTCATTTATCTGGGCTTAGCTAAACAGATTTATAGAGAATTAACTCTCAAAAAATGGGAACATAATTTAAAAGATTTCTGCAAAGAATTGGACAGGAACTCTTGTTAAAATTGTAAGCAGAAGAAAAGAAAAAAGAAAGAGACAGAGCCGACATTTCTCATACTTCTGGTACAAACTCCTCATCACATTCATTGTGGTGTAAAACTAATGGTGATCTAGTAACATCTGACGAGGTCAGTCAAAATGATACATATAAGAATTTAGCCCTCTACCTAGGAGGGCTATTAGCAATAAAAATTTCCATCTACTATAACTTATAATTAACTTTGACCTATATGTGTATTTCCCTTGAGATTGGCCAATGATTGATTGAAACTACCACAATTAATCACAGATAAAATAGCTTTTTTTATTTTAAAATTTCCATTTTGTGGGTATTATAAAATGTATTTTATATATTAATATACATATAATTATATACTATTATAATCATATATTAATATTAACATACAATTGTGTGTGTTCAAAAATTTTTAATGGCACAATCAAAAAACTTTAAAGACCACTGGATTAAAAGATGGCATTTAGGGCCCAGAACGATGGTTCAAGTCTGTAATCTCAGCACTTTGGGAAGCTGAGGTGAGGGGATCGCTTGAATCCAGGAGATCAAGACCAGCCATGGGCAACATGGCGAAATCCCATCTCTACAAAAAATACAAAAATTAGCCAGGTGTGTCGCACCTGTAGTCCCAGCTTTTCAAGAAACTGAGGTGGGAAGATCACTTGAGCCTGCAAGGTCGACGCTGCAGTGAGCCATGGTTGCACCACTGCACTCCAGCCTGGGAGATAGAGCAAGGCCTTGCTTCAAAAAATAAAAATAAAAGATGACATTAAGAAGAAATCTGATCTCATTGTCTTTATTATCAAGTGATTGAAGGCTATAATCATTATTTCATAATCTTGTAGATAACGATTGTACTTGAAAGTGGGCTATTAATAACTAGATATATCTAGAGCACCAAGGTTTTACACTTGTTAGAAATTTGAGAAGCAGCACCCAGTAGTGACTTGGAGTCAGACTGCATGGCTGAATCTCTGCTTCAGTCATTGCTAACTACAACCTGGGGCAAGTTAGTTGACCTACTATGCCTGTTTCCTCACTGTAAAAGGAGAACAATATCAGCACTTTCTACATATGACTATTTTCAGGATTAAATAAGCTAATACATTTAAGAATTTAGGCCAGTGACTGGCATTTAAGAAATGCTCAATGAATGTTAACTAATATTAACCTGGCTTTGGTTAAATTTGAAAAAACAAACACAAAAACACAACTAACTTTGTTACCTACTGCCTGTTGCTGGCCAACCTGGGTCAGTACACTGCAATCTATGTGGGGAAGCTAAATAAATGCGTGCTTAGAGTAAGGAAAGATTTTCAGTGTTGAGGGTAATATCAATGCTAAACTTATGAATATTTTTGCAAAATAGTCTTGAGAAAAATCAATTGTCATGAAATTAAGTAATTAGCAAGAAGTATAGGAAGAGAAATTAAATATCTGTAACAATAAATAATAAGCACATTTTAGATTCTTAAGAGCAGTTGAAAAGCAAGACATTTTAAATTTCAGTGCTCTGAAATAGGACCCTTGAGAATTTATGGTGCAATAGAATATGATTTGCCAAGAAAAGCAACTTGCTCCCTGAAATGACCAAGTATGTATTTCAAGTTCTGCCTAGATGTTTGAGGGGTGGGAGGAGGTATCATCTTCTGTAGGGAGACCCCCTGAAACTACTGCTACAGAATAAAAGATGAAATGCTCCTGGTTATTGTAAATACAAAGTTGCATGCAGGATTGTGTAAAGACAATGCCAGGTTGGGCTGCCAGAATGAGCCAACAGTGCATGATGTGCTTCCCCCTGTGAAGAGCCTATGAACAGATGTGCAGTCAGGGAGGTTTCACATCACCAAGATTCCTATCCCAGAAAAGCAGATGTTCATAGCTCTGGAAATGGAATGGAACCCTTGTGGAGAGCCTATAAGCAGATGCATGAGGGGCACCTGTTCATATGGATAAGATAGGGCTATAAATGCCCACATCTTGCCACAGCTCTTCTAGGCCTCTTTAGGGTTAAGGCATACTCCCTTCTGAGAATTTCTGGTCTAACTGGTTGTCTAGCTTCACGTCCTGTTTCTATGGATTGTTTGTAACCAGCTTTTGCTGCAACAGTTACTGCTGATTAATATCTTGCTAATCATAGGTTATGGAAAGACTGTGTTTCTGTTTTAAGGCTCTGTTAGAAATGACTGATGTAAATTCTTATCTCTGTATATTGTACTTCTGCATACAGATGTTATGTTAAAGAATTACTCCATCCCCATGTGACCATCTCACCTCATAATCAAACGACTCTAAATCCCTCACTAACCTACCCCCGCCCTCACTAAACTTAATAATAAATGCTGGTATATCCAGTGCATTGGCAGCACCACAGGACCAGAAGGTGGTGACCCCCCTGGACCCAGCTTTCACTATCTTGTGTGTGTCTATTATTTCTCGACCTGCCGATCCACCTGTGAACAAGGAAAGAGCCCCATTGCATTGTGGGCTGCTGGGCAGATCACACAATAATCTTCATATTTGCAGATTATATAGTAATAATAATGCTATTGCTTATTGAGTGCTCACTACATGGCAAGGGCTTTCCATATATCACCTTTTTCCTTGTTCTTTTTTTAACATGAAAATATTCAAACACATATAGATTAAAAAATATAATGAACATCCATGTACATCACTACATTTAACACTTAACACTTTCTGTATTTTTTGTTCTGAATTATCTTAAAATATAGGTATCAAATATTTCAACCCTATATATGCCAGTATGCATGTCTAAAAATAGAGACATTTTTCTACCAAAACACAATACCATTATCACACCTAATAACAATTGCCTAATATCACCTAATGCCCCAGTGAAAACTCAAATTTCTTCAGCTGTCCCCAAAATATCTTTTATATCTGGCTTATTAATCAACAGAGGACAAACCATACATTTGGTTATTATATTTGTTTGTTTGTTTGTTTTTGAGATGGAGTCTTGCTCTGTTGCCAGGCTGGAATGCAATGGCATGATCTGGGCTTACTGCAAATTCCACCTCCCAGGTTCAAGCAATTCTTCTGCCTCAGCCTCCCGAGTAGCTGGGACTACAGGCATGCCACCATGCCCAGCTAATTTTTGTATTTTTAGTAGAGATGGGGTTTCGCCATGTTGGCCAGGAAGGTCTCCATCTCTTGATATTGTGATCTGCCTGCCTCGACCTCCCAAAGTGCTGGGATTACAGGTGTGAACCACCACACCCAGCCACGTTTTTTAAATTTATTTTAATCTAGAGCAGCCATCCCTCAGTCCTGCTGTTTTTCTTTTTAATGACACTGACTTATTGAAGACACTGGGCCATGTGTTCAGTAGGGTGCTCCACCATTTATTCTGGGTTTTTCTGGTTGTTTTCTCCTGATGTCATTTTATTCTTCTATCCTTGCAGTTCCTGAGACAGGAAGATAGATTTAAAGGCTTGATGATGTTGAGGTTAAAATTTTTTGGAAAGAATACTTCATAGACGATGCTGGAGCTTTATATTGCATCAAAATGGGAGACATTTAATGTCAGGCTGGGCCACTTTTATGGTGATAAGATTGTTCTGGGTTAAGGTAGGAGGGGCAAGATTTCCCTGTGTTGTAAAAATGTAACCAGCAGTAGGCCTGGCATGGTGGCTTACGCCTGTAATCCCAGTGAGAGGTGAAGCCAGCTGGGCTTCTGGGTCGGGTGGGGACTTGGAGAACTTTTCTGTTTAGTTAAAGGATTGTAAATGCACCAATCAGCACTCTGTGTCTAGCTAAAGGTTTGTAAATGCACCAGTCGGCAATCTGTGTCTAGCTAAAGGTTTGTAAATGCACCAATCAGGGCTCTGTGTCTAGCTAATCAGGTAGGGGACTTGGAGAACTTTTCTGTCTAGCTAAAGGATTGTAAATGCACCAATCAGCACTCTGTGTCCAGCTAAAGGTTTGTAAACACACCAATCAGGGCTCTGTCAAAACAGACCAATCAGCTGTCTGTAAAATGGACCAATCATCAGGATGTGGATGGGGCCAAATAAGGGAATAAAAGCAGGCCACAGAGCCAGCAGGGGCAACCCACTTGGGTCCCCTTCCACGCTGTGGAAGCTTTATTCTTTTGCTCTTCACAATAAATCTTGCTGCTGCTCACTCTTTGGGTCTGCACCACCTTTTTTGAGCTGTAACACTCACCACGAAAGTCTGCAGCTTCACTCCTGAAGCTAGCTAGACCATGAACCCATGGGAAAGAACAACTCCGGACGGGAGGAACGAACAATTCCGGATAGGAGGAACCAACAACTCCAGATGGGAGGAATGAACAACTCTGGACACACCACCTTTAGGAACTGTAACACTCACCGTGAAGGTCTGCAGCTTCACTCCCGAAGTCAGCGAGACCACGAACCCACCAGCAGGAATGAACAACTCCAGACGCACCGCCTTTAAGAGCTGTAACACTCACCACAAGGGTCTGCAGCTTCACTCCTGAAGTCGGCGAGACCATGAACCCACCAGAAGGAAGAAACTCCAGACACATCTGAACATCTGAAGGAACAAACTCCAGACACACCATCTTTAAAACTGTAACACTCACCGTGAGGGTCCGCAGCTTCATTCTTAAAGTCAGCAAAACCAAAAACCCACCAATTCCGGACACTCCAGCACTTTTGGAGGCGGAGGCAGGCGGATCACGAGATCAGGAGATCAAGACCATCCTGGCCAACATGGTGAAACCCCGTCTCTACTAAAAATACAAAAAATTAGCCAGGCATGGTGGCGGGTGCCTGTAGTCCCAGCTACTCAGGAGGCTGAGGCAGGAAAATGGTGTGAACCTGGGAGGCGGAGCTTGCAGTGAACCGACATCACACCACTGCACTTCAGCCTGGGCGACAGAGTGAGACTCTGTCTCAAAAAAAATAAAATAAAATAAATTGTAACCAGCAGTAATCCCCAGGGACTAATTTGGCATCAAGTGAATATCCTGTTCCCTATCACCTTTTCACCAAATGATATCACTGATGATCGTGGCATGAATCAATTATAAAATTCCATTATTCTTTTAGGATTACTTAGTTGGCATACTTTTGTAAAGAGAACTGTTTCCTCATCAACTGGTGCTCATCATCAGCTGTATTTCGGTTACCCCGAAATACAGCTGCTGCTAGAAAGGCGGAGTACCTGTTTGTTTTCTTAAATTATCACTTTGCAGAGTAGAGTTGGTGTAATAGTCACCACCAATAGTGTGGCAAATGGTTAGTTTTTTTTAAATTTGGATTACTCTTTGGGGGGAATGGCTTTTTTATGTTTAAAGTTTCCAATCATTTTTCAGTTTGCAGTCATTGTTATTTTTGATTCTCAAATTGTTCTAATTTTGGCCAGTGGGCAACTTCAGGCTGGCTCCATGTCCTTTTAGAAGGACCTGGTTCGTCTTGAGAGGCGTCCTGACTTTCTGACACAAGATGTTCCAAGTTGTCCTCATTTACTCCTAGCTCCTGACCTGCCATCAGTCATTTCTCGAAGGAGCGCTTGGTACCTTTTATTGGGGGGTGGTATTTAGAGATTAATAGCTGGGTGTCAAGGATAGACAATGCTCCTACGCCCTTCATATTCAAATTTTCATTCAAAAATTAACGATATAGGTTTTAAAAAATACACTCAGGCTGTGTGTGTGTGTGTGTGTGTGAGGGGGGAACCAAAACACAATATAGGGGTTTCTACTGTGACCCTAACTTATATTATGATCCCAATTTTTAAAAAGAGGAAACGGAGACCAGAGGTGCCCAAGGTTACTTGGCTAGTAAACGGCAACGTCGGGATTTAAGCCCAGGCATGTTACTTCCATGTAACAGAGAAGGGAGTCCCAGGCATTCAGAGGGGCCGCTCCAGGAGGCGACGGGGCCGTGGAAAGGAGTCAGTTGATGACCAGGGCTGGGGGTGCGAGAACCAGCAGAAAGGGTGAACGGACCCGTCCTACCCGACTCCTCTAGGTCAGGAAGGCAGGACCTGGCGAGCTGCTGGATGAGGGAGCCGTTGATGGAGAGGCCGGGGCCGCTGTTTCGCCTCAGATCTGACCAGCACTTCCTAAGGCGCAGAAAGTACCAAAGAACCGCACACGCGCAAACTAGTCACGCGCCGACCTTCAGCCAGTGCCCATCGGACCCGACCCGCCTGTGAGGAGTGCATGTCCACCCCTCAATCAGAAGAAGCCTTGAGCAAGGCGGGGCGGGACATCAGTAGATCGTGTCCAATGAGGAGCCAGCGCTGGGTCGCTTCAGGACAGACTATTTCTGAGTCTCCGCGGAAGGCGGAGAGAAGGCCGTGGGGCTGGCCAATCAAAGGGGGCGACTCAGTTCGGTGGGGACCGGCAGCCAATCAGGAGAGCGCTCGCCCCTGACTCGCCCGGCCCACGCTTCCCGCCAGTCCCCTAACCTGAGGCTGCGGCGCGGCGGTCCCTGCGGCGCGGTGGTCACTGCGCCGAGGTAGTGGGCCCCAGCGCTGCGCTCTCTGGCCGTTCCTTACAGCTCTGCTCCAGGCTCCCGTGCAGGCGTGTAGTGGGACATGGCGAACTCAGGCTGCAAGGACGTCACGGGTCCAGATGAGGAGAGTTTTCTGTACTTTGCCTACGGCAGCAACCTGCTGACAGAGAGGATCCACCTCCGAAACCCTTCCGCGGCGTTCTTCTGTGTGGCCCGCCTGCAGGTGAGTGCCCCCGCCCGCGCAACCCACGCCGGGGCCGGGATGCCCCGAAGGCGCTTCCTCGGGGGCACAAGTGGCCGATCGGGCCAGGAATGCAATTCTTCCTGATGAGGGTACTAGGACGCGGCTTCCGCCTCCTGGGCGGGTCCACCTCCTCCGCTGCGCCCACTGCCCGGCGCTGCCCCGGCCACGGTGCCCTCTTGGGCTGCCTAGAGCTTTCCCCCTCCTGGCCTTTGCACCGGCTGCTCGGTCTGCACCGATTTGGCCTCTCGTCCACTAACTTAACAGATTGCGTACAGTTGGTACTTCTGGGGAGTCTTCTCTGACCTGAGTCTGGGAATTGGTTGCTTTCTGTTCTGTACATACCTTTGTTACAGCACTTCTCACCTGGCATTGTGAAAATCCGTTTACCTGCCTTTCGCTCCTCGTCTGAGAGGCCCTGAAAGCTGGGACCATGTCTTATTCGTAATAATGCTGTGTTCAGTTAGGTCAAGTGGCTGGATGAACTATAACCAGTGTCGATAAATCATTGCTCTTCAGCCCAGTCCATTCATTCATTTAGCACATATTCTTCCGGCACTTAAACACTAGGGGTATAAACATGATTGAGTAAAGTGGCTGTTTTGAGGAACTCTCAGTCTGTAGGAGAGAGGTACAATAGATTGTGTACAAAACCTTTTTGACAGCGTCAAATGAGACAAACATGATCTCTGCTAACCTCGTCAGAGTTCTTAGTTGCAAGCAACAGAAACTGGCTGATTTAAGCAAAAAAAAAAAAAAAAAAGAATGGGTTGAAAAGGCTATTGGAGAGCTCACAGAATGACCAGGAAGGCAGGAGTACAAAGCTGACAAAATGGACAAGCATAAAGGGAGGCACAGCAACTGTAATACAGTGGGCATCACACAACAGAACCAGCCCACGGAGCCTCTTCTGCACCACTGCTGAACTTGGTAAACGTGGATGCTGTATTGTTCACCACCACCACCGCCTGCCCTGGACACTGCCTGCCTCTGTACATCCCTGCAGTTCCTGAAACCCAAATGTGTCAGCCACTCTGGAGTCCCTGCTGTCTTGGGCACTAGCTTCTAATTGAAAGCCCCAGAATGTCCTGATTGGCTACGTTTTGGCCACGTACCCATGCCATGACTTTAAGCAAAACTAAGAGAACCAACTTCTGGCCTTTGAAGCCTCAAAAATGGGAGTCAAGCTCTGGTACTCCCTATTCCCAAACTCGTAGGGAATTTCCCAACTGTAGGAAGGAAGTCTAAATGCTTATAGTCAGGGCAAGGGGAAGACATATTAAACAAGGGATTATTCAGTTACAGGTATATGGTCCATCTTAAAAAGGAGGCATGCAAAGTGCAATGGGGTGTATGACCCGGGTACCTGACCTAACTAGGATGCTCAGGAAAGCCCTGCCCGAAAATGTGACTTTTAAGTTGAAACCTGAATGATTGCAGAGGTGGGGAGCACACAAAACAGGGAACAGCATCTTCTGCAAAGGACCTGAAGAAAAAGGAAGCTGGATCTTTCAGTCAGTGTGGCTGGAGTTTAGTAAGGGGAATGTGGCATGAAGACTGGAGATAAGTGGAAGGGCCACATCTTCCAGGACCACAGAAGCCAAATAAGACACACTGCAGAACTAAAGCACATGAAAGATCAGATTTCTATCTCCAAAAGCCCATTCTGGTCACATGGAAAATAGATTTGAAGGAGGGAAGAGTGGATGTGGAGAGTTCAAGAAGTTTTGCAGCAATTTATGCCAAAGATAATGAATGGCATCTTGAACTAGGGTGGTGGCAGGGTAGGGTGGATGGATTTGAGAACTAATTTGGAGATAACATTGTTAAAGCATAGTGATTGAGTGTAAAGAGAATATCAAAGATGACTCAGGTTTTTGGCACCAGGTAGATGCAGGTGATGTTTGCAGAGAAAAGAGGAAAATCCAGTTTGGGAGGAGAAAATTTTAAGTTCAGTTTGAACATTTTGAATTTGAAATGCTTGCTAAACAGTCAAGTGAACAGAATAATATTAGCAAACATTTATTAAGTACTTACTGTGTGCTAGGCCCTGTTCTAAGCACTTCTGAAGCTCAGAAGAGAGATCTAGTCTGGGTTTAAAGATGATCAGAATATTTGAAGCCATTGGAGGGGATGAGAATGTCTTGGGCACATTGCTGAATGAATAGAGAAAATGGCCTAGATCATGGGTGTCCAACCTTTTGGCTTCCTTGGGCCACGTTGGAAAAAGAAAAATTGTCTTGGGCCACACATAAAATACACTAAAACTAATGATAGCTGATGAGCTAAAAAAAAAAAAAAAAAAAAAAAAAGTCCCATGCATAATTTTCGTGATGTCCGCCACCATAGGTAAGCAAAAAAGTTCTTGCATCCAAAGTGTTGGACACCCATGGCCTAGACTGAGCCTTGAGCAACTCCAACATTTAAAAATCAGGTAATGGAGGAGGAGTTGGCAAAGGGGATTGAGATCAAGGAACAGCCTGAAAATCAGGAAAGAGGCAGATCAGGAGAAGGTGGTTACCTATGTTCCACTGAGAAGTGGAACAAGATGAGGAATGAAAATAGTTTATTGGATTTAGCAATACACAACCAGTTAGTGTGAACTGTAACTTTTATCAGATCTCCTGGTGTCCTGCCAGGGACATGTGGTCCTAGAAGAACATTTTTTATGCTGAATAAAGGTCCTGGTCACTCCAACCAACCCAATTCCTGAGATGTCTGACAAGTTTGTCGAGAAAATATAAGTGACAGGGATAAAATATAAACCTGAAAAGGATCCTAGAATTATCATTTAGTTCAACCTTTTAAATTTATCCATAAGGCAACTAAGCTCTGGAAAGATGGAACGAAATCTTCCTAGACCAAATAAGCCACATAAGGATTCTGTTTTTTATTTGTTTTGTTTTTATTTTTTAGTTTTTTTTTCATGTAAGGATTTTTAATCTTCCCCAGGACTCTATCCCCTGATTGCCCACCTCTGTGAGGAAAGAAGTTAAACTAGAAACCTAATCTCATTACTTATTAGTTCCAAGACCTTAGGAAGGTTGCTTAATCTTTCTAACCCACAGTGTTTATTGCTATAAAATGGGTATAAGAAAGTTGTTAGCAAAATAAAAGGGAATGGTCCATAATTATATATTAACCAATAGCACTGTGTACAAAATGATCCACCTGCCACGGCCTCCCAGAATGTTGGAATTACAGACGTAAGCCCCTGCACCTGGCCCCCAAAACACACTCTTTTATCCATGCCTTTGGGCATGCTTTGTCCCCTGCTTAAATGGCCTTCCCATTTGCAGTTAGTGTTAGCTGCTCTTATGATTATTGTAGATAAATTATTATAATTCATGAGTATTAGTGTTCATAAGTACACAAATCATTCATCCTTAAATGCCAGGTCCCTCAGGGCAAATTTGGTGATATATGTTGGTAGGATACTCTACAGACATAAAAGGAGAGAGAATATTATAACCCACATGTAGCCATCACCCAGCTTGTCTCTAAGTAAAAATTTATGTGTATGTAAGAAGACTAGGAAGTAATTTGCGAAAATGACAACAGTTGTGTTAAGGCATTGAGGTTATGGGGTTTTTTTTAAACTTTTTGTTTTTGTTAAGATGTCTATATATATTCAGTGTATGTTTCATTTTTAAAGAAAAATATTTAAAAAACATAATCCTTGGGATCTGGGTCCTGTCTGTTTAACTTTATATTTTCCACAGCTTCTTACGCATAGAAGGAACTCAGTTTATTGAGTGTTTTAATTGCATGGAGTTCAAGGTAAATCCTTTTTATTTTGATGAGGGAAATTTGGATTCAAGTGGATATTGATCATATCACTTTGATTTCCTTTGTAGGATTTTAAGCTTGACTTTGGCAATTCCCAAGGCAAAACAAGTCAAACTTGGCATGGAGGGATAGCCACCATTTTTCAGAGTCCTGGCGATGAAGTGTGGGGAGTAGTATGGAAAATGAACAAAAGCAATTTAAATTCTCTGGATGAGTAGGTGGCTTCTAATTATAAGTTAAACAGTAACTAATTCAGAAAGCAGATTGTATGTGAGGATGTGTATCTGTGTGTTAGTTTTTCAAAACCACGTACTACAGACATATTCATTATACTTTTAGAGTCAACATAAAAGGCATGATAGTGTGAGTTTGCTAAAAGATCTAGAAAGGCTATATTTTCTGATAAAGATTTGGGGGGATGTTTGTAATCTCTTATGTAAAAGATGGAAGCCCTTATTTTTCATTCTATTGTCTTTCATAATTTTTCTTTGTAGTTTCATACTGTGAAAAGGCATGAAGATTTCTGTAATTGTTACATATTTTTGTTGATTTTGAAAGTACTTGAATTCAGTTTTTAAAGAACAATTATTTAAGATGGCAGGTGAATCAGTAAATCAGTAATACTTTGTAAAAGCATTTGACAACATGTTAGAAATGCTTTGATACTTTTTATAACTAGAGCTCTCAGAGCTGCGTGGCAGAGCACTTCATGCAAAGAAAAGCTGCAGAAAGAGTAGGCCTTGAGAAGAGGGTTATCTGACATGCTCGATACTTTACCTCACTTGTGAAGGAGAATGAGCCATCCTCTCTACCTTTGTTCCAGGTGGATATTCTCTTGCTGTCAGAACACCATCCATTTTTGTAGCCCAAAGAACAATGTTTCCGTGGTATAAAGTTGAAAAAAAAAAAAACTACCTTGAAGCCTCTTTTAAGACAAGATAAATATGGAGAGTTATGTTAGGAATATAACAAGTAATATTATGTCTCAGGCCTCCTAATTGAAATGCTAAGCTAAGCTTACTTTTTTTTTTTGTAACGAAGTTTCACTCTTGTTGCCCAGGCTGGAGTGCAATGGTGTGATCTCGGCTCACCCCAACCTCCACCTCCTGGGTTCAAGTGATTCTCCTGCCTCAGCCTCCCAAGTAGCTGGGATTACAGCCATGTGCCACCATGTCGGGCTAATTTTTTGTGTGTTTTTTTTTTAGTAGAGACAGGGTTTCTCCATGTCGGTCAGGCTGGCCTCGAACTCCTGACCTCAGGTGATCTGCCCGCCTCGGCCTCCCAAAGTGCTGGGATTACAGGTGTGAGCCACTGCACCCAGCCTTTTTTTTTTCTTTTTGAGATGGAGTCTTGCTGTCTCCCAGCCTGGACTGCCACAGTGCAATCTTGGCTCACTGCAACCTCCACCTCCCGGGTTCAAGTGATTCTCCAGCCTCAGCCTATTGGGTAGCTGGGACTATAGGTGCCCACCACCACACCTGGCTAATTTTTGTATTTTATTGGAGATGGCGTTTCACCATGTTGGCCAGGCTGGTCTTGAACTCCTGACCTCAAGTGATCCACCCGCCTCGGCTTCCCAAAGTGCCGGGATTACAGGTGTGAGCCACCATACCCAGCCTAAATGCTAAGCTTACTTTTGATGTGGTAAATTTATATATTCTCTATCCCAAATACATAGGGAGCAAGTATGCTCATATGTAGTTAAATGTTTAATCCCATACCCCACCTTGACTATTATAAAAAGACCTTACCCAGTGAGCTCAATTGGCTAGGTCAAATATGGTTAAAATTTGGCTGTTCTGGTTTCAGGCAAGAAGGGGTTAAAAGTGGAATGTATGTTGTAATAGAAGTTAAAGTTGCAACTCAAGAAGGAAGAGAAATAACCTGTCGAAGTTATCTGATGACAAATTATGAAAGTGCTCCCCCATCCCCACAGTATAAAAAGGTAAGCTATGTACAGACTGGTGGTAATTACTTTTTAAATTTCACTGAGAAAAACTAAAGAATATATTGTTTTTAAAAGACTTTAGGCCCAATGTGGTGGCTCATGCCTGTAATGCCACCACTTTGGGAGGCTGGGGCAGACAGATCACCTGAGGTTAGGAGTTTGAGACCAGCCTAGCCAACATGGTGAAACCTCGTCTCTACTAAAAATACAAAACTAGCAGGCCATGGTGGTGAGTACCTGTTATCCCAGCTACTTGGAAAGCTGAGGCATAAGAATTGCTTGAACCCGGGAGGTGGAGGTTGCAGTGAGCTGAGATCAGGCCACTGCACTCCAGCCTGGGTGATAGTGAGACGCTCTCAAAAAAATTTCTAAAAAAGAAATGAAAGGTTTTGTATGTTTTAAATTCCACGTAAACATTTATTTTAATAAAAATTTTTTTAATATAAAAATGATATTTACCTAATGTACAGATTCAAAAATATTATGTGTAATGATGAATTATGTTTTTAAAACTATTAAAAAAATTTTTAGAAATGTATGTGAGTCAGAATTCTAGACATATATTTTCTTCCTTTCTTTCTTTCTCTCTTTCTTTCTTTCTTTTGCCTGGCAATAAATTTTTGCTTCATTTTTATGATGTAGACATGTATTAAAGTAGAAAAGAATATTTATGAGGGTATTTTAATAGATTTAGTCTCTCTCGCTCTTTCTCTTTCTATATATATACACGTATATGTATATATATATGTATATGTGTGTGTATATATATATATATATATATATGCTTTTATAATTTTATCTCCCCATAACAGTATTTTATGAATACCAAGATTCATTTTTATAGGGGAAAAAAACATACTTTCTACTGCTGAAATGTTTTTCATCCCTAGGTGGAGAAAGAAATGTCACACTGCCTTTCAGAATCAGGGAAATCACCCTTGCAAGCACAAGACAAGAATGTGGGATAGAGACCCCAACATTCCTGTTCAGAACCTAAGCTTAGCTCTCTATTGGCAGGCCCAATCAGGTCATGGCACCTGTAATAGGTAATCTGGTTCCTAGGCCTCGTCTGGAATTTTTTAGTATGGAACCTAGAGAAATTAGCCTGGTATAGATTATGAAAGTATCACTAAACACAGTTGCCATTTATTCCCCCACGTCCAATTCAGAGCAAGGGTAAACTCTGGCATTGTAACCAAAACTGCTCTCTGTAAACTTTAAATTTTTTTTGAAGAATGGTATTTTTTTTTCTTAAAAGGTCATATAAATTCTATATAGATATAATTGTCTTAATATTAAAATATTTAAAATCATATATTGAGAAAGTTGGTATTCCATGAGCATGCTTCATTTGGCTTTGAAAACTCCATACACATTCATGCTCAGTGTGAGAGGAATGACGGTATTCTATTTGTTATATAATTGTTTATTCTAGAGTTATCTGAAAGCTAATATTTCATACTTTGAGAAGGCAAATAAAGCCGTGGTATGGTACATTAAATGATATTCCTAACTCAAAGGGTTTTTTTGTTTGTTTGTTTTAACCATTTCCAGATTATTTGCATGGGCGCAAAAGAAAATGGTTTGCCGCTGGAGTATCAGGAGAAGTTAAAAGCAATAGAACCAAATGACTATACAGGAAAGGTCTCAGAAGAAATTGAAGACATCATCAAAAGAGGGGAAACACAAACTCTTTAGAACATAACAGAATATATCTAAGGGTATTCTATGTGCTAATATAAAATATTTTTAACACTTGAGAACAAGGATCTGGGGGATCTCCATGTTTGATCCATTTTCAGCAGTGCTCTGAAGGAGTATCTTACTTGGGTGATTCCTTGTTTTCAGACTATAAAAAGAAACTGGGATAGGAGTTAGACGATTTAAAAGGGGTGTATGAGGGCCTGAAATATGTGACAAATGAATGTGAGTACCCCTTCTGTGAACACTGAAAGCTACTCTCTTGAATTGATCTTAAGTGTCTCCTTGCTCTGGTAAAAGATAGATTTGTAGCTCACTTGATGATGGTGCTGGTGAATTGCTCTGCTCTGAGATTTTTAAAAATCAGCTTAATGAGAGTAATCTGCAGACAATTGATAATAACATTTTGAAAATTGGAAAGATGGTATACTGTTTTTAGAGGAATAAATGTATTTGTGGTTTAACCTGTTGTCTCTACTAAAGTACTTCATTTCATTATGTTGTTAAATCATCACACATGCTGGGTCTGGTCTTGGCCATGCAGCATCTGTAGTGGAGTAATATTGTACAGACTCTGGAGCCAAATAGCCAAGGATCAATTGTCTGTGCCACCATTTCTCACTGTGAGACTTTGGGTTAGTTTATTCTCTGTGTCTCAGTTTCCTCACATATAAAGTGAGGATAATCAAATCAAAACATCTACATCTTAGGATTATTTTGAGGATTAAATGAGTGTGTGTATATATATATATATAAAATAAGCTTAGGATAGAAAGTGGCATATGGTAAGTATTAGCAATTCTTATTTTATTGAAGAATTAAATTTGTCCAGGGCCATCCTTGGAACAGGATTTTAAAGTAGGATGGTCAGTACTATGAAGTGAAAAATGTGGGGAGGCAGAGGCACTTGGCTTTTCAAGAAATGGTGACCTTAAATTTATTTACTGAATAAATGAAGGAAAGAAGAGTCATGCATATTTGTTATCAAAAATTCTCTTAATGTCTCTGTGGAATGCAGTGAGCTGTGCCTTCTGAACTGGAATGCGGCTGAACTAGTTGCAGGAGTATAAAATAAAAATGTGTTCTCTTGTGAAAAAGGTAAAAGGAATTTTCAGGCTACAGCTGCAATTCTGTAGTGAGCTGTCATAGATTATATGTTAGACCATATTTCATAGCTGTCACACCTCACTATTTCCCATATATCCACTCCCATATTCTAGTTTGCTCCTTGTTCTTAATTCCTCCCAAGAAAACCAAGTTTGTCATTGAGCAAGAACCCACTTACAAGGCTTATAGTAGTATAGTGAGCAAGGCTCAGTTTTGCTGTAAATACTAAGAATTGAATATTATTCTAATAATCTCTCACATAAAATGACAACTTTGGTTAAAGAATTCAAAATGCTAACAATAAAAACCTTCATGTCTGCCTTTTAAGAAAAATCTGGGGCTGGGCACGGTGGCTTACACCTGTAATCCAGCACTCTGGGAAGCAGAGGTGGGAGGATCACTTGAGGATAGCTCAAGACCAGCCTGGGCAACACAGCAAAAACCCATCTCTACAAAAAAGTTAAAAAATTAGGTATGGTGGCATGTACTTGTAGTCCCAGCTACTCAGGAAGCTGAGGTGGGAGGATCAGTTGAGCCTAGGAGTTCGAGGCTGCAGCAAGCTATGATTGTGCCACTGGACTCCAGCCTGGGCAACAGAGCGAGACCCTGTCTAAAAAAAAAATGAAAGAAAAGCCTGATAATCATGAGAAATACTTTTTTTTTATGTTTTCAAGGTAATATTTAAAATGCAAATGTTATATGTAAGAGGTTTCCCTTTCTACCAGTGATTTTGGCCCTCTAACCACAATACTGACGGATCCTGTATAAACTATAACAAATAGTTTTTGAAAACCACCTCTGGACTTGCAAGAAAATAAGGAAAATCTTCAAGGTGTACCAATTCCTGCTCCACAAAAAGAAGAAAGATGAACTGTGAGCTGAAAGGACAAAGAGTACTGGTAAACAAATGATCTTGATGTTCTTGGGTACAAACGCCAATAATAGCTCTAGAATTGGACTACTAACACTGGAGCACCCTTGCTGCAGGACAGGAAAACTGAACCTGAGAACTCTGTATGAAGCCAGGACCCTTAAAAAGAACTAAAATGGTCCCCAGTTGGTAGCCCCAGTGGCTCCTGGCAGAAGCAGAAGCTAATCCTCTATGGAGAAAGCTTAAATTTAGGTTCTCAGGACTTCCCTTAAAAATGTAAAAGATAATAAGGAAAATGATACATCATGAATGAGAGCAGAAAAAACTGATTTGTTAAGAAAAAACACATTTAGATCCCCAAGGTTTTAAGATATTGAAACTATCGGCCGGGCGCAGTGGCTCATGCCTGTAATCCCAGCATTTTGGGAGGCCGAGGCGGGCAGATCATGAGGTCAGGAGATCAAGACCATCCTGGCTAACAGTGAAACCCCCATCTCTACTAAAAAAAGTACAAAAAAAATTAGCCGGGCGTGATGGCGGGCGCCTGTAATCCCAGCTACTCAGGAGGCTGAGGCAGAAGAATGGCGTGAACCTGGGAGGCAGAGCTTGCAGTGAGCCAAGTTGGCGCCACTGCACTCCAGCCTGGGTGACAGCGAGACTCCATCATAAAAAGAAAAAAAAGATATTGAAACTACTTAAAACAATATGAAATAAGCATGTATGGAGACCAGCTTCTGTGAAGATGGAATGGGTGTGATTTTCCCTATTCCTCTAGTTAAGAGCAACTAAAATCCTTGAACATTATATATAAAACAAACAGAAAAAGACTCTGAAAGGTGGAGAGAGGACAGACTATTCAGGGATCTCAGGACCCAAGGCACAACATGATGCTGAGTTCTCAGTTTTCTTTTGCTTCATACATCTCATACTTGCAGCTTAAGAAATCAGCAACTTGAAAGCACCAATGAGCACAGACACACACACACACACCCCAAAAGAAAAGCCTGCCCTCGTCAAAGAACCAGGAAAAGGACAGCCTAGTATGACAAAGATTTTAGAGAATAATCAGTCTATTCCAGTTATACCACAGAAAAAATTGTGGATGCCAGTCTCCACTCATGCCAGCAAAGGTCAAGAGGAGACCCTAGGCTTCCACACTTGCCAGGCTGTAATGAGGAACCCTAACCTCACCACCACCAGGTAGGGTCAGAAAAAGCTAAGTAGGGAGCCTTCTGGCAATAACAAGACTCCCTCCCTCAAGGTGTTGGTGGAAACCATGTGGGGAGCCTGGACTTACACCCCCATCTGGCAGTAACAGTGCCCCGGGCCCTTCCTGCTGGGTTGGGATCAAAGTCCAAGTAAAGAGTCAGGACTTTCACTACCTCTCAGTGGTAACTAAGCCACTCTTTTTGTGGTCACATGGGAAGCAGTAACAAAGCATTCCCACTCCCAGTCAAGAAGGTATCATTAGAGAACTAATGGGCAGTTGAAACTCCCAGCCCTCCCACCCCTACTGTTACTCCTCAGTAACAAGGTGCATTCCACCCACCCTGCCCGCTTTGGTGACAACAGAAACTGAGTGGGAAACCTGAACTTCTGCCCCCACCTGGCAGTATTGAAGAAGTGCCCCCTCACTTTCTCTTGCTGAAATGGTTTCAGAGTAAGCCAGCTAAAACAGTAAATTTAAATAAGATGTAGAATCTCATAACAATCTCCAAAATGCCCAGGTTTCAATTGAAAAATCACTCATTCCAAGAACCAGAAAGATCTCAAATCAAATGGAAAAAGACAATCAGTAGATGCCAAAACTAAGACAACATTAGAATTATCTGACAAAGATTTTAAAGCAGCCATCATAAAAATATTTCAGTGAGCAATGAGGAACATGCTTGAAACAAATGAAAATATAGAAAGTCTTGGCAAAAAAAATAGAAGACATAAAGAAGAACCAAATGGAAATTTTAGAACTGAAAAAATGTAGTAGCTCTAAGTACAGACTCAACAGATGGGCTCAACAACAAAATGGAGGGGGCAGAGGGAAAAATCAGGGAACTGGAAAGATACAACAACAGAAATTATCCAGTTTGAACAATAAACATAAAATATACTTGAGAGAAAATAAACCTACGATAGCCTCAGGGACCTGTGGGACTATAGTAGAAGATCTAACGCTTGTGTCGTAGGAGCCTCAGCAGACGAGAAAGAGCATGCTCAGAAAGTACCCAAATAAATAATGACTAAAATGTCTCAAGTTTGGCAAAAGATATAAACCTACAGATTCAAGAAATGGAGTGAACCCCTAACATAAAGAAATTCACACCAAGTCACGTCATAGTTAAACTTCTGAAAACTAAAGACAGAAAAATTCTTAAGAACAGCAAGAAATGACACCTTATCTATAGGGAAAAAGCTATTTGAACGACACCAGATTTCTCATCACAAACCGTGGTAGTCCAAAGGAAGCGGCACATTTTTCAAGTGCTGAAAGAAAAGAACCATCAACTCAGAATCCAGTGAAAATAGCCTTTGAGAATGAAGGAGAAATCAAGACATTCTCAGATGAGGGAAAACTAATAAAATTTGTTGCCAGAAACTTTCCCTAAAAAGAATGGCTGAAGGGAGTTCTCTAAACAGAGAGAAAGTAATAAATATAGGAACATTGGAACATCAGAAAGGAAAAAATGATCACTGTGAGCAAAAATATGGGTAAATACAATAGACTTTACTTCTCTTGACTTTCTTTAAATATGTTTGTTGAAGCAGAAATTATAATACTAATGGTTCTAAATATATGTAGAGGTAATATTTTAAATGATCATAAATAGGGAGCACTAAGGGAAATAAGTTTTCTGCATTTTATTTGAACTGGTAAAACAATGATACCAGTAGACTGAAAAATTATGTATATATAGTACCTAGAACAACCACTAAAAAAGTATACAAAGAGGTATACTCAAAAACACAACAAATAAATCAAAATCGAATTCCAAAACAATGTTCAAGTAACCCACAAGAAGGCAGGGATAAGAAAAGAGAGAAATTAAAAACAGAACAAACAGAATATAAAACATGAAATGGCAGGCTTAAACCCTAATATATTAATGAATACATTAAACATAAATGGTTTAAATACACAAGGTAAAAGACAGATATTGGCAGAGTGGACTGAAAATCATGACCCAAATTTATGCTGTCCACAAGAAACTTACTTCAACTATAATAATATAAGCAATTTGGAAGTAAAAATGATGGAAAAAGATATACAATGCAAACGTTAACCAAAAGAAAAACCAAGTGGCTATATTAATATCAGATAAAGTAAATTTTAGAGCAAAGAAAATCACCAGAGACAGGAAAGGGTATATGGTAACCCCTACCAATTCATTTAATGAAACTTGCATTGTCCTGATACCAAAATCAGAGACAATACAAACACAAGTAAACAAAAATAAGCCAATGGATCAATATCTCTATAGATGCAAAAATCGTTATCAATATATAAGCAAACAGAATTCAGGAGTACATAAAAACAATTATACACCATAACCAAGTGGGGTTTATTCCAGAGATGCAATGCTGGTTCAATACTTGAAAATCAATCAAAATAAGCCACTTTTTTTTTAACAGGCTAAAGAAGAAAGGTTATATGATCACATTAATTGGTGCAGAAAAAGCATCTGGCATAATTCAATACCCATGCATGATAAAAATTCTCAGAAAAATAGGAATAGAGGGGAATTTCAACAATTTGATTAAGAGCATCTACAAATTACCTAGATCTAACATTATATTAATACATAATAATAAAAGACTGAATGCTTCCTACCTAAAATTGAGAACAAGACAAGGATGTTTGCTCTCACCAGTCTTTTTTTTTCTTTTCAAGACACTCTGTCACCCAGTCTGGAGTGCCGTGGCACAATCATAGCTCACTGTAGCCTCAAACTCCCGGACTTAAGCAATCCTCTTGCATCAGCCTCCTGAGTAGCTGGGACAACAGGTGCACACCACCACACCTGGCTAATTTTAAAAAAAATTTTGTAGAGATGGGTCTCACTATGTTGCCTACATTGGTCTCAATCTTCTGGCCTCAAGCAGTTCTCCTGCCTCAGCCTCCCGAAGGAGTGGGATTACAGGCTTGAGGCACTGCACCCAGCCTGCTCTTACCCATCTTATTCAACATAGTGCTGGAAGTTCTAGCCAGTGCAATAAGGTAAGAAAGGGAAATTAAAAGCACACAAATCAGAAAGGAATAAATGAAACCATCCCTATTTTCAGATGACATTATTGTCTATGTAGAAAATCCCAAAGAATCTACAAAACATATCCCCTAGAACCAGTAAGTAAGTTCAGCAGCATCATGGGATACAATATAAACACAAAAAATCAATTGTATTCCTATATACTAGAAATGAATACATGGACACCAAATTTTAAAATGCAATAACATTTATAATTGCATTTTAATTGCATATTTATTTATAAGATGAAATTCACATAGCAAAATTAATTTTAAAGTAAGCAATACAGTAGCATTTAATAAATTCACAATGTTGTGCAACCACCACCTCTACCTACTCCAAAAATATTTTCATCACCCCTAGAGGAAACCACATACCCATTAAGCAGTTACTGCCCATTTCTCCTTTCCCCAGACCCTGGAAACTACTAATCTATTTTTTGTCTCTATGGATTTAGGTATCCTGGGCATTTAATATAAATAGAACCATACAATATGTGATCTTGTGTGTGGTGTCTCTCACTTAGCATAATATCTTCAAGCTCCAACCACATTGTATCATGTATCAGTACTTCATTCCTTTTTATGGTTGAATAATATTCTGCTTTATGGGTATACCATAAATTGCTTATCCATATATCTATCGATGGACATTTAGATTATCTTTACCCTTGATCATTGTGAATAGTGCTGCTCTAAACATTTATGTACATACATTTGTTTGAGTACCTTTTTTCAATTATAGAGTCATACCAAGGAGTAGAATTGCTGGGCTATATGGTAATTCTATGTTTAACTGTTCGAGGAACTCCCAAAATGTTTCCCACATTGGCTGAACCATTTTACATTCCTACCAGCAATATATACAATTGCTTTATTAAAAAAAAAGAAATACGTAAGTGTAATTCTCACAAAACATGTGCAGGACTTGTATGCTAAAAACTATAAAACACTGATGAAAGAACTCACAGAAGATCTAAATAAATGGAAAGGCATGCCTTGTTCATGGATTGGAAGACTCAACATAGTAGAGATGTCAGTTCTCCCCCAGACTGATATGCAGGTTTAATAAAATTCCTCTCAAAATACCAGCATAATTATTTTTCTAAAATTTATATGGAAAGCAAAGGGAACTAAAACAATTTCGAAAAAGAAGAATAAATTGAGAGGGATCACGCTACCCAATTTCAAGATTTTATGTTATTAGCATAGAAATAAACACATAGATTGATGGAACAGAACAGAGAATCTAGAAACAGATCAACATGAATATAGTCACCTGGTTTTTTGGAAAGGTGCAAAGGGAATTTAATGGAGGAGGGACAGTCTTTTCAACAAATTGTGTCAGAGCAGCAATTAAACATCCATAGTCAAAAGAAAAAGAAAAAAATAACCTTGACCTAAGTCTCACATCTTATACAAAAATTACCTCAAAGAGGATCTTGGACTTAAATGTCTGATGTAAAACTATAAAACTCCTAGTAAAAATAAATACAAAAATAAATAAACATAGTCAAAAATCTTTGCAATCTAGGGCTTGGCAAAGAGTCCTTACATTTGACACCAAAAACGTGATTCATAAAGGGAAAAATGGATAAATTAGACTTCATTAAAAAAACAAACAAACAAAAAACCTTTGCTCTCTGAAAGACCCTAAGAGAATGAAAAGACAAGCTAGGAGTGGGAGAAAACATTTACACACCAAATATAGAACTCTCAAAACTCAACAGTAAAAAAGCAAACAATCCAATCAGAAAAGGAAGCAAAAAGGCTGGGCATGGTAGTTCATGCCTGTAGTCCCAGCATTTTAGGAGGCCAAGGCAGGAGGATCACTTCAGCCTAGGAGGTGGAGGCTACAGTAAGCCATGATCGTGCCACTGCACTCCAGCCTGGGCGACAGAGTGAGACCCAGTCTCAAAAAATAAAAAACAAAAGAAAAAATGAAGAAAAGCCACGAAGATACATTTCACCCAAGAGAAGACACAGCAAATAAGTGCATGAAAAGATGTTCAAAATCATTATTAGCAGATTAAAACCACAATGATGTATTAGTAGCTCTATACATATATCAGAATGGCTAAAACAAAAAATTATGACAGCACCAAATGCAGGTGAGTATGCTATGAAGCTGGGTCACTCATACATTGCTGGTGGAATGTAAAATAGTACAGTCATTCTAGGGAAAAGTTTGTAAGTTTCTCAACTCAGCAGTTGCACTTCTGGACATTTCCCAGGGAAATGAAAACTTATTTTCACACATAAACGTGTATGTGAATGCCTATAGTGGCTTTATTCATAATAGTCCAAATCTGGAGATAACCCAGATGCCTTTCAACAAACTATGGTAATTCACACCAAGCAATACTACTTACAATAAAAAGGAAAGAACTATTGATACATGCAACAGCCTGAATGAATCTTCAAAGAATTATGCTGATTGAAAACAACTATTCCAAAATGTTACATAATGTATGATTCCATTTATGTATGACTCTTGAAATGACAAAACTGTAGAAATGGATAACAGACAGTGGTTGCCAAGTGTTAAGTAGAGGAGGAGGTAGTATAAAGAGCAACATGAAGGAGCTTTGTGGTGATGGTAATGATCTGTATCTTGATGGTATTAATGTCTATCTTCTGGTTGTAATATTGTATTATAGCTTTGCAAGATGTTACCACTGAGGAAAATTGGGTTAGGATACATGGATCTCTCTTTCTTGCAACTGTATGTGAATTTAGACTGATCTCAAAAAAAGTTTAAAAACAAACCAAATATATACATGACAGAATACTATTTGTCCATAAAAAGAGTGAGATCCTGTCATTTGCAGCAACATGGATGGAACTGGAGGTCATTATCTTAAGTGAAATAAGCCAGGCACAGAAAGACAGATACTGCACATTCTCACTTACATGTGGGAGCTAAAAATAAGTTGGTCTCATGGAGGTAGAGGGTAAAATAGCATGATAGTTACCACAGGCTGTGAATCGGGGGAGGGCAGGTAGTGGGGTGATGAAGAGACATAGGTTAATGTGTACAAAAATAGAGTTAGAGAGAAGGAGTAAGTTCTAATGTTCCATATCAGAGTGGAGTGACTATAGTTATCGACAATGTATTTTATATTTCATAAGAGCTAGAAGAGAGGACTTGAAATGTTCCCAATACATACAAATAATGAATACTCGGCCGAGTGTGGTACCTCAAGGCTGTAATCCCAGCACTTTGGGAGGCCGAGGCGGGTGGATCACCTAAGGTCAGGAGTTCAAGACCAGCCTGGCCAACATGGTGAAACCCCGTCTCAACTAAAAATACAAAAAATTAGCTGAGCGTGGTGGTGGGTGCCTGTAATCCCAGCTACTTCAGGAGGCTGAGGCAGAAGAATCACTTGAACCTGTGAGGCGGAAGTTACAGTGAGCCAAGATCGTGCCACTGCACTCCAGCCTGGGTGACAAGAATGAAACTCTGTCTCAAAGAAAGAAAGAAAGAAATGATAAATACTCCATCTCAAAAAAAAAAAAAAAAAGAAAGAAAGAAAGTGGTGGACACTCCAAATACCCTGACTTGATTATTACAATCTATGCATGTAACAAAATATCACATGTACCCCATAAAAATACAAACATTATGTCTCAATAATAAATTATTTTAAAAGCAAAAACAACTATAAAATAGTTTTTAAATTATAAAATCAACAAAGGAGACTATTAAAAATGACCAAGAAAACTAGAAAGACCAAAAAAAATCTAAAAATCCTAGAGAATAAAGATATTATTGTTAAAATTAAGAACTTAAATAGATGGTGTATTACTTTCCTACTGCTGCTATAACAAGTTACGATAAATTTAGTGTCTTAAACAATACAAATTTATTATCTTAGGGTTCTGGAGGCCAGCATTCCAAAATGGGTCTCACTGGACTAAAATCATAGTGTTGGCAGGTCTGCATTCCTTCTGGAGGGTCTGTGGGAGAATCCATTTCCTTGTCTTTTGCAGCACTAGAGGCCACCTGCATTCCTTGGCTCAGTCTCATTCCTCCATCTTCAAAGCCAGCAATGTTGGCCAAGTCCTTCTCAGGCAAGTCCTTCTCAGGCTGCCATCTCTCTGGTTCTCCCTCTTCTGCCTCCTTCTTCCACGTTTTAGTTCCCTTGTGATTACATTGGGCTCACCTCAATAACCCAGGATAATCTCTCCATCAAGATCAGTTGATTAGCAATCTTAATTCCACCTGCAACTTTAGTGCCCCTTTGCCATATTCACAGGTTCCAGGGGTAGGATGTGGACATCACTGGGGGGAGATTACGCTGCCTGCCATGGACAGGTTAAAAAGTAGATTTAAACATCTACAAAATAATTGCTAAGTCAAAAGACAGAATTGAAATGACCCAGATTGCAGCCAAAGAAACAGGATAAGGAAAATAGAATGAGAGGTTACGACATGGAAGATAAAGTTCAGAATCCTAGAGGAAAAGAAAAAAAAAGTGTCTAATTTTTCTACCATAGGCTCATATAAGGATAGACTGGAGGAATTAGTATCTGTGAAGGAAAATAAATCTTGGGGCCCCAAAATCACTAAGCTAAAGGGAAAAGTCAAGTTGGGATCTGCTTAGGGCAAACCTGCCTCCCATTCTATTCAAAGTCATCCCTCTGCTCACTGAGATAAATGCATATCTGATTGGCTCCTTTGGAAAGGCTAATCAGAAACTCAAAAGGATGCAACGTTTGTCTCTCACCTACCTGTGACCTGGAAGACCTCCCTGCTTGAGTTGTCCTGCCTTTCCAGACCGAACCAATGTTCATCTTACATATATTGATTGATGTCTCATGTGTCCCTAAAATATATAAAACCAAACGGTGCTCTGACCACCTTGGGAACATGTCATCAAGATCTCCTGAGGCTGTGTCACTGGTGAGCATCCTCAACCTTGGCAAAATAAACTTTCTAAGTTAACTGAGACCGCCTCAGATATTTGGGGTTCACACATCCTAGCCATAATTCTGGTTCTTACTGTCATGCACGTCCGTGTTAAGAGACCACCAAACACGCTTTGTGTGAGCAATGAATTTTTTTAATCACCTGGGTGCAGGTGGGCTGAGTCCAAAAAGAGAGTCAGCAAAGGGAGTTAGGGGTGGGACAGTTTTATAGGATTTGGGTGGGTAGTGGAAAATTACAGTCAAGGGGGGTTGTTCTCTGGTGGGCATGGGCAGGGGTCACAAGGTGCTTGGTGGGGGAGCTTCTGAGCCAGGAGAAAGAATTTCATAAGGTAATGTCATCAGTTAAGGCAGGAACCAGACATTTTCCTTTCTTTTGTGATTCTCCAGTTGCTTCAGGCCATCTGGATGTATACGTGCAGGCTTGGGCTCAGAGGCCTGCATTTCTGTCTTTTTATATTAATAAGAAAAATAAAACAAAATAGTGTTGAAGTGTTGGGGCAGTGAACATTTTGGGGGGTGGTATGGAGAGATAATGAACGATGTCTCTCAGGGCTGCTTCGAGTGGGATTAGGGGCAGTGTGGGAACCTAGAGTGGGAGATATTAAGCTGAAGGAAGGTTTTGTGGTAAGGCTGTTAAAAGAAGCATTTGTCGTATAGAATGATTGGTGATGGCCTGGATGCAATTTTGTATGAATTGAAAAACTAAATAGAAGACACAACGTCCAAATGAGAGAAGGAGAAAAACAGGTATTAAAGGACTAAGAATTGGGAGGATCCAGGACATCTGATTAGAGAGTGCCCAAAGGGGATCAGCATAATTACTTGCTTGGTTGGCAAGTTTTTAGGCCTATCCAAGTTTTTGGGGTGCAGTTCAAGTTGGGCTGGTGTCTGGAATGAGACTGGGGCCTAATAAAAAGGAGCGTCCATACAGAAGCTCAAATGGGCTGTACCCTGTAGCATCCCAAGGACAGGCCCGAATTCTGAGAAGGGCAAGTGGTAAAAGTATTGTCCGGTCCTTTTTAAGTTGGAGGCTGAGCTTGGTGAGGTGCGTTTTTAAAAGACCATTAGTCCGTTTTACCTTTCCTGAAGATTGAGAATGGTAAGGGGTATTGAAGGTTTTATTGAATATCAAGAGCCTGAGAAACTGCTTGGGTGATTTGACTAATAAAGGCTGGTCTGTTATTGGACTGTATAGAGGTGGGAAGGTCAAACCGAGGAATTATGTCTGACAGAAGGGAAGAAATGACCGCAGTGGCCTTCTCAGACCCTGTGGGAATGGCCTCTACCTATCTAGTGAAAGTGTTTACCCAGACCAAGAGGTATTTTAGTTTTCTGACTTGGGGAATGTGAGTAAAGTCAATTTGCCAGTCCTGGACAGCGGCAAATTCTCGAGCTTGATGTGTAGGGAAGGGAGGGGGCCTGAGAAATCCCTGAGGAGAAATAGAATAGTACATGGAACACTGAGAAGTGATTTTCTGAGGATAGATTTTTATGATGGAAAGGAAATGAGAGGTTTTAAGAGATGGGCTAGCGGCTTGTAACCTACATGGAAGAGGTTATGAAATGACACAATAGAATGGGCCTGTGAGGCTGGAAGGAGATATTTTCCTTGGTCCTAGAACCATTTGCCTTGTGTGGGAGGAGATTGATAAGTGGAAGTTTCAGTGGGACAGTAGGTGGGAGTGACTGACGAGAAGGATAAAAACTGGCCATGAGGGACAGAAGTTAGAACTATAGCTGCTTCTTTAGCTACCTTATCAGCATAAGCATTGCCCTGAGTGATGGGATCTGATGTCTTTTGATGGCCCTTGCAGTGAATGACTCCAGCTTTCTTTGGAAGTAAAGCGGCCTTGAGAAGGGTTTTTATTAAAGAGGCATTAATGATGGAGGACCTTTGCATAGTGAGGGAACCTTTTTCCGCCTATATAACAGTATGGTGGTGCAGGATATGGAAGGCATATTTAGAGACAGTATAAATATTGACGTGTAGTCCTTTTGCAAGAGTGAGGGCTCGAGTTAAGGCAATGAGTCTGGCTTGCTGAGAGGTAGGGGAGCAGGGCGGAGCGGTAGCCTCAAGGATAGATGTGGAAGATACTACTATAGCACAGCCTGCCTTTGCTGGTGAGTGGCGATTAGGCCTGGTGGAACTGCCATCAATAAACCAAGTGTGATCAAGGTGAGGAACAGGAAAGAAGGAAATATGGGGAAATAGAGTGAATGCCAGGTGGATTAGAGAGATACAGTCATGGGGGTCAGGTGTGGCATCAGGAATAATGGGGGCTAGCCTAAAACAGTAGGGTTAAGTTGTTTGGACAGAAAGGCTACAGGGCACAGTCCCAGCTCTCATGTAAGAATTCTGATCGCACAGCCCTGCACTGCGGCTGCGTGTAATGAAAAAAGGGTTGGGATGAGTTAGGGAGAGCTAGTGTGGGAGCAGCTTTTAGGGCTGTTTTTTAAGGAATGGAAAGAGGAGTGGGGAAAGGATTTAGGATTAATGGGGTCAGCTAGGTTTGCTTTTGTAAGTTTATATAATGATTTAGTCAGGATGGTAAAACTAGGTATCTAAAGGCGGAAGAACCTAACCATGCCTATGAAGGAAAGGAGTTGTTGTTTTGCAGAAGTGGCTGGGGTTTGGGAGATTAGCCGGTCAGGATCAGCAGAGAGAGCACGTGTTTTTTCATGAAGAATTATGCCAAGATAGGTAATGGATGAGGAAGAAATTTGGGCTTGACTGGAGCAATGGGGGCTGTCCGTGAAACCTTGTGGCAGTACAGCCCAGGTAAGTTGCTGAGGCTGATGGATGTCAGGATCAGTCCAAGTGAAAGCAAAGAGAGGTTGGGATGAAGGGTGCAAAGGAATAGTAAAGAAAGCATGTTTGAGATCCAGAACAGAATAATGGGTTATGGAGGGGTTGTGGAGGGAGGTATTGAGGATAGGAGGGTATATGGGTTTGGCACCACGGGGTGGATAGGCAAGACAATTTGGTTGATAAGGTGCAGATCCTGAACTAACCTGTAAGGCTTGTCCGGTTTTTGGACAGGTAAAATGGGGGAATTCTAAGGAGAGTTTTTAGGATTTAAAAGGCCATGCTGTAACAGGTGAGTGATAACAGGCTTTAATCCTTTTAAAGTGTGCTGTGGGATGGGATATTGGCATTGAGCGGGGTAAGGGTGATTAGGTTTTAATAGGATGGTATGGGGTGCGTGATCAGTTGCCAAGGAGGGAGTAGAGGTGTCCTATACTTGCAGGTTAAGGTGGGGGGATACGAGAGGAGGATGCAAAGGAAGCTTTGAACTGGGAAAAAGGGCAGCAATGAGGTGTGGCTGTAGCCTAGGAATAGTCAGGGAAGCAGATAATTTAGTTAAAATGTCTCGACCTAATAAGGGAACTGGGCAGGTGGGGATAACTAAACAGGAGTGCATAAAAGAATGTTGTCCAAGTTGGCACCAGAATTGGGAAGTTTTAAGAGGTTTAGAAGACTGGCCGTCAATACCCATAACATTTATGGAGGCAAAGGAAACAGGCCTTTGTAAAGAAGGTAATGTGGAATGGGTAGCCTCCATATTAATTAGGAAGGGGACGGACTTACCCTCCACTGTAAGAGTTACTCAAAGCATCTGTGATGGTCCAGGAGGCTTCTGAGGTGATCGGGCAGCGTCAGTCAGAGAAGATTTGTGAAGGAGTCAGTCAGAGAGCCTTGGGCCAGAGTTCCAGGGGCTCTGGCAGTGGCTACCGGGCGAGTTGGACAGTCCGATTTCCAGTGGGGTCCTGCACAGATGGGACACAGCTTGGAAGGAATCCCAGGCTGCACACATTCCTTGGCCCAGTGGCCAGATTCCTGGCACTTGAAGCAAGATCCTGATGGAGGAGGTCCTGTAGGAATGCTTGACCACTGCGGCTTAGGCATTCTGATGTTCTTGTGTGCTGGAGGTGTGGCTGGGTTTTATCTTACAGCAGAGGCAAGTAATTGTAACTCAGAAATGCATTGCTGTCTGGCTGCCTCCTTTCTATTATTGTACACCTTGAAGGTGAGGTTGATTAATTCCTTTCGTGGGGTTTGAGGGCTGAATTCTAATTTTTGGAGCTTTATGTAATGTTAGGAGTGGATTGGGTGATAAAATGCATATTGAGAATAAGAAGGCCTTCTGACCTTTCAGGGTCTAGGCTGTAAAGTGTCTAAGGTTATTGCCAAACAAGCCATGGACTGGGCTGTGTTTTCATATTTGATGAAAAAAAGCCTAAACGCTAATTGATTTGGAAGAGGTTGGATAAAGAAAAAGGAGCATTAAGCTTGAGGAAATTGTTGGGTAGGTGGGGGAGGGCTGGTTGCGGAACAAAACTGTAAGCTGGACCGGGTGTGAGGAGGGGAGGTGACAGAAGGATTAAGGGTGGCGGAGCGGAGGCTGAGGAAGAATTGGGACCTGGCTCAGCCTGGCGAGGAGCAGCCTGGGAGGAGGGGAGAGGTTAGATGGGTCCATAGAAAAGGAGGATTCACAGGACTCAGAGCTTGGGTTGGAGACAGAAGGAACAGACAGGAGAGAAAGAAGATTTGGGACCAGTCACATTGGGAGCAGAGATTAGGAAGGGACCAATGTGTAAAAGAATGCCTGGACATCAGGCACCTCAGACTATTTGCCCATTTTATGACAAGAATTATCTAGATCGTGTAGGATGGAGAAATTGAAAGTGCTGTTTTCTGGCTATTTGGAACCATTGTTAAGTTTGTATTGGGGTCAAATGGTATTGCAGAAGAAAATAAGGCATTTAGGTTTTAGGTCAGGTGTGAGTTGAAGAGGTTTTAAGTTCTTGAGAACACAGGCTAAGGGAGAAGAAGGGGGAATGGAGGGTGGAAGGTTGCCCACAGTGAAGGAGGCAAGCCCAGAGAAAAGAGAGTAGAGACACGGAGAAGGGGGGTGGTGAGCAGCCCTGGGCTGCAATGTGGCTGAGCAGCCAAAGCAGGCGACCCGGCAATTGACTTGCCACCAAGGGAATGTGGGTGAATGACCAAGGCAGGCATCCCGCAGTGATCAGACACCAATAAAATGTAGGTGAATAATCAGGCAGGTGTCCCTGCAGTGATTAAACACCAAGGGAAGACTGTCTTCCCGAGTCCGTGACCAGAGCTGGAGTTTTGGGTCCATGGATAAAATATGTCTCCTTTGTCTCTACTAGACAGGAAAAAGAACTGGAATTGGAAATAGAGGGAGATTGAAGGGTAGTGAGAGAGGCTGGAGACGACGGTGAAAAGACTGCTTACCAGACTTGAAATTGGTGAGATGTTCCTTGGGCTGTTTGGTCTGAGGACCCGAGGTCATAGGTGGATCTCCTCACGGAGTGAGGGTGAGGACAGGGGACTGGTCTCCTGAAGGAGTCCTCCTGTCCCGGGTCTTTGGCACCAAATGTCACATGTGTCCGTGTGAAGAGACCACCAAAAGGCTTTGCGTGAGCAATAAAGCTGTTTATTTCGCCTGGGTGCAGGTGGGCTGAGTCCGAAAAAAGAGTCAGCAAAGGGAGTTAGGGGTGGGGCAGTTCTATAGGATTTGTGTGGGTAGTGGAAAATTACAGTCAAAGGGGGTTGTTCTCTGGTGGGCAAGGGCAGGGCCGGGGGGAGTGGGGGTCTACAAGGTGCTCAGTGGGGGAGCTTCTGAGCCAGGAGAAGGAATTTCACAAGGTAATGGCATCAGTTAAGGCAGGAACCAGCCATTTTCACTACCTTTGTGATTCCTCAGTTGCTTCAGGCCATCTGGATGTATACATGCAGGCTTGGGCTCAGAGGCCTGACACTTACAAGTTGGCACATTTGATCCTATCAACTTTAGTTTGCAGTTTCACTTTTGATTTAAGAACATACTTTCTGTTTCTCAGAGGGCAGCCTCTGATGGGAATTTTAATACTCACAAGCATTAGTGGCTATATGATTGAATGTACTTCTTCAGTGTGAATAAGTGACAACTTTCTGTAGCATGATATCCCTTATGGACACGTTCCCCATTCAAAACGTTTTAAAACTATTTTATTGGGGACATTTATTAGCATGTTAAAAACTCTTTTACAACTTATTATTACAGCATATGCATAAAACATAAAATGTGCGCTGCCAAGAACAAATTTAAGGGTAGGAAGAAAAGCTTAGATTTTTAAAAAAGTGTAAATGGAAATGTATGCAGTGTAATTAAAATTTGATTACGCCAAGCTCCATTTCATCAGGACCAGGTGTCGCGTTTTAACAAGAGTTTCCCTATCATGTCCAGGCGTTGGCTCTGGTTGCAGGCGCTGGGTAGGCACTTTTAGGAGGAGGGGCCTGGCACGATGGCACCACAAATTCCCAAGTGTGTCACCTCTGGGCGAACTTGGGCCTGTCCACTAGGCCCTGCGCGGTGGCATCGGGGGCTCACCCTCTCGCACCGGGTGCCACTCTGCGCGCAGCTTCTCTCGCCCCCCCTCGCCAGACCCGGGCGAATGGCAGCACCGTGGGACCCTGCCTTGACCGCCCCTGCCCGACCGCGGCCTCTCCCAGCAGCGGGCAGGCTCTTGGGCGCGCCGACAGAGGGGCGCGGCTGCGGCTGTAGTCGCGGCCAGTTCCCGTTCCGGGCCCGCGAGGCGGCCGCCCAGGTCCTGCCCCTCCCTCGCGCTACTGCGGGAGCAGCGACCTCCCGGGCCACGGCGCTTCCCGGCCCCGGCGCCCCCGGACCACGGCGCTCTCCGGGCTCTTCTCTAGCTCTCAGCGGCTGCGAAGTCTGTAAACCTGGTGGCCAAGTAAGTCCCAGCGACTGGGGATTCGCGCGGGGCAGACGCTTTCTGGGGTCCTGGGCGCTGCGAGCGAGGAGGCGCAGGGAGGCGGGATCTGCGTGCGGGCGGAACGCAGCGCGGCTCTGGAGGAGCTCTGGATGGAACCAAGCGGAGAAACCCGCGAGTTTGAAGCATGTAGCGAAAGTTGAGAGGGATGAACTTCATCGTCAGCGGAATCGTTTATCCCACTGTGGTCGAAGGCACGGGTTCTCAATCGTGCCAGCAGCTTAGAACCACCTGGGGAGCTTTTAAAATCCGGATGTCCAGGCTGAACCCTAGATCAATTCCATTAGAATCTCACGGAGTCAGACCCAGGCCTGCGTATCTTTTAAAAGCTCCCCAAGTGATTCCGGTGTGCAGCCAGCGTTGGAGGGTTTGTGACCAAAGGCTGGAAGGGCAGACAGGGGTCTTCATGGAGTCCCGCCTGCAGACGGGACAGCAGCTCCCAGTGTCCTGCTTGGTCCTGGAGACAGGGTGAGAACTTCCCTTGGGTTTCATGCTCCACAAAGTAAGGAAATGAGACAATGCTTGGCAAGGTCGCCCGAATATCGCATTCAAAAAAGCCTCCAATGTGCGCAGTTCCTTTGGCACATTGTGAAAAACATAGGAAATGACAGATGTTGATGTCTCATTGGCTCTGCATTCTAGGAAACGTTTCAGTTGTTGATGTTTGAAATTAAGTCTGGGGAAGCTAGTAAACCCATGGCCTTGATGACTTCTGGCCTTTCTGCTTTAAGGGTGAAGCCAGGGCCGGGCGCGGTGGCTCACGCCTGTAATCCTAGCACTTTGGGAGGCCAAGGCGGGCGGATCACCTGAGGTCAAGAGTTCGAGACCAGCCTGGCCCAACATGGTGAAACTGTCTCTACTAAAAAACAAACAAACAAACAAAAAGAAATTAACCGGGCCTGGTGGCGCGTGCCTGTAATCCCAGCTACTCGGGAGGCTGAAGCAGGAGAATTGCTTGAACCCGGGAGGCAGAGCTTGCAGTGAGCCGAGATTGCGCTGTTGCGCTCCAGCCTGGGCAACAAGAGCGAAACTCCGTTAAAAAAAAAAAAAAAAAAAAATGGTGAAGCCTGAAGTCGTGCTTGCCAAAGGGTCGAGTTTGTTCTCCCTCAAAGCCCCTGTTGAAGATTGAACTATCACTTTCAGGGAAGAGTAAAAGAGTAACTCCACAATGCATCTTAGAGAGGAGTGGATTCCCTGTTCTCACCCAGGTGTAGATGCCAGGGGCCAGGTAGCTGAAATCCAGGCAAACCAGGCATTGACAAAGTACAGACTTCTACGGAATATGCCAGACAGATAAGCAAGCTGTGTTTAAAACAAACAGCAGTGTGGTAGAAGAGGGGTCTTTCAAAGATTGTAAGAAGAGTAGGTTTTATTTTTGTGGAGTGGAGAAATAAGTTCACGCTTTGGAACCCATCAAATCTGGGTCCAAACTCGGATTCTGTCACTTCTATGCTGTGACTTTGGGCAAGTTCCTTGACCTCTCCAAAACCCTGTTTTCCCACCTATAAAATAAAGAGCAACTCTCTCCTGAGGCTAGCATAGTTCAGCGAGATGATGTGCATCACACACCTGAAAGGTGGTGGAGCTGGCAGGTGCTCTGGCAGGGGTAGTTATTAGACACTGGAGTGGCAGTTTGTGCCCGTTAATTGTTTACTTAGTACAGCCACTATGAGGGAGAATGTCTATAAAATGTCCCCTTCAACGCTCCATTCCTTCTCCTGCCCTGCTGCCCCGCTCAGGGCCTTAGCGGGCTTTAAGTCTGGAATCTTAGGCTGCAAATCCCCTCAGTCCCCCAGGGCGTATTAATGGCTCTGGAATACAGTTTTACTGCATGTGATAGGAATGAATATTTTGACACACACACACACACACACACACAAAAGCTGTTCCTAATCTTGAGACTTCCTCCCCTCTGTTGCCACATATATATCTTTTAAATGGCTTTCCAAGAAAGCTGGGCTGTGCACAGCGTCTCAGAATTAGTGTACGTGCACACACATGTACGTTGCTGCCTGCTGACAACATCCTCAGACCATACCCTTGGTGTTCCTGTTTTGTTCCTGACTCTTGGCCTAGGGGCAGTGAATCTTTCTTCAATGACCAAGGACAGCCAGGGATCTGAGGAAGGGAGAACCCAAATTCTACAATTGCTGATGCCTGCGTCCCAGCTGGAACTTTACTCTGGTACACGCTCTGTGCATCATGGATGGTCACTTTGATCCTAACAGCAGTGCTGTTTAGATTAGACATCAGAAATAGAAACAGTAAGTAATATAGGCATAAAGATCAAGTGTTTTTCTAGTGTATGTGTGATCACTGATATTTGCTTACACAAGACTATCAAAGTCTTATCTCTTATTCAAAGAAAAGGATTCAATATTTGTTCAAAATCTAAGATATAAACGTAGGATTTAAGGTTTAAGTTACTGGTTTCTTCTATCATTCTTATTATTGGGGGGATTTTTTTTAGGCAAGAAGAAATTAGAAAAGCTAAAATGTATACTTTGCTGAATTTTTGTCATGCAGAGGCTCTAGGTATTTTGCAAGTTTTCAGAAGTCTCATTTTCTTTTATCTTCTAGGGACAGTCAGTTGCATGTCACACAAAGGGCCTCCTTTGATTTACCCAAAAGGTCTGACCTGGTTTCTGGAAAAACTCTTTAGCGCATCAAATACTCGTTGAGGGCAAGTGTTGTTTCTAAACTTGACTCTTGTGGTGAGAGGTGAGTAGTCACCGGCATGTCAGTTAGCTGATGTTTTTTACCTATGCTAGAAAGTTCATCCAAGCGAGACTTCCTGGCTTGAACTGTCATTTAAACGTGTTTTATCTGGAACTGCCACAGACCAAACTGTGGGCAGAGATTCCTGTGCAGAGTTGGCTAAGGCAGGCATGCCACCGGCCCTTCTCTTTGCCATCCTCCCTGTCTCTGGAGCCATTGAGCCAACCGGAGATAATGCTACTGTGAAGGGATCTTACCTTGGTCCTCTAATGGGGCAGAGTTCCCTGATGAGGGATGCACGTCCTTACAGCCAACAAGGCAATTTTATATTATACTGCATGGAAATTAAAAGTTACTCTCCAGTAAACTGCCACTTTAGAATTTGTTTTACTGAAGTGTCCTTTTCCTCTAAATTATAGAGCACTGTAGTAAGCACCCAGATAATTGCAAAGTGAGCACCAGATTAGTGCCAGGTTTTGGCAGATTAAGATTTTAATAAAACATGAACATTCACCTTGATTACATTTGTTTCAGAAAGTTGATGTCCCTTGGCCTTCTGTTCTGTCATTGCCACCATACAGGTTAGGGTCAGAATTGAGAGAATGTAGTCACTTGGTAGATATTTTCAGAGCCACATGCAACTGAGCCTGGCAGTCACATATTGCTAAGGAAACTCCTTACATGGTAGCCTAGCTGAGAGCAGATGATGATTTACTTGGGAGAGTATTCCTTTTCTAATTCCCAAAAGATTAAAAGTCTAATGAGTAAGAACTTCCCCTGCTTCTTGTAACACATGCCCAGATTGCTGCCTATGACCTCAAAACCAAACCTTCTTGGAAGGAACTGGGGGAAAGCTAGGCTTTTTTGGCGGGGATATCCTAACTCCTTACAACACAGACCCCTTCAGTGAGTGGGTCATTCCTGGACTCCATTTAACAAAGCTAGTGTTTCATACTTAATATGAAAACAGTCATGTTGATGATTTCAAATAGAGATGTTGGGTCTGTAACGTATACCAGACATGCAGGGCTGAAGTGGAAGAAACAATGGGTTTTGGAGTCAGAACCAGGATCCAGTTCCTATTTTATTCCTTAATTCAGGGGTCCCCCATCCCTAGGCCACGGACCAGTACCAGTCAGTGGCCTGTTAGGAAGTGGGCCGCACAGCAGGAGGTGGGCAGCGGTGAGCAAGCATTACCGCCTGAGCTCTGCCTCCTGTCAGATCAGCGGCGGCATCAGATTCTCATACGAGGGGAACCCTATGGTGAACTGCACACGCGAGGGGTCTAGGCTTCACATTCCTTATGAGAATCTAATGCCTGATGATCTGAGGTGGAACAATTTCATCCTGAAACCATCTCCCCTGTGCCCCCACTTGCCCACTGTCTGTGGAAAAATTGCCTTCCATGAAACCAGTTCCTCGTGCAAGAAAGGTTGGGGATCACTGCCTTAACTAACTGTGTGACCTTCGTCAGCATACTTAACCACTCCAACTCTGTGTCCTCCTTTGTAAAATAGTTACAATAATGCTTTCCTTGCTGTGTAGTTTTCAGTATTTGATGAGCTAATCTATGTAAAGTGCTTAGCATATCACTCACCTTCTAGTAAGTCATGATTATGATGATAAAGATTATGATAATTACTTTGGTTCCAGGGCTGGTCTTTCCTTCTCCTAGTTGTGTGACTTCAGGTAAGGTTTTTAATCTTCTTGAGCCTCAGCTTTTGAATCTGTAAAATGGGCTAACTCTACCTCTCTGGAAAGATTGCTTTGAGGCTTGATTTGATTAAATGAAATGATGACAGGCCTGATCTGGTAGACCCTAAATAAGAATAGCATTTACATAGATTTCCTGTGTCCCACACTAGTCTAAGAGTTTAGGGTTTTTGTTGTTTGTTTTTAGCTCATTTTGTCTTCCCAGCGACCCTGTGCAGTGGTTATCATTTCCCCTGTTTTATAGAGGAGATGACTGAGGCTCAACAAGATTAAATAACTAACCCAAAGTCTATCCCAGGACTTGAGGCAGAGTCTCTGTTCTTAACCACTGCCCCAGCTGCTCAGTGAGTACCCCCACCCCTGCTTATTCTACCTACCTCCTGAAGCCCACCTCCTGCCATTAACAGTCAGATGTGCTTATGCTCTGTGTAGGGCCATATTTCTGGAAACAGAGCCCCTGCTTCCAAAAAGCAGCTTACTTAGGAAGTGAAAGTGGCGGCTCACTCCTCCTGTCACCTCCTCCCACTTCCAGATAACATTAAACCCATCCATTGCTTAGGCTGGTTAATCTAATATCAACTGAAAAAAAAAATCTGATACTGATATTGACTAACATTTTTAGAGTGGGTTGCAATGTTAGTTTTGAGATAAATGTCATCTTGATGCACTGAGATTGTTAGCCTGTGTGTAATAAAACATGCCTTCACCCAGACAGATGTGGGGGGTGTTTGGAAGACAGAAACCAGGCCTAGGAGATCCCAGGTTGAGACTCAGGTAGACAGCCAACAGTATTGAAAATAATATTACATCGAAGGTGCAGTGGTCTGTTCTTTTTTGACATTCCTTACTCATCCTCCCTCTCTTTTACCCCAGTGGCTTTGGCCTCTTCTTGAGTTCTGTCAATCTTCCCTGAGGTCTGGGTCAGTGGAATTTGGGGGCCCAGAAAGGCAAATTCTCAGTTGAGTGAGGTGTGGCTGCTTTAGCATTCCTGATAATGAGGTAGTAATTGTTTTTCTGGCTTTCTGTGGGTGTGAAGTGCTCTGCTGGCCCCCCACCCTGGTGTGGAAGGCTGTTAGAAAGCTATTTGTAGCTCTTGGTTCCTTCTGGCACTTTGGGGCTTCAATTCTGGAACATGTTAATTCAACAAATATTATCAGAAAATCTTGCTGGTGCCAGGAGTCTACTAAGTACTTGGATTACAGCAATGAATGAAACAGACCCAGCCTCTGGCCATATGGAATTTGTAGGCTGCGGGGTGGAGAGGATGTCTTAGTCAGCTTGGGTTGCTAAACTATCATAGACTTGGGGGCTTAAGCAACAAACATTTATCTGTCACACTTCTGCAGGCTGGAAGTGTGAGACCTGGTTGCCAGCATGGGAGTTTGGTGAGGACCCTCTTCCTGGTTTGCGAAAGAGGTCTCTCGTGTCTCTTGCTATAAGGGCACTGATCCCATCACTTGGGCTCCACCCCCACGACCTCATTTAAACCTATTCACCTCCCAACAGCCCCATCTGTAAACACCATCAAATCGGGGGTTCTCCCTCACCATGGGAACTTTGGAGGGACATAAACATCAGTCCATAAGTGGGAGGTTAGGGCAGTAAGCACACAGGTAAATACATAATTATAACTTGTGGAAAGTGCTTTAAGTGAAAACAACAGCATGTCATGAGACAGGAGATCAGAGCGGAACTAGAATTAGGAGAGTCTGGGGATGCCTCTCAAGGAATGAGCCTTTTCAACTAGGACTTGGGAAGAAAACAAGAGTGAAATCATGCTGGATGCATGGAACAGTGGGTTCAAAGACCCAGAGGTGAATGGGAGGGATGTGGGTGTGTCGACTGGCTGGTGTGGTAAGGCCCAAGCCCAGGAGGGTACAGAGCTAAATAATGAGACATACTCAGGCCAAGTAGGGCCTCCTGGGCTGGGTAAGGATTTGGGATTTTATTCTAAAGTGCAGAGGGAAGCTTTGGAGGAATTTCCCCCCCCTGACTTTTTCCTGTCATTCATAATATACAAGAGAAAGATCATTAGCCACTTCTATTTATTCAGATAATGAACAATCTCTACTTCTTAAGCTATATAAACCTTGTCTTAATGTGTGAAACAATTCTGGAGTGTCTGGTTTTCAATCTCCAGATGAGGGAACTGAGGCTCAAAACAAAGTGAAAGAAGGCAGAAGCAGGATTTGGAGCCGGGTCTGCCCAGCCCACAGCACATGCTCTGTAGTTTTCTGGGACAGATGAGTGTAAATGGGTGTGGGCCTCCTAGGCACCCAGCATCCTTCATCAGGAGCTTCAGTGGATGGACTAGGGTGGAGTCCAGTCCTTCTTGGCTCTTTGGAAACAGGAACAAAAGACCCCAAAGAGTGGAGGGAGGTTGGGCACGTACGGGTCAAGGGGTCAGAATCTGCAGGCACAAAATGTCAGGGCCCCCTGGCTATGGGAAGGGCTGTCAGTTTTTCATGCTAGTCTGTTCTGGTCCTCCTAGCTCTTGCCCAGAAGTCCCGAAGGGGGTGCCTTCCTGGCTTTGTTCACCTTTGAAAATCTGAATTCATCATTTGCGTGCACTTGGGAGGCCCATGGTTTGGAAAAAAGAAATTCTTTATTGGGAGCTTTCAGGTCACAGGAAAAGCCTCCACTGTGTGGGGCCCACATCCTTAGCACTGCATGCTGGCTGCTTCCAGGCATCTGCACTGACCCTGTTTCTCCTTCCTTGCTGTGAAGCGGTCATGAGGTTGCAGTGCCAGGTGTGTTGCAGGCCAGGTGTATCTCGGCTGGTTGGGTGGGCCTTCTGCTTAACATGGGACCTCACTTAATGAGGGAAGAGAGCAGTCCTGGCCCAGGGGGTGCAGTGTCTGGGGCAGATGCTTTAGGGGTTATGGCTCTGTCATCTTCTCAGCCTCTTAATGCCACTCAGAGTCACCACACATAAATCCCTGGGTACTCTCCCACTTAGCTCTGTGACAGGTTTGTGTCCTAGATGCTTGCTGACTCTGTATACATGTTCAATGGGGTTAATAAAAGTCTTCAGCTAAGCATTTTGGCCAGCGATCAGCAGAGTGTTTATTTGTTGTGGGCCCGGTTTCAACTCCCACTTTGGTGGTGACTAATATATTTTGTTCTTGTGGAGTGCTTTTCATTTGATAAGCCCCAGACACTTTCTGTGTCAGCCCTAAATGCCATATCCAGATGTCCTCCAGCTTCCAGATCGGCCACTTCTGTGTCACTTTCCTCTGCATAAACACTTCAGCCCTCTCACAGAGTGGAGTTCCAGGAAACCGGTTTTCACTTCAAGGCGCCGTTGTTTTCTGTTGGCTTTCTTCATTAAGATATTTTTATTCACTGGCCCCTCAGAGATGAATATCCAGTGCAGTGTTTTGGGAACTTTGTTTTTCAAAGCCTGGTTAAAACCAAGAAAGTGTCAAGCAGTAGGTGATTAAGTACCAAGTGGTCGCACAGGCGATGCTTTTGACATTGACAGCTGGGCTCTGGTTAACCTTTTAAAGACAGCAGCGAAGATAAATGCCTTAGAGCAATAGAAAATATTGGTGATGGAAAATTGAATTTATTCACCGATAAACTTGGTAAGTGACATTCCCTAAGTGATCCTGTGAATTATGGAAATCCACGTATCAGTGGACATGATGAAGCACCTGCTATACACAGTGCACCGGGCCAGATTCATTCATTCGACGGTTCCTATCGAGCACCCTCTATGTGCTGGAGATACGGTGACTCACCAGATGGACGCCCTCCCTTGTCGTCAGTGCTGGCCTTGAAGATGACAGATGGAAATGCTGGCCTAGGCTGCCCTCTTGTAGGTCACGGCCAGTGCTTACTATGTGACCAGTGCTGTTCTAAATACCATATGTACGTGTATTAACTCATTGCATGCTCACTGAGATCCCTGCATGGGGTAGGTGCAGTTATTATCTGTACTTACAGAGAAGAAAACAGAAGCACAGAAGAGAGCATTATTTGTCCAAGTCACATAGCTAGTTATTGGAACCAGATAGCCTGGCTTTAGAGTCTGTGCCCTTCACTGCCACTACCAACCAATGTGAAAGGAAAACAATCAACTTAGGACACAAAGTTCCACACCCTCTGAGAGAGGCGGGGATAGAATACCATGGGCCCTCCCAGCAGGGAGAGATGGGCTTAGGGGAGAAACAGAGTAAGGTGGGAACCCTACCCTTTTCCCATTCTGACAGGTGACGTCCCCACTAGGGGGATGCAGGAAATGTTTGGTATTGAGGAGGCTACTCTGGCCAGAAGTAGACAAAAGAAGCAACTGTCTCGGGGCCAGGAGACTTGGATGCTAGTTTTGATTGATCCAGACAAGTCCAGGGCCCTGCCCAGGGCCTCCGTTTTCTCACGTCTAAAATCGGTGGCTTGGACAACATTCTGTTTGACCTTAGGAGCCCAGGATTTCAGCAGAGAGGGGAGGAGCTGGCTCTCTGTGCACTCTGAACAGGGTTTCCTTACCAGAAGAAGATGTTTGGCTCTGAGAGATGTGGGGGCAGGCATTGGACTTCCCAGAAGGCCCTGGCAGCTGTGAAAGGACGTAAGCATTCCACTGTGGTCCCACCCCGAATGCTGACGTTGGCTGTGTCTGCATTCCTTTCTTTGTAGGCAGGATGGCAGTGTCTGTGTGTCTGGAGCTCACACTATAAGGTACTTTGTATGAGAGACAGAAGGGAGCTAGAGGAAGGGAAGAGGGAGTAGGGAGGGGAAGGAAGCCTGAAGCGAGAAAGGAGATACCGAGAGGGACTGACTTGCATCTGCTTTCGAATTCTGAGGGATTAAGTGCTTTCAGATACTTAAAGTCAGTGAGTGTCAATGGAGTTAAAAAGCTTCCAATAATAATTGTAGCTTCATCCATCTGCTAAATTTTCTCCAGAGTCGGCTGTCTATAGTGTTCTGGTATGGCAGAGGCACACATGACCGGGCTCGTTTTCCAGGTTAAGTTCCTTAAGAAATTGTAAACCAAGCAAGAAAAACAGACAACAACAAAACACAGATCGTTGTGGATCATGCAGCAGGAAAAGTAGGACCCCATTTGAGCTGACCAAGCATATGTGTTCTCCGTGCAGCTCTGTCGAAGCTGTGTAAAATGTGCTTGGTGCTGGCTCCTGCCAGATGCTGTTGGCATGGCTTCATCCGCCCAGCTTGCTGTTGGGTAACTTGCAGAGTGAAGAAGTCTGTTGTTCACGTCATCACCACAACCCTGAACATCCAAGCAGTGCATGTCAACAACTAGAGTATAATTATCTTTTTTACTTGTAAAACTGTGGAGCCTGTGGATTAAATTCACCAAAATGAATCATATTCAAGAGTAGTCATTTCCTAAAGGAGAATTCAAATGTGGTCCCCATTCATGGATATATGTGTGCGAGTTATGCTGGGGGTTGGTGGAGCCCACTCTAATTGACATTTGCAATCTGGGTTATATCACCTGTGAGGTAGGCAGGTACCTACATGAGGTAGGCAGGGAATGATGGCTTTAACTTAGTTCATTCAATAAATGAATATCAGTTATCTATTCCTATTGTCCAGGATGGTGGTGGGCAGAATGTCTTAGAAGCCCAGATTGTGTATGGCAGCTTGTGACTTTACCAGAGATGGCATTTTCTGGTTAAACTTTAGTGATAGGATGTGTTTTTAACAGAAAGGGAAAAAGAATCTGAACTAGTTTCCTTGGTAATAATAACCATTTGGGTTGGGGAACTGATACTGGGTGGGAAAATGTGAGGCCCCTTTGACATCCTCCATTTGCTGCTGAGAAATCAAAATTAAAACATCACTCGGTGTCAGAATGTTCCAGAGACAGTTGAGCTGCTTATGTTTTTTTTTTGTTGTTTTTTTTTTTTGAGACAGAGTCTCGCTCTGTCACCCAGGCTGGAGTGCAGTGGCGCAATCGCTAATGTTTTAAAGTGTTCAGAGGTATGTGTTATATGAAAAAAAGAGGAAATACAAGACAAAGGAAATGAAACATTTGGCAATCATTGAGCATTTCTTCAATATGGTATTTCTTGTGGCTCTGGGATTTTAAAAATCCACTTGAAAGCCAGTATTGTTGACTTTTGCTCTGTACTATTTTTGTGGGGGCCGATTATTTTTTCACTTTATATTCCTTATTTCTAACTAGGCTTAATGGTAATACCCTAAGTTGATGGTCTTCTACTAAATTTAAAACAAAATATAGGCCGGGCGCGGTGGCTCATTCCTGTAATCCTAGCACTTTGGGAGGTTGAGGCAGGTGGATCACCTGAGGTCAGGAGTTCAAGACCAGCCTGGCCAACATGGTGAAACCCCGTCTCTACTAAAAATACAAAAATTAGCCGGGCGTGGTGGCAGGTGCCTGTAATCCTAGCTACGCAGGAGGCTGAGGCAGGAGAATCCCTTGAACCCATGAGGCGGAGGTTGCAGTGAGCTGAGATCGCGCCATTGCACTCCAGCCTGGGCGACAAGAGCGAAACGCTGTCTCAAAACAAACAAACAAACAAACAAAAATAACAACAACAACAAAAAAAACTGTTCCCACCCACGATCCCATCAGATTTACTGTGATACTTTCGCAAAACAGGAAGAGCTTTTTATTGATTTACAGGTGCACAGAAAGTCTTAACATCTCATCTGAATTTGTTTGGTCTTAATGAACCATCATTTAGTTTAATGAAGACCGAGCATTTTCTCTCTAGGGCAGGTGGGCCCTTTGAGTTGAAAGTCATAGTTCCTCAAAACAAGGCAGTCGCTGAGAATGTTGTGCTGGCCTGCCTCAAGATGTCCTGAGATACCCTAATGAGGAAAAGACCCTAAAATATTTTAATCATGCAAGTGTATAGCCTTCTTATAAAAAAAAACACACACATTACGAATAAAAGTACTACCCTACTCCTGGTGTCCTCTCCCTTTCCAGAAGTAATTTTTATTCTCACACCGTGTGTCTTCTCACAGGTAGTTTTCTTTGCATTTACATTCACGGACGTATGCCTATAGAAAATGTGGAGTGCTTTGTGTATTTGGAGGGCAGGGGATGTGGGCAAGCCATATAAATGTTATTATACTCTATATTTCTTTCTGCAACTTACGTTTTTCAAGTGACAGGATATCTTAAGGCTCTATGTCAGTACATATAGCTCCACCATGTTCTTTTTCATCACTGGTCGGCTTGGCTTTTAAGGGTACCCACCCAGTAATTCTAACAGAAATGATGGATGTGGTTCTGTGGGGCCAAGTGAGGGGTGGAGTGGGGTGGCAGGACCAGGGACCCAGCACAAGTTGGGAGAAGGTGAATGATGTAACCTCAGGACAAATAAAGAAGGTGCATGTTCTGCCTATTTTTCTTCCTAGTAAATAGTATCTCCCTATATAGATTACTGCTAAGTCTGAGGTAGACAGTGAATGCTGTTATATCTTAAATCTTAATTCCATAAATAGTTATAGTATCTGAAAAAGGTTGTAGTGACTTTTCTGTGCTAAGAGGGGTCCTTTAATGTAGTGGGCTCAGACAACCAAGGTTTTTTGTTTTGTTTATTTTTTAAGAAACAGGGGTCTCACTGGTCACCCAGGCTGGAGTACAGTGGTGTGATCATAGCTCACTGTAGCCTCAAACTCTGAACTCCTGGGCTCAAGTAACCCTCCTGCCTTGGCCTCCTGAGTCATTAGGACAGTAGGCGTGCACCACCATGCCTGGCTATCAAACAATCAAGGTTGATTTCTTCCTCATATCTTATGTCCTTTGCGAGTTGGCAAGAGCTACTCATTGTGGTTATTTGTGGGCCTGAGCTAATGCAGCTGCCCCCATCTTGTGCTAATCATAGTGCCAGAAGCAAAACAAAAAAAAAAAATTGCACATTGATAAATTATGCAGTGATGCCTAAAAGCCTCCTACCCAAAGCAACGCATTCCACTTCTGCTTATGTTTCATGAGTTAAAGCCTGTAACTTCAAGGGGGTAGGGAAGTGTAATCCTACCAAGTGTCTAGGAGAAGAACCTGAACTGTTTGATGAACAGAATACTTCTACCACTGTGTTGGTTTTCAAGGAAGGGGTGGGAAAGTCTTTGAAAACTCTCCTATGACCCATAAAGTTATATCCTAGAAGCCAGTCCTTTCTGTGTTCATAAAATCACGGGCCTTTTCCTGTGGCTGCCAAGGTTGCAGAGAGCAGAGCTGTTTGGGAACTCACTTCAAGAAGTGGTCAGAGCTTGAGGAGGGAGGGTCAGGACAGGAGCAGAGGCAGATGGCATGGCACTGAGCCAGGTTCCATATGACCTGGGTGCCAGCAAAGCTGGCCTTGCTTTTGCTTATGCTTGTGTTTGTTTCCAATCTATATAGCAAGTGTCACAGTAGAAAAACTTACAGAATGGCCTGACTACACAGAGCTCACTGTTGAAAAACACTGGGTTGTAACTCTAAGATAGCATCTGCTACATCGCCAAAGAATGTTTTATAACAGGGCTTAGATCTGTTAGGAATCTTAGCTGCTACTGTTGCAACACCAATTTGTGGAAAGCTGTGTTATTTATTTTGAAATATAAACATGGAAAAAAAAGAGCGAATAATGATTCCCAACAATTGGGTGCCTGAACAAAGAGTGAAATCGTGAGGTCAGTGTGGATGATGGGAAATGACTTTCTTGAGGTTTCTGTTCTTCATCTGGCCCCATCAGTTGGGATGGAGTCCAGTCTTGTCTGCTCATGCTGGGAGGATGGCACTCATAGTCACAACGGAGCAGGGAAACCTCTGCTGGGTGATTCTGCACAGCATGAAGCTCCTGCTAAATGGATCATGTTTGCTAGTGTTTTTTAGGCTGCAGAAAACAGGGGCACACTGAGGCTTTCTATGTTCTTGGGGGTTTATTATAAAGATACACAAAATAAGGGAAGCCATGGCTGGCGGCCTCAGCTGTGGGCAGCCAAATCCACAAGTACTGTGGGTTTTGGGGACTCAGCATCTCTCTAAATGTCTCAAATTCAAGCTCCCTGAGAGAGGAGTTCTAACTGGGTCTCCCTGTCACCTGCCATTAGAGGGCTGCAGTGGAGCAGGCACCTCTGCGATCGTGCTGGTTGGAGCCCAAGGAAGCCCTTGAGAGCCACGGCAACCCCCGTCTCTCTCTGCTCATTGCTTCTTCCACACATTCACCATACTTGTGATTCCTTGTTCTGTGTCTGTCTGTCCTGCCCAGTTGTAAACTCTGTGAGGGCAGGGAGCTACTTGACCTCTGTGTGCCTCGGTTTCCTCATGTGTAAATTGGTGGTAACAATGACCCCTGCCACCTAGGGTTGTTGCAAGGATTGAGATAATAGAAATTAGTAAATGATTCGCTCATTACTGAGTGCCACCCCCGGCCTAGGCATTTTGTGCATATTAACTCACTTAATCCTTACAGCAACATTTTGAGGTAGGAACTCTTACCTTGAGGCAATCACGGCACAGAAAGGATGGCTAACTTGCTAACAAGTGATGATCCTTATAATGAGTGATCTTATAATAAAGTCCCATGAACAGACATAAGCTGAAAGTGCCCCTGTTCCCCACAGCCTAAAATCACCGGCAAACACGGTCCATTTAGCAGGAACTTCCCTCTAATTTGCTCATGAGTCAGAATTTGAACACTGCTGTCTCTAGAGATCCCAGACACCACAGATTTCACCCCTTATGTTGTCCTGCCTCTCACCATGTATATAAAGCCTTAACATCCATGCTGATGCCCTAGTAAAACACTTGGTGTTAGCTATTATCAGACGAGGCCCTGCTGGGGCCCTTGCACAGTGCAGGGCCGGACATGAGGAAGGGCTCAGTGGATCTCTGTAGAAGGAATGAACAAGGCTGCAACCTCATGGAGTTGTCCCACCACTCTCTGCCCCTGCCCACCCCCTCGCAGCTATCCCATGGGTCACGTTGATGGTAGAGCACTGTCATGTGCCTCGCAGCTGGCAGAGGCTGCTGGGCAAGGTGTCCAGGTTTGCTGTAGCAGTTCAGGCAGGCATGGCCAGGCCGGGGAGAGGGAGACCATTTGCCATTATCTTTGAGCCTCTCTTTGGCACGTGGAATTTCTCAGATGCAGAGCTTTAAAGCAGCAGAGTGGCGGGTGAGTTCTTCCCCTTCTTTATAAAAGAAAAACCAGGGAAAGCAAAGCATTCTGCTTTCTAGAATCAAGTCATCCAGAAGCCAGCTTCTGCAGCTCCAAAGAGGGCCTTGGCAGTTACAAAGAAACACAAGATAATGGTAAGAGTACAACAAAAACATGGTGTGATGCCAAACATGCAAAAAGTCAGTGTAGGTGCAAACGCACGCAGAGGAAAGCTGAAAGGAAGTGCTCCAAAATGAGAATAGTGGTTATTGCATGTGGATAATAGGGAACTTAATTTATTCCTCTAAATTTTTTTTTGCATTTCCCAAGTTTTCTACAGTGAGCAGGTACTGTTTTATACTTACAGAAAAAGTTATTAAAACATAGAAAGGAACATGTGGAGAACATCTTTATAAAATTTTTTTTTTAAATCTTAGCATCTCGGTTATAAGAAATGCACGTCTCTGCTCAGGGTCCCCTGGGACAGGGCAAGGAAAGAAACAAGCCTGGGGTGAAAGTGACTCTGAGCCTGGGGTGAAAGTGACACTGAGTGTGTGTGTATCTGTGGTTTCTCTGGGGCCACCCCATGATTCAGGGACAGAGTCCTGGTTGCTCTCCAGGAGGTGAGACTCCTTTCTAGGTCAATCATTTCCTGATGGGTCCTGGTGACCTCACAAGATATTAATATAATATAGTTCGGTTAGTACCCATTTCTGTTTCCTGGCTTATTAATACTTCCTGTTGCTCATCATTTTTGTTTTTCTCTTGGGATCATTTTTTTTCTACCTGAAAAACTCTATTTAGTGTTTATTTTAGTGCAGATACGGTAGCAACAAAGTCTCAGTTTTTACCTGGAAAAACTTTATTTTGCCTTTCCTTAAAAGAAAATCAATTTCATGGAAGTGTAATTTCATACAATAACATTCACAGATTTCAAGCATATGGGTTGCTGACTTTCGACAAGTCATATGTATCTATATGTATATTCATATATACACACACACACACATGTGACTGTATACAAGGGAAAGAGCAAGCATGCAATCAAGACACAACATTTCTGTCTCCCCAGAAATTTCCCTTATTCCTCTTTGCGATCAATTTCTCCCCCACTCCCATCTGCCCCCTGCCTCAGGAAACCATTGATCTGATTTCTAGATCAGATTTTCAGAATCATATGCATGAAATATTTTTTTTTGAGGTGGAGTCTCACTCTGTCACCCAGGCTGGAGCGCAATGGCACAATCTTGGCTCACTGCAACCTCCGCCTCCCAGATTCAATCAATTCTCCTGCCTCAGCCTCCCTAGTAGCTGGGATTACAGGTGTGTGCCACCAGGCCCTGCTAATTTTTGTATTTTTCGTGGAGACAGGGTTTCACAATGTTGGTCAGCTGGTCTCGAACTCCTGGCCGCAAGTGATCCACCTGCCTTGGCCTCCCGAAGTGCTAGGATTACAAGCGTGAGCCACTGCACCCAGCCCTATGTACTCTTTTGAGTCTGGCTTCTCTCACTCAGCGTAGTATCTGTGACACTCATTCATGATGTATTCTTGTTGCATTGGCATTTATTGTTGAATTGTGTTCTACTCTATGAATATGCTATACTTTGTCAATCCATTCACCAGCAGTTGTCCTCTGTGTGAGCCACAAGTTATTCTATTATAGCCAGGGCTGGACGTCCCTTGTTTAAAAAGAAAAAACAGCAAAAAAAAACCCGTCAGAACCCCTGATTCTTTTCAAAAGGCGGGTTTCTAGAAGGGGAAGTTACTAAATAGAAAGTTTTCAGAGTGTTGACCCATGCTGTGTCAAAGGACTTTCCAGAGACTTCCACAGATTTACATGTCCACCAGTGGTATAGGAGAGTCCTGACTCACCAAACATCACAGCATTTTTGTATCTTACTTTCTGATCTTTGCAAGGATGCAAAGCTGCAAAATTGTATGCAGCAGTGAAGGGAATTTCACATTGAGTATAAACCAGTAGGTCCAGTATGCATTTTCTTCCTGAGTTTGCAGAATTTTCAGTGACCTCACGTCTTTAACCTCTGTCTCACTGAGTTGCCGATGAAACTGATCTGAAAAGCCAATTGAGATCATTCCTGGCCGGGTGCGGTGGCTCACGCCTGTAATCCCAGCACTTTGGGAGGCCGAGGTGGGTGGATCAGGAGGTCAGGAGATCAAGACTATCCTGGCTAACACGGTGAAACCCCGTCTCTACTAAAAATACAAAAAATTAGCCGGGCGTGGTGGCGGGCGCCTGTAGTCCCAGCTACTCAGGAGGCTGAGGCAGGAGAATGGCGTGAACCCGGGAGGCGGAGCTTGCAGTGAGCCAAGATCGTGCCACTGCACTCCAGCCTGGGCGACAGAGCGAGACTCCATCTCAACAACAACAACAACAAAAAAGATCATTCCTGGCATCAGTATTTCAAATGGAAGGGCAGCAGGCAGGAACTCCGATGTCTCACCACCCTAGCTTTTAGTGACTGCCCTGGAGTGGTGCTGTCCACTTGAGTAGCCCCTGGCCGCGTGTGGCTCTTGAGCACTGGAAATGTGGTTGATCCAAATTGAGACGTGCGATTAAAACACGTGCCAGGTTTCCAAGTCTCAATATGAAGAAAAAGAATGTAAACTATCTCATTAATAATTTTTTTGTTGATGGGCTGGGTGCAGTGGCTCACACCTGTAATCCCAGCACTTTGGGAGGCTGAGGTGGGAGGATCACTTGAGGCCAGGAGTTCAAGACCAGCCTGGGAAATATGATGAAACCCTGTCTCTACTAAAAATACAAAAATTAGCCAGGCGTGGGAGTGTGCACCTGTAATCCTAGCTACTTAGGAGGCTGAGGCAGGAGAATTGCTTGAACCCGGGAGACAGAGGCTGCAGTGAGCCGAGATTGCACCACTGCACTCCAGCCTGGGCGACAGAGTGAGACTCCATCTCAAAAAATAATAATAATAATAAATTTTGTATGGATGACATACTGAAATATTTTGAGTGTATTAGAATTAAAATATATCATTGAAATTAATTTCACCTGTCCATTTTTACTTTTATTAGTGTGGCTACTAGAAAGTTTTAAATTACTAGGAAAGCTGTGTCATATTTCAATTCAACAGAGCTGCTCTGTGGTCTCCTTTTTCCCTTCGAAGATCCACCATCCTGCAATCCCTGCTTCCTTTTCACCAGAGCAGCTTCCCTGAATCTTCTCCTGGAGGCTCTGCAGACCTTTTCTTTAGTTTGGAAGATCACATTGCAGGATGGGACTTGGGCACTGGTTTCTGTGAGAAGCCCAGAGTGGTGAATTGCCCCTGGGATTCCCTTACCCTGGGAACTAACCCTCTCTGAGGGCAGAAAGCTAGAAAGAGGAGGAGTTGGGAGGAAATGCCTGTGCAAGCCCCAGCTCCCTTCGGGGCTCCCTCACTGCCCACAGGCTCTACCCCCACCTGCCTTTGCCTCAGGAGATGGCTTTTGGTGGTGGACCACCCTCCTCCGATCTCCTCTGCTTCATTTTTCCACTTGGTGATCCATCTTTTGTTCTGCGGTGCGTCCTGTTTTCTGGCTGCCTCCATTAGGCTGGTTTTTTCCTTTGGGTATCCCTGGAGCTGCCTTACCAGGATCTCCAACTTCAGTCCCCATAGGTCTGCACCACTGGCCCGGGAAAGCCCCACCCAGGAGAGCGGACCCAGCTCCCAGATACCTGGCCCCGGCCCAATCTCGGTCCTCTCTTTGCCTAGAAGAGAGGACCAGACCCTCTTCATCAACTGGACCCACCCTTTACCAAGTAAAGAAAGGAAAGGATGGCCTCCCAGGGCCAGCAGATCTCTGGCTGTCTGGCGTTTCTGGTAATAAGGGCCCATGAACTTTGAATTGATCTCCAGTCTCCCGTGGTATGGTTTTGCTCTACCCTTAGATTCTGTTTACCAAGGCAGAGTTCAGTTTCTCTACTTTCCCTTCCAACATCCATACCTTGTTAAGTTCTTGCTGAATTGAGCTAACTCTGCACACCTGATTAAATCTTCAGCCAGGGCTCTGGACATTATAAAGCAGCCTCCTTGCCAGGTGGCTGTCATATAATATATTGCTTTATTTAGGTGATTGTAAGTCAGGAGACTTTCCTTCAGTTTCTGCCTTTGATGGCAAGAGGTGGAGATGTCTGTGGTGGCGATTACAGAAAACATCTGGGAAGACAAGTCGCTGTTTTTATGGGAATCGCAGGCTTGGAAGAGACAGAAGCAGTGAGTAAAATGGGCCCCTCGTGGTAGGCGGGCAAAGGTCGGGAAAGGAGGGATGAAGGAAGTTGTGCAACACCCCTTCCCAGCTTTCTAAAGAATGGAGCATGGCATTGAAAAATGCTAAATCACAAAGTGAGAAGTGACTTCTTTCCAGTTTTCTCTCAGCCTTGTGATGATCTTAAAGAGAAAGTCTCAATTCTGTGCTACTGCGTCTTTAACATCTCTCAAATGCTTCCGAGAGAAAACAGGCCCCAACCCTAGAGCCTTTCCAGGCAGCAGGACTAGCTGGAATACAGTAACATTGTTGTATTTCTGGTGAATTAACTTTTGTGTTACTTTCTATGTATTGCAAAGGATATTTTTTTTTTCTGTTTCTAATGGTGACATAACATTCCTTTAAAATTATTAGAGTTTTCAAAACTCAATTGAAAGCAAAAAGTTAAGCAAATAAAGTACAGGTGTGACTCAATTATGGCAAGAACAACAAAAAAGTGACTATGGTGGGGATGTGGGACATTTAGAAAACCCTGTCCTAAAAGAAGAAGGCACAGAGAGTAGTCTGATACCTGAGAGTACTAGACTTTAAAATTATTCTCTTGCCAATTTTATTCATTCATTCACCATGTGCCACAATAATTTTTTAAGTCTTTCTTTGATTTTGCAGATTCCAGAAAGAAATTGGAAATTGAAGATTTAAAGAATGTTGTTTTAAAACATTCTTTAAAAAGAATGATGCCAGAAACTTAAAAAGGTATTATTAACTGCTAATTTAAATTTAATATTGTCAGCTGGTATGCTTTAAATGAACCGACTTTCTAAAGCTAAGGATTCCAAAGCGGGTCATAGAATTGACTGCCATGGAAAATAGCCGGGCCTGGTGGCTCACACCTGTAATCCAAGCACTTTGGGAGGCCGAGGCGGGCAGATCACTTGAGGTCAGGAGTTCACAACCAGCTTGGCCAACATGGTTAAACCCTGTCTCTACTAAAAATACAAAAATTAGCCGGGCGTGGTGGCACACGCCTGTAGTTCTAGCTACTCGGGAGGCTGATGCAGGAGAATTGCTTGAGCTCGGGAGGCAGATGTTGCAGTGAGCCGAGATTGTGCCACTGCACTCCAGCCTGAGCCACACCGCGGGACTCTGTCAAAAAAAAAGAAAAGAAAAAAGAAAAGAAAAGGCTGGATTAGGATTTAATAACTTTTATTGGAACAATAACTAATATTTTCATCCCTTTAAATTTTTTTGGTGAGGATCTCTTGCCCTTCTGTTGCTGATAATTTTAAATTGTACTCTTTCCTGCTCTGTCATTTGGGTTCTAAAAAGAAAGCTATTGTGTGGCGTCTGGCATTTGATAGGTTAACAAAAGAAAACATGGAAGCATGTCAAAGAGCAGGAGACTCATGTGCCACTTGGTGGAAAAAAAAATTGAGAACCACTGGACCTGAATGTTAACAGATGTGGCTGTGAAACATATTAATGATGTTGATAGTGTTAAAAGATCTATGAACTTTTTTCTGAACTACAAAAAAACCTTTTTTTTACTCTCTCTCTGAAATGCATGGGTTTTCCTGCCTAGACAAATGACAAAGTGGCCAATTCCAGGCCTTTCCACTTCCAAGATCATTTTATACACGCAAGTATTCCTGGACAAGAAGAGGCTGAAGGATCTTCTGTGGGATTTTTTTGTTTAATTATTATTTTTTGCTGTTATTGTTACAAGGAAGGTAGTGAGTGCAATTTTGGGATAACTCAGATGAACCCAGGTGTTTTTTAATGCCCAAATAAAATAACTTGGGTCCCTGTTCCTACCCAGACAAGAAACTCAGCACTTGCACCAGGTTTTCAAGGGTTTCCAGAGAGATACCTCTCTTGGGAATCTAATCCCGGGAACTCCGTGCGGGCTCTCCCTCTTCCTCCTGCACCTCTACCCTCCCTCTGTCCCACTTCATGTCACATGGGCCATTGCTTTTCCCTCCTTCCCCAGGGTGCTTGTGTATAACAGACTTTGCTGAAGGTCAAGGACATAGGGGAAGAGGTTATAGCACAACCCAAAATGGGCAACAGTGACTGAGACATCACTGTCCCCTGGTTCCTTGGCTCTGGCTACCACAGGAGACTTCATGCTGCTGTCTCTGTCCTTGGGCTATTTTGTTCTGAGACTGTCTCCCACCAAACTCCACAGGTCTGTCTTTCCCAGTTCTGGGCCTGTTCCCTGCTCGGGGAATGCAGAAACCTCCAAGCCCTGTTAACCTTATTATGTAAAATAAACACCTTTCCATCTCTATCCCAGCCTAGGATCGAAGCACACTTTTGCTTTATAGTAATAATAAAGAAGTTTTGATTTAAAAATAAAAAAGAGTTGGCTATCTCTGGTCACCTACCCTAGTGATGTAACCCTCAAATGCAAACAATTAAATTATGATTTTTTCCTTTAATGCATCTAAGATAAAAGTTTTTTTTAGAGACAGTGCCTTGCTCTGTCACCCAGGCTGGAGTGCAGTGGTGTGATCATAGCTCACTGCAGCCTTGAACTCTTGTGCTCTTGTGATCCTCCTGCCATAGCCTCCCCAATAGCTAGGACTACAGGTGTGTACCACCATGCCTGGCTAATTTTTTTTATTTTTTGTAGAGATGGGGGTCTCACTATGTTGCACAGGCTGGTCTCAAACTACTGGCCTTACTTCAAGCTATCTACCCATCTCAGCCTCCCAAAGCGCTGGGATTACAGTCATGAGCCAACTCGCCTGGCCAGATAAAGATCTTAAGCATGGCTCCTTCCTGCTCTAGGTAGAGAAACCCCAGGACCAGTGGGAGGTGGGGTGGGCTCTTTCTGTAGCTTTTGCTTTGCTGATGATGTCATTGGTCTCTTCAGGGGCTGCGCAGAGTAGCAGGGGCCCTGGAGGGCGGGGCCTGAATCCTGATTGCCCTTCTGCTGGGAGGACACACGCAGCCGAAGATGAATTTGGGAAAAGTAGCCGCTTGCTACTTTAACTATGGAAGAGCAGGGCTACAGTGAGATGGAAATAATCCCATCAGAGTCTCACGCCCACATTCAATTACTGAAAAGCAATCGGGAACTTCTGGTCACTCACATCCGCAACACTCAGTGTCTGGTGGACAACTTGCTGAAGAATGACTACTTCTCAGCCGAAGATGCGGAGATTGTGTGTGCCTGCCCCACCCAGCCTGACAAGGTGCCCTGGGGACAGGGACAGGCACGGGCATTGTGTGGACCCTGGGAGCTGGAAGAGGCCTCTCCTTGTTGATCTGAGTGAAGAGCATGGGAGTTTAGTCCAGCGGGCAGGGCTGCACTTTGGGGTACCAATAGCACACAAATGCCTGGGTTAGCAGGTTGCACAATCAGGTATCTCACTTCTATGTTTGTGTCTGAAGCAAACCCTGACATCTCAGTTCTCATTGCTGTGTGTATTGGTTCCCAGACACTTCATTTTTAGATCCTCTTTAAATTAGGAGGGAAAAAGAACATAAGCATAAAAGCATCCCCAGCAGCGATGTTCATTCAGTGCCTCTGAAGGCTGGAGGGCTGCTCGTTGCTGGGTGAGACTTGGAGGGGAACCGCCTCAGGGTCAGGAATGATGACATCCCACAGTGGGTCCACAGTGAAGAATCTTCCCCACTCCACTGTGGGACGCCTTAACAGCCCTTACTTTCACTTAAGCTTTGCGTTATCTCCTGAAAAATAAAATGGAGACCACAAATTCCTTCTTGGTTAGAGGAATGACACAACCCGTTTATGACATGACCCCGCTGGGACTCAGAAGAGACCAGGACGGTTTCTGGGGGAAGCAGTAGCACACTCGTGTGCTTTGTTCTCTTCTCTTGATTTGTTTTCCTGCATTTTTAACAAGAAAAAAAGCCGTTTTTAATGTATGGCCTGTCGCCCTCCTACTGTGTAGCCCAGGTGCCCACCTCATTATGCCCAAGGGGTGGCTCTCCCCTCTCCACTCTCATTCCTGCACAGCAGTTGTGTCAGGTTAAGCGGGACAAGGAGAAGGCTGGGCACCGTGGCTCACGCCTGTAATCCCAGCACTTTGGGAGGCCGAGGCGGGCGGATCACCTGAGGTCAGGAGTTTGAGACCAGCCTGGCCAACATGGTGAAACCCCGTCTCTAATAAAAATACAAAAATTAGTCGGGCGTGGTGGTGGGTGCCTGTAATCCCAGCCACTTGGGAGGCTGAGGAAAGAGAATTCCTTGAACCTGGGAGGTGGAGGTTGCAGTGAGCCAAGATTGTGCCATTGCACTCCAGCACTCCAGCATGGGTGACAGAGCGAGACTCTGTCTCAAAAAAGAAAAAAAAAAAAAGAGGGAAAAGAAGGTAGAGAATTCCATGGCTAGTTGTCTCTCCTTTTTATCCTTAGGCTCATGGAAGCCTCCGGGTTCCTTGGAGCTGGGTGGTTTTATTTCTTGCTCAGGAGGTCATTTCACAGATTTTCGGGCTCCAACATGTTGACTGTCACAGCAGCTGGGGGGATGGCATAGCTACCGGCCGTAGGAAGAACTCAGAGCCCTGCCCTGAGCCTGCCTGAGGGTCCTTACGGTAGGAGGATGCCCCTCATGCCAGCCCGTGCCCTCATGCTTGTGTCGCCTCCAGGTCCGCAAAATTCTGGACCTGGTACAGAGCAAGGGCGAGGAGGTGTCCGAGTTCTTCCTCTACTTGCTCCAGCAACTCGCAGATGCTTACGTGGACCTCAGGCCTTGGCTGCTGGAGATCGGCTTCTCCCCTTCGCTGCACACTCAGAGCAAAGTCGTGGTCAACACTGACCCAGGTAGGAGTCAGCCCCAGTGAGACCACAGGCACCAGTGCAAGCAGGGCCCTGGGGGGTTTGGTAATGGCTGGGCCAGCCCTGAGTGCCACCTCAGGAAGCAGGCCCAGGTGCTATTCTGATTTTAGAAAGGAACAGCTGAACCCTGTCTCCCAAGTGCAGCCCAGGTGGCTGCGATTGAACTGCCCACACCTCGGTGGTCTGCTTTATAGAGGGGCCTTTGGAAGTGTGGGAATGGCCTCTGTTCTGACCCCTTGCTTTCTTCCTATTCTGACATATGTAGACATTTTAATGGTTGCACAAATTCAAGGTTGTATTTTATTTTCTTTTAAAAATATCTTTGGCCGGGCACAGTGGCTCACGCTTGTAATCCCAGCACTTTGGGAGGCCGAGGCGGGCGGATCACGAGGTCAGGAGGTCGAGACCACGGTGAAACCCCGTCTCTACTAAAAATACAAAAAATTAGCCGGGCGTGGTGGCAGGCGCCTGTAGTCCCAGCTACTTGGAGAGGCTGAGGCAGGAGAATGGTGTGAACCCGGGAGGCGGAGCTTGCAGTGAGCCAAGATTGCGCCACTGCACTCCAGCCTGGGTGACAGAGCGAGACTCCGTCTCAAAAAAAAAAAAAAATCTTTAGCTGGACATGGTAGCACACACCTGTAGTTCCAGCTACTCAGGAGGCTGAGGCAAGAGGACTGCTTGAGCCCCAGAGTCTAAGGCTGCAGCGAGCTCTGATTGTGTCCCTACACTCCAGCCTGGGTGACAGAGTGAGACCCTGTCTCTAAAAAAGGAAAGAAAAAAATAAAAAAGCCTTGCCAGGTTTGGTTCTAGGCAAAGTATTCCGTCGTCGTTGAGTGCCAGTCCTTATTTCCAAACTAATGGGAGACCCCATTAGTTAATTGATTAGTTCAATAAGTGTTTTTTGCTGTATCCACCACATGCCAAGACCTTACCCTGTGCTGGATGTCGGGGAGACAGTGGTGAGCAGACACAGGGTTCCTGCCCTCAGGGAGCTTCAAGTCTGCTGGAAGAGATCACCAGTCAGCAATCTCACAAATGTGTCCTTGCAAATGGCAGTCAGGACAGCGGCAGTCCAAGGCATGTGAGAACATATCATTAGGGCCAGGATCTGCCCTGGGGCAGGAGTCTTCTTTCCCTGCTTTTGAACTCTCCACTTTGAGACAGCTGTTGGTAACATACCAGCAGCAAGGACCTAAATCCTGCCTTTTAAAGAATCCAATATGTTGTTGGAAACAGAAGCACAAGACAGGTGTGTGCTTAGGGGAAACGAGGCCAGCCGGCAGAGTGTCAGTGCTAGGCTCCGGCTTCCACAGCCCCTGCAGGTGCCTGCCAGCCACTGCTAGCTTCTGACTCTGTCTGCTCCTTCCTGTCTCCCTTTGTTTCCTTCCCCCATGAAAAAAAAAGGAAAGTATTCCCATGAGGAATCATTCTTTCGAAAGACTTCTCTGTTGGTTCCGTTCGCCAGCTACTTTACTAGCTTTTAAAGTGTAATTCACTCTACAAGCAGTCTCACCCAAAAGACTAAATATTGTATGACGCTGCTTATATGAAATGTCCAGAAAAGGTAAATCTATAGACAAAGCAAATCAGTAGTTGCCTACAGCCCAGGGCTTGGCTACAAATAGGCTCCAGAAAACTCTGGGAAGATGGTGGAGATGTTCTAGACCTGGACTGTGGTGAGGTTTGCACAACTTTGTAAACTTACTAAAAATTATTGATGAATATATAACACTCCCTAACACTTTGGGAGGCTGAGGTGGGCAGATCACTTGAGCCCAGGAGTTTGAGACCAGCCCGGGCAACATGGCGAGACCCCGTCTCTGCAAAAAACACAAAAATTAGTTGGGCCTGGTGGCATATGCCTGTGTCCCAGCTACTTGGGAGGCTGAGGTGGGAGGATTGCTTGAGCCTGGGAGTTTGAGACTGCATGATTGGGCCACTGCACCCTAGCCTGAGTGACAGAGCAGGACCCTATCTCTAACAACAAAAAGGCAGTGTTGGTGGAGGAGGGCCAGCATGGCCATCTGGCCTGGCCCTCGAGTGCGAGGGGCTTCAGCATTTAGCTGCAGTTCAGTGATGACACTGTGCAGAGGAATAAGGGTGGCCTGTCTCAGACACTGATCCCAGCTGAAGTCTGTCACCTTCTCTCTGGCAAATCTGAGGTCAAGCAGAGAGATGGAAGCCTGGGGCCCTCAAGGTCAGGAATGCTGGCTCTGTGACACTCTCTAGGTCCTGCATCTGAGGAGTGGCTGCACTGGCCTCAGGGTCCAGGTTGTGAATTTTGTCTATGCACTCGCCTCTCCTCTTTGAGACCTCCCTGTTTGATGCTGTTTCTGCCTCTCTCCTTCTCACTCTGCTGCTGTGCCCTGCCACCCCTCCCTCCAGTGAGCAGGTACACCCAGCAGCTGCGACACCATCTGGGCAGTGACTCCAAGTTCGTGCTGTGCTATGCCCAGAAGGAGGAGCTGCTGCTGGAGGAGATCTACATGGACAGCATCATGGAGCTGGTTGGCTTCAGCAATGAGAGCCTGGGCAGCCTGGACAGCCTGGCCTGCCTCCTCGACCACACCACCGGCATCCTCAATGAGCAGGGTGAGACCATCTTCATCCTGGGCGATGCTGGGGTGGGCAAGTCCATGCTGCTGCAGCGGCTGCAGAGCCTCTGGGCCACAGGCCGGCTAGACGCAGGGGTCAAATTCTTCTTCCACTTTCGCTGCCGCATGTTCAGCTGCTTCAAGCAAAGTGACAGGCTGTGTCTGCAGGACCTGCTCTTCAAGCACTACTGCTACCCAGAGCGGGACCCTGAGGAGGTGTTTGCCTTCCTGCTGCGCTTCCCGCATGTGGCCCTCTTCACCTTCGACGGCCTGGACGAGCTGCACTCAGACTTGGACCTGAGCCGTGTGCCTGACAGCTCCTGCCCCTGGGAGCCTGCCCACCCCCTGGTCCTGCTGGCCAACCTGCTCAGCGGGAAGCTGCTCAAGGGGGCTAGCAAGCTGCTCACAGCCCGCACAGGCGTCGAGGTCCCATGCCAGTTCCTGCGGAAGAAGGTGCTTCTCCGGGGCTTCTCCCCCAGCCACCTGCGCGCCTATGCCAGGAGGATGTTCCCCCAGCGGGCTCTGCAGGACCGCCTGCTGAGCCAGCTGGAGGCCAACCCCAACCTCTGCAGCCTGTGCTCTGTGCCCCTCTTCTGCTGGATCATCTTCCGGTGCTTCCAGCACTTCTGTGCTGCCTTTGAAGGCTCACCACAGCTGCCCGACTGCACGATGACCCTGACGGACGTCTTCCTCCTGGTCACCGAGGTCCATCTGAACAGGATGCAGCCCAGCAGCCTGGTGCAGCGGAACACACGCAGCCCAGTGGAGACCCTCCGCGCCGGCCGGGACACTCTGTGCTCGCTGGGGCAGGTGGCCCACCGGGGCATGGAGAAGAGCCTCTTTGTCTTCACCCAGGAGGAGGTGCAGGCCACCGGGCTGCAGGAGGGAGACATGCAGCTGGGCTTCCTGCGGGCTTTGCCGGAGCTGGGCCCCGGGGGTGACCAGCAGTCCTATGAGTTTTTCCACCTTACCCTCCAGGCCTTCTTTACGGCCCTCTTCCTCGTGCTGGACGACAGGGTGGGCACTCAGGAGCTGCTCAGGTTTTTCCAGGAGTGGATGCCCCCTGGGGGGGCAGCGACCGCATCCTGCTATCCTCCCTTCCTCCCATTCCGGTGCCTGCGGGGCAGCGTTCTGGCGCGGGAAGACCTCTTCAAGAACAAGGATCACTTCCAGTTCACCAACCTCTTCCTGTGCGGGCTGTTGTCCAAAGCCAAACAGAAACTCCTGCGGCACCTGGTGCCCGCGGCAGCCCTGAGGAGGAAGCGCAAGGCCCTGTGGGCACACCTGTTTTCCAGCCTGCGGGGCTACCTGAAGAGCCTGCCCCGCGTTCAGGTTGAAAGCTTCAACCAGGTGCAGGCCATGCCCACGTTCATCTGGATGCTGCGCTGCATCTACGAGACACAGAGCCAGAAGGTGGGGCAGCTGGCGGCCAGGGGCATCTGTGCCAACTACCTCAAGCTGACCTACTGCAACGCCTGCTCTGCCGACTGCAGTGCCCTCTCCTTCGTCCTGTATCACTTCTCCAAGCGGCTGGCCCTGGACCTAGACAACAACAATCTCAACGACTATGGTGTGCGGGAGCTGCGGCCCTGCTTCAGCCGCCTCACTGTTCTCAGGTGAGGCTGCCAGGCAAGGGGAGCGGCAGGTGGGCAGGGTGGGCCAGGCTCGGGGGGCGCCAGGATTGGCATCATGGACCGGGATCCCTTAGGACTCATGACCATGGCCTTTGGAATGTCCAGACCTTTTCTCTCTCAGCAGGGCAGAGGGCAAGGTGCAAAGCTTCAAGGCAGGTGGACCTGGATCAGCCACAGCTGGGTGCCCTTGAACAATGCGCTTAACTCTCAGAGCCTCTGTGCCCTCATCTGGAAAAAGATGATGCTCATAATCCTATCAATTATGGCCACAAGGACCAATGTTAATTGAGAATGGGTGAAGTGCATTACAAATATTACCTGATGGAATGCTCTTTACAACCCTATAACTTAGGTACTGTTATTGTCTCTATTTTGGCAGATAAGGAAGTGGAGGCACAGAGAAGTTAATAGCTTGCTTTAGGTCACACAGCTCAGATATAGTAGTGCCAGAATGCATAAAGAACCTTCCTTTTAAGATTAATGTAAGGCTCCGAGATAGCCCTCGAAAAGTTTCTGGAATATGGGAGCTTTTATTACTGCAGAGAAAGCAGACCTTGTGCCAGTTGGCATTGGTGACTTTCTGTGATCAAAGCTAGCAGCCCTTCACACTGCTAGAGATCTCAGTTAAAATGCTGACTCATGGCTGTTTTCCTGTTCCATAGTTTAGGGGAAACAGAGGCCAGTCTGTTTTCTTCTATTAGCATTTCCTATGTAAAATAAACCTTGTAAATCTCTACAGGGGGTTAAATTTGTCATTACTTAACTCATGCATTTCTAAAAAGCAGTAGGGATTTGGAACTGACTCCCAGTGCCTGTCACACCAGTGTCAGAGTGTAAATAATTGCATGGGGACATGGGGTGCAGGGGGCCGAAGGCTGCCCTAGCCTGGGAATTGGAAAACCTGGAGTCTGTTCTCTGTACTCTCAGCCAGTGACTCTCCCTCTGTAGCCCCAGGCAGTCTCACACTCAGTGCCACCCTCTGTCCATCTTTTTTTTTTTTTTCTCCCCCAGATGGCGTCCCGCTCTGTTGCCCAGGCTGGAGTGCAGTGGCGTGATCTCGGCTCACTGCAACCTCCGCCTCCTGGGTTCAAGCGATTCTTTTGCCTCAGCCTTCTGAATAGCTGGGATTACAGGCACACGCCACCATGTCCGGCTAAGTTTTTTGTATTTTTAGTAGGACGGGGTTTCCCCGTGTTGGCCAGGCTGGTCTCGAAATCCTGACCTCAGGTGATCCACCCGCCTTGGCCTTCCAAAGTGCTGGGGTTACAGGCACGAGCTGCCGCACCTGGCTCCTCTGTCCATCTTTTCAATGGGAAACTCCACACCAGGGTGGTGGCCCCGCCCTTCCTGCTGTCCCCAGGTGAAGCTTTCCTTCACACCAGTGCAAGAAAAAACAGCTTGTAGAAAGGCAGAGGATATGGGTAGCCACGGGAAGCACACTCAGCTCTCTGGCTGCATCAGTTAGGATTAGTTTTAGTTGAGAGAGAAAACCCCAAATCTTGGTGACTTACAAGCTTATTTCTCTCGTGTAAAAGTCTAGAGGTAGGTAGTTCAGGACTGGTATGGAGTCTCCATGACCCTCCGGAGCCCAGGCTCTCTTCTGCCTTCCTATTCTGCCATCCTCACTACCTGGCTTTCCCATCTTGGCCCAAGAGGGCTGCTCAAACTCCAGCCATCTAGTCGATGCTCTAGCTATCAGTAAGAAGGAAGGGTAAAGATTGAGGGCATGCCTCAATCTTTTAAGAACACTTCTTGGCTATTACTAATTATATTGCTGCTTAGATTTCAGAACTTAATAGTATGGACAGAACTTAATCAGATGGGCCCAGCTAAAAGATGGGGGAATCTATTGCTAAGGAAGTATAGATATTGGGAATGTCTAGTAGCCTGTGCTGTCTTGGGCTGGCCATGCCATATACATACACACTATTTCCCAGCACCAAGCTGGGGACTCTGAGGGGAAGGGTCCAGAGTGTCTGACTTGATCATTTTGATGTGGCCTAAAAATCAAGCTTTTAATTGTTCAGCCTTTTACTTGTTATCAAGGTCAGCTTATGGGTCTAATTGGGCCCAAGGCTTGTGTTTGTAAGTAAAGTTTTGTTGGGACACAGCCATACCCATTTATTTACTTACTGGCTGCTTCACACTACACAGTTGAGTAGTTGTGACAGAGACCACATGGCCCACAGAGCCTAAAATATTTGCTGTCCGACACTTTACAGAATGACAATGAGCAGTCTCCTTTGACAGTGGGACCCACAGCCTTTTCCAGTGACAAATCAGGGTTAGCCCATGTGTTTCTGGATGGGGGGAGGCTGTTGGCATTTGGGGTATAACAGTTCTTGTGAGACCTGTCCAGCATTTTGCAGGACACCTAACATCACTGGCCCTGCCCACAAGATGATGGGCACTCCCTCCTCCAGTCACAACCACTAAAAGCAGCCCCTGATGTTTCCAAACCCATGCCCTCCACCATATGAGAACCAGGTACAGGGTCTGGCTGACACATAGGTCACACGCAAAGGGTGGATGTCAGAGGTGGCTGGCCTCACATGTCCTCCCTGTGTCCCTCATGGTCATGTGAGGAGCCAAGGGCTGTGCTGCAGCCTCGCTCATGGACTGGTGCAGGATGGGTCTGGCGGCCCCACGTTGGCCAGGCTTTGTAAGGGGCTATTTGGCTGATTGCTGCAGCCATTCTCCGGGGGCGTCTATACCTGAGAAAACTCCAGGGCCTGAAGGCTTCTGGATCTTTGTAAGATTAATGATCCTTCATAATGAGTGCCTGCCCTGACTCATAATTTTTTTGCCCTTTTGTTTCAGACTCAGCGTAAACCAGATCACTGACGGTGGGGTAAAGGTGCTAAGCGAAGAGCTGACCAAATACAAAATTGTGACATATTTGGGGTATGTCTTTCTCCTGAACACTGGGCCAACTACCTAGTAATAATACAGAGCTGCAGGGAATTCACATTCCTGTAGGTCCCTGGATGATCGGCACGGATGGCCCAGGGCTGGGAAGAGCGCTGGCCCAGGAGTTGAGAGTCCTGGGTTCTCTTTGTGGCTCGGCCAGTCATGATGTCTTGCTGAGCCTCAGCCTCCTCACCTGTAAAACTGTGATCCCAGTATAGGCAAGTAGGCTTACAACTTGTTATTGGGGGATGCAACGAGAATATAAGGGGATATATTTAATAAATGCTAGAATCCTGTTTACATATTAGCCTGGACTATTTTGGGTCCATAATCCCTCATCCAGAGCCTTTGGGGCAAGACCTGAATGGGGATTCTGAGTGCATGCTATGGCATGACGTGGTCACAGGGGTCTAAGGCAGTGCCCCATTTTCAAACACTTTCATATTTCTCCTGCAGAATGTATGAAACAGTCAAACCAAGTGTGGTAAGAAAGACTATAAATAGCTCCACATCAGTTGCCAAAAGAATTGTGAGAAACTTTGGGCATTCAGAGCCTTTGAGGGTTTGGAGTCTGAGAGAAGGGATTGCGGGCCAGCCCCACACCACTGGTGGCTCTGCAAGCTGGAGCAGTTGTTCAGTTTCTTGGGGCCTCAGTGGCCTTCGATGTTAATGAGGACATGACACAAACGACCCCGGGCCACACTCAGCTCCTGGCCTCTGTGTGGCTGTGGAACCTTGGAAGCCTGAGCTTAGCTGCGTTTCAACTTCCATCTGCTGTATTATTGAATTGGCATTGAGCGGTGAGATGGCTGAAAGGTAGACATTGAGAAGTTTCAATATGCAGAATCTTTTCTTCTCAAGATGCTGAATGTAATCTTAGTTGTAAATACCCATCACCTGCCAGTCACCGAGCACTCATGCACCAGGGCTTTGCGTTATGTCCTAAGATCCTCATAACCACCCTGCAAGGGGGCTATCATCATTACCCCTGTATTACAGATGGAGAAGCTGAGGCACAGAGAGGTGAGGTGACTTGTCTCAGGCCATAAAGCTGGGGAAAGTAGTGGAGCTGGTTTTGAACCTGGGCTGTGAGACCTCAGAGCCCTAAACTCTGGTGCCTGTGTGTTCCCCTTTCAACCCAGACTTTGGAAATCAGTAGACAGCATATGCTTCAAAAAACAGGGGCTATTAAAATGACATCAGGAGCCAGAAAGTCTCATGGCTGTGCTTTCTCTTGAAGTTTATACAACAACCAGATCACCGATGTCGGAGCCAGGTACGTCACCAAAATCCTGGATGAATGCAAAGGCCTCACGCATCTTAAGTAAGTGGGGTAGGCACCAGGTTCCTTAGTATCTTCTCTTGGTCACCCCCTTCTGTTGTTCAAAGATTAAATGTAACAGTAAAGAGCTTTCATCCTAAAGCCTTCCACTTGTCCCAGGGCCATGTTGGTCGAGTAAAGATACCTCTGTGTGATCTGTGAGGCTTGGATTCTGGAAGGGCCACCTGTCGTTGGTAGGGGGAAAGGTTGGCATTTTGATTTCATTAACTACTAGCCTGAAGAAAGGACTAACTCTCACCCTTTCTGGTGGTCTTTTTGCCCCAAGGGAGTTTCCTGTCTGGTTGCAAGGAAGAGCTTGGGCCCTTGCCCTGCTGTAGATGTGCCCTGCACAGGGGATGACAGTGTGCCAGGCTTGGAGCCTCTGGTCCTGCCCTGACAGTGGCCACATACCTTGACCCTTGGCAGTCAAAGTGGGACCTCCCAGGTCTCCCGAGGGAAGTCAGTGATGCTGCTGAGGTCACTTAGAGGACCCGAGGGAGGGCTCAGGTCCCTGAGTTTCTGCAGAGACTGTGGGCCATCTCCTGGAGAGGAACCCTGACTGACTGTCCTCAGGGCTTCAGGTCCCTCCCTGACAGGAGGCCCAGGGCATGGCTCTTGTGGATCCCAGAAGAAAGTGTACAGTTACCAAGATGGGGCTGGAAGGGGCTCTGTGCTGGGGAGGAGGGTGACCCACGTTGGAGCCCCTGCATAGCTGGAGGCTGACTGTACATGACTCTCTCTGCAGACTGGGAAAAAACAAAATAACGAGTGAAGGAGGGAAGTGTCTCGCCCTGGCTGTGAAGAACAGCAAATCAATCTCTGACGTTGGGTGAGTAGAAGGGGACAGATGTATGTGGTACAACCTGCTGTGTGTGGGGGGGGCCTCGGCTGTTCTTTTCATACATCAGTACACCAGAAGGACCGCTGGGGCTCGCTGTCAGGGAGAGATAGTGGAGAGCTTTCACCGTGCTGCAAAACTGAAACCGTGCCCATTAAGCAATAACTCCCCGGTCCCCCTCTCCCCTGCCCCTTGCAGCCACCCTTCTACTCTATGGTTTTGACTACTTTACCTCATATAAGTGGAATCATACAGTATTTGCCTTTTGGGGATGGCTGATTTCACTAGCATCATGTCCTCAAGGTTCATCCACATGGAAGCATGGGACAGGATTTCTATTTTTTTTTTTTTTTTTTTTTTTTGACAGACTCTCGCTCTGTTGCCCGGGCTGGAGTGCAGCGGCATGATCTCGGCTCACTGCAACCTCTGCCTTCTGGGTTCAAGCGATTCTCCCGCCTCAGCCACGAGTAGCTGGGATTACAGGCATCCGCCACCGATCCCGGCTAATTTTTGTATTTTTAGTAGAGGCGGGGTTTCACCATGTCGGCCAGGCTGGTCTCAAACTTCTGACCTCAAATGATCCACCCACCTCGGTCTCCCAAAGTGTTGGGATTATAGGCGTGAGCCACCATGCCCAGCCAGGATTTCCTTCTTTTTTAAGGCTGAGTAATACTCCATTGCATGGCTATGCCACATTTTGTTTACTCATTCATCCAAGAACAGACACTGGCTTGCTTCCATGCTTTGGCTATTGTGAATAATGCTGCTGTGCACATGGGCATACAAATATCTCTTCAAGGACTGCCTTCAATTCTTTTGGGTATATATCCAGCAGTGGCATTGCTGGATCACATGGTAATTTTTAACTTTTTGAAGAATCATCATACTGTTTCCACAGCACTAGCACCATTTTATGTTCCCACCAACAGTGCATTCCAGTTTCTCCACATCCTTGCCAACACTTGCTATTTTCTCTTTTTGATAGTACCCATCCTAATGAGTGTGAGGTACTGTCTCATTGTGGTTTTGATTCTTGAGGCTTTTTAAAGATTTTTGGATCATTATAATTTTTATTGGATTATAAAAGGAACACAGGTAATTTTATTTGGAAACTGAAAAATAATAAAAATTATCTTCTCAGAAAATAATTCTCGTTAACATTTAAGCTCAGTTAAGCTCTCTCACTTTCTCTTTCTTCTTCTCTCTCTTTGTACTACTTTTAAAAAATATAGTAGGGGTGAGACTATATGTATCTATACTATAGTAGGGGTGAGACTATATGTATCCTTCCTTTTTCACTTAATCTCATGCCTTGAGTAGCTTTCCACTTTATTAAAAATGTGATGCCATTCAATTGTATAGTAAATACATATATGTAAGCAAAACACTGAAAACTCTTATTCTGAGTTCCAGCAAGCCATACCTGGAATGGTGTAAGCAGGTAGTTTGCTTGGTGTGAACGTGTTGTTGAGGCAGCCGCCATTGTGTTGTGAGTGGGCCACACGAAGTTGCTTTGTTGTGTGTAGACAGTGTGTGCTGATCCTATTAGGAACAGCCAATGCTTTGTGTGAGCCACACACTGTTCTAAGTGCTTTGCATCTGTTAACTCAATGAATCCTCACAACAACTCCATGACGGAATGCTCTAATTATCCCCATTTTATAGATGGGGCAACTGAGGTCTAAGAGACTACATAATTTCCCGAAGTTCGCACAGGTAGCAGATGGCAGAGCCAGGTCAGGAGTCCACCATCTTACCATGCAGACTGTTTTGGCCAGAGCCTCTCCGGATCTGCTGTAGGGGACAGAATACAGCTTTATCGCCGCACCTCTCCACCAAGATGGCCACAGCCACAGAGCTTGGTTGGGTAACGTCCTCTTTATGTGACAGGAACACTGCTGATAGAGTTTCTGAAGGTACTTCCTGCTCTTTGTCTCCTGGAAGACTGTCTTCAGAAATGTCTCTGACCCTGCCCAGAGTTGAACGGATGCTGGGAACCCAGCACCTGCACACGGCCTTCCCTCCAGGACTCTGTGGACCTCTGTGCTCCACAGGAGACATGCAGGTGCTTTCTCTCATAAGCTCAGGCTCCTGGGCTGACAGCTCTCCGAAGCTCACAGTGAGGCTCGGTCTCTAACTGTGCCACTTGCCAATGGCCTCTGTTCACAAGGCTTCCCCTGCTCGTCCATCTTGCATCACCCCTTGAATTTGAAATCCAGAGCAGCCCACTCGGAGGCCAGTGCGAGGAATTAGTGTCCAGGCCACAGATCCAGGGACTGGGCACAAACATCTGCCTGCTGAGTAGGAACTGAGCTGTGGCCATTGGCAAAAAAGGAGGGGTGAGTGTGGCTGTTTCTGGGGGAGCTAACATTCACTATCTTGTCTCCTCCCTCAGGATGTGGGGCAATCAAGTTGGGGATGAAGGAGCAAAAGCCTTCGCAGAGGCTCTGCGGAACCACCCCAGCTTGACCACCCTGAGGTAACTGTGGCCCTGCTGTCTCCAGGGGCCAACCTGGTCCCTCCTAGCTGCTCTACGTTTGCCGGGGGAGGGTGATTCGTGCTCCTAATAGAAGAGGGATTTGCATGTGTGATTTTCCTTACTCTTGTCAAACCTTTCTTTGATGCATAAGAGGCCATCTAGTAAAGCACATTCTTCTTTTTTTTACCTTTAAGTTCTGGGATACATGTAGAGGATGTGCAGGTTTGTTACACAGGCAAACATGGGCCATGGTGATTTGCTGCACCTATCAACCTGTCATCCAGGTTTTAAGCCCTGCGTGCATTAGGTATTTGTCCTAATGCTCGCCTTCCCCTTGCCCCCCGCTCCCCAACAGGCCCCGGTGTGTGTTGTTCCCTGTGTCCCTGTGTTCTCATTGTTCAACTCCCACTTATGAGTGAGAACATGCAGTGTTCGGTTTTTTGTTCCTGTGTTAGTTTGCTGAGAATGATGGTTTCCAGCTTCATCCATGAGCCAGCAAAGGACATGATCTCATTATTTTTTTATGGCTGCATAGTATTCCATGGTGTATATGTGCCACATTTTCTTCATCCAGTCTATCATTGATGGGCATTTGGGTTGGTTCCAAGTCTTTGCTATTGTAAATAGTGCTGCAGTAAACATACATGTGCATGTGTCTTTATAGGAGAATGATTTATAATCCTTTGGGTAGATACCCAGTAATGGGATTGCTGGGTCAAATGGTATTTCTGGTTCTAGATCCTTGAGGAATCACCTTAAGTGTTTATTCAGCTCAGTGAATTCTGCATGTGTCCCACACCAGCCAACCACCACCCCCATCAAGACAGAGGACATTTCCAGCCCCTCAGCCATCCCTGCGTGTCCCTTGCTGGTAGAGGGAGGGTTTCCTAAGTGCAGATGAAACTTAATAAGATGCTGGCCAGCAGGTTCCTGCCCCTCCTTGTCCTCACGATGATGCTGGAAAAGAGGGACTCTTCCTCTCTATAAACGGGGATGCTCCTATCCAGCCCCTGCTTAGGCTGCTGGCCAAATCTTGGGACCTTGGTATGTCCAAGGCTCTGCTGCTGTCCTTCCTACCACTGAAAAAGAGTCCAAGAAGGTGGGGACAGTAGCAGAAGAGACTTTGCCAGGTCTCGCAGATGGGGTACCTTGATGGGACCAGCCTTTGGAAGGACAGCTTGCCAGGTCTCCACAGCCTCCCGTCCATGTGCGGAAACCTGAGGCACCGACCCCAGCCCACCGTTGTGTGAGCAGGCCGTGCTGATGGCCCGTTTCCCGTCCAGCCTGCCCTTGTGCTCTCTGTGTGGGCTCTGGCGCAGCAACGCCTGGGCACTGCTGCTGCAGCTGAGCACTTCTGCATCCTGCCCCGAGTGAGCCTGGGCTGGGGCCATGGCCAGGCAGAGGCTTCCCAGCTGTTCTGATGTTGAAGCTAAGATTGAATGTAGATGTGTCTTTAATAATTCACCCCAAGCGTGTTCCTTCCTAGTCTTGCATCCAACGGCGTCTCCACAGAAGGAGGAAAGAGCCTGGCGAGGGCCCTGCAGCAGAACACGTCTCTAGAAATACTGTGGTAATAGCTCGAGTCATTTCATTTGTTTGTTTGTTTTTCTGAGATAGGGTCTTGCTTTGTTGTCCAGGCTTGAGTGCATTGGCGTGATCTCAGCTCACTGCAGCCTCGACCTCCCAGGCTCATTCAAACCTCCCGCCTTGGCCTCCCGAGTCCTGAGACTATAGGCACACACCACCATGCCCAGTTAATTTAAAAATTTTTTGTAGAGATGGGGTTTTGCTATGTTACCTAGGCTGGTCTTGAACTCCTGGGGTCAAGCAATTCTCCCGCCTGGCCTCTCAAAGCCCTGGGATTGCAGGTGTGAGCCACTGCACCTGGCACAGAGTCATTTTGGAGGGTTTAGGTCCCAGGAATTATTCCAGAGGCTGCACATGGCCTGGAATCTTAACAGAAAAGGTGTCTCCTAATTGGAAAGGCTCTAGGCCTTTCAGTTAAGTTGATAATTTCCTCCGGGAGAAGAGAATAGCCACTTCCACAAGCATAAACAGGTACAGGAGGGGGAAGTGGGCTCCAGGAGCCTGGGACTGAGGCCTTGGCCTTCTAGGCCCCAGGAGAACCAGAAGGCTGGCCATGCAAGCTATCCAGGTATCCTTGGATACCTTCAGATGTGCTTAGCAGAGGCCAACTTCCATGCACTTGGCTCAAAATTTTCTCCCTTTCTCTTCTTCACCTGCCTTCCCCCAGGCAGCCTCCTCCTTCCCCAGGTCTTCACATCAGGGTTTGGCCTTTATGCTCCATCCAGCTCACCTGTCACTTGTCACCTGAAGCCCACAATCCTCGCTCCCTCTCTGCACTCCAGGGCACTTACTAAGTGGATGTGGCCTCCTGAGGGTGTTTTTTGTTGGTGTTCCCTTTTTTATGGCCACTTAATGTTTTATTTTGCTTTATTTGTATTTTATTTACATCTCTGTATCATAAATTCCATACAGGTGGCTGGGAGCAGTGACTCACATCTGTAATCCCAGTACTTTGGAAGGCTGAGGTGGGAGGATAGCTTGAGGCCAAGAGTTCGAGACTAGCCTGGGCAATATAGCGAGACCCTCTATCTACAAAAAGAAAAAAAAATTCCTTACAGGTTAGCTGAGGGAGTTGTATTGCGCCCCTCCCTATCATCTACTCAGAGCCCAGTGCTCATTTGATCTTGCTAAATTAGTTACTGAGAATAATGACAATATCATCTTCATGAGAGAGTTTTGACATTAGGCCTGCTGTCCAGTAAGTGCATTTTAAATTCTTTCCCCTCAACAAATCATTTAACATTTTGAAAAGTAGTATATGTTTTTTGGAAAAAATGTAAGACAGTAAAGGAGGACACGAAAGTACCTCCTAAAGTTCCTCCTAAAAGGAGGAAGTGAAAGTACCTCCCTTCGTGTTTTCCAAAATAACTTTTCCTTTCCAGCCTTTTGTTCTATATATGTTCAAAGATATGCAAAATAGAATAGCATTCAACCAGTGGCTCTAAAAATATTGTAATCACGGATTACACATATTTCACATGTCTCCTTTAGGGTTTCTCAATCTTGATGCTGTTGACATTTTGGTCCAAGTGATTCTTTATTATGGTAGGGCTGTCCTGTGCATCATAAGAGGTTTAGCAGCATCTCTGCCCTGTACCTCCCAGGGGTGAGGATCAAAAATGCCTCCGGACATGGCCAGGTGCCCCATGGAGAGTGAAATCACATGGACAGCAGTAATGTCAACACCTAGAAGCCCTCAAGTGCTGACTGCATGCCGTGTGTTATTCTACACTTTTTCCCTGTGTTAACTCACTCAACCTCACAACCACTCTATATGATCTGTACTGTTAACGTTCACCAGTGAGAAAACTCAGACCCAAAGAACTTAAGCCTGTTGCCCGAGGTCACCCTGCTGGTGGGTGATACAAACCTGCCCAGGCTGAGTCCGGAGCAGGTGTCAATGCTGTGTTCTTCTCCCTCCTCATTCTACCTCATTCTCCCTACAAGCTGCACAACATCTCGTTGAATACATACCACAACGTATTTCATCAGTTGTTTCTGATTTAAATTTGTTCAGATTTTACATTAGGATAATACCACAATGCATGCTGCAATGTATAAAGCTTTGTGTGTATGTCCTTGCACACTTTAGGGTAAATTTCTAGAAGTCTAATTGTCTTAAAATGAAACACATTTAAAATTTGGACAGGCACATCCAAACTGCCCTTCAAGGAATGATTTTTTAAAAATGTTCTTTCTATTCTATTCTTCTTCCTAATGATTCTTTCGTCCACTGGCACAAGTGGGTCCTACCCTGTTTACACTGAGGAGCTTTGGTGCTTTATCCAGACCACTTCTGGTTCTAAGGACCATTGAGAGACTTCCTGAACTTTCAGTCACTTAACTTGGGTCCCTCACAAGTTAACTGAGAGCAAAGTACTGAATGCATTTTAATGTGCAGTCAGTGGCTGTTTCAGGTCTTCAAACTAACTTGGATAACACACTGTCAGTGGTGTTCAAGGGACCTTGGGACTAGAGGAGAACTGAGAAGCAGGCATTGGCCCTTTGTTTTCCATGGGCCCCCATCTTCCATGAAATCTGAGGGCTCAGCAAAGGTTGGGAGGGAGGGTGGGCTCCTCTACAGGTAGCCGGGCTAAGAAATAGGAGCCCGGGTACAGGATTTGCATTAGAAATGAGTCCCATTGACCTTCTATGGGGCTGACAGGCTGGGCTTGGAGCCTGGCGGTTTTCTGGGTTCTCAGCAAGTGATCATCTGCATAGCTGGAGAGCCTTGGGCTGAGTTCCCGCTCCTGTGAACTCTAAAACAATGTCTGCCAAGTAGGCTCTCTTGAGTAAATACTTCCTTTTTTTTTCCTTAGGCTGACCCAAAATGAACTCAACGATGAAGTGGCAGAGAGTTTGGCAGAAATGTTGAAAGTCAACCAGACGTTAAAGCATTTATGGTAAACTCAGAGAACCTTAGAATTTCAGACTGTGCTACTTTTCGAAAGTATTTTTTGAGATAAAATTTACATACTATAAAATTCACTCTCTTAAAGTATACCATTCAGAGGTTTTTAGTGCAACCATCACCACCTAATTCTAGAACATTTTCACTCCTCCTCCCCACTCCAAAAAGCCCCGGTATCCATTAAGCAGTCACTCCCTATCCTTCTCCTTCCCAGACGCTGGCAACCACTAATCTGCTTTCTGTCTCTATGGATTTGCCTACTCAGGGCATTTCATATAAATGGAATCAAGCAATATGTGACCTTTTATCTCTGTGTTCTAGCATGTTTCATTCCTTTTAATGGCTAAATGATAATTCACTCTAAGGAAATTTTGTAGTTTATTAATCAGTTGATGGGACATTTGGGTTGTTTCTACTTTTTGACTATTATGCATAATGCTACTGTGAACACTCCTGTTCATGCTTTTGGGTGAACATATGTTTTCTTCTCTTTTGGGAATATACCTGGGAATAGAATTTCTGGGTCATATGGCAATTCTGTAACTTTTTGAGGAGCCACCAAACTGTTTTCTAAAGTGGATGTACTATTTTACATTCTCACCAACAATGTATGTGGGTTCCAATTTCTCCACATCCTCACCAACATTTGTTATTGTCCATCTTTTAAAATCTAGTTATACTAGTGGATGTGAAGTAATATTGTGGTTTTGATTTGCATTTCCCTGGTGACAACAATGTTGAATGTCTTTTTATGTGCCTACTGGGAGTCTGTATAGCTTCTTTGGAGAAATGTCTCCATATCCTTTGCCCATTTTAAAATTGGGTTTGTTTTCTAATGCTGAGTTATAGGGGTTCTGTATATATTCTGGGTGCTAGACCTTTACTAGATACAGGTTTTGCAAGTATTTTCTTTCTTTCTTTGGAGTTTTTCTTCTTTCTTGATAGTGACCTTTGAAGGACAAAAGTTTTTAATTTTTGTTTTTTTTTTTTTTGAGATGGAGTCTTGCTCTTGTCACCCAGGCAGGAGTGCAATGGCATGATCTCAGCTCTCTGCAACCTCTACCTCCTGGGTTCAAGCGATTCTTCTGCCTCAGCCTCCTGAGTAGTTGGGATTACAGGCATGAGCCACCATACCTGTCTCATTTTGTATTTTTAGTAGAGATGGGGTTTCATCATTTAGGCCCAGGCTGGTCTTGAACTCCTGACCTCAGGTGATCTGCCTGCCTCGGCCTCCCAAAGTGCTGGGATTACAGGCGAAAAGCCACTGCACCCGGCCAATAGTTTTTAATTTTGATGAAGTCCAATTTATCTATTTTTTTCTTTGGTTGCTTGTACTTTCAGTGTCTTATCTAAGAAATGATTGCCTAATCCAAGATCACAAAGATCTCCACCTAAGTTTTCTGTTAAGTGTTATAGTTGTTTCCCCTCACACATAGGTCTGCAATCCATTTTGAGTTAATTTTTGTATAGTGTAAAGTGAGGGTTAACCTCATTCTCTTGCACGTGGATATCCAGCTGTCCCGGCAGCACCACGTGTTGAACAGATTATCTTTTCCTATTGAATGGCCTTGACACCCTTGTCAAAAATCAATTGACCATAAACGTATGGGTTTATTTCTGAATTCTCTGTTCTGGTCCATTGATTTATATGTCTCTCCTATGCCAGGACCATTGCTGTAGCTTTGTAGTACATTTTGAAATCAGGAGGTGTGAGTTCTACTTTGTTCTTCTTTCTCAAGATTGTTTAGACCATTCTGGGTTCTTTGCATTTCTTATGAATTCAGACCTGCCTTGTCAATTTCTGCAAAAAGACTAGACTCTGCTACATATTGTTTTTTCTTTGCTTTTTAGCCTGCATAATTATTTGATCCCATTCCCTAAGTGCAGGCCAGCCTCTCCAGGGAGAGCAGAGCTAGGACAGGGCCAGAAAGAGAGTCTTGGCCGCTTTGTGCATTCCCAACCTGCACTGGCCCTAGTGAAGGCAGCCCGAGTGGGTGGATGTGCCTGGACACTGCAGGCTTTTTAGGGGCATTAGGTGTTCTCCTTCCTGGCCTCCTGCCACATCTTGGTTGGAGGCTGCCTTCCCTGCCTTCAAAAAAGCCTAAGTGGTGACTAGAAAACAGCAGAGTGTAACTGAATACAGAACTCGGTGCCCACTTCTTGGTTCTATTTTTGTCCCTTTTGAAAGGGAAGGTCATCACCTCTGCCACTGAACCCAGGGGCCCTAGCCCTTGTGAGGTGTGGCTGGGAGCACCAGGTCCTGGCTGCAGCCCAGCCACCAGTGGTCCTGTGTGCTTGGGCAGTAACAGTGACAAGAGCTCCCTTCCCCTGGACACTGTGCCTAATACAAACCTTCCTCTTGAAATCTCACACACCCAGTGGATGGGGGGCACTCTTATAGTTATTCTCATTTTACAGATGACACAACTGAGGCACAGACAGATAGATACGTTTATTTCTTCAAGGTTCTGTAGCTGCAAAGTGGGGAGGGAGGGTTTAAGAGGAGCTGCAACTGCTCTGCAATACTGCCTCTCACGAGGGAGTCCTCTTCACTCATGACAGCATAGGGCCCTCGTCTTCCTGGTAAGGGCTTCCTTCTTGGGTCAGTGCCAGGATTTCTAAGGGTCAGGTTTAGCAGGAGCCTATTCTACAAACAGCCAGAAGCAGGGAATAACTCTGTGATAAAGCGGAGACACCACAGCCTCTTGATGCATTTATTTCCTGGTTGGGTTAGAAGCATAGCTGCGCAAGGGAGCATTTCAGGAGAGGCCTGGCTTCCTAGCGATAGCTGAAAACTTTGTTTCATTTGAATCACTGCTACCCAGAACAATGGGGTGCATTCTCAGAGGCTCCATTATTAAAGCTTTTCCACTGAGCCCCATGAGAACTATTCACGATAACTATTTCATGGCAGCATAACTGTTTCTCCTCCCTCCCTCTTGCATGTTGGTAGCCTCTTAACTTTAAAACCTGCCTTGCCTTTCTCTAGCTACCTGGAAAGAGACGTCAGACTTCCTGTCCCATGATGTGTTTCTTAGAATTTGTTGTTCAGATTGGTGGTCTCCCAAATATATATATATATATATTTTGAAACGGAGTCTCACTCTGTCACCCAGGCTGGAGTGCAGTGGCACGATCTTGGCTCACTGCAACCTCCACCTCCCGGTTCAAGCAATTCTCCTGCCTCAGTCTCCCAAGTAGCTGGGAGTACAGGCACACACCACCATGCCCAGCTAATTTTTTTGTATTTTTAATAGAGACGGGTTGTCCAGGATGGTTTCGATCTCCTGACCTCATGATCCACCCACCTCAGCCTCCCAAAGTGCTGGGATTACAGGCGTGAGCCATGGCATCCAGCCCCAAATATTTTGATTATGCACCTCTGCAATGAAAAATGCAAACACATACATCTGTTCATGTATTACATTATGTTCACTATAAAAACAAACAGAAAATTTAAAAAATGTCAAGCTATCCTTTACTGTAGTGGATCTTATCTAGACACTTTTAGCCAGATACAAAGTCACATGGACTCAGTTCTTCCCCTGACCAATTTGTCTCTTATCCCAAAACACCCTTGCAACTCCCTTACGAAGGGGTCAAATTTGATCCAGTATTACGGATTTTATACAAGTTATGTTCTTCTTTCAGGCTTATCCAGAATCAGATCACAGCTAAGGGGACTGCCCAGCTGGCAGATGCATTACAGAGCAACACTGGCATAACAGAGATTTGGTAAGATCCCAGCGTTTGTCGCAGTAGTAACACCAGTGACTGTTTACTCACCACCACTGACTACGTGCAAGGCACAGTGCAGGGTGGTTTCTGTTTATTCCTCCAGCAGCCCTGCACAGTAGTGGTATTACCTGTTTGACAGATGTAGACAGAGGCCTAGACCAGTGAAATAAGGTTGCCCAAGGTCACTACGAGAGAAGCTAGAATTCAGCCCAGAATGCCTGATTCCATAGTCTGTGCTCTCCTGCCTTGGGCCCCCACCCTCGTCTGCCTTCATTGGGTGGGATGGGGGAAGTGGCCAATGAAATGATTTCCTAGTGGAAGTAAATCCCCCTGGGACTCAGCAGTTGAGAGGTGAATGTGTTGGCCAGGAGTTTGGAGCTTGTTCTTCCCCTTTTCTGGGCTCCGTGAGACATTTCCAGGCTGACTTGAACTGACTTATGCTCTTTGTCCACTTTTTTCTGCTTTGAGAACTTCCTTATGCTAATAGAAGAAAAAAAGTTTGCTTTACTGTGACATTGAGCGCCATGCCACTTCTTTCTTGCCTCCCATAAGGCACAGACACTCCCCACTCAGCAGCTCCCTTAACAACTTAATTGCCTGGGTGACGTGGGACTGGGTGGATGCTGGGAGAGGGGCCTTGTATTAATCTGTTCTCATGCTGCTGATAAAGACATACCCGAGACTGGGTAATTTATAAAAGTGAGAGGATTAATTGACTCACAGTTCCACATGATGGAGAGGCCTTACAATCCAATGGCAGAAGGTGAATGAAGAGCAAAGTCACATCTTACATGGCAGCAGGCAAGAGAGCTTGTGCAGGGGAACTCTACTTTATAAAACCATCAGACCTCATGAGACTTATTCACTACCATGAGAACAGTAGGGGGGAAACTGCCCCCATGATTCAGTTATCTCCACCTGGCCTGTCCTTCACACGTGGGGATTATTACAATTCAAGGTGAGATTTGGGTGGGGACACAGCCAAACCATATTAGGCCTGTAGCGCATGCATGGTGTGTCCAATAGAAACAGCGGTCGCCATGCTCGTGCACCTGCTTCATGCCAGGCACTGTGTTAGGGGCTGGGGATGCGGCAATTAATGTGACTAAAGTGCTGGCTGACCCAAGCTGAGCATGGAGGGCCCAGGATACCTCAACCCAGACTCGTAAATGCTCTGGAAACTTGTTTTGAACCTCAGAGCCTGAGACAGCCCTTCCCAATGTGAAGCTTCAACCCACGTGGAGACTGGCAGAGGGCAGAGCCAGTTTCCAGTGAGAACACAGGAGCTCCTGAGCCCACTGTGGCTTCTCTAAGCTCTAAGGGGCACTCTCACCATGGACCCAAACCCTTGGCTCAGGTGCCCATTCCTCATTAACTATGTCCTCCTTTCATGACTGGGGAGAATTTCATAGTCAATTAAAACAAAAAAAACAAAAAAAAAACAAAAAACAGCTCCTTGGCCAGCACAGGCTCCTCATACAGTGTTTTTTAAACTTTGCTTTAGAACTTGTTTGGAACTTGTCATAAAATCAGATCAGTTTGGCGAGTTGCAACCAACAATATTTAAAAAGAAAACAGAACAGAAATATCAGGATGCAATGTGCATGGTATGGAAGTATCATTTCATTCATCTTAGTTCATGCTTGCATGTGAGTGGGTGTGTGTTTGCGTAAGTGTTGGTTTACAACGTAAAACATAATTCTTATTTGGGGTTGTAGACAAAAGGTTTTTTTTTTTTTTTTTTGAAAAACACTGTTGGCTAGGCATGGTGGCTCATGCCCGTAATACCAGCGCTTTGGGAGGCCGAGATGGGCAGATCTCGAGCACAGGAGTTTGAGACCAGCCTGGGCAACATCCAAAACCCCGTCACTACAAAAATTAGCCCGACATGGTGCTATGCGCCTGTAGTCCCAGCTACTCAGGAAGTTGATGTGGGAGGATGTATGCATGGGAGGTCAAGGCTGCAGTGAGCCAGGATCATGCCACTGCAATCCAGCCTGGGTGCCAGAGACCCTGTCTCAAAAAACAAAAAAGAAAAAAAGAAAAACACCGTCATAGAGAATAGAGCCCAGATCTAACCAGACACCTGTGGCCTGTGTGCCTGCGATGCCCAGCCTGCCCAGCAGCCTGGGAAGCACTGGAGGGCACTGGAACTGTTTGCATGGGTCTTTGCCCTCAAGCCGCTCCATTTCTGCTGATTCTTATGTTTTGAGGACAGCAGGCAGAGGGGGAGAGGAAGGAGACTGCCGGACTACAGAACAGTTTGCAGAGCACAGTTGGCTTCCACTTTTCTCTGTAGCTGGTCAGGCAGGTAGTAAAGACCTACAGTTCCTTTAATTCTGTCAAGTTTCAAAATCTGCATTGCTTCCCTCTTGAGGGTCACCATTCCTACACAAGGAACCATTTGAGTAGGGCCAGGAGCCTTCAGCTTCAAGGCCTGCACTTGTGTCAGGGTGGAGAGGGGAACTGGCCACCAATTCAGAGAGGGCAGGACAGGCGGCATGGGTGCTGGTCTTGGGAGTGTCTTCACTTAGGTCCCTGGCTTGTTCTGGGAGCCTCCAAAGCATGCTCCTCTGTGTGTGACTTCATGGGACTGGGCTCTGAGAAGGCCGTGGCTTTGTTGGCCCTGCCAGGGACTGCCACACCAGGCGACAGGGTTGTGGTTGAGCTGGCCGGGGAGCCAGGTTCAGGGAGCAGCTCTGCTTGGAGCCAACACTTACAGAGTGAGCCTTCTCCTTGGACTTGTTATCTGTACTGACACTTATTTCTACCTCATTCCTTTCTGAAAATAACTTGGAAGTCTGAAGTCCCTTGATGAGTTCTGTCTTTAAGAGCAGAAATTAGAGGTGAACAATGAACACTGTAAATTACAGAAATGTATCCCACTCCAATATAACAGCTTTCTGTGAGGCTGTCTCCTCCAGACTATGGCTCTGGGAGGGTGGGGCGTGAGTCAAGGTCGTGGCTATGGTCCTAGGGACTAGTGCTCTGTCTTCATTTATTCCTTGAATAACGAAATGCTTCAGCATCAGGGACTGTGCTAGCACCAAAAATCCAGTGGTGAACATGGCTTCATGGGTTCACTGTCTAGAAAGGGAGATGCACATTAATGAAAAAATCATTTGCGTAATTATTTAATTACAACTGTGATGGGTACTATCACAAAGGGGAAGGCCAAGAGGGAACCTGATTTAGATGAGGTTGCAGGGAAGGCCTCTCTGAGGAAGCAGCACTTACACTAAGCCATGAAGGATGAATAGGAGCTAGTCAGCTGAGGTGAGTATTCCATGTAGGGAACAGCATGTGCAAAGGGTCTGGGGCAGGAGGGAGTGTGGTGTCCTGGAAGAACTGCCAGAAGCTGCTGTGCCCCGGGGTTCAGACAGTGTGGAAGAGGGGACTACAGGAGGCTGAGGAGATAGGCAGGGACTAGACCATAAAAGATCTGTGGGTCATGATGCGCGTTTTGGTCTTTATCCTAAAAGTGATGGAAAGTCAGTGAACAGTTTGAAGCAGGAGAGGAATGTGATCAGATCTGTGTTGCAAAAAGACCAATTCTTGGCTCTTCTAGGAAACTGGATTGGAGAAGGCCATAGTACGTGGAAATGACCTGTCAGTAGGACATTGTACTGATCCAGGGAAGAGATATGGATGCTCAGACCAAGATATAGAAGATATAGAGAGGTTCCAGGGAGGCATTCTAGATTCTTAGGAATTAGGAGAGAACTTTGTGATACAAGGAACATGGGGATGAGAAGGAAGGTGTCCAGGTTGACCCCCAAGTTACTAACCTGCACGGCAGGATGAGAGTGGTCCATTCACTAAGCCAGGGGACCCTAGGAGGTGTGGCTACTTTGAGGTGTGGGGGAGAGGTCCAAATGAGGATGCCAAGCAGGTAACTGCCTCCACGGACATATAAACAAGGCCGTGGCATTGATGAGATCGGGTGGGGAAAAGGGCTTAGCCCCAAGCCTGGAGGAAATCTCAGATGTAGAGGTCACATGGAGGAGAATATAGGAAAGGAAATGGAGGTAGAGTGCTCAGATGCAGGAGAAAAATCAGGGCATATAACCAAGCCAAGGGTAGGGAGTGCTTCAAGAAGGAGGGAGAGGAGAGGTCAGGACAGCCAAAATCCTGGAGGGCCAAGAAAGAGACAAGACCTGGAAAGTGTCATTAAATTCAGGCTTATGGAGGCTACAGGTGACCTTAGTGAGACCCAGTGAACAGCGGGATGGCAGCTGGAGAGGATCCATGCTAATATGAAGGAACTATCCGAAAAGGGTACGTTCCTTAATTTCAGGGATACATGTGTATTGTGTGATACACGAGTGTGTACTACGAACACACCTTGGGAAGGAGTGTGCGAGGGTCCTTAACATTTTACCTGTGTACTTTTGTCTTCCTCCTTTTCAACAGCCTAAATGGAAACCTGATAAAACCAGAGGAGGCCAAAGTCTATGAAGATGAGAAGCGGATTATCTGTTTCTGAGAGGATGCTTTCCTGTGCATGGGGTTTTTGCCCTGAAGCCTCAGCAGCAAATGCCACTCTGGGCAGTCTTTTGTGTCAGTGTCTTAAAGGGGCCGGCAGAGGCGGGACTATCAGGAGTCCACCGCCTCCATGATGCAAGCCAGCTTCCTGTGCAGAAGGTCTGGTCGGCAAACTCCCTAAGTACCTGCCACAATTCTGCAGAAAAAAGAATGTGTCTTGTGAGCTGTTGTAGTTACAGTAAATACACTGTGAAGAGACTTTATTGCCTATTATAATTATTTTTATCTGAAGCTACAGGAATAAAGCTGTGAGCCAAACAGAGGAGACCAGCCTCAGCTCATTCTAACAAACACCTGCCATGGGGACCAACGGGAGCGAGTTGGTCACTGCTGTTTTCATTGAAGAGTTGAGGATGTGGCACAAAGTTGGAGCCAAGCTTCTTGAATAAAACGTGTTTGATGGATTAGTATTATAACTGAAATATTTTCTTCCTTCTCAGCACTTTCCCATGTATTGATACTGGTCCCACTTCACAGCTGGAGATACCGGGGCATGTGCAGTGTGGGATTTGACTCCTCCAAGGTTTTGTGGAAAGTTAGTGTCAAGGAAAGGATGCACCACAGCCTTTTAATTTTAATCCTGGAGTCTCACCGTCTGCTGGCAAAATAGAAAATGCCCTCGGCTCTTAGCTGGTCTAAGAATGACGATGCCTTCAAAATGCTGCTTCCACTCAGGGCTTCTCTGCTAGGCTGCCCTCCTCTGGAAGGCTGAGTACCATGGGCTACAGTGTCTGGCCTCGGGAAGAAGTGATTCTGTCCCCCTAAAGAAACGGCATGGCTTGCCTTTGTGGCCCTGGCATCCAAATGGCTGCTTTTGTCTCCCATACCTCATGAAGAGGGGAAGTCTCTTCCTGCCTCCCGAGCGGTTGAAGGGTGACTAAACTGGTGCCAAGAGTCAGGGGATCGGCTGGGAACTGGGCCAGCAGAGCATGTTGGACACCCCCCACCATGGTGGGCTTGTGGTGGCTGCTCCATGAGGGTGGGGGTGATATTACTAGATCACTTGTCCTCTTGCAAGCTCATTTGTTAATAAAATACTGAAAACACTCTTACGGGTTGAGTCTGGAGTTTTTGAAGGGACTTGGCCTGGTAAGCACTCTGACTCCTGAGCCCCATCCTGACTCACTCCACAGCGGAGAAGGGGCTCTGGGGTGATGTGCTGTGAGGAGAGCCTGATGAAGGCCAGGGGCGTCACCAGTTTGATCCTTCACAGGCCTCTCTGCCTACCAAGGGACAGGAAGAGGCTGCGGCAGCCTCTGAGGTCTCTCCATCTGGCCTCTGAATCTCTTCAGATGGCTTCTCAGAGGAAATAACTTGTGAGTAGGGGGTGGCTGGTGCCAGGACAGGCCAAGTGAGCCAAAGTTCATGCCTTCATCACCATGCCATGGTAAAGCCCACAGGCCAGGTTCGACGTCCACTACCTTTCTCGGCTGTTCACTGCTGAGTGGTGGACCCAGGTAGGCCCATGGCAAGAAGCACCGAGCTGCCAGGGGCAGCACGTGACAGGGGAAGGCATGCGGGGCCTCCAACGGTCCACCTCTGAGTTCTGAGAGTCCAAGCCTGGCTTTGTAGAGCAGCCTGTTTGTTAGGAAAGGGACCGTTGCGGGGGAAATCCTGTATGGTTAAGCAACTACGAGGCGGCAGTTCCCTTAAAGGCTCGATTTTGGTGGTTCCTACGAGGTCCCTCCCAACCCCAGACCTGAGTATTCACCTAATAATCACCCCAAGGCAGCAACTCTCTCCTTACTGCAGAATCTGGGCAGCAAATATGCCCAGAAAGAAAAAGGGAATGAGCATGGCCCACTGAAGGCCAAAGGGGGAGTGCCACAGACCTCAGACTCGCCAAGTCTTACCACAAAGTTCACTTCTCAGCAGACAAAATTCACATTTTATTAAACTGCTAAAACTAAACCCTTCAGAGTCTAAAATTTACTCAGAAACTACCAAATGTTATTGCTTTTAGAGACTATCAAAATTAAAACTGCCGCCTCTAGGGAATTAGAATTTGTATGGTATTGACTTCTATTTGGAAATACTTTGATCTTCCAGATGGCAAGTGGTAGATTTTCTATTCTTCCTGTAAAACTGAGACCAGGCTCCTAATTTGATGGAAAGGTTCTCTTATTAGAAACAGGTGAGCTTCTGAGCAGAAACATGGAGACTTTTCCTAATCAAGAAAAAGACAATTGAAAAAAAAAGTTCTGTAAACGAGGGCTATGTCTCCTCCTTTCCACAGGACGTCTTGATTGATTTTGGGAAAGAAGCTACAGCTCCCATATTTCATACCTGCACTTGTGTCACGTCCATGCTGACATGGGACTTCTTTAAAAAGCCATGTGGAGCCACTGTGTGGCCATGTGGTATTAGCTCTCTGGAGCACCCTAGCTGTGTGGCTTTGGAGCAGTCTAAGATGGCCAGAATCTTGATTTCCTCCTTGAAAAAACGGAGAGAATCTGACTCAAAAGGTTGTTGAGAGGATTAAATGCGTCATGGAAAGTAGCTGGCACAAAGCCTGGCACAGGGTCCTTCCTGCTCAACGTACGGCTGTTACTATCAAGCCAGCAGGCCTCATTTCCACTAACCGTGGGACTCCCAAGTTGTCCTCTTCTCACTCGTAGGCTCAGGGAACTTTCCAACAAAGTCCAATACAGGACTAGGAGTTCTCAAAGTAAAACCCCAAAATATTCAACATCAAGCTTCCTGCAATATCCTACCTTTGTCAGTGAAAAGCATAGCTGTTAGTTTTCATTATTATTACCAAAGACCATACTGCCATTTAAGTGTCAACTCACTGAACATAGGGGGCACCTGTGTCTTCACTGCACAGAAGAACAGAGCAGGAGCTGGCACCACCCTACAGAGCCAGGCCCATGAGCCTTTGCCAAGCGGGAAAGCGCTTTCTGCTCATCCATATTTTGGTTCACTTCCAGGTGGACCACAGGTCTGTTTCCAGTAACCAATTGGTTACTTACAAGAAAAAAACCTTGCTCTAGAGCTGAAAGGCAAGACCATGACCATTAACCCCGGATCATGAAGAAGAATTTTAATGAAAGTAGACTGGCATTGTGAGGAGGCTGACTCATGTTACCAGGGGACATCCCAGCACTACTCTCTCAACCTTAAAATGGAACGCACTGCACCCAAGACCAGCTTAAGACTCTTAGAGACATTAAGTACTGAAAAGGTTATAGGCCCCTCTGGATCTATAATGAAAATATTTAAATACTAAATTATAAAGTAAGTGCAAAGATGTTAAACAAGTTTCTAATTTTTCCCATGACTACTTGGCTGTTTTTTCAGACCAATAACAATATTAAAGTGTCTCAATTTTTTCCTGGACTCTTTTCTGTTATAAAGTGCATTTATTTTTGTTGTCAAAGTAATGTTGCTACCCAGTGTAATGCCTGTGTGACCTAAGTAAATATCTTCCCCACCTTAACTCTGGGTATCTTTAGGAAACGGGATGTCTGTGGTCAAAAGCTCCCCATCATGACCAAAGCAGCTGAGAGTGGTGGGATCCAAGATGGCAGCTCACTTGACCTCTGAAGAACCTCTAACTTCATTATAATCTAATTTCCATGCTAAATGACACTCCCCCCAGTGCCAAGACAGCTGACAATCAACATGACAATGACCAGAAGAAACCATAAAAGGCCAAAAAAGGGGGACAAAAACTCTGGTTCTGAGAAGTTATCTACCTAATTCCCAGAAAAGACATGAATACTTTTCCCCTTGCTTTTAATTCCCCAACCCCTTCATTAAAGATGCTCCATATCTGTGACTTCCTGGCTCTCATGGGGAATGTCCTATATTTGTGATTTCTTGGCTGTCATAGGGGGATACCCTATCCTTCATGGGCTGAGAAGTTGATTTGTGAGCCAGGCTCCCACATCTCAATTCTATGGGCATCAAATAAAGCCTGCACTGCTAGATGCACACTTTCAATTTTGTGTATTGGCTTTGTGGCACCAAATAGGAAAATACTCCATTTTAGGGGGGATCAGCCTTGTCAGTAATGTCATAAAGGGAAAAATTTAATGTTCATAATAACACAACACTAACACGGCTATTTTAATTTTTGTAATCTTCCATGCTCTGCCTACTTTGAGACATCTTTTTACATAATTATAATCACAGAGTACATTAGCAGTTATTTTTGTCATTTTCCCACATTGTTAGTCTTTGTAATTATTTATTAATATATTCTACCAGTTTGAGAATTTGCTTAATAATATTCCAGACATTCCGGTTAGACCTTCAAGTTTCCAGATTGTGGTGGTGGTCACTATAGACAATATTTCTATGGAATTAAAAAATTCTTTATGGTTATTTCTTTGGAATGAGATTATCAAGGCAAAGATTCTTGCTATTAATTAGCCGGGTATAGTGATGTATAACTGTGGTCCCAGCTACTCCAGAGGCTGAGGTGGGAGGACCGCTTGAGCCCAGGAGGTCAAGCCTGTAAGTAAGCCTGGGTGACAGAGTGAGACCCTATCTCAAAACAAAACCAAAACCAAAAACAAACAAAAAAACCCAGACCCTTGCTATGAAATATTATTTTTTAACCTATGTCAAGGGTGTAGTAAGTTTGGAAGCAAGTGAAAATTAGAGACCAATGTAATGTGAAGCCAGCAGTGTCTCCTTTGAATAGAATAAAACTCCCTGCCCTAACCTTCACACCAGACCAGTGTTCAGGCACTGCCCACACACATACGTGTGCTATGCCAATGACTGGCTGCAGGGAAGAATAAATCAACACATCAGCATGTTTTAAAGTGGCACTGTTGAAGATAACCACTTACTAGTGGGCAAGTGTCAGAATCTTTAAAATCAGTTTTCCTTGATGTAAAACCTTTTTACTTATAAATGTGTGTATGTGTCCTTCTTTGCCTAAACAAACCCAGCCTGACTAAACCCATGAACATCAGGCCAAATAAAAACTTCCTCCCAATGACCCTGTGAAGTAGAATTATTTCCTGAATGAGGAAACTGAGGACTAATAATATGAATATGTATCTTATTAATCAGGATTTGTAAAAAAATTTAAAAAAGCAAAACAAAACTATCAAAATTATTCAGGGAAGGGATCTAGGCAAATGCAGAATGTTTTGCCTGGCAATATCTAAGATTTCAATCTCCTCATTCTCCCAGTGAGGAAACTGGTGTCAGCAAAAGATACTCACTCAAGGTCACTTTAACTACTGGTAGAACAAGAACAGGGCTTCTGTCTGGTTTTATTTTCCCTCTGTTCTGATAGGGTTTGTGACCTTCAGTTCACTCTGCAATTGACCTATTACCTGGTGACAGGATTTTTTTCTTGGCCACTTTGCAAGCCAGGGACCTCTGGCCGGCGACACCCCACCTGGGCCTTGCTCAGCCATGCTACCCTGCTGCAGGAGATGGCCTGATTGGGACAAGTCTGGCTTGTGCACTGGTTCCTGGGTGCTTGTCCTGCACCCAAGAAGAATGAGGATATGTTGACAATTGAAGAGTGAGCAAGGCAAGGAGTTTGAGTGATGAAACGGCTTTCAGCAGAGAGGGGATACAGGGGTGGTCCCCCTACCCGAAGGTGGGAAAGTCCCCCCACTGTGGCTGAGTCTGGGGCTTTTATGGGCTGAGAATGGGAAAGGGGCAGGTCGTAGGTAGTATTGGAAAAGGCAACATTTGATTGGTTAAAAGGCATTATTCAGAAGAATCAATCAGGAAAGGGCAGGCAAACAGGAACAGAAGTTCTCACTCTAGGTTGCGGGTTTCATCAGGGACCAGCAATCTGGCCTTTCACCCCTCAGGCTGTTTTTTGGCTTTAAGGTGGGGTTTCACCTGGGACCTGCCCCATTTACCTAGGCATTTGGCTGCCTCCTGTCATTATCACTGGTTCCAATCTGCTAGGGCAAGTTAAGCAAAATGGAGCTCTTTCCCCAAGGACACAGATGGGGTCTCTTTAATGTTCCTAGGATTTCTTCAGGAAGCCTGATCTTTTCTCCTATATTCAGGTGCTACAAGTTGCAGGACTCTGGGGTCATGTCTCATGGCTGGAGTCACAGGCCAGGAGCACCCTGCAGAATGGCAGGTGACATCTTGGCTCTACAGAGCCAACAGCTTCGTCACTGGCTACAGATCCTCCATCCCCCAACCATGAGACTGGAACAAAGGAAGTAACTGGGTACATTCCAGAGAAGTGGAGAAGGTTGCAGTTGAGTGACTTTCATCACAAGAGGGCAGCATGTGTCCAGTAATTAATCCATTATGTAAGTGGCCAAAGGATTCAACTGTGCATGGGGTCTGGTGACTGGCACATTGTTCTATTTAAATAAGGCTCAAACCAAAGTACACTGTGTTAAAAACAATTTTAAGCCTATTCATCCATGAGTTCAAAGATATCAATAAGTGCAAGAGTCGGCTGAGGGCACATTAAAAGAACACTATTGTGGCAAGTTCTCTGGAGACTGAGGATCTGGGTTCAAATCCCGGTGCTACCAGAAGCTGTGTGACCTTGGACAAATGACTTAGCATTTCTGTACCTGAGCTCCCCATCCATACAACAGTGCTCCCCTAGCAGAATTGTCTGGTTGTGAGTAAATGAATTAATAGGTGTAAAGCACTTTAAACAGTACCCAGTGGCAACTCCTGTTACCTAATGAGAACTTTTTCCTCCAGCACTGCCTTAATGAGCATCAGGGATAGGGCAAGAGAAAAAAGGAGACTCTGCCAGGCCATCCTTCCTAACATCAAGAGCCCCTCTACGACACTGCCATTTTCAAACTGATAGCAAAGTCCAGTCTTTTAAGCCCAGAGACTGGAACCCATTTCCAAGGCTGAATACCTGTGGGATTGGAACTAACCGTTGTCTATACTTGAAATTGTCTTCAGTCTTATTCTGTCAAGGAGCCACGTGTCCCAGTGAACACATATCCAGAAACACAGATTAGGAAAGCCAAAAACCAATTTGCGTTTTGATTTGATTTCACAGATGTTAGAGTGTATCATCTGGCTTTCCACACTAAAATCATATGACTGAAGGTTCTTTGATGTCAGCATGTGGTTCTCTTTCCAGCACTCCTTTCATTCACTGATGAACATTGCTCCTGATTCCCCTGCCTGTAGCAAAAACGAATGAGTGAGCCAGAGAAGAGAGTAGGAAGGAGGGAGATGAGAACAGAACAGAAAGGGAGGAAGGAAGTGGGTGGGCTAATTCCTGGAATCTTAACTTCCACCCTCTATTGTCACCACCCTATTGGTGTGTCCAGGGACTAGCCTGGTGCCTGAGGCCATCAGCTGCATCCTGAGCACACTGACGTTTCCTGGAGCCAGTAAGCTCATCGCCTGCTGAACAGCTGTGGGGACAGCTCAGCTGCCCACTGCTGCTTTCAGATTCCCAACTGGATATTCACTAGGTGATGTGTAAGATCTTCCTTCTGCTGAGAAAATGCACTTAGCTTGTTTCCAATTCACTTTCCCAGGAGAACTCACTGGTGATCAAAACTCTTCCACTTGAATCCTCTAGTCCATTGCTTCTCATTATCACCCCTGTAAGGAGACATTTTAGGTATTTTCCCCAATCTCTCTCCCATCCTGAAATTTTAATACCACTGATATACTGTGTTTCTGTTTATGTACAACTGCAACCCTCTGAAGGCCACAAACCATCAAATATCTAAGTTCCTTTTTGTCTCCCAAGAATCAATTTTGCCCCCATGGGGTTGATAAAGCTCTTACTGAAAATCTCATCAAACCCTAGATAAGTCTCATGCTTGCTGTCTCCAAGAACCCTTCTATCACCCTCTCTTTCTGTGTAGAGCTATTTGCTTTCTGCACATTATTCAACTTTCAATACATCTTAATAGTTATAAATTTAACATTCTTATTCTCTCTTCACTCTATTCTAAAGACAGTTTTATCTATGTGCAAGAACTGTGCTTATATTAGGAAACGCAGTGCTGTTTGTGAAAGGGGAACAGGCCCTCCTAGGAGGGACAGTTGTTGTCTGAAGCTTTCTGGTCCCAGTTGCTTCAGAGATGAATTTCTGCAACATGTCCCAAATTACTGCCACCTGGCCTTTGGGGAGAACTTAAGGCTAACTTTGGCTTTGCTGCTGTGCAAACTTCCCTTTCTCACTTTCCAGTTCCCCCTCCCTAACTCCCCCTCTAAGAGACCCAGTGATACCCAGAATTTCCTTTTAAAATAGAACCCAGGCCTCTGCCACTCTGGGCTGCCTACTTCCCACATCAGCCCACCCCACACATCATTGCTGAGCTTCGCTAGGTGTTAGGGACATCAGACTCATTCAGGCAATTCAGAATAAAATGCAACTGTCTCACAGGACTACCCATGTCAGATAGTCAGACACAGATGTGCCAAATTGTCTGTTCCAAAGATGGGCATCACAATACATCCCATCCCATGTGCTTCTCTTGCTATGTAACACTGACACTCCTTCCATTGGGTGGTAGAGTCTGTCTTCTCCCCGTGCTCCTAGGAAGACCTTCCTGTCCTCCTTGACCAACAGGGGATGGTGGAAGTGACTCTGTGTGACTTGTGAGACAAGATTCTAAAAGTCATGCACTTCCGCCTTGTTCTCTTGGGATAACTGCTCTTGAAACCCAGCCATTGCAGTGAAGAAGTCAAGTAGCTCCATGGACATGCCATGTGTAGGTGTTCCAGCGAACAGCCCCAGCTGAGGTTCCAACTGACAGCCAACATCAACCACCTGACGAGAATGAGTCTTCCAGCCCTGATCTGCTGAGTCATTGCCAACTCCAGCTGATACTATAAGGAGCAAAGATGAGCTGTTCTGCCAGTTGTAGCCCAAATTGCAGATTTTTGATAAAATAAATGACTGTGATCATTGTAAGCCACTAAGTTAGGATGCTTTGTTATGCAGCAAAAAATAATTAGAAGAACAAATATGACATTATTAAGTTAGTAATGCTTTTGACTTTTAGTACATGGGGGAATAGATAAGTAAAATGTTGAATTTATATGAATAAAGTGGAATATTTCTGAAGCAGTCAGAGGGATGAATTAGCCATACATGCAGCAATGTAAGTCAATTTTAATACATAGTGAAGAACTAATCATCAGAATGCTATACAGACAAAATATTAGGCCATTTTTGCACTGCTATAAAAAAATACCTGAGACCAAGAAAAAAAAACCTGAGAAGAGGTTTAACTGGCTCACAGTTCTGCAGGTTGTACAGGAAGCATGGTGCTGGCATCTGCTCGGCTTCTGGAGAGGCGTCAGGGAACTTTTACTCATGGCAGAAGGCAAAGCAGCAGCAGGCATGTCACATGGTGAAAACAGGAGCAACAGAGGGCGAGGGGAAAGATGCCTCCCACCTTTAAACAGCGAGACCTTGCTAGAAGTACCGCAAAGACAGCACCAAGGGGATAATGCTAAACCACCCATGAGAACTCTGCTCCCATGATCCAGTCACCTCTCACCAGGCTCTACCTCCAACAAAGGGAATTACAATTCAACATGAGGTTTAGAGGATACAACATCCAAACTATATCAGACAATAACCATTTATAAACACGTAAAAAAAATAAAGAAATCTTAGGTATTTTTGAAAGATTCATAAAAATCTAATTCAATGTACAGAAGGTAGAACAGAAGGACATACATTAAATACACTAGGGTATGTAGTTAAATAACTATAGGATTGGGAATGGGAATAAAGGGAGAAAATTTTTAAAAATCAAAAACAGAGAGTGTTATGTAATTTCCAGACTTGATTCCCATTTCCTTCTAAGTCACACAGCTAAAATCTATTTCCCAGCCTTCTGTGCAGTTAGGTGTGGCCATATGATTTAGTTCTAACTATTGGAATGTGGGCAAAAGAGATGTATGTTATCTGTAAACCAAGCCCCTCGGCAAGGAAAAAATGGCCTTGGAAACTAATAAATAGATACCAAGATGGACCACATCCCATGCTGGGTCATGTAAAACAAACCTTCACAAATTTAAAAGGACTGAAATCATAAAAAATATATTATCTGTTCATAATGAATCTAACTAGGAATCAATAATAACAGAAAGATACCAGGAAAATCACAAAACAATTAGAAATTAAACAACCCACTTTTAAATACTCCAATGGTCAAAGAGAAAGTCTCAAAGGAAATGTAAAAATACACTGAAGGGAATGAAAATACAACATACAAAAATCTTTGAGATGCAGTTAAAGCAGTTTCACTTTTAGAGAAATTTATAAATTTAACACTAAATGCTTATACTGGAAGATGGTCTCAGATCCACAACAAAGCTTCCACCTCAAGAAACTACAAGAGGAAGAGCAAAATAAACCCAAAGCAAGTAGGAGGATGGAATAAACATAAGAGTAAAAAGTCAATGAAATTGAAAACAGAAAAACAATAGAGAAAAATAAAAGCAAAAGTTTATTCTTTGAAAAGATCAATAACATTGATCAACCTCAAGCAAGGCTGACAAAAGGTGGGGAGAAGAAGAGAAGGGGGAAGGGAAGAGAAGACGAGAGGAGGGGAGACAGGAAGTTAAGAAGGGGGAAAGTGCAAGAAAGACATAAATGATCAATATTGGTAATGAAAGAAGGAATACTATTACAGACCCAGCAGACATTACAGGATAATAAAGAAATACAACAAATAACTCTATGCACATAAATTTGACAATTTAGATGATATGGACCAATTCCAAACTATAAAAACACCCAAGATAACAGGTAACTTGAATAGTCTTATAACTACTAAAAAAATTGAATTAACAGTTTAAAACCTTTTGATAAAGAAATCTGCAGGCCCAGATGGTATCACTACTGAACTGTAACAAACATTAAAAGAATAAGTAACAGTAACTTTATACCATCTCTTCTGGAAAACAGGGAAGGGAACAACTAATAAGTTAGTTAGCAGGGTTGCAGGATACAAAGTTCACACACATACATACACACAAATGGATCTTATTTCTATACACTAGCAACAAATGTATTGAAACTGAAATTAGAAACACAAAACCCTTTATATAGCTGCTCCAAAAAAAAACTTCAATCTAAATCGAACAAACTATGCACAGGATTTGTATGGAGAAAAATTACACAACTCTAATGAAGAAAATCGTAAAAAGACCTAAGTCAATACAGAAACAAACTGTGTTTATGGACTGAAAGATGATTCAACATATTGAAGATGTCAATTCCCCTCAAATTGATCCAGAGGCTTAATACCATTTTTATCAAAACCTCAGAAGGATTTTTTGTAGATACGAGAAAATTTTCAAATTTACATGAAAGCATAAAAAACACAAAAGAAAGTAAAGTTGGTGGAATCACAATATTCAGTCTTCTAATACTATACAGTGATAGCAATTAAGGCAATGAAGTCCTGGTGGAGGGACAGATATGCAGATCAAAGGAACAGAATAGTGTGTCCAGAAATAGATGCATGCAAGTGTGGCCAACTGATTTTTAACAAAAGGGCAAAACCAGTTCAAAGGAGAAAAGATTTTTTCAACAAATGGTGTTAGAGTAACTGTACATTCTTGGTCATAAAAACAAACCTAAACCTAAACCTCACACCTAATAAAAACATTAACTCAAGATGGATCACAGATCCAAATGTGAAGCGTGAAACCATAAATCTTTTAAATATTAATAGGCTAGGATTAGGGGGAGTTCTCAGACATGATGCTAAAATCATGACCATAAAAGAAAAACATCAATAAAGTAGACTTTATCAAAACCAAATCCTTTTGCTCTGAGAAGGGCCACGTTAAGAGGATGAAAATACAAGGTACAGACTGGGAGAAAATATTTCCAATTCACAGTTCTGACAAGGAGCTTATATCCAGAATATATAAATAACTATTAAATCCAACAGTAAGAAAACAAAAAATCCAATTAGAAAATGTACAAAACCAGACACTTTACTAAAGAGGATATTCAAATGGTATGTGGTATTCAATGTTAAACACAGACGTTTAACATTGTAGCTACTTAAAAAAATGCAAATTAAAGTCATGGTGATATACCACTATATGCCTATTAGAATAATATGTATAAATAACCCCCAAAACTCCACAATGCTGTTAGTGAGGATGTAGAACAACTAGAACTGTCATATCCTGATGGTGGGAATATAAAATGCTACTCTGAAAAAGAGTTTGGCAGTTTCTTATAAACATAGACTTGCCATAAGCCTCCTGGGTATTTATCCTACAGAAATAAAAACACATTTCTATACAAAAATCTACACAAATGGTTATAGTAACTTTATTTATAATAGCTGAAAGCTAGAAATAACCACAATGTCCTACAATAAGTGAATGGATAAGCAGTGGTTCATCCATACAATGGAATACTACTCAGCAATAAAAAAGAAGAAACTACTGATGCATGTGACAAGCTGAAGGACTCTCAAGGATACTTGCTGAGTACAAAAAAAGAAAGGCAATTTTAAAAGGCTATGTATTGTATAATGCCATTTACCTAACACTGTTGAAATGGCCAAATGATAGTGACGGAGAACACGTCAGTGGTTGCTGCAGGTCACATCTGTGAAGGTATGATTATAAAACTGTAGCACAAGAGACTTCGTGGTGACAGAATATTCTGTATGCTGAGTATGGCAGTAGTTACCATGCATCTATAACATAATTCAATTTCATATAAATATACACTGGAAAAAGACATGTAACAAAATTCAAATAAAGTCTGCAGTGTAGTTAACAGCATTAATCAATGCCCATTACTTAGTACTGATAATGTATAAAGGTTACCTAAGATCTTGTCATTGGGGCATCTGGGGAATCCTGGGTGAAGACACACAGGAATTGGTGGTATTGGCTTTTGCAATTCTTTATGAGTAGAAAATTTATTTTAAAATACAGCTTAAAACATTGGTATGAAAGGTTTCTAAATATAATCCAGACTTTTACCCTTCCCTAGAAGACTGTATTTAGGCCAATAAAATAAGAAATACTTAAAATCTGCCTCATTTGCTGATCCACCCAAATACTGTTCCACACTTTTCTGTTTGTATCTCTCGTCTTCCCTCCTCCTCCTTCAGCCTCTGAAATATACAGTCTAACTCAAAGTCCCTTAAAATGGCAGTCTCCATATGAAGAAGATCCAAATATTTCCCAATATGTCCATGTCTAACGCAGGCTGTATTCAGAACTTTGTGCCACTGCTAAGGATTCCCAAATCCTGTCCCAGCCCACCCACTCCACAACCTTCTTGACCTCTGTCAAGCAGCTCATCTTTTTGTAGGTCCAGGATACAAAAACTTCATATTGTGAATTTAAAAAGTCACTGGAAAATGGTTCCATTCTAGTCAAGAAGAGAAAGAACCAGAAGCCTCTGAGTGATTATAAAAGGGGTCACCAAACGGGTACTGTAGCATCCAAATTCCAACGATCCACTTAGCCCAAGAAGATAAGTATCTTTAATAGTAGGACAGAAACAAACTCTTCAAACTGACATGGGTAATACTATAAATCCCACAATTGTATTTATAAGATTCAATTTTTCAGAACTGTAACATTTTCAGTTGGTAGGTTAACTTTTGCCCTGTCTGACCTGCCTATAGCTGGTTCTCATTTTCCACCTTCTACTTCTCTGTCTCCTGCTCTTAGAAAAACATGTGAATTAATAAAAAAGTATTATGATGTTATTTACATACTCATACAGTCCAGATAAAATTCAAACGATTTTTTAAAAATTGTCAAGTTTTACTGGCACTGGTTCTTTGAATTTTTCTTCGTAAAACTAATACAGGAGAAAAAAGTTAACTGTTAGTTTGAATAATGGTCTTGGTTACTAGGTTATACGACACAAAACGCAGGAAACTTAAAACCTTTTGACATGATTTAAAATTTTGGTTTATGAATACATAGTTTCATCATGTATCAAAATTAGAATGAATTCTATTAAAAGAGTTCGTGTAACATTTCTGATCATATCCCTTTGGACAAATGGAAATGATTTTAGTTTAAAAACAGCTCTATGTTGTCTCACTGACTTTATCATCATGTAAAAATGTTAGTGCAAAGTGCCAGTTTGTATGAGAATTGGATTTAATGTTCATAGGATTTAAAATCTCTAAAATTCTTGCACTGGTTTATGGGTCAAATAGATTTAATCATGTGAAATTCTTATTAATGCTGCAAACCATAAAGACTTAATATGAGTTTTAGTTTCCAGATCCATAGTTAACTTTACAAGTTTAGACTAATATTAGAGTTAATAAACAATATTTAGATACCTTGACAATTTCTAAGAAAATTATATACAACTGGTCAAGAAACCTGGTTTTATACTTGTCCCCTATTTTTATACATTATAGGATAAGTAAAGAGAAACCAAGTGCAATTGCCTTTGGATAATATTAATCTATTTTTACTATCTTAAGATTTATAAGATATAAAACGTATACTAATGGAGAAAAAAATTACAGTTTTTGGTGTATGTATTCCAGTTCTCTGTGTTTAGAGGAAATGAGTTATTTTCACTGAGGTAGTAACTGACGAAACAGTTAAGAGAATAACATAGTTATAATACACATGAGATAACAAATGTGGCTTATCTGTTTATTACAGAAACTTAATTTGATTAAGATGGTAAATTCAGTAATATATATTGTTTTACTTAATATGTTCATAAAGGTAATTGTATTTTAAAGCTGAATTAAAACTTCAAATTTATGTCATATTTACATATTACATTAAACAAATATTTAGGAAGGTACATTAATGGAAGAAAAATCCTTCAGAGCAAATCATTATTTGGATGATAGAACAAAAGAGTCAAATTCAAATTAGGATTCTCTTCCTGTAAAATGACCAATCTCATTCTATCCCCAGAGAGTTTCTTTTCAAAAATAGAAGTGTGAAATCTCTAGCACACTCTTCATTTTAACATAAAGTTCTTTTTTGAAAAAATTAAATTTCTTATCACCATCATTCTTACTGTTGCTATGTGTTCACGATATTATAAAAATTTTTTGCAGTTAGTACTTCTTACTTATGTTCATATTTTGTCTGCTTGTTAACTCTTATTTTGCCTTTTCCAACTTGAGAATAATAAAATTGCCAATGTGTGGTTTACAACTAAATGTTCTTCAGGTATCCTAGAATGGCCACAAGGCAACCCTGAGATTTGCCTCTTGATAGCCTTGGGTGTGATGGCGTATATGAAAACGGTTCTTCAATTATTACTACTCTATTTAGCTAACCTCAACTTTTCTAAGACTTTTTTTTTTTAAATAATCATAACACACTTCTCAGACTTTTCTGTGAAAATAAACGAACATACCAGAAGCCATTTTTTATACACAGGTTGGGGGGGGGGGGAGGAAGCTACGAAATAATTAGTTTTTTTTTTGGTATTTCCAAATTTTAATTACCTTAAAACTAAGGAAAAAGCTCTTTTTAGTTGTCTAAACGTAGAATAATAAAATCTGAGAAATCACATGAGAAATTTTAAACAGTCATTTAATATCAGAAAATAAAAACCCCTTTGAGTCTTGATGAAATGGACCTTTTCAGGAGATCCTAAGCTCTTGAGTCTTAAAAATCCTCTGGGAGGAGATGATCAGATGAAGGCCGCTATAACCCAAGACCTTCAGATTGAAGAGGTGGTGACACGAAGTAGTCAGTGTCTACCCAACACGGAAGAACAAGATTACTTTTCTGATGGCTCTGCTTTTCTTTATTTTTCCCACCTTACTGCTGATCTTTATGTTATTGTACCGTGGTGCCCCCAGCAAGCACCGGAAGGCTTCGCAGATTGTGTTTACATGTTCTCACTGTTGTAATTTCACTCTCCCATGATCCTTCTACGCCATGTAAAAAAGGCAAATTCTCGTTTGTTCTTCTCAGTCCATAGCTCCTGCTCTACAAATCTAAATCAACTGTTGCTGGATTTTTTGTTTGTTTGTTTTTTTGTTTTAAGACAGAGTTTTGCTCTGTCACCCAGGCTGGAGTGCATTAGCACAATCTCGGCTCGCTGCAACCTTTGCCTCCTGGGTTCAAGTGATTCTCCTGCCTCAGCCTCCCGAGTAGCTGGGATTACAGGTGCCCACCACCACGCCCAGCTAATTTTTGTATTTTTAGTAGAGACAGGGTTTCGCCATGTTGCCCAGGCTGGTCTCAAACTCTGACCTAAGGTGATCCGCCTGCCTCTGCCTCCCAAAGTGGTGGGATTACAGGCATTGGATTGTTTTTATCTCCAAACTGACCTCACTGATAAAAATTAACAGCTGTTACTTTAAATAACTTAGATGGCTGATTTTCTTCTACAGGTCCCTTCCCATATTCGAAGCTTCCTCACGTTTGTTAGCCCTAACCTTCAGACTTTTAAAACTTGGAATCTAACCTCAAGTCAACAAAATACTTCTGCTGAAATCATTTTAGCACAGCTTACTAGGAGTGGAAACAAATATTGGGGCTAGCCTTGTGGCCATGCTCAGTTGGTTCTCTTCAGATTCTCCAGACTGATTTGTAAGAACTGTTTACATTCACTCAGGAAATCTGCCCACCTCAAGGCACAAGTAGCTGGCTCATACCTATTGTGATGTATGTTACTGTATTAATCTGTTCTCACACTGCTAATAAAGACGTACTCAAGCCTGGGTAATTTATAAATGAAAGAGGCTTAATGGACTCACCGTTCCAAATGGCTGGGGAGGCCTCACAATCAATGGCAGAAGGCAAGAAGGAGCAAAGTCACCTCTTACATGGCAGCAGGCAAGACAGCGTGTACAGGAGAACTCCACTTTATAAAACCATCAGATCTCATGAGACTTATTCACTATCACAAGAATAGCACGGGAAAGACTCGCCCCCATGAATGAATTACCTCCCACTGGGTCCCTCTCATGACGTGGGGATTATTACAATTCAAGATGAGATTTGGGTGGGAACACAGACCCAAACCATATCATTTACACTCCCAATACAGATGACCCCACATTCCTACATGGCTTCTTTTCAACCAACAAATCAAAATTTGAGAGATGCAGCTAAAGCAATACAACCGATTGTAGAGGAAACTTTATAGCATTCTGTACAAACTCTTTCAGAAAATGAAAGGGGAGAGAACACTTCCCAACTTTCTTAATGAGCCCTCCATTACCCTGACACTAAAACCAAAGATACTGCAAGAAAACAACAGACCATGTCCTTCACAGACATACATGTAAAAAATCTTCAATCAAATTTTAGCAAATTGAATCCATAAATACATAAAAAGTTGGGTCAACATTCAAAAAGTAATCAAGGAAGTCATCCTATCAGCTGATTAGAAAAGAAAAATCACATGATTTCATTTGATGGGAAAAAGAAACATTTGCCAAAATTCAATATCCAGTCATAATAAATCCTCTTAGCAAAAGACTGAATGCTTTCCCTTTTAAGTTCAAGAACACACAAGGCTCTCATGTTAGTAATGAGATCTATTCATATTAGCCAATGTAATAAGGGAGGAGTGAGAGAGGGAAGGGGAGAGAAGGGACAGAGGCGGAAAGTGACACATGAAGGGAAGGAGGAGCAAACAATAAAAAGAAAAAAAAATAAATGGCGTACAGATTAGAAAGGAATAAATCGTTTCTATCTGTGGACAACATAATTGTCTATGCAGAAAATTCCAGAGAATCTACAAAAAAAAAAAAAAAGCTACTAGAACAAGTAAGTGAGTTTAGGAAGATCACAGGATACAAAAGGAAATATACAAAAATCAATCATTTTCATATAATAGCAGTGAACTGAATATTAAAAACTTTAAAACAGTATTATTTACAATAGCACTAAAAATCACGAATACTCAAGTATAAACCTATCAAATTATGTAAAAGATCTGTATATTGAAAACCATAAAACACTGATGAAAGACACTTTAAAATACTGAAATAGGCTGGGCGTGGTGGCTCACGCCTGTAATCCCAGCACTTTGGGAAGCTGAGGCAGGCAGATTACGAGGTCAGGGGTTTGGGACCAGCCCGACCAACATGGTGAAACCCCATCTCGACTAAAAATACAAAAATTATCCGGGCGTGGTGGCACATGCCTGTAATCCCGGCTACTCAGGAGGCTGAGGCAGGAGAATCACTTGAACCCAGGAAGTGGAGGTTGCAGTGAGCCAAGATTGCACCACTGCACTCCAGCCTGGGTGACAGAGCGAGACTCTGTCTCAAAAAAAAAAAAAAAAAAACAAAAACAAACAAACAAAAAACTGAAATAAATGGTGAGATATATTATATTCACTGGCAACAGGACTCAATATTGTTAAGATGTCAAAATTGATCTATAGGTTCAATGCAATCCCAATCAAAATCCCAATCAAAATCCCAGTAGGAAGTCTGGTAGTAATTAACAGGCTGATTCCAAAATTTATATGGAGGGGCAAAGGAGCTATAAAAACTAAAACATTTGAGGAAAAAAAAATAAAGCTGGAGGACTCACACTACCCAATTTCAAAACTTACTACAAAGCCACAGTAATTAAGACAGTATAGTCATAAAGAAGGGGCAGACACAGATGCAGAAAAGAAAATTCAGAAATAAATCCACACACATGAATAACTGATTTTAAACAAGGTGTAATGATGATACAGTGGAGAAAGAATAGTCTTTTTAACAAATAATGCTAGAATAAGTGTATATCATACACAAAAACAAAAACACAAAACTCTCCACCCATTGCTTGCACCACATAAAAAAATTAACTAGAAATGGATCATACCTTAACTGTAATACCTAAATCTTCTAGAACAAGAGTTAGCAAACTAAGGCTCATGGGGTAAATCTTTATCTGTTTTTGTAAAAACGGTTTTACTGAACACCTATTCATTTATGTATTCTATGGCTGCTTTCATGCTACAACAGAGACTATGACCTTTACAGAAAAAGTTTGCTCACCTCTTTTCCAGAAGACAGATCTTTGTAACTTTGGATTTACCAAAGATTTCTTAGATTTGACACCAAAAGCACAATTCAAAAAAGAAAAAAACCCAATAAATGGAACTTCCATCAAAATTTTAAATGTCTGTTCTTCAAAAGACATTGCTAAGAAAACAAAACAACAAGCCACAGACTGGGAGAAAATAGAAAATACTTGCAAGCCATATATATATATATATATTTTTTTTTTTTTTTAAAGACAGGGTGTCACTCTGTCTCCCAGGCTGAAGTGCAGCAGCACAATCATGGCTCAATACAGCCTCAACCTCCCAGGTAGCTGGGACAAAAGGCGTGTGCCACCACCATGCCTGGCTAATTTTTTGTTTTTTTTTTGTTTTTTTTTTTTTTTAATAGAGATGGGGTTTCACCATGCTGCCCAGGCTTGTCTCTAACTCCTGGGCTCAAGCAATTTGCCCACCTTGGCCTCCCAAAGTGCTGGGATTACACGCATGAGCCACCACACCTGGCCAAAACCATATTTTTGATAAAGGATTTGTATCAAGAATATACAAAGAATTCTCAAGATTCAATAAGAAAACATACAATCCAGTTTTTGAAAAATTTGCCAAAGGGTTGAATAGACACTTCACTAAAGAAAATATACCTATAGCAAAGAAGAATATGAAAAAATACACAACATCATTTGCATTGGGAGAATGAAAATGAAAAACACAATGAAATGCACCGTATACCCAAGTCAAAACAACAAAATAGCAAAAACATCAAAACCGCAGACAATATCAAATTCTGGCGAGGATGTCAATCACCTGGAATTTTCATACATTGTTGGTGGGAATGCGAAGTGGCACCGCCAGTTTGCAAACCTGTTTGGCAATTTCCTACTAAGTATATATACATATTTATCATATAACTAGCTATCCCACTCCTAGGAATGTACTCAAGAGAAACAAAATCTGATTCACATAAAAACTTCTAGGTGAGGCCGGGCACAGTGGCTCACGCCTGTAATTCCAGTACTTTGTGGGACAGAGGCAGGCAGATCATGAGGTCAAGAGATTGAGACCATCCTGGCCAACATGGTGAAACCCATTCTCTACTAAAAATACAAAAATTAGCTGGGCGTGGTGGCATGCGCCTGTAATCCCAGTTACTCGGGAGGCTGAGGCAGGAGAATCACTTGAACCTGGGAGGCGGAGGTTGCAGTGAGCCAAGATCGGGCCACTGCACTCCAGCCTGGCGACAGAGCGAGACTCCGTCTGAAAAACAAAACAAAACAAAAAAGCTTCTAGGTGAATGTTAACAACAGCTTAACCACTGTCACTAAAAACTGAAACCAACATAAATCTTCCACTAGTAAATGGATGAGTAAACCATGGATTGCCACTCAGCAATTAAAAGGACCAAGCTGCTGATACACGTGACAACATGGATGACTCAAATGATTATACGAAGTGGAAGAAGCTGGGCTTCTGTGATTTTCTATTCTCATTCATATTCAAGTTGTTTGCGTAACTTGTAATCTTTATTGCTTGCCACACATTATTCTTGAATAAGTATTTAACAGGAGTCTCCTGACACTTGAGATGAGCCCTCTTCCAGAGAGATCTTGCTGTGCTTCTGCCAAATTCAGATTTTGAGAATCCTTGGCCCAACCAGCTATATGTATACTTGAGAAGCTAATCTTCAGGAAAGCAGATATGCACAGGCCTTCCAGGGAAACTATATTTTCTATTTCTTTTCCTCCCTGCTCCAAGAGCACCAAGGTAGCCACAGTTCATTACAACTGCTGGGAAGAGGGCACTGGGTTCAGCTCTGACTCCTCCTTACCTTTAGCTCCTTGTTATCTGATTCCTGTTGGTAGGGTCTCCTGCGAACACCCTGTCTTGGATGGGCTCTGTGCTTTAACATGTTTTTTTGGCTCAGCAAGGCCACAGAAACAGCAGACAAGTGTTTGTGGTATCGGCAACTGCTGTCTCAGCACAGGCAGCTTTTTGTTCCAGTATTCCATTTCCCTCCCTGGTTATAGACTTTTATCCAAAAACTGGCCTGGAAGTTCCTCAATGTTTTTTTACTTCTTCACTTAAAAAAAGCCATTATTTTGTTTCTGCAAGTTTTCATAACCAGCCATCACCAGAAATTGAAAGTCCAAACATGCTCTTATTATTTAAGTAGTTGGTGTACATGGTATAAATTCAAATCTTACAGAAAGACACAAAATGAAAAAAAGCAGCCTCTCCATGGCCCCTCCTCCCAATTCCAGTCCCACCCACTCCAAGTAAAGCAAAAAGTGCTTTAGTTGTATTTCTAAAAGTTCCTACAACAGATATCTATTATTTTGCAATGGAAAAAGTTTTACTTTAAAACATCCCCGGAACTTCTTATCTTCTGATACTTATAACCTCCATATCTCCAAGTAACATCCTTCTATCTCTGTCTCTTGGTTCACAAACTCCTATGTCCAATATCTCCCACCTAAAAATGATGCCCTTTACAATCCCCTTGAAAAAGTGGAGTATACTTACCTCCTTGCCACAATCCCAATATTTTAGTCTTATTATTTCTTAGCTTACTGAGTGCCAACTATGTGCCAGGCAGTGTTTTAGAACCCACGGATACAATAGTGATCAAAACTAACAAAGTCCTTGACTTCACAGTGCTTACATTCTGGAAGAGGAGTGACAATAAGCAAACATAAGATTTGTCAGATAAGTGTTATAGAAAAATAGAACAAGGTAAAGGAAACAGGGAATGCAGGGGTGAGGGCAGATTCATGAACTTATTTTGTATTGCATAGTTAAAGAAGGGCACTCAGATAAGGCGATATCTGAGCCAAAGCAACAAAGGAAGTGAAAGAGGAAGCCTGTGGATACTTGGAGGAATTGTTATAGGCAGAAGGAAGAAGTGCCAAGGCCCTGACACAGGGGCTTGCTTGCCTGGTGTATTCCAGGAATAGCTTCAGGGGAACAAGCCAGGGGTGAGCAGGAGAAGATGAGCTGGGAAGGCAGGAGTGAGTCGCATGTAAATGTCTGTGTGTATGCATACATGCACACTCCGGATGGCTGAGGGTATTTTAGGTCATGGTAAAGACCTTAGTTTTGGCTCTAAGTAAGATAGGAGCCATGAGGGATTTTCAGCAGAGTAGTACCACGATCTGACACTGTATTTGTTAGCTTATAATAACCCCTATATTCCTTGATCCATCAACTTTAGACCAAAATGTTCATTGAAATGTTTTTTATAACAGTAAAATATTGGGGGAAATTATTTGACCACAAGCATTGTCTAAAGATATTACAGTACAACTACGAAATGGAACACTATGCAAATACAAAACATGATAAATGGAATGTTAGAAATGTGGTTCTAAAATACCACATATAATGTTATCCTGTGAATATATATGCACTGAAGAGTATGAAAAGACATATGCCAACAAATAAGGAGAAAAAAGTCTCTGGTGAGATGGGAAAAGGAGAAATACGAAGGTATTTTTTCCTTTGTGCCTTGTGTTTCCAAAAGTTCCTACAACACATATCTATTATTTCACAGTGGGAAAAATTTTACTATAAAACATCCAAGGCCAGGCATGGTGGCTCACGCCTGTAATCCCAGCACAGAGATTGGGAGGCTGAGGGGGGTGGATCACCTGAGGTCAGGAGTTCGAAACCAGCCTGGCCAATATGGTGAAACCCTGTCTCTTCTAAAAATACAAAAATTAGCCAGGTGTGGTGGCGGGCACCTGTAATCCCAGCTACTCAGGAGGCTGAGGATGGAGAATCGCTTGAACCCGGGAGGTGGAGGTTGCAGTAAGCCGAGATCGCGCCACCGCATTCCAGCCTGGTCAACAAAAGCGAAACACCATCTAAAAAAAAAAAAAAAAAAAAAAAAAATCCAAAAGATTAGAACCATAAATTAATTATTTTCTTTGTTTTAAGCTCAAAACAATTATATACAGCTCCTACGAGAATAATCAATACTGAATATCAACAAACTGACATGCATGTGGCTAACAAGTCTCTACAATGACCCACTAACATTCAGTAAAAGCTTAGAGAGCACAGGGTTAACTGCCATGCTGCACTATTTCCCCTCTTACTTGAACAAAGTAACACTTGCTGATGTAACTGTGCTTGCCAAGTTTTTGATAGTAAGTCCATCATGTCTCATAACTTCAAAGAGTCTCAAAAGTGTCAAGATCCTAAGACAGGAAACTTCTGGTAGCTGAGAATCTCTGGTTAATAGGGGGTTTGGAGAAAGCACATGCAATGGGCACAATAGAGAAGCAAGCATCAAACAATGGAGATGTCCAGGACCATCCTGGCACGTGTTCTCCGGTGTTTCTAGGAAAGGTCTCTGGTCTAGTTATCAACTGCTATGTAACAAACCATCCCAAACTTAGTGAGATAAAACAACAATCATATATTATCTTCTCTCACAATTCTGGGGATTGACTGGACTCAGCTAGGCAGCTCTCCCTCAGGTCTCTCATCCAGCTCTAGCCAGATGGTGGTTAGGCTGGAATCATCTAGAAGGCTTTCTCACTCACATGTTTGGTGGTTGACGTGGCCAGGGCTTTCTCACACAGCATAGAAGCTTGGTTCCACGGAGAACCTTCCTGAGAGAAGGCCAGTTAGAAGATGTATTACCTATTCTAACTAAGCCCCGGAAGTCATACAGCATCACTTCTGTTGCATTCTATTAGTTAGAAACAAGCTACTGGCGCCAGTTCATACTCAAGATGAGTGAAATTCAGATTTTGCTTTTTTTTTTTTTTCCAGATGGAGTCTCGCTCTGTCCCAAGCTGCAGTGCAGTGGCATCATCTTCGCTCACTGAAACCTCTGCCTCACGGGTTCAAGCGATTCTGCTTCCCCAGCCTCCTGAGTCGCTGGGATTACAGGTGTGCAGCACCGCACCCAGCTAATTTTTGTATTTTTAGTAGAGACGGGGATTTACCAGCTGGCCAGGCTGGTCTCGAACTCCTGACCTCAGTGAGTGCTCCAAAGTGGGAGCCATCACTATTATTAGCATAATCTCATTTACACAAACCTTGATAAAAGCATAGTATCAAAAGGCTGATGTGAACTGCTTCATTAATAGTCTTATTTTTATCATCATTAGGTGTGGTCCACCTATGTCCCTGGCATTAGATGACTCCACAAAGTTTTATTTTATATTGAATTATATTCTCCTACTGCCTTTTTTTCAAGACAGGATCTTGCTCCGCTGCCCAGGCTGGAGTGCAGTGGCACAATCATGACTCACCGCAGCCTCAACCTCCTGGGTTCAAGTGATCCTCCCATCTCAGCCTCCTGAATAGCTGGGACTACAGGCATGCCCCAGCAATGCCTGGCTAATTTTTAATTTTTTTTATAGGGATGGGGTCTCACTATGTTGCTCAGGCTGCTTTTGCACTCCTGGGCTCAAGTGATCCTCCTACCTCCCAAAGTACTGAGATTACAGGCATGAGCCACTGTGCCCAGCCTATTGCCTTCTTTTTAATTCATAATTTCAGAGATACTAATGGATGTAAGTCTTTCACACAACACTTCAACAGAAGTTAACACTCTGAAAAAATACAATAATTTTCTAAATACTCAGTCATTGACTTAAATATTTATAGATGACTATTATGTGTCAGAATCTGTTCTGGGTTCTGGGATACTGCAATGAACAAGACAGAAAAAAATCCCGCTTTCATCGAGTCCTCATTCTAGTGGGAGAAGGGAGATAAGATAAACAAGGAAACAAACACGATGAGGTAGGCAGTGCTAAGTGCTAAGAAGTTTAACAGGGAACAAGATGTAGAACAAGGGGGTGGTCTTCTTCTTTAGACAGAATGATCAGAGAGAGGCTATTTTATAAAGATGGGGTGGCCACAGGCGGCCTTTCTGAGGTGTGAGATTTATGCAGAGGTCTGAACAAAGAAAGAGCCAGCCAAATGAAGATGTGAAGGAAGAGCATAAATATAATAATATAAAAAACTGTATCTCACTATTAATTCTTATTCCAGCACTGGTTCAATGGGACTTTAAAGCAAAAATCCACTTGCTAAGACACAAATCTCTCAAACATATTGGGCAGAATAAAAAGTTCTGCAGTTTTAAAAAGCTGCTGTTATAATGGATGGATTAAATGTTTTTAAATATGAACCACATATAAAAGTACCAGGAGAAAATACAAGTGAAAGTTTATGTAAACTTGAGGTGGGTAAAATCCTTCTAAGCATGACCACAAAGTTCAAAAACATACAGCAAAGATTGAGAAGTGATTATTTTTATAAGAAGGCAAAAATATTGGACAGCAACAAAATACCCAAAAACACCACAAGAAAATACACTGCCATGAAGATTCCAAGATAAATGGCAAACTGAGAAACACATTTGCAACATATATTAAAGATTAACAGTTTAACATTAAAAAATATATAAAAATAAATCACTAAGGAAAAAAAGAACAGGCAATAGTCATAAGCAAGTAATTCACAAGGAAATACACACGGCCAGGACACTAACGAAAGACATTCAACTACAGTCATAAAAGAAATGGAATGGAAACTTATTTTTTGCTTACAGTATAGCAAAGATGGTAAAAGGGTGACAAAACTCTGTTTTGCCTCAAGTATGAGGAAACTTCAATTCACATATTCTGTTGGTGAGAGTATAAACCAGAAACAACTTAAAATTTCAATAGTAAAAAACTATTAATGAAATTATATGAAATAGTGTAGTTCAATAGTGGTTTAATGCTGTCATCAAAATAATGAAGTAGACCCACATTTAATGACAAATATATTTATGATGTTCTGTGGAAGGTGCAGGTTGAAAGACAGCATGTATGGTATAACAGCATTTATGAAAAATTGCATTTGCACAGACTAAGTGAAAGTACATTCATCAAATATTAACAGTGCTTATCCATATACAGTAGGATTTCAGGTAGTATTATTTTTCTTTGCATTTGTAGGTACTTATATTTTTGCTTTTGTAGTTGTCCCAAAGAAAGGTTTTTCAAACAGCTACTGGCTTAACTGTCAACTAACAATTCAAATACTTATCAGCAAAAATCAACACGGTTTGAGTTCTCAGTTGGCCAGTCAAGGGGAAGCACAGTAAAGTTAATGAAAATTCTTTAAAGCCAAGATGGTGATCAACTCTTATTAAAGAATGCCCAACTGAGGTCTTTCCTGTCATTGATATTATCACCATCATTTACTATATGTAAAAACATAAAGCTGCATTGCTACGGTTTGGTTTGTCTCCCCAAACCTGATATTAAAATATGATCCCCCAGTGTTGTAGGTGGGGGCCTAATGGGAGGTGGGTTTGGGTCATGAAGGTGGATCCCTCATAGATAGATCAATATCTTCCTTCAGGGATGAGTTCTTCCTGTATTATTAGGTCCTGTAAGAGCTAGCTGTTAAAAAGAGCCTGACACACACCCTCTCCTTGCTTCCTCTCTCACCCTGTGAGACCTGCACACATAGGCTACCCTTTACCTTCCGCCATGAGTGGAAGCCGCCTGGGACCCTCACTAGTTGCAGAGGCTGGTGCCATGCTTCTTGTACAGCCTGTAGAAACATGAGCCAAATTAACCTTGCTCTCTTTCTCTTTTTTTTTTTTTTTTGAGATAGAGTCTCACTCTGCCGCCCAGGCTGGAGTGCAGTGGCACGATCTCGGCTCACTGCAACCTCCACCTCCTGGGTTCAAGCGATTCTCCTGCCTCTGCCTCCCGAGTAGCTGGAACTACAGGCGCATGCCAGCACACCTGGCTAAGTTTTTGTATTTTTAGTACAGACAGGGTTTCACCATGTTAGCCAGGATGGTCTCGATCTCCTGACCTCGTGATCCGCCTGCCTCAGCCTCCCAAAGTGCTGGGATTACAGGCACGAGCCACCGCGTCTGGCTTTTTTTTTTTTTTTTTAATAAACTACCCAGCCCCAGGTATTCCTTTTATTATTATATTATTATTATTATTATACTTTAAGTTTTAGGGTACATGTGCACAATGTGCAGGTTTGTTACATATGTATCCATGTGCCATGTTGGTGTGCTGCACCCCTTAACTCGTCATTTAGCATTAGGTATATCTCCTAATGCTGTCCCTCCCCCCTCCCCCCACCCCACAACAGTCCCCGGAGTGTGATGTTCCCCTTCCTGTGTCCATGTGTTCCCATTGTTCAATTCCCACCTATGAGTGAGAACATGCGGTGTTTGGTTTTTTGTCCTTGCGATAGTTTACACCAATATCCTTGATGAACACTGATGCAAAAATCCTCAATAAAATACTAGCAAACTGAATCCAGCAGCGCATCAATCAAAAAGCTTATCCACCATGATCAAGTGGGCTTCATCCCTGGGATGCAAGGCTGGTTCAACATATGAAAATCAATAAATGTAATCCAGCATATAAACAGAACCAAAGACAAAAACCACATGATTATCTCAACAGATGCAGAAAAGGCCTTTGACAAAATTCAACAACGCTTCATGCTAAAAACTCTCAATAAATTAGGTATTGATGGGATGTATCTCAAAATAATAAGAGCTATCTATGACAAACCCACAGCCAATATCATACTGAGTGGGCAAAAACAGGAAGCATTCCCTTTGAAAACTGGCACAAGACAGGGATGTCCTCTCTCACCACTCCTATTCAACATAGTGTTGGAAGTTCTGGCCAGGGCAATTAGGCAGGAGAAGGAAATAAAGGGTATTCAATTAGGAAAAGAGGAAGTCAAATTGTCCCTGTTTGCAGATGACATGATTGTATATCTAGAAAACCCCATTGTCTCAGCCCAAAATCTCCTTAAGCTGATAAGCAACTTCAGCAAAGTCTCAGGATACAAAATCAATGTACAAAAATCACAAGCATTCTTGTATACCAATAAAAGACAGAGAGTCAAATCATGAATGAACTCCCATTCCCAACTGCTTCAAAGAGAATAAAATACCTAGGAATCCAACTTACAAGGGATGTGAAGGACCTCTTCAAGGAGAACTACAAACCGCTGCTCAATGAAATAAAAGAGGATACAAACAAATGGAAGAACATTCCATGCTCATGGGTTGGAAGAATCAATATCATGAAAATGGCCATACTGCCCAAGGCAATTTATAGATTCAATGCCATCCCCATCAAGCTACCAATGACTTTCTTCACAGAATTGGAAAAAACTACTTTAAAGTTCATATGGAACCAAAAAAGAGACCGCATCGCCAAGTCAATCCTAAGCCAAAAGAACAAAGCTGGAGGAATCATGCTACCTGACTTCAAACTATACTACAAGGCTACAGTAACCAAAACAGCATGGTACTGGTACCAAAACAGAGACATAGATCAATGGAACAGAACAGAGCCCTCAGAAATAATGCCGCATATCTACAACTATCTGATCTTTGACAAACCTGACAAAAACAAGCAATGGGATAAGGATTGCCTATTTAATAAATGGTGCTGGGAAAACTGGCTAGCCATATGTAGAAAGCTGAAACTGGATCCCTTCCTTACACCTTATATAAAAATTAATTCAAGATGGATTACAGACTTACATGTTAGACCTAAAACCATAAAAACCCTAGAAGAAAACCTAGGCAATACCATTCAGGACATAGGCGTGGGCAAGGACTTCATGTCTAAAACACCAAAAACAATGGCAACAAAAGCCAAAATTGACAAATGGGATCTAATTAAACTAAAGAGCTTCTGCACAGCAAAAGAAACTACCATCAGAGTGAACAGGCAACCTACAAAATGAGAGGTATTCCTTTATTGCAATACAAAACAGACTAAGACATATACAAATACTTATGAACTGGAATGATCTAATCTCAAGGTCAAGCACCGTAGAAAATTCTTACATTTCTCAGCCCAAGAACACTTTCCAATCTCAAAATATATTACAAAAATGCAGTCATCAAGACTGTATGGTACTGGCCTAATAGATATAGCTCAATGGAATAAAATTAACAGTTCTGAAGTAAATCCATACATTTACAGTCAACTGATTTTCAACAGAGGCAAGATGACAGTTCATGAGGAAAGAATAGTTTTTTCAACAAATGATGCTGGAACAACTGGACATCCACATGCAAAAGATTAAAGTTGGACCACCTACCCCGTCCCACTTCGTACTGTATATAAAAATTCACTGCAGATGTATCAGAGACCTAAATAAGAGCCAATGTTATAAAATCCTTAGAAGAAAACAAAGGTGCAAATCCTAATGACCTTCGATTAGGCTATGGCTCCTAGATGACACTGAAAGCATAAGTAGCCAAATAAAAGTTAGATAAATTTGACTTCATCAAAATGAGAACTTCTGTGCTGCAAAGGTTGCTATTAAAAAAGTAAAAAGACAATCCACACAATGAAAATATTTGCAAATCACATATATGATAAGGGTCTAGATACAAGTTTGTCTAGTCCACCTTACTTTGTTGTTGTTTTTGTTCTGTTTTGTTTTTAGAGTTTAGCAGCCTGAAGCCATGGTTTTTAGTTTCTGTCTCTAGTGATAAGCAGAAAAGAGGGATGAGGAAGGGGCTTTACCGGCCCAACCAGAAACAGAAACTAAGAACACATGACTGTATTCTCTCCCTTGGACACCCCTGGTGACTCTAGAACATATAAAGAACTCTCAAAATGCTACAGTAGAATTTTTAAATGAGCAAAGGATTTGAATAGACATTTCTCCAAAGAGATATATAAATGGCCAATAAGCATGAAAATATGCTCAACAGAGTCACTAGGATATGTAAATTAAAGCCATGAGATGCAACCTGATAGCTGTTTTATTATAGGATAGCTATAATAAAAAAGATGGACAATAACAAGTGTTGGCAAAGATGTGGAGAAACTGGAACCCTGATAATGACACTGCTGTTGGGAATGTAAAATGGTGGAGTCAAAAGTTTGGCAGTTGTCAGGAAGTTAAACACAGAGTTATCAAATGACCCAGCAAATCTACTCCTAGGTATATGCCCAAGGGAATTGAAAACACATTCACACCAAGACCTATACACTAATGCTCATGGTAGCATTATTCATAACAGCCAAAGAGTGAAAACAGTCCCAATTTCCATAAACAAAATGTGGTACATACAATGGAATATGATTCAACCACGAAAAAAAATAAAGTACGAACATGGGTTACAACATGAGGGAACCTTGAAAACATGATGCTGAATGAAAGAAATCAACAGAAAAGGCCACCTGTTGTATGATTCTCTTTAATAAAATGTCCAGAATAGACAGATCCATAGAGACAGAAAGTAGGTTAGTTATTTTGGGGCAAAGAGGGAAGGGGGAAATGGAGAGCGACCACTAATGAGCATAGGATTTCTTTTCAAAGTGATGTAAATGTTCTGGAATCCATGGTGATGGCTGTACAATCTTGTAAATATGCTAAAAAAAACACTCTGAATTGTACACTTCAAAATGGTGAATTTTATGGCATATAAATATCTCAATTAAAAATGACAAAAAAAGGATAATGGCAAACTTCTTGTCTGAAGCTATGTAAGACAAAAGAGTAGAACAACAACTTTAAAGTGCTGAAAGACAACACAACAAACAAAAGACAATCTAGAATTCTAGGCCTAGCAAAAATTTCTTTCAAAACTGAAGGTGATTATTTCAAGATTTACTGTAATTCTACAGTAATCAAGGTAGTGTTATATTAACATAGACATATAAATTAATGGAATAGAATAGAGCCCAGAAACTGGTCTACACATAGAAGGTTATCTGATTTGCAACAAAGATGGAAAGTTAATTCAATAGGGAAAAGGTATTCATTTTACCAAATGACCTGGAACAAACTGGAGAGTGATATAGTTAAGCATGAACCTCAGCCCTTATCCTCACAATAGACAATAATTAACTCAAATTCTATCACAGATCTGAATCTAAGAGCCATAGAGAAAATCTTTTGTAACTTTGTATTAGGCAACAATTTCTTAGGACAAAAAAAGGCAAGAAAACAGGAAAGAATAAACTAATACATTTGACATCGAAATTTAAAACTTTTGCTCTTTCAAAGGCACTATTAAGAAAATGGAAAGGCAAGCACAGATTGAGAATGCATTTGCAAATTACATATCTAAGACTTGTATAAAAAACAAAGAACTCTTACAACTCATTAATAAGATATACAACTGCAACTTCAGCAAAGTCTCAGGATACAAAATCAATGTGCAAAATTCACAAGCATTCCCATGCACCAATAATAGACAGCCACAACATGAGTGAACTCCCCTTCACAATTGCTACAAAGAGAAAATGCCTAGGAATACAACTCACAAGCGATATGAAGGACCTCTTCAAAATAAGAGAGGACATAAACAAATGGAAAAACATTCCATGCTCATGGATAGGAGGAATCAATATTGTGAAAATGGCCACACAGCCCAAAGTAATTTACAGATTAAATGCTAATTTCAACAAGCTACCACTGACTTTCTTCACAGAATTGGAAAAAACTACTTTAAATTTCATATGGAACCAAAAAAGAGCTCATATAGCCAAGACAATCCTAAGCAAAAAGAACAAAGCTGGAAGCATCACGCTATCTGACTTTAAATTATACTACAAGGCTATGGTAACCAAAACAGCATGGTACTGGTACCAAACAGATATACAGACCAATGGAACAGAACAGAGGCCTTGGAAATAATGCCACACATCTACAATCATCTGTTCTTTGACAAACCTGACAAAAACAAGCAATGAGGAAGGGATTCCCTATTTAATAAATGGTGTTGGGAAAACCGGCTAGCCATATGCAAAAAACTGAAACTGGTCCCCTTCCTTACACCTTATACAAAAATTAACTCAAGACAGATTAAAGACTTAAACGTAAGACCTAAAACCATAAAACCCTAGAAGAAAACCTAGGCAATACCATTCAGGACATAGGCATGGGCAAAGACTTCATGACTAAAACACCAAAATCAATGGCAACAAAAGCCAAAATTGACAAATGGATCTAATTAAAGAGCTTCTACATAGCAAAAGAAACTATCATCAGAGTGAACAGGCAACCTACAGAATGGGAGAAAATTTTTGCAATCTATCCATCTGAAAAGGGCTAATATCCAGAATCTACAAGGAACCTAAACAAATTTACAAGAAAAAAACAAGCAGCCCCATCAAAAAGTGGGCAAAGAATATGACAGACACTTTTCTCAAAAGAAGACATTTATGTGGCCAACAAACTTATGGAAAAAAAGCTCATCATCACTGGTCATTAGAGAAATGCAAATCAAAACCACAATGTTATACTATTCTCACGCCAGTTAGAGTGGCAATCATTAAAAAGTCAGGAAACAACAGATGCTGGAGAGGATGTGGACAAATAGGAACAATTTTACACTGTTGGTGGGACTGTAAATTAGTTCAAGCATTATGGAAGACAGTGTGGCGATTCCTCAAGGATCTAGAACTAGAAATACCATTGACCCAGCAATCCCATTACTGGGTATATACCCAAAGGATTATTAAATCATTCTGCTATAAAGGCACATGCACACATGCAGCACCATTCACAATGGCAAAGACTTGGAACCAACCCAAATGCCCATCAGCGATAGACTGGATAAAGAAAATGTGACACATACACACCACGGAATACTATGCAGCCATAAAAAAGGATGAGTTCCTGTCCTTTGCAGGGACATGGATGAAACTGGAAACCATCATTCTCAGCAAACTAACACAGAAACAGAAAACCAAACACTGCATGTTCTCATTCATAAGTGGGAGCTGAACAATGAGAACACCTGGACACGAGGAGGGGAACATCACACATTGGGGTCTGTCAGGGGGTGGGGGGATAGGGGAGGCAGAGCATTAGAAAAAATACCTAATGCAGATGACGGGTTGATGGGTGCAGCAGACCATCATGGCACATGTATACCTATGTAACAAACCTGCATGTTCTCCACATGTATCCTAGAACTTAAATAAAAAAAAAAAAAAAAAGCATCCCAATGAGATTATAGGAACGTCTGAGTAATGAGTTTGGCAAATTTTCTCCCCAAAAAGCAAAGATAAAACTTGACAAAACTGCGAAACTACTCATTTCAGAATTCTGAGAACTAATGCATGCAACAAGCTGAGAAACATTTACTCAAGAAAACCTACTGAACCTTGGTTAGAACAGTGAAAGTCTGTGGCATTATAGTCTGAGGCTGCCCCTGTCTCACTCTCCCCCAGTCCTTCAAGTTCTGTGGCACTATAGTTCTACCAGGGTGGGCAGGCTGTCAAGGCCTGCAGCCTCCCTGTTGGAGGGGGCTAAACTGATATGGAGCAGAATGTGGGAAAAATACACATACAGGAGTGTTGTCAAAAACAATACCTATCTGAGGGCTGGGCACGGTGGCTCACGCCTGTAATCCCAGCACTTTGGGAGGCCGAGGCGGGTGGATAACAAGGTCAGGAGATCGAGACCATCCTGGATAACACAGTGAAACCCCATCTCTACTAAAAATACAAAAAATTAGCTAGGCGAGGTGGCGGGTGCCTGTAGTCCCAGCTACTCAGGAGGCTGAGGCAGGAGAATGGCGTGAACCCCGGGGGACAGCGCCTGCAGTGAGCCGAGATTGCGCCACTGCACTCCAGCCTGGGCGACAGCGAGACTCTGTCTCAAAAAAAAAAAAAAAAAAGAAAACAATACCTATCTGGACAGCAAACAGGGAAGGCCAAAATTTTACCTAGATTGAGATACTGGCTGTGGCAAGCCACAGATGGGCAAAACAGCCAGGAATTTAACAGACCTAGGGAATGAGGTAACAGTGAGCATGGTGTGTAAAGCTGCACACATATGACCCAGCAATTGTACTTCTAAATACTTACCCAAAACAAATGAAAACATATGTCCAAACAAAAAACTGAAGGCAAACGTTCATACAGGCATTATTCATAAAAGCCCCAAAAGTGGAGACGATACAATTCATCAACTGGCAAGTGGATAAACAAATGTGGTATATCTATACAATAGAATGAGTTTTTAAAAATTATTTTTGCTATTCAGCGAAAAAGGGAAGAATTATACATGCTAAACATGGGTGATCTCCAGAAACAATTATGTTAGGTGAAGCCAAATGCAAATGACTCTATTTTGTATCATACCATTTATATATAATATCTAGTCAAGGAAAATCTATGGAGACAGAAAGCTGATTAGTGGTTGCCTAGGTCTAGAGGAGGGGAAAATTGAGGGTGATTGCTAATGAGTATATCTTTAGGGTGATATAAATATTCTAAAACTGATTATGCTAAGGACTGTACAACTCTAAAAATATATGAAAAACCATTTAATTGTATACTTTTAGTAGGTAGATTTTTATGGTATGTAAATTACCAGCCTGGGCGACAGAGCGAGACTCTGTCTCAAAAAAAAAAAAAAAAAAAAAAAAATTAAACCTCAATAAACCTGTTAAAAATAATAGTATGAAGAACTGAACAGACCTTTCACCAAAGAAGCTACAGGAATGGCAAATAAGCATATAAAAAGATGATTCATGTCATTAGTGGTTAAGTAGATTCCAACTAAAACCACGAGATACCACTACATACCCACTATAATGGTCAAAATTAAAAAGACCAACACCAGCATGTGTTGGCAATAATGGGGTAAAACTGCAACCCTCATACATTGCTGCTGGAAATGTAACATGGCACGGCTACTTTGGAAAACCGTTTGGCAGTATTTTACAAAGTTAAACAAATACCACATGACTCGGCAGTTTCATCCCTAGGAATTTACTGAAGAGAAATGAAATCACATGTTCACACAAAGATTTATATTCAAACGTTCATAGTAACTTTATTCATAATAGCCCCAAACTAGAAAGAGCCCAGGTGCCCACCAATAGGAGAATAACAAACTGTAGCATATTCATTTAATGGAACATTACTACTGATTCAAGCGATGTCTTGCGATGATTCAGGCAACATCATTGCATCTGTGATGTTTCTCAGGCACTATGCTGAGCAAAACAAAGTACATACTGAATGATTTCATCTAATCCACAGTGACACAGAGCAGATCAATGAAGAGCAGATCAGTGACTACCTAGGGCTGTGGGTTGATGGGTGGGAACCCAGTATTAAGAGACTTGAATAACTTTTGAGGGGTGATGAAAATATTCTCATTTTGGTTGTGGTGATAGTCACACAGGTGCATATGTCTTGTCCAAATTAATCAGACTGTACATGCATAATATTTTTGTTGCATGTAAATTGTAACTTAATAAAGTTGCCTTTACGGAGGTTGCAGTGAACTAAGATCTCGCCACTGCACTCCAACCTGGGCAACAGAGCAAGACTCTGTCTCAAAAAAATATAAATTAATTAATTTTAAAAAATAAAGTTGCCTTTACAAAGCAATGAAGAAAAAGCTGATTAGAAATATAATACTGTTCTTACTGAAGAAATAGCCCTCTAAAAATGTAAACAAGTTAGCAAATCTGTGTCTGGCTGGCTCTACCTCAATCCTACTGTTTGAAGTACTTTCACCTACTTTCTCCTTTGTTTTAGTAGCCCTGACACACAGGAAGGTCTGGTACAAGGTATAAAAGTCTTACCGGACGTAGAGTCAAATAAAGGGTTTTCCAATGACCTTAATAACCTCATACCTTATAAGAACTGACACAAATACTTATTCAAGAACTAGGTTTCAAACAGCCTGTTATTTATAGATTTGTGATACTATAAATGATTAAGCCCCATTAGGGCAGGCACTATTCATTTTCCCCATCAATGTATATGTAGTGTCTCACACAGTGTCTTTCATCTATCAAATGTTCAAGAAATACGTGCTAAATGAATGAACCAACACAACCAACCATATGTGCTAAATGAATGAATGCTAAATGAATGAATGATAGTGCCTGCATTCTAGTTCAAGTAACTCCTATACACATTCTTCTTCAGGGAGATAAGACTTCTGAAGATTACCAGGTAACTGTTAAGAATGAAAATCAGACTAGAGTTACATACTTAGGCTTCAATAGCTTTCTACTGATTGATGTGAGTGTAGCATCACATCATTTTTCATTCCTAGTTCGTGTTCCTAGTTGCTTATGGCATTTTATTCAATGACTCATTGATGGTCACTGCTTCGGAAGGGAGAGAAAATGAGGACAAATCAGATATTATTTTGAATGTCAAAGTCAAGTTCTTTAAATTCAAAGGAAGAGAACTGCCTGGAAGCCAAAGGCTTTTGATTTCTCAGAGCCATTCTGGAGGTAAAAAGAGCTTTTGGGAATCTACAAATTCTTTGTGAAAATTAAGGATCAGAGCCCGGCTGAATTAGACATTGTCCTATAAACCAGATTTGGGGAGAATGCATAACGATGCCAGGGCAGTTTTCTCATCCAAAAAGAGTCAAGAGTTTGATCAAGCAGGAAAGAAAATTGAAAGGAATATAGCTACAGCTTAAGTTACAGAGGTCTGAGACATTCTTGGCACCCTTTCCTCTTCATAGGTTCACCCCTATTTTTGAGGTGTATGAGAAAACCTTTGATAGGTTGTACACTGGCTATACAACAGAATCACACTAGATTAACTAAGAATCTCTGGGGTGAGGTCAAGACCTTAATATATTTAAAGAGATGCCTCTATACGTCCTTCCTACCTCCTGAGTTGACCTAATGTTAAGCCAAGTATTGAGAACCACTGGCTTACGGGGATCCCAAAGAAGACAAATGTAATGTCTATCTTCCCACTGTGTATGCCAACCTTATAGACAACCTCCCTGCCAACTCCTGCCCGCTGACTCCATTCAACACAGCATTTGAGCACAGAATCTCTAGGCAAACTAGGAAACATCTTACTGAAGACAGTTTAGACTTGACTACTGGTGCCTCTTATGCTGGATTTTGAAGAGTCAGCTTTGTGAATTGAGGGTTTGGTGGACAAGTTTGACAGTTTAAGCACTGACGTGGGCAGGAAGCCAACTATTAGCTGGAAGGTCTGAAACCCATGAAAATGTCCCCATAGAACTCAACACAAGGGACAAATCTGACTAGAGCTATTCACCAGCATCACTCACAATTCCTGATGATTATTTGGCCAAAGTCTCACAAACTGCAATTCCTAACTATATCACTGACCAGGTGTTCAAAGCCCGTGTGCCCTCACCAGAAACCATAATCACAATGAAAGCCAATGCTATGTATGAATGTACATGAAGACAATTCATTAGACCCTCAACCTTTTAAAGATACTTCCAGCTCTTTCATTTAAAAATAAGGAAACTGGGCCTGGCGCAGTGGCCCACGCCTGTAATCCTAGCACTTTGGGAGGCCGAGGCGGGTGGATCACGAGGTCAGGAGATCGAGACCATCCTGGCTAACACTGTGAAACCCCGTCTCTACTAAAAATACAAAAAAAAAAAAAAAAAAAAAATTAGCCAGGCGAGGTGGCAGGCACCTGTAGTCCCGGCTACTTGGGAGGCTGAGGCAGAAGAATGGCGTGAATCAGGGAGGCGTAGCTTGCAGTGAGCCGAGATCACGCCACTGCACTCCAGCCTGGGTGACAGAGCGAGACTCTGTCTCTAAAAAAATAGAAAAATAAATAAATATGAGGAAACTGCCTCAATTTTAGTAATAATTTAGGACAAGTTCTGCTCAGGTGCAGCAGTTAAATAAACTTTGAAAGAGACCCAAGAGTCTTCACAAAGTTGGAATTAGAAGGCCTTTGGAAATACTCAGGTAAGGACAGATAGGAGTAGAAGTGTCTCCCAGAGTGGTCTGGACCTGTGCTGCCAGCACAGTAGCCACTGGTCACATATGATTCTTGATAACTTAAAATGTGGCTATAGTCCTGAATAGAGATGGGCTGTAAGTGTAAAATACACACCAGATTTCAAAGACTAAATATATGCTAAAACAATAGTTTGGATATTAAATACCTTTGGCCTTTGCAACACTTGAATTCCAACAACAGATGAACTTTATATACCATCTGATGAATATCATCTATTTGGATAATATCCTTAGTATTTACAGATTTAATAATATTCCAAGTGTTAATGTGCTACCTTGAAAGGTAGGCACACAGGCTTTGATGATATTAGTTATTTGGTATTTTTCTGAAATATAAATTTATATTTGCTAACACTGTAGAGTCTATGTTCAGTTACCCAACTAGTTATCTTGCCACCAAATGATCAAGCCAATTAGAAAGCATTAAACCTCAAGGTGACTTTGTTAGAAAGATATTTTTTAGTTACATACTCTTTAAATCTCTTAATACACATTAAATTAGAAGGTTCAAAGAAAACATTACTATAAAAATAAGGCATTACATGGCAGAATTTTAAAACCCTGCTTTATAATTACAGCATCATTAAGGTACTGCAGAAAAATCATTGTTATTTTTACTCATTTTATGTGGGAAGTCAAATCTTAAACCATGTGGTAATATTTATAAAAGCAGGTGCTTTGGCATCTTTGAATATCTCCCTGTCAGGTATTAAGTTTACAATATTTTCACAGGCCTTGCATTGTAGGAATTCTTGGTCTAGGAAGTCCTAAGTTAACTTTAAGAGAAACTTGTGAAAACTTGGATTGGTGTTTCCATGAGTATGTTGTTATCAAATTAGGGAATCCATGAGGAGAGTTGCCTCCTTGACCCACAAGGATATCCCAAGGTTTCTGCTGCTCTTCCAAGAAATGTAAGTGTACCAGTATTCGTTTCCTGACTTTTGCTAAACAAAAAAGATTATGATGGGGCCAGCAGCAACTCATAGCCTTCCAAGAAATCATAAATCTCTTCTGGTCCTCCTCTTACCTAGGCCAACCCAACCTATCTTAACAACAGCATGCATTAGGAGAGCAGGCTCTATCTTTCCCATATGTCTACTTCTACAAGACCTTGCTTCCAACAGATTTACTTGTGTTGTGAAGATCTGAGAAGACTGGTATAATGGAGAGAGTATGGGACAAATGAACCAAAGGGAAAACCTCAAGAATGCTTCAGAGTGCAACTCAGCATTTCACTAAGTAAACCCAGGAAAGCATGGCTGCATTCCAATAAGCAGCTAGAGCTAAGCAGGGAGGGGACACGAGGATAAGTCCAACCCAACTAACCTAGACATCGTTAAACTAGCTCACCTATCCCACTTATCACATACTTACTGACATTTGGGTAGAGACACCTCCTGCACCCTGATAGATACTGCTATGATTTGAATGTTTGCCCCCAGTGAAACTTGTGCTAAAATTTGATCCCCAATGTATCAGTATTAAGAGGTAGGGCCTTTAAGTGGTGATTGGGTCATGAGGGCTATGTCCCCATAAATGGATTAATGGTTATCATCAAGGGACTGGGTTAGTTACCACAAATGGGTCTGTTACAAAAGCTAGTTTGGTTCTCTCTTGTGAACTCCCTCACCAAGTGATGCACTGTGCTGCCTCTGGACTCTGCAGCACTGGCAATAGAATGGACAACTAGAACTTGTCCCAGATGCTCTCTAAATCTTTAAGTTTTGTTCTTCTGTACTTGCTTTCCCTATTTTCATTGCTTTAGTTCTGCCCCTCATCATCTTGCCTGAATTAGTATAAATTTTCTAACAGGTCTCTCTGCCTCCAGTCTCGTACCCCTCTAACCTTAAGTATAAATGTGATTATCTTTTTCCTGTTTGAAATCCTTCAATTATAGCTTAAGACACAAATTTCTTCATGATTTATCACCTGTTTGCCTCTTCAGACATAGCAACTTTTTTTTTTTTTTTTTTTTTTTTTTTTTTTTTTTTTTTTTTTTTTTTTTTTTTTTTTTTTTTGGAGACAAAGTCTCATTCTATTGCCCAGGCTAGAGTGCAGTGGCACAATCTCAGTTTACTGCAACCTCCGCCTCCTGGGCTCATGCCTCAGCCTTCCAAGTAGCTGGGGCTACAGGTGCACACTACCGCGCCCAGCTAATTTTTCTATTTTTAGTAGAGATAGGGTTTCATCATGTTGGCCAGGCTGGTCTCAAACTCCTGGCCTCAGGTGGTGATCCACCCTGCCTCGGCCTCCCAGTGCTAGGATTACAGGTGTGAGCCACTGTGCCTGGCCAACAACTTTTTTTTTTTTTTTTTTTTTTTTTTGAGGCAAGAGTCTCGCTCTGTTGCCAGGTTGGAGTACAGTGGCACAATCTCAGTTCACTGCAACCTCTACCTCCTGGGTTCAAGCAATTCTCCAGCCTCGGCCTCCCGAGTAGCTGGGACTACAGGCGCACACCACACCCAGCTAATTTTTGTATTTTTAGTAGAGACAGGGTTTCACTGTGTTGGCCAGGATGGTCTCAATCTCTTGATCTCGTGATCCGCCCGCCTCCGCCTCCCAAAGCATAGCAACTCTGTAAGAGTGTCTTGCTTTCCTCCTATGTTTTTATGTGCTAAGCTTTTTGCCTTGGGAATACTCTTCTCAAACTTTCCACTTTGCATGTTCCACATCCCCTAGAGCTATGTTCTATTTGTTCTTAAATACTTAAGTTTAATCACTCTCTTGCCTAGTCTGAATAACTTTCCTTTGTACCTCTACAACACCTTGTACATGTCTATCAGAGCTTTTATTGTTCTCTATTACATGCTTGCTTGCTTTACTCACTAAAAATTCAGTTCCTAGAGACAAGCTGTCTTATATCTACATTCTTGGTCCATACAATCTACAGAATCAAGTAGTGCTTTATAGGTGCTGATATAGTAAAGTCACTGGGTTTTAGTGAGAGTGGAAATCTGCACCCATAATGTTCTCTGTTATACCTAGGATTCTTTAAACACTTCAGTTAAGGTCTTAGATATTACTACTACACCTCATGACTGGAGAGAATACTAAAATTATTCATAAATGGGCACGAATATGTTTGTTTACACTAGCCACTAACATTATTAAGTGTTTACTGTGTGTCTGGTGCTTACATACATGTACTTTTCTAATTAATCCTCACATCAACCCTGATGTAGGCAGTATTATCTCTTTTTACAAACAAAGTTGGTGGGGGGGGGGGGGGAGGCCTCTATCTTGCCCAGTGTCCCTAAGACTGTTTCCAGAACTCATGTTCTTACACTAGGAAACTCAATACCTTTAACATCATGAAAATTGTGCTTCAAAAGATTTTTTACTTTTTTTTTCAAAACATAACGAAGCGCTACTAAATACAAGCTAAATTTTAAAAGTTATTGATTATACGCTAGCAGATCATCCCTCCCCAAAACTTTTTTTTTTTTTTTTTTTGCTTGTCCCATTGAGTTTTATTGTAGGGATACAGACAAAGGATGTCCACTCAATTCCATAGTTTCTTGATGGACATGTTTTTCCTCGCTGTCCTTTGGCATGTCCTTTGGCATGAGACAGGACTTTGGACTACCTCAAAGTCCTTCTGAGTGACATGGACTCACTGTTCAGGGCATACATGCCGGTTTCTGTGCACATGCCCTTCACTTCAGCCTGATGCTCCTAGCATAAGCTCAGCAATTTTTCTCAGGTTGATCCCCTGGGTCAGGTTCATTTCTGAGACTGAATCTTCAAAATGTCCAGCCAGGCCTACTCATTGTGGGGTGGGAATTCAATTTTTCTGTCAATGTGCCCTGGGCAAAGCAGTGCCAAGTCCAGGATATCAATTGTATTAGTAGCCAGGATAAACCGTGATACTCTTGATGGCCTCAAAGCCATCCTCGAAGCATCGTCTGCTGCACTTCACTGTTCCCTCCAGCATCCCCCTCCAGCTCTGAGGAGCCGAAAGAGTTGATTTCATCCATGAAGATGACAGATGAGCATTTTCTCTGCCATCACAGAAATTCCCCAATGAATTTCTGTACCAATTCAGAGCCAGAGACATGAATAAAGGTACAGTCCCTATGATGAGCCAGAGCCCAGGCCAACAGTGTCTTCCAAGCAGCATTCCCTTGGGCTGTGCAATGCTCAGTGCCTTGAAGAGCTCGGGATGCTTAGCAGGCAGGTCGATCACTTCTTTGATCTCCTTGATCTGCCTATCCAGTCTACCAATCATTTCATAAGTCGAATCTGGTACTTCCTTCACCATCATCAGTGACACCAATGAGCCCACCTTGTTGGGTAGGATCTTGTACAAAGTGTAGCTGTCATTTCTTAGAACCACCAAGGAACTGGGTGTCTCATCACTGATGCTGATATTTTTGTCCACATCTACGACAAACTTGTCCTTGGGATGCACCTTGACCAACACTTTCTTATCCATAGCCTGGACTACTTCCCTGACACAGGAGTCCTATTCCTGCAGCAGCTGTAGCTCCTCCTGTAATAGGCACACTTTAGCATTTAATTCATTCCTGTGCACCTGCCACCTCCAGAGGTTTTGGGTCTTATCATTCAAAATCAGCTGCAAATGCACCTGGAGTTCAGAACTGTTCCTTGTGGCTTTCCCCCATCCAATTTATATTGCAGTTGACCCTGGAGTTCTTCAATCTTGGACAGATAATATTGGCAGAGTCCACTGCCTGCCTTTTCCTCCTCCAACTCCATCTGCTGTGGTCCGTCAAGCGCCATCTTGTCTTTTCAGCAGAGAACGCTGGCATCTGCTTCCCTCCCCAAAACATAACAGCTGTCCAATCATATTTCAATTACAACATTTACATGTAGGTTTTACATCAGAAATGTCAAAGTACATCTTTTACTAATGGTTAATGTAACAAAGAGAGACTTCTTTGCCCATTACTAATACAAGCATTATTACTTATTATAGAATTTTCATTAATAATCTTAAACTCAATTTTGTGGGAATGGATATACAAAAATAAAGAAGCCATAACATTAATTCATGGTATTTGTCAGCATTCAGTTATTTCTTAGTTTTATTGCAATTCATTGTCAACTTCTAGATAGAAGGGAGAATATGACAAATTTCCCTGAAAGCACTCTTCTCTTATTTTCTACTTCTAAATAATGGGATAATTTAGCAAGATCATTTGGGAGTTTTATTTATTAAAATATGAATAATGAGTTTTTCCATTTCAGCTTAGAATATACTAATACAAGTTTTTCCTAATACGTTTTCTCTGTCTTGTGATTGTTGCTTTTGATATCTTATTTAACAGGAAAATACCTAAGAGAGAAAATTAAGGTGTTACAGAAAGAGTTGTGGAAACCATGAATAAAGCAATAGAGCCACGATTTTCAATGAAACTCACATAAACGGTTATTATAAAGAAAGAAAATGTAATAGGCTAGTGTAATAAAGAACAGGATCACCAACTTCCAAAATCTCTTTTGCCTCTATAAGGGTCTGCTAACTGTATTATATACACATAGGTACTCAAAATGCTACTAATAATCAAACCTTTTGAGATTTTGGTACCAGAATTACCGGTAACAGGATATAAGCAGAACTTTAAGTTTATCAAACATAAATCATTAGTACCTACCAATTTCAACCTACTAAGTCAGAAAAGGCATGAGAATTTAGTAATAGGAGAACTTTGTCATTTCCAGTGCCAGGACTAGGGGTCCTGACAGGTACCTCACTGTACAGGTCAGAGCTAAGAAACACAATGTTGGTTCATGCACAACACTGGTTCATAGAAAACACAATTTTATCACTTAAAATTTTTCATTTATTTCTGTGATGTTTGTTTATGCCACGCTATTCTTTGTCTCTCCATAAATAAGCAACCAAAAATCTCTCTTGTTATTAGCCACTGGTCTAAAATTAATGATAGCTTAAATATCTAAAAATAAACCAACCCCCTCCTCTAAGTACAGTAATGTTGCACTTTCAACTAAAACTAAGTATTAACATATCTGGTTTCCTTCAATGCCTTTCATTTTCCACAGAGAATCAGGTGACTTTGGAGACTGTGTGTTTCACATTTAATACAGGAATTATATGATTTAAAAAGAATATTCAGTTTCCTAGTTTAAGCAAGGCATTCACAAAATATGACACTCAAAGTATTGTTTGGATAAGTTACTACCTAGAAAGGTTTACCAGCTATTCCTGAATATGAATCACTACTACAAGTATACCACGTAGCAATTTCCTCTAAAGAAAACCAAACAATTTAGTTTTAGAACGAAATGATCTGGGAAGAAAAGAAAAGTAGATAGTAAAACAGAGAATTTAACTACTGTTATTCACAACATAGCAAAGAAAAAATCAGAAGTTATACACTTCAGAAAAAAGGGAATAGGCCAAAGACAAATGTTGACATGATAGGATTTTTTTTTTTTTTTTAACTAAGAAAATACCTGTACAAGAACAAGGGACACTGAACAAGGGCACTTCACATTTAACCACTCATTGCCAATAGATACTGAGTTCACCTCAGGGTAAGAAAATGGTCCAAATGAATTAGAAGACTTCCAGCAAGTAACAAACTATACTCATATTTAATAAGCACCATTTACCTCTATGTAGTTTTATATAGTTCTCAGCAATTTGATTTAAATGAGAGCTTCCCCTATGAAAGAATAAGATGATTTGGATATTACTATCAGTGCACAGTACGGATGCCAATTAGATGGTAAATTCAATTATTCTTAAATTTTAAAACAACAAGGGTTTCATGCTTTGTTCAAATATAGCTTATTTTTTGAAAAATTCCCCTCTTCCACTCTCCTAAGTTGGTACATAAAGTTAGGTAATATTTACATTGAATTTACAGTCTTTTTCATTTAAAACAATATCAGTATATCTTGCGATAAGATATTAATTTAAGTGATTGTTCTTAACTTCACTATACCCAAACTTAGCAATATGGCTGTGAGTCAAATAAACTTTGAAAAGGAACCTGCCATTTTCATTAATTCATTCAGACTGTAATCTTTGAAATACATATGGCAGATATGCTGAGGCTGGCCCGTCATTTTGGGGCTACATTTTAGTAAAGTAGCTAGTGAGTGAAAACGGAAATAACTATATAACATTTAAAAGAAATATAAGACTTGCACTAAGAAACCAAAACCTACATATTATGTAACATAACCTTTTTAATGTTGTTTTTGCTAACACAAAAAAGTTATACCATTATTTATATTTCAATCACAACATTGCTCTAAAACACAATCTATAATCCGTCTTGTAACCAGATCTGAAAAACACATATTCAGACTATTCTTAGTCTGTATCTCTGGCAAAAAGCCAAAGTAAAACAGAATAATTTTACTTTCTCCTAAACATTCTAGCAAGGGGGGGAAAAAAAGCCAGATCAAAGTAAGATGAGGATTCAAAATTGGCAATAAATCCATTATGGACAAACAGTGGCACTAAAGTAAAATTTCAGAACATATTGCTTTCTATATATGCACGTGTGATCTTATTTGAACATGAGTATTTACAAAGATTCTAGAAAGCTAAAACCAACTTGATAACCTAGGCTTTCAATCTTTATTGTATCCCCCATAATAATTAGTTGTCAGTAGTTTCAGCTTAGTATTTAAATATCTATTGTGATTTTATATCTTATTTATACTATTCAGTGTTCGCATAATAGATTTACAAATATTTTAAGTGATATTATACAGAATATTACTTGTATTTTCCAGAATAACGACTTTGAATAAAAACTGGAGCATTTGGGCTTTAAAAACATTTTTTCCCCCAATTTCTAAGTTGCTCTTTTTAGGAAGTCACTGACAGAGACTGAATTTAAAGTAAAAATGCCAATTTTGTAAATTTTGTCAAAAAAGGGATTGCTATAAACAGATTTAAGTGAATACTGTTCCAGACAAATATAATAATAAAGTAGCACTTGACACTGACAAACACTGAACTTTCTTTAAAACCATAGGAGCTTCTATTGTAGCAAATGCAGCACAGAACCTTATGACAAAGAGGGGCTAAAAAGTGAATTTAAGCCAATATAGGTTAAAAACTAAACAAGTGAACTATTAAATTGGTGCAAAAGTAATGGCAGGTTTTGCAATGACTTTTGCATTAACCTATCAGAAAATCAACTTCCAGGAGAATATAGTTAATCCCCACAGCTGTAATAAATCTCTTCCTTTAAGAATGGAAGACAGCAAAATAATTCTCATCACAAGAGTATACTAGAAATAGAAAATGAATCAATTATTCACATTCTAAGAGGTTTTACTTGAGAGGATTGGGCAGGAGGGTATGAAAGCTTACAAAATCGAAAATGTGAAATAAAATGAATTCAAATTAAGACTTCATGGTAAGAGAAAAAAAAAAAAACAGAAAAAGAATCGTTTCCTTAAGGGACGAATATTTTCCATAACTAGTTAAAAAGCACCTATTAAACTGTGCCTTCAGCTGTCACAATGGAGGTTTTGGATTCCTTTAGCAATTGCAGCATAACAAAAGGCATTTCACAGCATAACTTCAGGGAAAATGTTATCTGATCTGGAATCATACAGAAAGCAATTAAAAACTCTTTAATTATTTATAATACACACATTTTTCTGGGTAGCAGCAGTTGCTCCTGTACTTGCCCTTTTAAAAAATGTGAAACAGAAGCAAGAAAGTAGGGGAAAAAAGTTAGAGAAGATTAAGAGTAGCAGCGTTAAATAAAACAGCAAATTCTTAAATACATTATGAGTAAAGAAAGATTAAAATAAGGAAACAGTACTTACTGTGCAACTTTCAGTTATACCAAGTAAAGTACACCACCTATTCACTGATAACATTTTCCCTATGTTGAAAACACAAAACCTACTTATCTATATTTTTGATATTTTAAAAAAAGACATTCACTATTATAGCCCTGACAATTCTTCCAGTATTTTTAACCATTCAGATGTATTATGTGGGAATATTTATTAACATAATTTTGTTTAACACATTTCTTTCTACACAAACTGAATTTAAAAGTATCTATAACATTTTCAATTACAGTAATAAAACATGAATAAATTATAAATTAACAAAATCTTCGTATCTACTTTAAAAAATCATTTATCAAATGCTAACCTCCAGATTATCTGGAAAATTGAAGATGCAAATTGCTATAAACCTGGCATCCCAATTAAATTACAGTTTTTGAAGGTATATAAAATCTCCCTCAAATTCCAACATCTACTCCAGAAAATTTTATTTTACCCTTTTCTTAAGTTTACAGCCTGCTAAACATTTTACCCAAATGTGAGAGAACTGCCTGGAGATGCAAAGCACAATAAAATAATTAAGTGAAAAGAACAAACAAAAGATACCCGTTAAAACAGTTATTTAAGCTGGCAGCACTTGAAATTGGTAATCTGTATTTTTTTAAGTTGCATAGCTGCAAGATGATTCACTGCTGATTAACTGTTGAGCAGTTTTAAGAGGATAAGAATATTTAATAAATTGCAATTCAGTAGAATATTCTATATTTAATTAAAATGTAATTATGTAATGTGATTTGCTCTTTGGACTGCATTCTGATATTAAACCTTTAATTTAAAAATATTAACATTTTAGCTTTCCTATGTAGAAGTCTATTTTCCACTTGTGGGGGAAAAAATGGAAGAACTTGAGATCACGGTCTACATTCAGATAATGTTTTCACTGCTTGATTACATTTCTTGGTTTCACATTTAAGACTTTAATTTATAAGAAGTAAATTATATGTTTTTCAATTTAAGAACAGATGAATGCAGAAACATTATGTTGGGGAAAACAAAGAGAACCCAAATTAAAAAATAAAACAAATCAAAACATAACTAGTTGTGCAGCTCTGGAGAACTTAATAAAAAGTAAATCAACTTTTAAATCAGTTAACTTTGGCGTCTGAATACAAAATGTTTATCAGTATTACCTATGTAGATGACTATTAAGGGATGTGCAGCATTTTCAAAATCCCTGTGTGTCCTTTGTACGCACGTTTGGTACACTGAGTTCTGTGGTCACTGTCCTCTCTTCAGCAGGGTTTTTTACCCCAGTACGATTGTCCATCTCTGTATTACCAAGTCTCACAAAACTCAGATTTCTGGCTGAGTATGCCTGCGTTTTTGTTTCTCCAGAGACAGATCTTCATATCCTCTTGGTTTTTCAAGCATCTTGTCAAGACAAGAAAACCTGTGTAAAAACAGATTTCCCCATGAACATTGCTTTAGTTACTGTAAGTTTTCATACCCTTACTTACTACTCTGAAAACTCATAAAATCAGTGATCTGGAGAAGAACAGATTAAGAAACAGAAGGATCAATTAAAGTTTAGTCACAAAAAATACATAACAAAGTCATTCCCCTCTCACAATAAGGACTACACCCAAGTAAAGAATGCACACACACGGAGATTTAAAATATTTCTCCTAAATAACTAAATACCCCAAAATAAGTACAGCAATTTTCTAACTAATCAAGACCACAAATACTCATGTCTCTCTATTTTGGGTTGACTATTACATTCTTATGCTGAAGGGTATCAGAAACGTTGAGCTTTATGGCTACATAGTGCCTTACAAAATGTTTTAACAACACTGAATCCTCCTCAAACCCATATACCTTTAATCTAGGACTATTAAAAAGTATACAAAAATTTATCACTTGATAAATAAGAACAGAAGCAAAAATGTACAAGAGTGAAGATATTCCATGTCTATAAACTTATAAAAATGACTCTTCAAGACCCACAGAAGCAGACTCCATTGGTTTAGATTTCTGTAGACACCTGATTAACAGAGTTCACCCTGCCCATGTAGTAGGCTAGTTTGAAATTCAGGTTCTATATTCAAAAACAAACAAGTAAGCAAATATAACACTCACATGTAACATAAGAAAATGGAAATGTTGCTGAAGACCAACAGACATATGCATTTGAGCTATGAGATGAGATGTATGCTCCACATATCCCATAAGCTCACTGTGACACTAAAGGAAAACTTTAGCCGATGAAAGAAAAAAAATTTATACAATATAATTCCACCTCACCAAAAAAAAAAAAAAAAAAAAAAAAAAAAAAAGCTTATCAGCTCTATGGTCTAAATGTTTGTGTACTCCCAAAATTCCTATGTTGAAACCTAATCTGCAGTGCTATAGTATTAAGAGGTGGGGCCTTTGGAACATGATTAGGTGATGAGGGCTCTGACCACATGAATGCAGTTAGTATCCTTATAGAAGATTGAGGGAATCTGTTGTCCCACCAGGTGAGGACACACAGAAGGTGCCATAAATGAGGAATGAGCCCTCATCAGAGGAATGAGCCCTCATCAGACACCAAATCTACTGGCTGGCACCTTGATCTTAGACTTCCCAGCTTCCAGAACTATGAGCACTGAATTTCTGTCATGTATAAATTACTCATCTGAGGTATTTTGTTATAGCAGCCCAAAATGCACTAAGAAAGACTAAAAAGACAAATTTTATCTATAGATGAAGGATTTAGATGTATTACTTTGGCATGTAAAATACTAAGACAAAAATTTCATTTTGTTAGCATCAGTTTTCAGTACTTCCCTTAAAAAGCTTCTATAATTTTAGCCACAGTTTCATTTTGTCTCAAACATAAGGTGAAAATGAAGGCATTCCAAACCTTTTCTATGGTGAAATAAAAACATATGTGCACATATATTCAAAATACCACTCCACCACTATACTTCTCTTACCTAGCATTCTTACTTCCATTCACATTTTATTTATTTATTTATTTAGACAGGGACTTGCTACGTCACCCAGGCAGGAGTGCACTGGTGTGTTCATAGCTCACTGCAGCCTCCAACTCCTTATCTCAAGCAATCATCTGGCCTCAGGCACCTAAAGTCCTGGGATTACAGGTGTGAGCCACAGTGCTCAGCCTCAATTCATATTTTAAATGTGTCAAGGCATGATCTGAGTAAGTTCACAGGAAAGGTTAAAATTTGACAGTCTTTTAGTACTCAACAGTTTACCAAAGCTTCCACATTTCACACGCACATGCGTAGTCTTATGACACTCAACTACAGTTCTCATTTCAGGTGCTATTGCTGCTATTATCTCAAATCTTTTCTGTCAATATTCTAATCTGCTACTCTTAAATCATCTTCCACCAACACAGCAACAGAATTCCTTGAGTGTGTTTATTACCTCAACACTTTTATTCTCGAATTTAAGAGAAGTTATTGAAATAAAAGGAAATGGGGGGACCACACAGGACTAGACCTCTGGATGTCAACTGGTCTAGTTCCCTGCCATCAGTCTCAGCCTCCCAGAAAAGCCTGCTGTTACTGTCTTGAGTCCCTGAACAAAGAGACTCTAACTCCTGAAACAATTCCAGGATTAGCTAAAATGCTCTGCCTTGATATAACAATCCAATGCTTTATATCATCTCTGCAAGTCTTTTCATAAAAGCTTTTCGTATATTTGAAGACAGCAATTAAGTTAACCTTTATTTTTTCAAAGCTAAATGATATCAATTTAATGCACTTGTGAAATGTGAAAAAAGCCCTATGAAAATACCCAATTGAGGTCAGCATTCAATTCACTAAACATTTTCAGATAACGCAGAACCATGAAAAACTTAAATCAGTGAACAAAACTAGTTTTTTTTTTCAGTTGTAAAATGCAACTATTTTTTGCCTACTATATAGACAGGCACTGTATTACATGCTAAAGATATAAAAGTGAATGATTAAATTGAATGAATAAATTTATGATGCGACTTTTTGAAGAAAATGTTCCTACCTAAAAAGAGCAAAATTGCTAAGAACAGTCTTTGGAACCAGAATGCCTGGGTCCAAATTTCATCCCCACCAACAAACTAGTTATCTGACCTTGAAAAGTCAAGTTTCTTAACCTCTCTATACTTAATTCCTTCATCTGCATAATAGGAATAGTAATGGTACTGAGCTCAAAAGGGTTATTGTAACAATTAGACGAGTTACTAATAGATGTAAAATGCTTACAACAACACCTGGCACATAATAATACTAAATGATTAGAATTATTATTTTTTTGGTTTGGTTGTTTTTGAGAGAGTCTTGCTCTGTCACCCAGGCTGGAGTGCAGTGGCATGATCTCGGCTCACTGCAACCTCCACTTCCTGGGTTCAAGTGATTTTTTTTTTTTTTTTTGAGACAGAGTCTTGCTCTGTTGCCCAGGCTAGAGTGCAGTGGCACGATCTCGGCTCACTGCCAGCTCCGCCTCCTGGATTCATGCCATTCTCCTGCCTCAGCCTCCCAAGTAGCTGGGACTACAGGCGCCCGCCACCAGGCCTAGCTAATTTTTTTTGTATTTTTAGTAGAGACGGGGTTTCACCATGTTAGCCAGGACGGTCTCAATCTCCTGACCTTGTGATCCGACCGCCTGGGCCCCCCAAAGTGCTGGGATTACAGGTGTGAGCCACCACACCCAGCCTCAAGTGATTCTTGTACCTCAGCCTCCTGGGTAGCTCGGATTACAGGTGTACACCACCGTGCCCAGCTAATTTTTGTATTTTTAGTAGAGACAGTTTCACCATGTTGGCCAGGCTGGTCTTGAACTTTTGTCCTCAAGTGATCCACCTGCCTGAGGCCTCCCAAAGTGCTGGGATTACAGGCTGAGCCGGCGTACCCAGCCAACAATTAGAATTATACAATATTTTTAATGTAAGTTTTCTATGCAGTATCCTAAGTGTCTGAAACATACACATACACACTCATGCACCTCAATGAGTAAATGAATAAAAATTATGGTTTAGAATGTATAATTTGGGCTAATGCTTTAAAAAGTAATTACAAAAAAATTACCTATAAAACAGGAAGCTGACGCTTAATCTGAAGGGTGCTCAGGGCAAGATCTATTTACTTCAAACCATTCATCTATGCAGCTAGAAAAGAACAAAACCAGAAAAATTGAGATACTTATACTAATTATTTATATGACAGCCACAGTAAAAATACTTACTTCTTGATTTTATTTTTTACAGAAAAAAATCAGCATTTTAAATTATATTTGGCATACATAAGCAACAGATAAGAATGTTTATTATATTTTGATTCTAAGTGATTAAGAAAAAAACCTTTGCAAAATTATGCTATAAAGTACTTTAAAGTTCTAACAGAACTACTTCCAAAAGATAATCTGAAGAACTACCACTTTACCAATATTCAAAACTGAATGAAAAATTTGGATAATTTCTCTTTTCAAAAGTTATTCATTTATGCACATTATCAACCTGTTCATGTCACCTATAAATGTAATAAAAAACAGCTTTTAAATTTTAATCCTTGCCAATATTTCATCATTTTAAAGCTATATTTATATGTGATTATTGAATATTTAAATTCTATCCCACCATGTAATACATATACATACACAAATAAATATACCATAAATCGTTTGTATTTATAAAGTATTTTATGATCTTATTTTATTAGAAACTAAATACTAGGGTGCATATGATCATCATCATTGTTGATCTGCACTGTCCAACAGAGTAGACAAGAGCCACACACTGGTTATTTAAGATTTATTTAAATAAAATAAAAATATCCAGTTCCTCAGTCACACTAGCCACATTTCAAGCACACAACAGCAACATGGTTCACGACTACTCTAGGGGACAGCACAGATATAGAACATTTCCATTATGGTAGAAAGTTCTATTTCACAGTACCATGATAGGTGACAAAATCAAGGTCTGGTAACTAGCTATTACTTGCCTAACAGCTAGCAAGTTACCCAAGCAGGATTCAACCTGTTCAACATTTTCATTGGTGACGTATTTCAAATTTGTATATGCCGCAAAGCTACAAGACTTGGTTAATATACTGAAGGGCAAAACTAACATTTATCATCCTCATGTCCAGATAGGTTGGTTTGGTAGGTAAAAGTGGTAGATGAAATTAAAAAGAAAAAAGGTAGAGTACCACATCAACAGGTTCTTTCAAATATCTGAATTTCAGTTGCGATTAAGACTTTTGTTCTCTAAATATATATGGCCAGTTTGGCTTAAGACGTTGTTTTCAGTCTGCTCTCTACCACTTGGCCTTGGAAGTTCCACTGTGTCTACCAGAAACCTCTTAAAACAAAATTCTGAGAATCAAAATACTCCAGATGTGTTAATTCATAATATATCTGAATAGTATCTATTTGCGAGCTAACATGAGTACTCCTTATTTTACAACCAGTTAATTCTGGCTCATCATGAGAAAGTAATCATTTAAAACTCCAGGTCCTCTTCACATAAACGTCTATCAATCTACGTATGTTCCATTCTAAGCTATATTCATTTGTTATTTACATGATTACATTCCCTTCTCTCAGACCCAGCAGGAAAGCACTATCCTCAATTTGGTATTTTTCATTTCTAGGCATCTTCTTACTCTATATAACTATATATGTGTATATTCTAAAACAACATATAGTACTGTTTCCATGTTTAAAATTTTAAATAAATGCTACCATAAAACAGCATTATGCTTTTTGTAAATTGCTTTTTTTGCTCAATTTGAGATTTGCAATTCTAAGTCTCTTGTTTTTATATTTTTGCTTTTTTTTTTTTTTTTTTTTTACTGTACTTTAAGTTTTAGGGTACATGTGCACAATGTGCAGGTTTGTTATATATGCATCCATGTGCCATGCTGGTGTGCTGCACCCATTAACTCGTCATTTAGCATTAGGTATATCTCCTAATGCTATCCCTCCCCCCTCCCCCCACCCCCCACCACACAACAGTCCCTGGAGTGTGATGTTCCCCTTCCTGTGTCCATGTGTTCTCATTGTTCAATTTCCACCTATGAGTGAGAACATGTGGTGTTTGGTTTTTTGTCCTTGCGACAGTTTACTGAGAATGATGATTTCCAGTTTCATCCATGTCCCTACAAAGGACATGAACTCATCATTTTTTATGGCTGCATAGTATTCCATGGTGTATATGTGCCACATTTTCTTAATCCACTCTATCGTTGCTGGACATCTGGGTTGGTTCCAAGTCTTTGCTATTGTGAATAGTGCCGCAATAAACATACGTGTGCATGTGTCTTTATAGCAGCATGATTTATAACCCTTTGGGTATATACCCAGTAATGGGATGGCTGAGTCAAATGGTATTTCTAGTTCTAGATCCCTGAGGAATTGCCACACTGACTTCCACAATGGTTGAACTAGTTTACAGTCCCACCAACAGTGTAAAACTGTTCCTATTTCTCCACATTCTCTCCAGCACCTGTTGTTTCCTGACTTTTTAATGATGGCCATTCTAACTGGTGTGAGATGGTATCTCATTGTGGTTTTGATTTGCATTTCTCTGATGGCCAGTGATGATGAGCATTTCTTCATGTGTTTTTTGGCCGCATAAATGTCTTCTTTTGAGAAGTGTCTGTTCATGTCCTTTGCCCACTTTTTGATGGGTTATTTTTTTCTTGTAAATTTGTTTGAGTTCATTATAGATTCCGGATATTAGCCCTTTGTCAGATGAGTAGGTTGAGAAAATTTTCTCCCATTTTGTAGGTTGCCTGTTCACTCTGATGGTAGTTTCTTTTACTGTGCAGAACCTCTTTAGTTTAATTAAATCCCATTTGTCAATTTTGGCTTTTGTTGCCATTGCTTTTGGTGTTTTAGTCATGAAGTCCTTGCCCATGCCTATGTCCTGAAAGGTAATGCCTAGGTTTTCTTCTAGCGTTTTTATGGTTTTAGGTCTAACATGTAAGTCTTTAATCCATCTTGAATTAACTTTTGTATAAGGTGTAAGGAAGGGGTCCAGTTTCAGTTTTCTGCATATGGCTAGCCAGTTTTCCCAGCACCATTTATTAAATAGGGAATTCTTTCCCCATTTCTTGTTTCTGTCAGGTTTGTCAAAGATCAGATAGTTGTAGATGTGTGGTATTATTTCTGAGGGCTCTGTTCTGTTCCATTGATCTGTATCTCTGTTTTGGTACCAGTACCATGCTGTTTTGGTTACTGTAGCCTTGTAGTATACTTTGAAGTCAGGTAGCGTGATGCCTCCAGCTTTGTTCTTTTGGCTTAGGATTGACTTGGCGATGCGGGCTCTTTTTTGGTTCCCTATGAACTTTAAAGTAGTTTTTTCCAATTCTGTGAAGAAAGTCATTGGTAGCCTGATGGGGATGGCATTGAATCTATAAATTACCTTGGGCAGTATGGCCATTTTCACAATATTGATTCCTCCTACCCATGAGCATGGAATGTTCTTCCATTTGTTTGTATCCTCTTTTATTTCATTGAGCAGCGGTTTGTAGTTCTCCTTGAAGAGGTCCTTCACATCCCTTGTAAGTTGGATTCCTAGGTATTTTATTCTCTTTGAAGCAATTGTGAATGGGAGTTCACCATGATTTGGCTCTCTGCTTGTCTGTTATTGGTGTATAAGAATGCTTGTGATTTTTGCACATTGATTTTGTATCCTGAGACTTTGCTGAAGTTGCTTATCAGCTTAAGGAGATTTTGGGCTGAGACAATGGGGTTTTCTAGATATACAATCATGTCATCTGCAAACAGGGACAATTTGACTTCCTCTTTTCCTAAATGAATACCCTTTATTTCCTTCTCCTGCCTAACTGCCCTGGCCAGAACTTCCAACACTATGTTGAAAAGGATTGGTGAGAGAGGGCATCCCTGTCTTGTGCCAGTTTTCAAAGGGAATGCTTCCTATTTTTGCCCACTCAGTATGATATTGGCTGTGGGTTTGTCATAGATAGCTGTTATTATTTTGAGATACATTCCATCAATACCTAATTCATTGAGAGTTTTTAGCATGACGGGTTGTTGAATTTTGTCGAAGGCCTTTTCTGCATCTGTTGAGATAATCATGTGGTTTTTGTCTTTGGTTCTGTTTATATGCTGGATTACATTTATTGATTTTCGTATGTTGAACCAGCCTTGCATCCCAGGGATGAAGCCCACTTGATCATGGTGGATAAGCTTTTTGATGTGCTGCTGGATTCGGTTTGCCAGTATTCTACTGAGGATTTTTGCATCAATGTTCATCAAGGATATTGGTCTAAAATTCTCTTTTTTGGTTGTGTCTCTGCCCGGCTTTGGTATCAGGATGATGCTGGCCTCATAAAATGAGTTAGGGAGGATTCCCTCTTTTTCTATCGATTGGAATAGTTTCAGAAGGAATGGTACCAGTTCCTCCTTGTACCTCTGGTAGAATTTGGCTGTGAATCCATCAGGTCCTGGACTCTTTTTGGTTGGTAAGCTATTGATTACTGCCATAATTTCAGAGTCTGTTATTGGTCTATTCAGAGATTCAACTTCTTCCTAGTTTAGTCTTGGGAGGGTGTATGTGTCGAGGAATTTATCTATTTCTTCTAGATTTTCTAGTTTATTTGCGTAGAGGTGTTTGTAGTATTCTCTGATGGTAGTTTGTATTTCTGTGATCGGTGGTGATATCCCCTTTATCATTTTTTATTACATCTATTTGATTCTTCTCTCTTTTCTTCTTTATTAGTATTGCTAGCAGTCTATCAATTTTGTTGATCTTTTCAAAAAACCAGCTCCTGGATTCATTAATTTTCTGAAGGGTTTTTTGTGTCTCTATTTCCTTCAGTTCTGCTCTCATCTTAGTTATTTCTTGCCTTCTGCTAGCTTTTGAATGTGTTTGCTCTTGCTTCTCTACTTCTTTTAATTGTGATGTTAGGGTGTCAATTTTGGATGTTTCCTGCTTTCTCTTGTGGGCATTTAGTGCTATGAATTTCCCTCTACACACTGCTTTGAATGTGTCCCAGAGATTCTGGTATGTTGTGTCTTTGTTCTCATTGGTTTCAAAGAACATCTTTATTTCCACCTTCATTTCGTTATGTACCCAGTAGTCATTCAGGAGCAGGTTGTTCAGTTTCCATGTAGTTGAAAGGTTTTGAGTGAGTTTCTTAATCCTGAGTTCTAGTTTGATTGCACTGTGGTCTGAGAGACAGTTTGTTATAATTTCTGTTCTTTTACATTTGCTGAGGAGTGCTTTACTTCCAACTATGTGGTCAATTTTGGAATAGGTGTGGCGTGGTGCTGAGAAAAATGTATATTCTGTTGATTTGGGGTGGAGAGTTCTGTAGATGTCTATTAGGTCCGCTTGGTGCAGAGCTGAGTTCAATTCCTGGGTATCCTTGTTAACTTTCTGTCTCGTTGATCTGTCTAATGCTGACAGTGGGGTGTTAAAGTCTCCCATTATTATTATGTGGGAGTCTTAGTCTCTTCGTAGGTCACTCAGGACTTGCTTTATGAATCTGGGTGCTCCTGTATTGGGTGCATATATATTTAGGATAGTTAGCTCTTCTTGTTGAATTGATCCCTTTACCATTATGCAATGGCCTTGTCTCTTTTAATCTTTGTTGGTTTAAAGTCTGTTTTATCAGAGACTAGGATTGCAACCCTCGCCTTTTTTTGTTTTCCATTTGCTTGGTAGATCTTCCTCCATCCAGTTATTTTGAACCTATGTGTGTCTCTGAACATGAGATGGGTTTCCTGAATACAGCACACTGATGGGTCTTGACTCTTTATCCAATTTGCCAGTCTGTGTCTTTTAATTGGAGCATTTAGCCCATTTACATTTAAGCTTAGTATTGTTATGTGTGAATTTGACTCTGTCATTATGATGTTAGGTGGTTATTTTGCTCATTAGTTGATGCAGTTTCTTCCTAGCCTCGATGGTCCTTACAATTTGGCATGATTTTGCAGTGGCTGGTACCAGTTGTTCCTTTCCATGTTTAGTGCTTCCTTCAGGAGCTCTTTTAGGGCAGGCCTGGTGGTGACAAAATCTCTCAGCATTTGCTTGTCTGTAAAGGATTTTATTTCTCCTTCACTTATGAAGCTTAGTTTGGCTGGATATGAAATTCTGGGTTGAAAATTCTTTTCTTTAAGAATCTTGAATATCGGCCCCCACTCTCTTCTGGCTTGTATAGTTTCTGCCGAGAGATCCACTGTTAGTCTGATGGGCTTCCCTTTGTGCGTAACCCAACCTTTCTCTCTGGCTCCCTTTAACATTTTTTCCTTCATTTCAACTTTGGTGAATCTGACAATTATGTGTCCTGGAGTTGCTCTTCTAGAGGAGTATCTTTGTGGCATTCTCTGTATTTCCCGAATCTAAATGTTGGCCTGCCTTGCTAGATTGGGGAAGTTCTCCTGGATAATATCCTGCAGAGGTTTTCCAACTTGTTTCCATTCTCCCCGTCACTTTCAGGTACACCAATCAGACGTAGATTTGGTCTTTTCACATAGTCCCATATTTCTTGGAGGCTTTGTTCGTTTCTTTTTATTTTTTTCTCTAGACTTCCCTTCTCGCTTCATTTCATTCATTTCGTCTTCCATCGCTGACACCCTTTCTTCCAGTTGATTGCATCGGCTCTTGAGGCTTCTGCATTCTTCACGTAGTTCTCCAGCCTTGGCTTTCAGCTCCATCAGCTCCTTTAAGCACTTCTCTGTATTGGTTATTCTAGTTATACATTCGTCTAATTCTTTTTCAAAGTTTTTAACTTCTTTGCCTTTGGCTTGAATTTCCTTCTGTAGCTCGGAGTAGTTTGATCGTCTGAAGCTTTCTTCTCTCAACTCGTCAAAGTCTTTCTCCGTCCAGCTTTGTTCCATTGCTGGTGAGGATCTGCGTTCGTTTGGAGGAGGAGAGGCACTCTGCTTTTTAGAGTTTCCAGTTTTTCTGCTCTGTTTTTCCCCCATCTTTGTGGTTTTATCTACTTTTGGTCTTTGATGATGGTGATATACAGATGGGTTTTTGGTGTGGATGTCCTTTCTGTTTGTTAGTTTTCGTTCTAACAGACAGGACCCTCAGCTGCAGGTCTGTTGGAGTTTGCTAGAGGTCCACTCCAGACCCTGTTTGCCTGGGTGTCAGCAGTGGTGGCTGCAGAACAGCAGATTTTCGTGAACCGTGAATGCTGCTGCCTGATCGTTCCTCTGGAAGTTTTGTCTCAGAGGAGTACCCGGCTGTGTGAGGCGTCAGTCTGCCCCTACTCGGGGGTGCCTCCCAGTTAGGCTGCTCGGGGGTCAGGGACCCACTTGAGGAGGTAGTCTGCCGGTTCTCAGATCTCCAGGTGCCTGCTGGGAGAACCACTACTCTCTTCAAAGCTGTCAGACAGGGACATTTAAGTCTGCAGAGGTTACTGCTGTCTTTTTGTCTGTCTGTGCCCTGCCCCCAGAGGTGGAGCCTACAGAGGCAGGCAGGCCTCCTTGAGCTGTGGTGGTCTCCACCCAGTTCGAGCTTCCTGGCTGCTTTGTTTACTTAATCAAGCCTGGGCAATGTTGGGCGCCCCTCCCCCAGCCTCGTGCTGCCTTGCAGTTTAATCTCAGACTGCTGTGCTAGCAATCAGAGAGACTCCGTGGGCGTAGGACCCTCCGAGCCAGATGCGGGACACAATCTCCTGGTGTGCCGTTTTTTAAGCCCGTCGGAAAAGCGCAGTATTAGGGTGGGAGTGACCCGATTTTCCAGGTGCCGTCTGTCACTCCTTTCTTTGACTAGGAAAGGGAACTCCCTGACCCCTTGCGCTTCCCGAGTGAGGCAATGCCTTGCCCTGCTTCGGCTCGTGCATGGTGCGCTGTACCCACTGTCCTGCGCCAACTGTCTGGCACTCCCTAGTGAGATGAACCTGGTACCTCAGATGGAAATGCAGAAATCAGCCGTCTTCTGCGTCGCTCACGCTGGGAGCTGTAGACCAGAGCTGTTCCTATTCAGCCATCTTGGCTCCACCCCTGCTTTTTGTTTTTTGAGACAGTGTCTTGCTGTGTTGCCCAGGCTGAAGTGCAGTGGCAAACATCTCAAATCACTGCAAACTCCGCTGCCTCCCAGGTTCAAGCAATTCTCCTGCCTCAGCCTCCCGAGTAGCTGGGATTACAGGTGCCACCTGCCACACACCCAGCTAATTTTTTTTTTTTTTTTTTTTTTCAGTAGAGACAAGGTTTCACCATGTTGGTCAGGCTGGTCTTGAACTCAGGTGATCCACCCACCTCAGCCTCCCAAAGTGTTGGGATTATAGGTGTGAGCCAGTGCGCCTGGCCTGTTTTTACATTTTCATTGTGCACAACATTCCATTATATAAATATACACAATTTACATATACATGCTTTTACTGATGGATATTTTCAATGATGCTATGAACATTCTTTGAGATAAGGAGTTTGCACCCAAATACAAGTTAATTTCCTCACTAATCACACTGTTTCAAATGACTCAAAAAAATCAAAGCAAGGCTTTCTCAATGAAAGCAGCATAGTGTTGATTTAACTGGCAGAAACTCCTTATTGCCTTCTGGACTTGTACTTTGAATAGTAGCACTGTCTTAGAGCAAAAGATCCAGAGTTTCTCTAGGGCATTTATGTAGAGGTGGAATTACTGAGTTGTAGAATATGCACTCCACACAGCTATTACAGGGTTATCTACCAAATATGCCTATTTATATTATTTATTGGCCAGTTGAGGGTCCTTTTTTCTGAATTAACTGATAGTTTTCTAGGAAACTATTATCCAGGTATTTGAGTTATAATATACAGGTTTTTGATAAACACTGCTTTCCACAAAACCATAAGCTAAAAGTAACAGGGCTTGGGGGAAAAGTCAGGTTAAAGGCAGACTACTCAAATAACACAATTTTATCACCAGAACAAAGACATGCTCATTCCTAATAAATAGAACACTACTGTAAATATTTTTTTTAAATGGTGAAGTTAGCCTTACAGAAAGAGGATTAAGGTAGGATTGAGACTGCTGAGTTATGAAGAAAAAAGCTAATGCACAAATTGTGAGAACTGTGAAGTAAGGACTCCACAACAAAGCCCATGGTCTAATTAAGAGTAAGAACATGGGGAGATGGGTATACTGTATTCTTACACAGCTCATTGTTAGCATATATGCTTTCATCTGCTGTTATCTGATGAAGCAGAACATTAATGTGCTGGAAAATCTAATGTAGAACCAGTAAGATCCTGTTATTATATTGTCTTCACTCTCTCATTTACCAAATGCAATGAGTTCACTGCATTACAGAAAGTCATAGAGGGAGAACATTATTCCCAATACCAAACCTCTTTTATTATGTGTGTTGAAAAACAATCCTAGTATAAAGTCTAGTTTTTTGCTTTTCTGCTGGGTCATGATACAAATAAGTTTTAAGTTTTAACACAGCCAAATTTATCAATCTTGAAATTATTTCTTGGGGAGAAGTGTATCCCAGACAAAAAATAATTCCCTAACAAGAGGTCAAAAACACTTCCACTATTTTCTTTCCTCGCCACTTTAGATTTTGGTTCTCAGAGGCAGGTATTTAGTCAACCTGGAATTGACTTTTATTTCAAATGCAAGATAAAGACTCAACTGTTTTTCCACATCAATAACCAATTGATCCCAGCACCATTTATTGAATAGTTCATTCTTTCTCTCCTATACTGTAATTTCATCTCTGGCAAATCAATTTTTTTCATTTATTCAACAGTTACATAGCATCTATTATGTATGTGCCACCACTCGTTTATACCCTTATACTCCATGAAGTTGTTTCTATTGTCCCCATCTTATGAATTGAGAGAGAAAAAAACTAACTTGACCAAGATCACACACAGAATTAGTGGAGGAGCTGGGATTCAAATGCTGAGTGTCTTGACTTCAAAGTCCATGCTCTTAACTCCCATGCTATGCTGTCTCTCCAGAAAGGCACAAGTGTTTATGGACTCCATTCCGTTCTACTGGCTCACCTGTGCCATTTCCATACTGTCTTAATTAATATGGTCTTATAATAAATCTGTACAGGACAAGTCCCACCAACATGGTGTTCTTCTTCATAAGTGTCTTAACTGTTCTTGGCCCTTCACTCGTTGGTCCCCATGCAGTTTTGGCAGCAACTTGTCAAGTTACATGAACTAACTAGTTGAGATTTGACTAAGGTAGTATTAACTATATAGGTCAATCTGAGGTAAAATGACATCATTATGACACTGAGTCTTTCTATCCACAATATGGTAGATGTCCAGATTAATTTCAGATTGCCTATATCTTTCCATAAAGTTTTCAAATTTTATCTAAAGGAAAGTCTTACATATCTTTTATAAAATTTAATCCTAATATGCCTTATAGTCCTTTTAGTCTCTGTTGACATTAATGTTATAGTTTAAGACATATTTCCTTTTTTCCTGTTGCAATATGAATGCAACTTATTTCCATAGGTTGATCTCATATCCGGCAACCCTGGTAACTCTCACGAATTTTAATAATTTATCCAATATTTATTGTTAGCTTTTATTTTTAAATCATTAGTATGCAAGGATAGAATTTTACTGAAAGCTTTCTCACATTTATTGAGTTAATGTTTCTTTCCTTTGTTAATGCAGTAAATTACATCAATACATTTTCTACCTTACAGTATCTTTGCATTCCTAGCATAAATGCAACTTGGTCATGAGGCATTATTTTAGATATATATTGTAAGATACTTACTGTTGAGTTGGGTTTGTTGATACGTTTTTGGACTTTTAAATCTATGTTCATGAGACTGTTTTCTACTTTTCTTTCCTGTACTGTCCTTATCTGAGTTTGTATCAAGTTTATAATTTTCTCATAAAATAAATGGGAGAACCTTCCATCTTTTTCTACTTTTTAGAAGAATCTAAGGTTGTTAGCATGGTGTTCTTTGTATATCTGGTAAAACTCATTGCTGCATTGTCTGTATAGGCCTGTTTTTTCTCATTGTTTTTAATTTCTTCTGTGTCTGAATTCACATTCCTCATTTTTTCAGAACAATCCTGTTCTGAACCAACTGGTGGTTTGTGGGTCTCTAGTGTGTCATTTTAAAATTTATTTTCTTCTCTGATCTTCACTATTTTTTTCTATTTTCTTTGTGTTTATTCTGCTGTTACTTTTCTAATTTCTTAAGTAAGAAACTTGGCTTATTGGGTTTTCAGCCTTTCTTTCTACTGTAACATGAACCTTGTGAGGATCACTCTAGGTACTTGTCAAAAACATCACTGTTACTCAGTTCTGAGTATTTCCTGCATTCCATGATGATTTTTTCTTTGACTCACAAGTTACTCAAAAGTATGTATGAGGATTATTTATCTTTTTATTAGTGACATCTAATAGTAGTCAGTGTACAGCATCCTATATGGTACCAATTCTTTGCACTTTGCTGCAATTTGCTTTATGGTCTAGGACATGATCAATTTCTATAATACTTCATGTGTGGTTGAAAATATGTATTCTCTAATTAATTGATGGGCACAGATACAAATACATATACACATCAATTAGATCAAACTTAACTGCATTGCTCTATTTTTCTAGGTCTTGATTCATTTTTTGTGTATGTGGCTTGACTCAATGAAAGGTGTACTAAATGTTCCATTATGATGATAAATGACATTGTCAGTTTCGTCTGAGGGTTTTATAAATATTGAGATGTTATTAGATACATAAAAATAGAATGATATTCCCAGCACTTTGGGAGGCTGAGATGGGTGGAACACGAGGTCAGGAGATCAAGACCATCCTGGCTAACACGGTGAAACCCTGTCTCTACTAAAAACATAAAAAATTAGCCAGGTGTGGTGGCAGGTGCCTGTAGTCCCAGCTACTTGGGAGGCTGAGGCAGAAGAATGGCGTGAACCCAGGAGGCGGAGCTTGCAGTGAGCCGAGATCACGCCACTGCACTCCAGCCTGGGCAACAGAGCGAGACTCCATCTCAAAAAAAAAAAAAAAAAAGAATGTTATATACTTTTTGTCATTCTATAGGAATTCTATCCCTAACAATGTTTTTTGCTGTAAAGTTTGCTTTGTCTAATGCTAGTTTAGCTTTGTAGTTTCTTTTAGTTAATATTTGCCCGGATATAGTTTTCTATCCTTTTACTTTCAAATGTTATGTATCCTTATGTTTAAACATGTTGTTTATCAACTCCCTATCCCAACCTTTCAATCTGTTTTTCAACCAGTGGGTTTGTTCTATGTGTATTTATTATAACTGATATATTTGGATTTATTTTTGTCTCCATATTTTCTTTTATTTCCTCTGTTTTCTCTAAGTTTTCCCCCACCCCATCTTTACTTAAGTACCGTATTTTCATCAGGTTAAAAGTTATAGTTTTCTTTTTATGGTTACCTTAAACTTTTTTTTTTTTAACCCCAAATTTTTCCTGTATCACCTAAAAGCAAGAAGACCATATGAGAAAGCAGACAGGTTTTGGAGTCAAGCAGATTCCAAATCTACTGGAATCTCAACTTTGCCATTTACTAGCCTTGGAACCTTGGGGAAATTCCATATTGTCCCTTAGCTTATTTCCTCAATTGTAAAATGCAATGGTTACAAGGCTTACATGAGATAATTTATTTAAGAAGCTATGGACAACAGCTGGGTCATATCAAATGCTTTAAAAATAGTAGCCTTTTGGATACAAACAGATGTGGGTTCAAGTCTTAGTTCAAATAGAGAGAAAAGATCATTAAGTTTTAAGAAGTATGTGTGAGACAGGGAGGGGGTGGTTTCAATGAAGATTCCTTTTCAGCCCTAATTACAATGTTTGAAACTGTAAGAATAATCTTTTACTCTAATACCAACTTGGTGAACTTACCCTTTATGATATATGCATAGACAAGGCAGTCGTGCTATAGTATCTCCCTGCTGCAATTCTTCAAGGCATATTGCACATTCCCCAGCATCTTTACTCAGTACATCCTCTGAAGAAAGAGAAAATGAATTCAGGACAATAAAATTATCCATCAAATTGAAAAAAGAATTATGCGAATGCTAATTGATGAAAAGTTGTGATTCCACCTTACTTGGCATATCTTTTCGCCAGAAATACATAAAACTCAGCACATGTATTTGAAATACTATTCATAAATGACTGAATAATGTTTACCTTTACTTCCATTGTCTCGTGTTTTCATTTCTATTTTACTGAAGCATTACAGTAAGCAAAAACAGTACAGAATCACCCAAATTGCACAGATTTTGCTCTATAACTTTATCAATAAACTAGTTATTTGTACCGTGAATTTCTTTTCCTTTAGTGTGACCAAGATAGTTCAAAGAATTTTACAGTGTAATGTGGCTAAAAAGACATGAAAATAAAATACTATTATAATTTTAAAAATTATAAAATAATAAAATTGGGTAAGTTCAAGAAATCACCCCGAATGTAGGACTTTTAAAAAGTTGCTTAACTCAAGAAAATGCAAAGGAATATCAAAACTTTTGTGTAGATTCTGAAAGAGACTTTTGGAAATTTGAGGATTTCAGAATTGGATGCAGCAATTCTTCATAATCTTTTTCCATGACAATACCAAGCCTACTCCAGGCATTAATTAGAGTGGCTTCCAAAAGGATCTGCAGGGTACTTAAAAACAAACAAACAAAAAACTCTATGGTGTGCTTAAAATCTTCAAGGGTAAATCTCTTTATAATGCAAATGTTCCTTTTGAAAAAATGTTTAGGTTCTCTCAATCCATGTGTTAATACTGAAAATTTAAATTATATTCTAATGCTAAAATTTAATTTTTAAAAGCAGTTTGCTTAAAATAGAGTATGTAAGCCAGATTTACTTTGTGACTCTTTTTTAAATGCAGAATAAAACATGCCATTACTGAAGAACATGGACAAACTGCTCCAGAGTATATGTTCTTCATTTACAGAATGGAAAGCTAAAGCAGGAACATGCAATATGAATTTATACTATAAATAAACAAATTACTGCTTTTCAAAATAAAAAATCAAATATGCTAAACGGTAAAGACTGCATCAATCTCTACCTAAATTCTGAAAGAAACAGAAAGACAGGGAAGTTTTCTAAAGTTAAGTATTTGTTTGATATGCCCATTCCTCCTATAAAAACCAACCAACAAATTCAATTGTGTACATTATCTGTAAGAGTACCTTGCAGAAAAATTCATTCTATAACAAGTGGTTCTTCCCTTTAATTATTCATTTGAGACTGCACATTAAGAAGGAACACAGACTCTATTTGGTCTACGTAAGACAAGATACCAGGAGATGATTTACTCAGAATGCTGGAGGAGGTAACAGGGTACCTTCTGCAGAATAAGCAAAGGCCTCAGCAAGGGTTTACATCAGCTGAATGGACTGCATATGTTAGGAGTGATTTGAGCTAACTACTGGGCAGCTCACAAGCTAATATATTACAGTCAGAAACTTAAGCAGGTAAAGATTTCTGGACAAGCAAAGCTGGATAAACGGAAAATGTTATTACCACCTCCCCGAAGTGCCCTCCCTTTCCCCATTTTTTTTTCTCTTGGCCCTAGAAATCTTACCCACTACTCCCACCCCATCCTGCACCCCATGCTTTTTCTCATTCTCTTGATCTCCATTTTTCTCTTATTGTTCTAGTATCTTTCAACAGGAGATTCAGATAGGGAACAAGTTTAATGTGAAGCATCTAACTGATAGCAGGGAGAACAAAAAGAAAAAGGATCTAAAGGAAACACTTAAAAAACTTGGTAAAGGTCTATAATTCCAAGTAATATGGTATATTCTCACCACTTACATATTTTTTCATCACAAAGATATACCATTCTTATCAAAGAATTATGTGAGTGTAAGTTTCACAACCAACTTCAAAAAGTCAACCACCACTTTTTATCAAACCTGAAACATTAATGGTCATAATATGCACCATTAGCTTTATATACTACCAAGTAAAAACAAAACGCTTCCATTAAACTATGATGCAACATCAATTTTAGACGCATCTCATTTTCAGAGCTCTTCAAAGTCTTTGAGATGAGAATATTTTAAAAGGTCTACATTTTATCCTATTTATAAGAAAATTTATAGTACAACAAAGACAAATCCAACCTGCCTATAATTAACAGAATGATACATATTTTAAGAACACAATGCTATTTTAAAATTGACAGAGGCGAGACTTATCCCTCAGATGCTTTGCAGGTACTAAGTTTAAACAACCTTTTTAGTGTAATTCAGAATGCTGGGTTAAAGTCATTTAAAAAATAAGCTCCCTTAAACCCTAGCAATAAAAAATAATCAGAACTGTACTTCAGAATTGTATTTTCTGTTCAAGAAAAGTATACCTGTATATAAAAACATCCCAAACACACTGATTTCAGTGCAGAAACAGCCTAATATCCACAAAAATAGCTTCTAGTGAAATAATCTCTGCTCAGAAAATTAAAAGCTGATGTTAACATATTGTAGCCACTGATCAGTTGCATTTTGATAAGCAACTCTGAGTTAGAAGATAGTTCACTCTGACTTTAAAACTTCATGATTACAGCTTCAAATAGCAAATGCTTGATTTTCACATTTTAAAGTCTTGTTTCCACTAGAATGTGTCTTTGTATGTTTAAAAACATTTTCAGTTTTGAAAATTCACTGTGGAATGTGATTAATTTTTGCCTACCTGGGGGTTTGCTAGAGTAGCCCCCTCTCTCACCCCTATAATGACACTTTCATTCAGAGGAAAGTTTTGAGCTTTTGCCTTCACATAGGTAACTACGTTTTACAATTGTGAAAGACTTGTTAGTAATGTGATACATTCATACTTAAAAACAGGACCTGGAAATACCACTAAACCCAGGATACTAAAGCATCTTCAAGACAGTTGGGAAAAGATTAAAAATCTAAAGATCAGTTGAAAACATTTATGAAGATAACACCCACAGGGATTAAGGAGTCAACACTTCAGAACTGGAATATCTTGTGGTAGACTACTAACTAGCCAAAACTCATATTAAAGAAGCAGAGAAGGGAACACTCACAGATTTAACTACCATAGTTGGCTAGTCTGGATTCCTCCTCCACAAGCAATGATCAATGGAGACACAAGAGACTGTCAACAGGGAACTAAACGTATTGCTTTTTAAAAAGTGTTGTTGCTCATATCTCAACATCTAGAGTAGTAAAAGTTAAATCAGCGCATTGCTTATCAGTTTAATGCCTTGTCTTATTCATGTAATCTATGCATTAATTTAGATGTACTGATTACAGGAAAAGAAAAGTTAAAAGACAGGAAAAGAGCAATGATTATGAGTTTTAACCAGAAGTGGGCACTAGAATCACTTCAATGGGTGCATTTTCAACATATACCAAAAAATTGTATGTACCTGAGTCCCATCCCTGGAAATTGTGAAATATATGCCTGCCTCACAAATGCGACTGCTATCAAAGAACAGCTTAAGTAGAAAGAGCCTAAGATTTAAAGTTGAAAACTTAATATCAATTTCCATTCTCACGAACAAAAATGTTCGTCAACCTCAAGTTTCCTTTTATTCTTCTGTTAAAGGTACTCAAAATATTAGAGATGAAATTTTAAAGAATTGTGTGAAAAAACTTTATAAGTTATAAAAAAAACACTATACAAAATGTTAGTTATTATCAGATAGTACTTCATGCACCTCTCCAAAAACAAAGTCAGTCATCTTCCTATTTCTTTTTCTCTCCATCTTGGTATTCCACTTGTTTCAAACTTAAACAATGTCATCAAATAACTCCATGAAGACCAGGAACTTAGGCACCTATTATAACTGCCAGGCTGGGAACAACTCCAAGCATATGACACTGTCTAATTAATTTATGTATTGGCTTCATTTTATATTTTAAAAGGATTAAAAACATGCACTTTTTAATGTGCTTTTGACATATTTAAGTCACATGTTAATCCTATGAAGTAACTATTGTTACCTTCATTTTACACATAAGGAAACCGAGGCTCAAAGAAGTAAAGTAACTTACCAGAAGTTACTAAACTAGTAAGTCCTGAGGTCAGGATTCAAATTTAGACTAAGTCCTTGGCATTTTTCCTACTTCATGAATTCTGCTACAAGGAACAATTTCACTTTAAAGCAGCATAAATACCAAAGCAACTGGACTGTTTTAAACAACTAAGTTTTAAATACTCAAGCTACATATTTAGAGGAAGTACTCTCAAGACTGGTGACACGCTTTATCTTCTGGATAAAATAACTGAAATGACCTTACAATTAACTGCTTACACAATTTAAAACAGCTCTGTCCAATAGAACTATGGACAGTGATGAAAAAACACCTTTTATCTGTGCTGTCCACAATGGTAACCACTAGCCACATATGGCCTGAAAACTGCACTTGAAATGTGGCCTGTGCAACTGAGAAACTGAATTTTTAATTTAATTTTGGTAAAATATGAAACCTTAAAATACATAATAGGTAATGAATATACATTTATAAACTAGTTACAAACTTCTGTTACTTGATATTTCACTTACAGTTTCTCAAGCTCTTAAAATTTGCATTGTCCAAAGAAATTACTTAAAATTCAAGCAGCCAAATATGCAAAATTAAAATACTTAGCAGGTCCAAGCACATATCCATATAGTTATTGCAGATCAAGACAACATGGAAAAAAAAAAAAAAGCAAACAGCCAAAATTCTTAAAAAAAAAAAAAACCAAACCAACAAATAAGACTGAATTTGTTAGGCAGCCAAGGAAACTTCATGCGAAAATTTCATAATCATCACAACTTTATTTTCAGATCAAGCATCCAAACAGGTATATGATCTTTTCAGCAAGATACAATGCCAAGCACTATTATGGATCAGGCATTTTACCTGAAGACTTATTTTTTGTTCTTGAACCCTCAATGATAGCAGTAGAAAACAAAAGCAGCTGAAATGTGAAATAATCCCTAGAAAAATCAAGAATTAAAAAAATTTACAACATTAGTAAAAAGCAATTACTCAAAGAACAAAAAGTTGGGGCTCACAAGTTTTAATAATAAATACTTTCAGATATTAAGTTATCTCTCATAGGTATAAAAGAACGTAACATTAATTCTTTCAATTACAGATCCATGAGCTATTACTGTACTCAAATATAAATAGGCTTAGAAATGATATTTAACAAAGGGAAGTTGCCATTTTCACTGTAAGATAAATATATCAATAAAAATATGGGAATAACGTTTATTAATCTGGGCTTCTCTGCCTAGAAGCCACTGAAAATTACTTTTTCAATGCTTCTGAAGTTTAAATGTAACTAAGAATTGATCGTTAAACATGTAGCCACCCTTCATCTGCACTGTTAGAAACTTAATGCAAAATTAAGACTAATTCTTTAGGAGGAAATAAAATTTGTTACTCTTTTGATGATGACTTTTTTAAAAAAGTTTATATTCTTATTCTGGAAATCGAAATTTGGTGAATTCGCCAAGAAAATGTAACTAAAATAAAATGGAACACAAATCACAAACTCTAAAAGCTACAATATACAAAAGGAGCACTAATTCCACACTTAGACATAGCTTTCTTGGGCCTTTTTGCTCCTAACTTACCTTAAAAAGCTAACTCACGATTAAGTATTTTGTAAGTATTAAGTATTTACCTGACAAGCCACAAGTAGTCACACAAGTTGTCCAGGAAATTATTAGATTACCAAGTTATTTCCCAACCATCAAATCAAACTAAGATAATTTTCCTATGCCCTCTCATTGTCACAAGTCAACAATAAACTAAAACTTAAAATCAATTACACTGATTTGTTAAAACCTAAACAAATATTTTCCTAAATGAGTTGTCCACATGAACAAAAAAAAAATGCAACTGTTGAATACAAACCAAAATAGAATAAAGTATACTTTGAAGTAAAATTTCAGGTTCATTTCTCTTCAATCACTTTGGAGAGAAAAGTGCCAGTCCTAAAAACACAACAAAGCTAATATCCTTGTCTGATTTTCAAGCTTATTACTGTATACTTTTAAAATTAGACAAATGTTTAAATTTTAATGTATGTAGGCTCATAGTGGCAATAAAAGAGTCCAGCAATCTGGGTAATACGTAGCAATTTTTTTTTTTTTTAAATTACAGTTTAGTTTCAAATTCCAACTCTTCCAATTTATTCTAGAATGTAACAGGATAATAGTACCTACCTCACAGGGTAGTGGTAGAAATAAATAATACCTCTCAAATGCCTAGCGAGATACCTGGAACAGAGCAGGTATGTTCTGAACACTGCTACGTGATTATTCGCAAGAAGGGAGTCTGAGTTTGTTTTCTGCAATCTTAAGTGGTAATAATGATAAACCTGCTTGACCTGTCTCTTAGGATCCTTGTGAAGATCTAAGAAGATAATGCAAATGAAGGCAGTCTCATGGAAAAAGAACAGGCTTGAGCTTTGGACAAGTCACAAACCTCTTTGAGCCTCACTTTCATAAAATAAATTGCAAGTCATAATACCTACATCTCACATGGTCTTTAATACTGATGATTAAAAATAAATCTAATGAATGTGAAAATGTGTAAAAGGCACTAAATGCTAGCTGATTGTAAACAAAATTTTACTACAGCAATATTGAAATAAGCCGGAAAATGCCAATTCACACAGCTATGACAACATGCAACAATAAATATCAAATGTTACATCAGAACTATCATTAGATTTATAAATCAGGATTCGATATTTTGTTAGAATGAATTTGAGGAGTAGTATTACAATGTGCATATCTACTACTGCTTTTGTCGAAAGCGAATTATATAAGTAAGGCTTTTTCTCTTCTGCTTCTTCTAGAGGCTGGGAGATAATTAGCAAGCCGACTATAATCAGTATACATGGGTCACAAACTCAGATGCCTAAAGATGCAGCTCATCTTAACTATTTTATAAGAAAAAAGAATAGTACAATTGTAACAATAAATGTCTGTTGAATTTGGTCTTGGTTTCAGGGATTTTTAGAGAATGGAAGCAAACTGGTACATGCAGTCCTATCAAAAAGGGGCAGCTGCTTTTAAGAGTAGAATGCCATGGCCACTTATACATTTAAAGCAGGTGGAAATATAGATATTCAGATGAATATTCTCATTTGTGAATGCTCAAAAAACATTTCTGATGCTGTGTAAGCAAAATAAAACATGGCTGTGAGTCAGATGTGGCCAATACTTTGCCACCTCTGTATTAAAGAAACTGGGTAAATTCTATGAGGGCAGGGGACCTTGTAGATTTTGCTTATCCCAGCATGCAGCATAGTGTTTTGCACATAGTAAGTGCTCAATAAATATTTTTTGAACAACTAATGAAGCAACCGATCTCAGAAGACTAAGGAAAACACCAAGCAACAAGTGAAGAGCCAATGAACAGAGAAAATGCCCCAAAGCAATGGGTTGTTGTTGCCACTGACTTGAGCACTTTGACTGCTTGTGGTTTTGGTGACTCAGCTGAAGTCAGATCTTTTTTTTTTTTTTTTTTTAAATTTTTAAGTGTATTGACTTCTTTATACAGGAAGTTCGTATCAGCCACTCAACCAAAAAGTACTGAATATATAAATATGCCAAGTTTACCAATAAATGCTTGAATGTTTATTAGTATATGGGGGTGAAGTATTAAAAGTATGTATGAACAGGAAAAATATTTAAAATGTCCATTCCTGAGATATTAAGGCAAAATATAAAATTCTAACATATTTAGAAAAATCAAGTATCTAAGAACCAGCAGCTCTGGCTAAATTAGAACTTATGCAACATGAGCAACTGAGAATTCTTTCTTGATCCCCTTTACCTTGCTCCTAAACTACTAAAATAACTGTGACTAATTGCTGGATCCTGGAGAATATAAATCTAGATTCATCTGAAACCTCAGGTAATGTAACAACCATGTGAAAATCAAGAAACAGCAAGTGTGAAGTTATTTTATTTTTTTTGAGACAGAGTCTTGCTCTGTCACTTGGGCTGGAGTGCAGTGGTACAACCTCGGCTCACTGCAGCCTCTGCCTCCTGGGCGCAAGCGATTCTCCTGCCTCAGCCTCCAGAGTAGCTGAGACTACAAGCATGTACCACCACGGATTTTTTTTTTCTTTTTAATTGTTCTAAGGAAAGGGTGAAAAACACATTGATTTGGAAAAAAGTTTATTTCTTTTCACTGGACTTGGTCAATGTCCTCTAATCCTTAAACTGCCCAAGCAGTCAGCAGTACCTAAGTGAATCTAACAGAACAGGGAGGAAGGCTGCTCTCACTGACACTGAAAGCACTGGAAAGAAGCCAGAGGTGGGCTGAAAATGAAAACTCTCTCTGCTCCAAGGAACAATTTCCAAATTCAAACAAAAGGTCTTCGTGTGACAGGCTACTGACCAACAGGCTCACAAAAGAGAAATAACTTTCATTCTATCTTTTTCTATTTGAGAAAAAAGATAACGGTATGACCGACATAGGTAATGAGAGATTCTATAACTCGTAACATTACATAACTGAGAAAGATCATTAACTATGTAAGTATATGCAGGAATGGATGAGGGGGAATCACACCAAAAAGTTTAAATAGGCACCTACTATAGGGACAGAATAAATGAGGGAAGACAGGAAGGAAGGAGACAACAATGATGACAACTTCAGCAGTAAAAATTCCTAGAACGAAAAAACCCGTAATTTTTCAATTTAATATTTCAGAGGCAGTGAAAAAGTCACTAAAAATAACAAATCAGTGGTCTAGAATAAATATCATGTAACTCCAAAGAAACCAAAAATCATTAATAAAACCATAAGACAGAAGACAAATCTAAAAACTCTAATATTAAAATTATAGAAGTCACAGGAAGAACAAAAGGAACAAACAAAAAATAATCAAAGAAATACAAGAAGTAAGTAATCCCTAGGCTGAAGAAGACTTGATTTTAGACTGAAAGGGCTCATGAAGTCTCAAGCAGGATGAATTAGAGATAGGAATAGGGTGAAAAAACACTTAAATAGATGCAGGATTAATTAGAGATGGGAGTACGGTGAAAAAACAAAAAAAATTCTGGCTTTCAAAAATAGAAATTATGTTGTAAGCTTCCAAATGGAAAGACCAGGTTATTAAAATAAAAAAAATAATGAGACAAAGCCAGACTTCTTATCTATAATACTGCGAGTTAAAAAGTAGAGTAACTTTGGCCAGGCGCAGTGACTCATGCCGTAATCCTAGCACTTTGGGAGACCGAGGCAGGCGGATCACCCGAGAAGTTGGAGAACAGCCTGGCCAACATGGTGAAACGCTGTCTCTACTAAAAGTACAAAAATGAGCCAGGCGTGGTGGCAGGCACTTGTAATCCTAGCTACTCAGGAGACTGAGGCAGGAGAATTGCTTGAACCCAGGAGGCAGAAGTTGCAGTGAGCCAAGATCTTGCCACTGCATTCCAGCCTGGGCAACAAATGCAAAATGCCACCACAAAACAAACAAAAAAAAAAAAATTAGACTTAAAGGAGAAAAAAAACACTGAAATTAAAAATCCTATATACACCCAAGATAGTATTCATATGTAAAGGCAAATGAAAAAATATTTTGGGCATCTAATAGCTCAGAAACTATACTACCCATTGAGACTTTCCAGGGAAAATTACTCACGGAAGAGGTCCTAACAAACAAAAATTATAGTAAGAATGAAGATCTCAGTAAGAGAAAAATAAAGAGTGTAAACAACAGCAGAGAGCAAGAAACCATGTATAAGCGAAATTAAATCTAAATAGATAATGCTGTATCTGGAACTGTAACGTAACTATGGGTTTTTGAAACAAAAGCAATATTCTGCCAGTAAAAACTTAAAGTCTAAATTATTTCCTAATAACTAGGACTTGAGAGAGGCAGTGGAGGGTGGGGGAAGTGAACAAGTGTATCAGGGGATGAACTCAGAGACAATCCCTCATTATGACAGAATAAAATAACCATGTTTAATGATATACACTAAAGTAACGTAACCATTAAAAGAACAAAAAGGTGCATAGTAGAAGTTCTAAATTAATCTGGAGGAAAGGGAAAGCAACTTGATCTAGAAAGGGCTAGGAAGAACAAAGTAAATAATAAATAATAAAAAAATAAGAGAAGGAACACCACCAAATTTACTAGTTAAAATACAAATGTATATGTTCTGAATGGTATGACAGAACACTATATATCCACTATCTAGCCTCAATAAATCAACATATTTACCATGAATACTAAAGAAAATAAGGAAGCAACTGTCCAAAAGCACCTACAAAGATGAGATCACAAATAAGGATGAAACCTGAAGGGAAGGGGGAAAAAAGCTATTACAAAAATGAAGGTAAAACTAGAAGAAGCACTAGAAGAAATCACAGGAACATCAAGGGGTAGAAATGAGAAAAATAAATAGAAAATGAAGAGTTAAGAATTAGAGGGAAAAAATGTTATCTACGGAGAACAAGAAAAGGAAATGCAGTAACGCCTATCTGTAGTCAAAAATAATATTCAAGAAAACATTACAGAAATAAAAGTAGATCTAGATCTACATATTGAAAGAGCACACCGAGTCCTAAAAACTGACCCAGAAAAAATCAACACAATTTCAACCCTAGTTGATACTGGTCATAAAAAAGAGTTCTTTGGGCATTCTGGCAAAAAAGACTAAGTCAATTTTAAAAGGAGGACAAATCAGGTGGTTTCAGACTTCTCCACAGAAACACATTATTACACTTTTAAGACCAGAAGGATGCTTAAAATACCCTCAAGTAGAGAAGGTATAACCCAAAGATTTTATACCCAGTTAAACTGTTATTCAAAAAACAAAAAGACACATAGATAAGCAGTCTGTGTTAAACATGCAAGAAATCTAGGTAATTATTTCTCATGAGCCCATCTAAAAGGATTTCTATGAGGATGAACTTCAGCTAGCCAAGAGATGTCTGAAAAACCTAGAGCAAAAGGATTAGCAGTGGCAGCTGAATCTAGGTAATGGTAAGATTAAAACAAAAGTGGGAACATTGATTAGATAATGTATAAAGTATATACCTAGCAAAAATTAAAAGAGGTGAGGGTGGATGGGGGGAAGATGATATAAATAACTAGGTGTCAAAAAGTATTATTTAAAGCTAACAAAGCAAAGAGAAGTATAAAAAAACTTAATAGTATAAAAGCAAACATTAGGTAATGTAACAACTAAAATTAGAACACGGGAAGGAAGGAGAAAAATAGGAAATACACTAATTTCATTATTGCTCATAGAAAAAAACAGTATCTAAAAATAAGAGGTATTCTATAATATTATAAAAGTAATCACTAAACACAGAAATACAGTTATAGGAAATACAATTAGAAACACCACAGTTATTTCTAATTAAAAGAAACAACAGAGTTATTTCTAATTAAAAGAAACAACAGAGTTATTTCTAATTAAAAAAAAAAATGAAACAAGAGCTGGGGCTGGGCGCAGTGGCTCACGCCTGTATCCCAGCACTCTGGGAGGCCGAGGCAGGCAGATCACCAGAGGTCAGGAGTTTGAGACCAGCCTGGCCAACATGGTGAAACCCCGTCTCTACTAAAAATACAAAAATTAGCTGGGCATATGATGGCAGGCGCCTGTAATTCCAGCTATTCGGGAGGCTGAGGCAGGGGAATCGCTTGAACCTGGGAGGCAGAGGTTGCAGTGAGCCGAGATCACACCACTGCACTCCAGCCTGGGTGACAGAGCAAGACTCAGTCTATTTAAAAAAGAAAAAAAAAAAAGCTGGCCACTCAGTGAAACATTTTTAAAAAGTCATGAAACCAGAAAGTATAATGACAGAATTAGCACTGACCATATTAAGAAATATAAATGGGCTAAACCAATAAGAACAAACAAACAAACAAAAAACAAAAATTAGATTGGATTGCAAACAAAATCTAACCCTGTACTGTATACAAAAAGCATGTATGAAACAAAAAATATGCAGGAAATGAAAATGAAAAAAAACTTATCAGGCAAATACAAACTAAAAGAATGAAGGAATTACAATCTTACTATTGACAAGGTTGAACATAAGGCATAAACATTAAAGGAGACAGAGGAGCTTTTATAATATTAAAAAAATGCAGTTTGCACCCAAGTTATTATTAGTTATGTTTATACCCATATAACAGCAGCAACATTTGTAAAGGAAAAAAAATATGCAATATAGAGAAAAACAGAAACATGAGTAGTAGTACACTTTAATTCACCTTAGTCCAAGAGGATCACGTGAATTAAAAAAAAAGATGAATATTAAAGACCTTTTTTTGAGACAGGGTCTCACTCTGTCATCTAGGATGAAGTGCAATGGCATTAAATTTTATCTATGTCTTTTTGTTCTTTCAGAGGCAGAGTCTTGCTCTGTCACCCAAGCTGAGGTGCAGTGGTGCGATTATAGCTCACTGCAGCCTCCAACTCCTGGGCTCAAGTGATCCTCCCACCTCAGCCTCCCCAGTAGCTGGGACTATTGGCATGCACCACCACACCTGGCTGACTTTTCTATTTTTTAAATAGAGATACAGTCTCACTATGCTGCCCAGGCTGGTCGGGTCTTGAATTCCTGGTCTCAAGTGATCCTCCTGCTTTGTCCTGCCAAAGGACCTTTTAAATTACACATGAATATGAAACATTTGCCAAAAGTGACCTTACATTAAACCACAAAGAAAATAATAATAAATTTTGAAAATATAAAACTAGTACAGACAACATCCTCTGATCACAATGTAGCAAAACTAGGAAACAAATAGCAAAACCAGGGGGAAAAAAGTCCTCTACACTTGGATATTTAAAGATACTCTCAAATAACTTTTGAGTTAAAAAAGACACCCCCAAAATACAAAGTATCTCATCTAAAAAAAAAAAAAAAAAAAAAACACTACTTATCGGAACCTTTGAAACAGAGCTAAAACATCTTCAGAGAAAAATTCACAGGCTTGCATACTTACACTGAAAAACAAGAAAGAAAAATTAATACCCCCAACACAATAAACTCAGAAAACGCATACCTAAGGAAAACACAATAAATAATATAAACAGAAGTCTAAATTAACGAATTAGAAAACAGAAAAATGACAGACTAACAATGGATCTCTCTGCAGAAACCCTACAAGTCAGAAGAGAGTGGGGGCCAATATTCAACATTCTTAAAGAATTTCAACCCAGAATTTCATATCCAGCCAAGCTATGCTTCACAAATGAAGGAGAAATACAATCCTTTACAGACAAGCAAATGCTGAGAGACTCTGTCATCACCAGGCCTGTCTTACAAGAGCTCCTGAAGGAAGCACTAAACATGGAAAGGAAAAACCGGTACCAGCCACTACAAAAACATAAAAAATTGTAATCACCATCGACACTATGAAGAAATTGCATCAACTAACAGGGAAAATAACCAGCTAGCATCATAATGATAGGATCAAACTCATGCATAACAATATTAATTTTAAATGTAAATGGGCTAAATGCCCCAATTAAAAGACACAGACTGGCAAATTGGATAGAGTCAAGACCCATCAGTGTGCTATATTCAGGAGACCTATCACACATGCAAAGACACACATAGGTTCAAAATAAAGAAATGGAGGAATATTTACCAAGCAAATGGAAAGCAAAAAAAAAAAAAAAAAGCAGGGGTTGAAATCCTAATCTCTGATAAAACAGACTTTAAACCAACAAAGATCAAAAAAGACAAAGAAGCACATTTACAATCGATGCAACAAGAAGAGCTAACTATCCTAAATATATATGCACCCAATACAGGAGCACCCAGATTCATAAAGTAAGTTCTTAGAAACCTACAGACTTAGACTCCCACACAATAATAGTGGGAGATTTTAACACCCCACTGTCAATATTACACAGATCAACAAGACAGAAAATTAACAAGGATATTCAGGACTTGAACTCAGCTCTGGACCAAGCTGACCTAAGAGACAACAGAATTCTCCACCCCAAATCAACAGAATATACATTCTTCTTAGCACCACATCACATCTATTCTAAAATTGACCACATAATTGGAAGTAAAACACTCCTCAGCAAATGCAAAAGAACGGAAATCATAACAAACAGTTTAACAGACCACAGTGCAATCAAATTAGAACTCAGAATTAGGCACAACTACATGGAAACTGAACAACCTGCTCCTGAATGACGACTGGGTAAATAACAAAATTAAGGCAGAAATAAATAAGTTCTTTGAAACAAATGAGAACAAAGACACAATGTACCAGAATCTCTGGGACCCAGCGAAAGCAGTGTTTAGAGTGAAATTTATAGCACTAAAATGCCCAAAGGAGAAAGCAGGAAAGATCTAAAAATCAACACCCTAACATCAAAATTAAAAGAACTAGAGAAACAAGAGCAAACAAATTCAAAAGCTAGCAGAAGGCAAGAAATAAATAAACTCACAGCAGAACTGAAGGAGGTAAGAGACACAAAAAACCCTTCCAAAAAAAATCAATGAATCCAAGAGCTGTTTTTTTGAAAAGATTAACAAAATAGGTAGACCCCTAGCCAGACAAAGAAAAGAGAGAATCATCAAATTGACACAATAAAAAATGATAAAGGGGATATCACCACTGATCCCACAGAAATACAAACTACCATCAGAGAAGACTACAAACACTTCTATGCAAATAAACTAGAAAATCTAGAAGAAATGGATAAATTCCTCGACACGTACACCCTCCCAAGACTAAACCCAGAAGAAGCAGAATCCCTGAATAGACCATAACAAGTTCTGAAGTTGAGGCAGTAATTAATAGCCTACCAACCAAAAAAAGCCCAGGACCAGATGGATTTACAGCCAAACTCTACCAGAGGTACAAATAGGAGCTGGTACCATTCCTTCTGAAACTATTCCAAACAATAGAAAAAGAAAGACTCCCCGCTAATTCGATTTATGAGGCCAGCATTACCCTGATACCAAAACCTGGCAGAGACACAACAAAAAAAGAAAATTTCAGGCCAATATCCCTGATGAACATTGATGCAAAAATCCTCAATAAAATACTGGCAAACTGAATCCAGCAGCACATCAAAAAGCTTATCCACTACCATCAAGTCGGCTTCATCCCTGGGATGCAAGGCTGGTTCAACATACACAAATCAATAGACGTACACATAAACAGAAACAATGACAAAAACCACATGATTATCTCAATAGAGGCAGAAAGGACTTTGATAAAATTCAACACCCCTTCATGCTAAAAACTCTCAATAAACTAGGTATTGATGAAATGTATCTCAAAATACTAAGAACTATTTATGACAAACCCACAGCCAATATCATAATGAATTGGCAAAAGCTGGAAGCATTCCCTTTGAAAACCGGCACAAGACAAGGATGCTCTCTCTCACCACTCCTATTCAACATAGTATTGGAAGTTCTGGCCAAGGCAATCAGGCAAGAGAAAGAAATAAAGGGTATTCAAACAGGGAGAGAGGAAGTCAAATTGTCTCCGTTTGCAGATGAAATGATTGTATATTTAGAAACCCCATCGTCTCAGCCCAAAATCTCCTTAAGCTGATAAGCAACTTCAGCAAAGTCTCAGGATACAAAATCAATGTGCAAAAATCACAAGCTTTCCTATACACCAATAAGAGCCAAATCATGAGCTAACTCCCATTCAGAATTGCTACAAAGAGAATAAAATACCTAGGAATACAACTTACAAGGGATGTGAAGGACCTCTTCAAGAACTACAAACACTGCTCAAGGACATAAGAGAGGACACAAACAAATGGAAAAACATTCCATGCTCAATGGTAGGAAGAATCAATATTGTGAAAATGGCCATACTGTCCAAAGTAATGTATAGATTCAATGCTATCCCATCAAGCTACCAATGACTTTCTTCACAGAATTACACAAAACTACTTTAAATTTCATATGGAACTAAAAAAGAGCCCATGGAGCCAAGACAATCATAAGCAAAAACAACAAAGCTGGAGGCATCACGCTACCTGACTTCAAACTGTACTACGAGGCTACAGTAACCGAAGCAGCACAGTACTGGTACCAAAACAGATATACAGAGCAATGGAACAGAACAAAGGCCTCAGAAATAACACCACACATCTACAACCATCTGATCTTTGACAAACCTGACAAAAACAAGAAATGGGGAAAGGATTCCCTATTTAATAAATGGTACTGGGAAAACTGGCTAGCCATATGCAGAAAACTGGCTAGCCATATGCAGAAAACTGGCTAGCCATATGCAGAAAACTGAAACTGGACCCCTTCCTTACACCTTATATAAAAATTAACTCAAGATGGATTAAAGACTTAAACGTAAGACCTAAAACCATAAAAACCCTAGAAGAAAATCTAGGCAATATCATTCAGGACATAGGCATGGGCAACGACTTCATGACTAAAACACCAAAAGCAATGGCAACAAAAGCCAAAATTGACAAATGGGATCTAATTAAACTAAAGAGCTTCTGCACAGCAAAAGAAACTATCATCAGAGCGAACAGGCAACCTATAGAATGGGAGAAAATTTTTGCAATCTATCCATCTGACAAAGGGCCAATATCCAGATCTATAAACGACTTAAATTTACAAGAAAAAAACAAGCAACCCCATCAAAAAGAGGGCAAAGGATATGAACAGACACTTCTCAAAAGAAGACAGTTATGTGGCCAAGAAACATATGAAAGAAAGCTCATCATCACTGGTCATTAGAGAAACGCAAATCAAAACCACAATGAAATACCATCTCACATCAGTTAGAATGGCGATCATTAAAATGTCAGGAAACAATACTGGAGAGGATGTGGAGAAATGGGAACACTTTTATACTGTTGGTGGGAGTGTAAATTAGTTCAACCACTGTGGAAGACAGTATGGCAATTCCTCAAGGATTTAGAACCAGAAATACCATTTGACATAGCAATCCCATTACTGGGTATATACCCAAAGGAGTATAAATCATTCCACTATAAAGACACATTCACAGGTATGTTTACTGCAGCACTGTTCACAATAGCAAAGACTTGGAACCAACCCAAATGCCATCAATGAAAGACTGGATAAAGAAAATGTGGCACATATACACCCATGCAATACTATGGAGCCATAAAAAAGGATGAGTTCATGTCCTTTGCAGGGACATGGATGAAGCTGGAAACCATCATTCTCAGCAAACTAACACAGGAACAGAAAACCAAACACCACATGTTCTCACTCATAAGTGGGAGTTGAACAATGAGAACACATGGACACAGGGAGGGGAATATCACACACCGGGGCCTGTCGGGGGGTGGGGGAGCTTGGGAAGGGATAGCATTAGGAGATATACCTACTATAGATGAAGGGTTGATGGGTGCAGCAAACCATCATGGCACATGCATACCTATGTAACAAACCTGTGTGTTCTGCACATGTATCCCAAAACTTAAAGTAAGTTGAAAAAAAAAATGGGCACAGCATCTTTGGACAGGAATCTGGCAAACAATTACCAAAAATAGAAATGTACATAATCCCTGATTAATAAGGAAGGCTTCAAGGATTACAACCCACAGACATACTCATACACACATAAAATACCCGGAACAGTTTAAATATCCATCTATGGACATAAGACTGGTTAATATATTGCAGTTTATCCACCTATGAAATATAAGGCAATTGTAAAGAATGATGAAGGTCATCTGGAATAACTGCTAGCATATATTACAAGGGTTCAGAATCATGTACAGCAGGGTATCATAGTGTAAAGTGTACTGTGGGAAGAATATATGTATCTTTGCATATACATTAAATATCTCTGGAAGATCACAAGAAGCTGGTAGTACTAGCTACCTCTGTTAAGGTGATTCAGGTGAGGGAGAGTTTTCACTGGGCATACTTTGTATTTCTTTGCATAGGAAACATGCAAACGTATTACCTATTCAAAAATAAAATTTAAATTAATTTAAAATAGAGAAAATTAATTATTTCATTAATTTATTTATTTATAATAAAGAAGCAAAGATAGCAAGCAAATGCAAATAAAAAAATTGGGGAAGACAGTTCTCCACGGGTGTCTCATGTTTCTGCAGGTTTTAGACTATATTTTCAAACATGTTTGTATGAGCAAATAGCCCTGGAAAATAGAGACAATGTCAACTCCAGAGAAAAGAACAGACATGCCTACTTCCCAAGATCTAGCTTCCCAAATCTCAGGGGTTCCCTCTTCCTTGATGCAACTCACTGAGTGTGGAGATGTCACCTGGCCCTCTTGGGGCTTAAGGAACTGATACAAAAAAATGCTAATATTCTGGCTATTGCTATGAGTAATAAAGTTCCGTGATTTTGATTAAGGAGTCTCATATATTCTGTGGGAATCCAAAAAAATGTAGCCAGGCTAACTTGCTGGCTGGCAAGTAGGCTACAATCTCAGACCCTTCAGTTACCAACAAGCATAATAAAAAAAAAAATTAGATAAAGTGAATATAAGGCTAAAAGCCTTACATGGGATAGAGATGAATACTTTATAACATAAAAAGATTCAATCCAAAAAGAACATAAGTCATAAACATCTGTGCAAACAACATAGTTATGAAATATATAAAACCAGAAAACACTGCTGCAAGGCAAATATTACCAAAACAAGTAAGAGACTTTAAAAATGAGAAAAAATTGATAAAACTACAGTCACAGTAGGGATGCTTTAATAAACTTTTCAAATTTGTCAGACTATGTAGACCAAACAGAATAAAGGATACAAAATATTTCAATAATACAACCAAATTCAATGTATGGGAATTACACCCACATACACGCATGTTTTCTAATACATATATATATACACACATACATGTCCATGTATGTGTCAGAAAAATGCAGATTTTACACTCTACAGAAGAAAATATATATGCTTCTCTTATATTCACAATTTCCAGAACTCAATGATGTACTTGGCCACACAGAAAACATCAAAACATTTTAAAAATATAGAGACGTATGGACAGCTTTCTCTAATATCAAGATCAAAATGAATTCCCACTACATATCTTCCTGCTCCCCAAAATTTTCTTTGCAACTATAATGTATCTTTTCTACATAATCTCTGAATCAAAGAAAATGTTAAAAATTAAATGAGAAACTAGCTAGAAATTAACAAAAAAATTAAAATCTCAGATAACTAAAGCTATAAGAAAAACATCTCTATGCCTAAAATACTTTCATTAATACTTTCATTATTTTCCTTTATTATTTTCATGTTATCTTAAAACACTTAAAACATTAAGAATTAAATACAGTTCCCCCCCAAACGGAGCCACTGTGTTAATACTGCCCTCCCTGAAACCAAACTACTCAGTGGCTGAGAAGATACGTCTTATGGCCACCTCTGAGGCAAATCCAAGGCAGTGCTATGGATAATCAGGGCAATGCTGACTTAAGGTGGGAGGGGGAGCACTTTTAAAAGTTTTATACAAGTAATGTGTAGTCACTGGAAAAATATTCACAAGCCATTTCTTTACCAATCTTCTCTAAAATGTTTCCTGAACTCAACAAAATATTCAAGCATCCTTTGTAATATCTTTACTCCTTCCTTTAGAAAAATCATAAGAATCACATTTTATAATTTTCACATTTGCCAAGATCAACACCTCTGGCATATGGTTTACAGCAGCTAGGTACTCTCAAAATCTCTTTACCCCTGAATTGAGTCACTCCACTGCTAACCTTCAAGTCGTTTCCAGCACTCACTAAACACAGCTCACTCTTTATGATGCCTCTTTCCCCTTCCAACACATCACCTACACCCTGAACATGTAAAGTAATGAACCAATCTCCAAACTAGTCTTTAAACAAATTCTTTTCCTTACAAATACTTTTGCATACTAATATAAGATAAATATTCCAAGTTCCAAATAGTTTATAAAAGAACATCATACAGCTATAATTTATCTTTCTGCCTTCAATTTTCCTTTAGCATTCTCTCTTGCCCCCAACTACGCCCTGCCTAGTTATCTCTAAACGTGGCCTCCCTTTCTCTCAAATCTTCTTCATCCTTTCAAGAATAAAGAACTAATTTAAGAACTAATTTATTTTTACTGTATGTATACATATAAATACGTATATGTATGTATATAATAATTTTGTAAAAGGGTAAAACTGCGGACAGATGTGGGCTGAGTCATAGCTATGCTCCTTAATAAAGGAAACACAAAAATGAGATAAATTTGGAAAAGTATTTTATTCATTTAAAATCAGATTTCACCAATACCACATCTTAATGAAAATAAAAATTATGACCAGGAGAATAAAAGCTTTTAAGGTTTGAGGACAGCTATGCTGTTTCACTTGGTCTCTTGTACTGTTTTCTCTCTTCTTTCCTTTTAAACTCAAGAAAGCTTCCTTGGAATGTTGGAATGATATAAAAGTCAACCTTATGAAAGTGACAGAAGGAAAACGAGAACCATCCCAAAAGGCAGGGCTAATATAAAGATTTATGAAATGATGGAGGTAAACTAAGAATCAGTAAACAAAGAAAACAGATGTCATAGTCCTCAAACGTTATTAATGAAATCAGAAATAGAACCTCAATCCTACTTCAGGCCTTCTAGATCCATCAGGACTTCCTTCCTTCTCATCAAACTAAGTATTTTTAATTTCTCTTCTATGCATTTCTTTTAAAATAACCCATAAAGAAAAAAAAAGTACCTCAACATAAATACATTTATCCATGTACTTTTATAGCATTTCTATTTCTATACAGACTATAAAAGGTTCTATGCTTCTACAAAGATTAATTTCTGCTACAATCCTAGTAAGCAATCTGTCTGTCATCAAATCTAAAGTTTATATGTCAGCTGTGTAGGCCACCACATTGCTTATAAAAAGTAGAAATATTATATAATTTTCAGTTAAACTGTAGCTTTAAGTTGTCACATGATAGAAGCAGTTTTCTAATTAACCTCCCACTCCCTACACCCTTACATATTATAGGATTCATACTGTCATGCAAGACTTATAGACTTCTAACTTGGAATTAAATAACTATGAGATTTTTAAATAAAATATCAAAAGAAAAATTTTAGATTTGTTAGCATGTTAGATAATAGAGTCCTCCCCCAAAGCAATCTATACATTCAATGCAATTCTATCAAACTACTAACGTCATTTTTCACAGAATCCACAAAATCTGTTCTCAAATTCATATGGAACCAAAAGAAATAGCCAAAGCAAACCTAAGCAAAGATAATAATGCCAGAGGCATCACATTACCTGACTTCAAACTATACTACAAGGCTATAGTAACTAAAACATCATGGTGCTGGTACAAAAACAGACACAAAGACCAATGGAAAAGAACAGAGACCTCTGAAATAAAGCCATATACCTATAACAAACTGATCTTCCACAAAGTCAACAAAAATAAACAACGGGGAAAGGACACCCTGTTCAATAAAGGGTGCTGGAAAAACTGCCTAGCCATATGCAGAAGAATGAAACTGAACCCCTACCTTTTACTATATATCAAAATTCACTCAAGATGAACTAAAGACTTAAATGTCAGACTTCAAACTATAAAAATCCTAGAAGAAAAACTAGGAAAAACTCTTCTGGACACTGGCCTAGACAAAAAAATTTATAGTAAGACCTCAAAAGGCAAACACAACAAAA